>NC_090922.1:1185089393-1185702069 GCF_040938575.1 Ambystoma mexicanum
TCTATGGCGAACGCAGATGCTGCCAGTGATTGTTCACAAGGAAAGTGCCCTCTCAAAACTGGATCTAAAAGCTACCCCGCTTTTACACACAATGGACGTGGGTACTGAAAGTCCGTTCAATATAGGGCTGTTAGACATTGCTAAGCGGAGCTATGCTTCACAAAATTGCTAGTCGGCAGCCAAAGTCACACAGAACTTAAGGGCCGAGGGCACTATGAACTTGCTTGCCTGCAGCTAGGCACGCGGAATACTCTTCCACGTGGCATTCGAAACACCAGGCATCTTTCAAGAAAAAGACCAGGTAGAACACTGAACACTTGGATACAAGAGCTGCTGGCAGCAGCCGGCCCATGAAGCCGGAGGACTATCCATTTAAAGTACGCATCATCGGATAGTCATTGCAGCGAAAGGCGCATATAAAAACCGTCAGCCTGGGGCAAGAAACACAGCACTCTCGCTACGACAGCGAAATGATTCGGCAAACATAAGCAAAGATCAGAAATAAAACATATATCGTGACAGCTTCACTGAATGCCGCTTTTCGCAAATTCAGCTTTAGACACAGCAAAGAAATTGAAGTGTCCCTGGTGCATGACATCATGAGCTGGGAGCAACCTGAAGCAACCCATACCCTATTAGTATTTTGTGTCCTGAATATGGATCCCAAGAGCACAGAAAAGAGGAACAGATCTATCCACAAATGTGTCTGCCTTTGATCCAGAAACACAACACTGTGTTGACACCTACTAGAGAGAGCTATTTCACAAAAACTATTGTTAATAGTCCTTGGAGCTACTAACCCCACATCAAACAATACTGTTATTGAGTAGTAAAGACAGGTGGCATTGTTTTGAATGTGGTTTGCATATGTGTACTTTGGACACCCTATTGAGCCTGTGTATACTTTCACTTTTTAGTGATTTTTAATTATGTTTTTGAATAAAATGTGTCAAAGCTGCCACTGACCTTGTGGTTTTGCTCAGCAATGTCTAACAGCCCTATATTGAACTGACTCTCAGTACCCACGTCCATTATGTATAAAAGCGGGTTAGCTTCATGTGGAATTTGTTTTTGTTCCTAAGTCTCTGTCCTCATCCACAAGCCCCCCATTAACAAAAAGAGGACTCAACTGCTCTAACAGTATTTTCACCTTTAAAATCCCACTGTAATATGCCAGGGGTTTGTACCCCAATGTAGTCCTCTGTGTTAGCACCGCTGTCATAAGTGTCCAATTTGTGTGCAAAAACAAGAAGAAATCCTCTTCATAGTTCCTAAAACTGGAGCTGTACAAATTGCTTTCTTCAACTCTTCAAACCCTCCCTCCATTTCCTCAGTGCATTCTATTTTTTCCTTATTCACTTGTGCTTTCATCAGGGCCTGCAAAAGGGGTCTTGTGTATGAACTATAATCAAATACCCATGCTATAACATAGTTGCACAATCCCAAAAACTGCTACATTTGCTTTATCGTGTGCGGTTTTGCTGTTTTCATAATCGCCTCAGCCCGTTCAGGTGTGACTCTCTTCCCCTCATGTGAGATTAACTAACCCATATATACAACACCTCTTCTTGACAATATTGCAAGTTCTCCTTGTCTACTTTATATCCCTTGTCTGCTAGGATAGTCCTTAACTGAATTGAATCTTGTCTGCACTCATCTGTCGTGCTACAAACCAAAATATCATCTATGTACTGAAGCACAACACTTTGAAAATCAATATTAAAGATCGATGGAGACACACAGTACCCTTGGGGGAAACAAGTGCTCTTCAGCTTAGTTTGGCGAAACATAAATGAAGTAAGCTCTTGAGCGAGTCTATATGCAACGGGAAGTCAATCACCGTGAAAATTCGTGCCTCTGCTGGGATACTACATAAAATCATCACCGGATTCGGAACCAAAGGAAACCATGCCTCTACAATCTGGTTAATTGGCATTTTCTTCACAGGGTACACCGCGGTATTACACTGTGACTCTGACATCACTAAAATACTTTGTTCCATCATGGCTGATATAGGCCTCATTACACGGTAGGCGGTAAGGGTTTACCGGTATCGGCATTTTACCGGTACCGGTAAACCCTTACCGCCTTACTACGAGGTCCCTTTGCGGGTTGGTGAATTTAACGCCTGCTTTTTGCAGGCGTTAAAAACCAACCCGCAAAGGGACCAGGGAGCTAATTACGGTACCGCAATTTGCCGCACCGTAATTAGCGCCTTCCCCATTCCCATAGAGCCCTATGGGGCAAAAATGGGAATGGGGAAGGGCAATGGGGGAAAGGGGAATTACCGCCCCACCAACCTTGGAATAGGGCGGTAATTCCCCTTTCAACCAAGGCGGTGCCGGTATTTTACCGGCATGGACCAAGGTGCTAATAGTACCTTGGTCCACCGCCATCCGTGTAATGAGGCCCATAGTCTCAAAAACACCCTCAACTGCCTCTCGAGACATTGGGTACTGCCTTGCTTGAGGTAATGACTTCAGTTTAATCTCAACCTCCCCTATCTCCTTCAATAGCCCTACGTCATAGTGGCCCGTAGTCAATAAAGAGATTGGCACTTTTTCCAAATTTTCATTAAAAAAGCTGGGTACTGCCACACTATCACCATTCCCTGTGGGATTTCTCTCTTCTCTATTCTGATCCAATATGTAATACTCATCTCGAATACTACTTCATCATCTGATGGATCGCCTCTGAACATGTCTTCGTCTGCGACGTCAGTCAATCTAGAGCCTTCCCCAATTGCTATCTCTATTCTCCATGGCCTGCCCTCGTCATTGGTTCCTTCATACATGGCCAATTCCCCTCGCACTATGGCTACATCTAATTCTAGGGCAATAGTCTGCCCCCCTCTTCATTCATAGGTATGTGTTGCCTGAACAAAAACTCAACAGGTATTCTCATAATCTTTCCCACTAAGCAGTGTCAACAAAATGTATACCCCATGAAGAAAGGCTTCTGGATCTAATGGCATTCCTCGCAGAGACATTTGCCGTATAAACGCCAATATAAATTCTCCCACGTTCATATAATGTATCCCGGGAGTAGAACACACTATGCCTTCATCAGTGAAAGAAATTGTCATATTTAGCTGTGTCATTAAATCTCGGCCAGGAATATTAACCAGTGTTTGCCTTGAATACAATAATGGAACAGACATGTCACACTCTCCTACGGAGACTGATAATTCATCAGTAAAAAGAACTCTGCTTGTAGCTCCAGAGAAACCTTGTGCATTCACAGCATTTCCTGAAATTGGATGTTTGCTCTCTCATATAAATGAACGAGTAGCCCCAGTGTCTACTAAAAAAAGAAAAAGATTTGCCTCCTAGGGTCACATTCACCCTTAGTTCCACTTGGGGGCCTGGTGTCACCGATAGTACTGAACATATCAATTTGCCCTGTGAGCTGTCCTATTGTGGGTTCATGCTTATCCCCGTACCCGTAAAAGGACTTTCTCCCACCACAGCGACATCCTCTACTCTATGTGTCAATAACTGTCCGGTGTTGGCATTCTGCTGTATCTGCACAGGTGCATGCTGTGACTGTCCTTGCAGCGGATTCAATGGTGCTTGCTGTGGTTGCAATGCCTGTTGGATTTGCAGCACTTGTGCTTGATACACTGTCTGATCTTGGGCAAACCCATCCCTGTTTAGTGAGCTGTATGCTGGAGGATAAGCTGTTCCACCTCTTGAGGATTGCCCATTCTGTACATACCATTGGCTTCCATATGTTCGTGCAATGTACCCTGTTATCCCACATGCCCAACATACAAGAGGAGCTCTTCTGACTAGCCCCACTTAATGAAATCCTCCTTGCACATTCTGATTATAATTATTCATATTCTGAAAACATATTTTAAAAACCACCCCTTCCTCTGTAGCCCATTCCTCTGCCTCGTGGTATAAACCTATTCCCTCGTTGGTCCATTTGGCATTGATTATTCGCCTACGATGCACCCACTGCTTGCTGCATTTTGAATCCTTCTCTGCTTGTCAATACCGCCCCTTCTATGGCGTACTTTGATAATTTCTTCTGAACTAATTTAGCTTCCACAAGTTTTCTAGCATCTTCCTTCTTCTTATTTTTCCCTTCGTAACAGCCGGCAGTGATGCACTATAGTCAACTGTATCTCTGCCCATGGCTTCGCTTCCATTCCCACTAATTTCTTGAGCTGTCTCTGTACTTGTTCTGGCAATCCCTGACACAAAATGTGGTAAAATACTGGCACCAATTTCCCCCACGGCTCCCTCATTTCCAACATCCAGTGTTACTGAATACTTTGAATTTAAGCAAGTGGATCTTCGCCATCTTTCATTTTACATGCCATAATTGAACCTTTATCTGACATATCAGGATACTGTACCCTGAGCGCTCTCAAGACATCTGCTCTGCAATTATTAAATGGTACTCCATCGTGTGCTGTGTTCTGTGCCGTGGCACACGAATAGCCTGCTCTCATCCAAATGTCATCAGCCCTTTCCCCAAGAATGGCTGCTAGGAGACCCTTAATGTCCCCTATTGATAGAGTATTTCCTCTTGTCATCTTTTCTAACTCATAAATCCATTTCCCTGCACCCACCGTTAAGCTGGGAAGTTTACATCTTAAATTATCCTTATCCATTTGTGGCCAGGGGATATACTGCGGTCTGGCTCCTCCTTTCTCCAATAAAGGGAACTTTGTGTACCCAAATCTGCAATCAGCTCCCATCGCCTGCCTATCCATAGTGGGGACAATAGTTCCTGATCGTCTTCTACCTGGCAATGACCTCAGTCTGTTCACATACAGTGATATCTGCTCCCTTCTCACTATGCAATCGTCCTTTAGGTCACTCTGGATACACCATGGGTTCTGTAATCCTGTCATTAGGCTGCTCTATATCAAACCATCTCACTTCCTTGGCTATCTGCTGACATCCCACAGGATCGCATGCACTTTCTCCCTCCTCCCCACGGAAGGTTTCTCTCTCTTCGTCTGACATATCTAGTACCCAACTAGTATGGCTTTCATGCCCATTACCCTTATTTAAAGTCAGCCTGTCTATGGACAAGGATCTATGCTTAAGATTGACTGGTTCTCTTTCCTCACATTGTGGTTGGGACTGCTCTCCCTTCCCTTGGCTTCCCAATTTGCTACTTTCTCTTAAGTCTTGATAGGCTTTATCGATCCTATCTCTGATCCTCCCTATGTCAAAGTTCTCCTCTAGGGTTATCCTAGATGGTCCTGATGTTGTTCCCTGCCACGGGAGGAACTTCTCTATGTGGCTCCATGATATTACTTGACTTGATTCCATTAACTCTTTCTGAATCCGATCAATGTCGCGTTCCCTTTGATTTCTTTTTTGCTCCATGTCTTCGCCTAATTCTCTTTGCTTTCTTGCTTCCCATCTAACCCTTTCCTCTTCTTGTCTTCTCTCTGCCCTTCTTTCATTCTCTCTACGCTCTTCTTCTTCCCTTCTTCTTTGTATTGTTTTATCCCTTCATTTCTGTACTTCCTCCTTCCTCTTCTCTCTTCTTTCTTGCCTGTCGCGTTCTTCGATTGCTCTCTGTCTGTTAACATATTTCCTTTGCTCCTCTGCCCTTTCTTCCTTTCTTTGCTGTTCTTCATGATACATCTGTTCTCACTTCTGCCTATTCTTTCTTTTGTGCTGACCTTCTTTCAATCTTTTCTCTCGTTCCCTGTCTGTTTTGTCCTGTCCGTCTTGACCTTCCTTTTCCCTTTGCCTAACTTCCTTGATACTCTTCCCATCGAGCGTGTGCAATATCTGTCCACCCATCCATTTGTTCTGTACGAGCGTTACCTCATCAGCTTTCTCCTTTTCTCCTTTCCATCTCTTAATCTCTCATTCTATATCTGCTGATATATTCGGTCGTTCACTCTTCTCCTCCTTGTCCTGTAAGACCTTAAATATCTCCTCCTTTCCTTTAGTCTTTTCTGGACTATCATCACTGCTGTAAGCAGGCAGTTCATATAAAGGATTACTATATCCTGTCACCGCTTTTAGTTCCCTTAACAGATACAATCCTTCATCGTTTGTACTATCGCCATTATTTTGGGTGAGGTAAAAGGAGCAGAAGGCTCAACACCTTCCTCCCTACACTGATTAAGCATCCAATCTTCAGGAGGAGGATCCTCCAACTCCTCCTGGTACATTTTCCAAAGCTGTAAACTAGCTAACATCTTTCCCAAATTTTTCCCTGTGTACATAACGTGCAAGTATGTGATCATGTGTTGCAAAACCGCTTTTTACAGCGATCCCCCTTAAGGCCATGGCATGAACATCTTGTCTGCAGTGCCCTTTACCCACTCTGCACTACACTGTTTGAGTTTAGGTGCGTGCTTTGGTAGCGTCTTGCACAAATGCATCAGTGGCGTAACATCCCCCTTCTGCCATTCAAGTAGTCGGCCTTGCAAGTATCACTGCGCCTGAGAACAGAAAGGAGTGTGAGCATGGCCTTATCTTCTGGTCTCGGTGTAGCTCGCCCAAAGTCTATTTGCATCTTGACCATGTGACAGGAAACCGTGTTTTGAGCATTTAACACTATTAAATTAATAAAACATGGCACTTCTAATGTTTTTCCATTACAACTCAACAGAAGCTTGTCTCGCTTCTCACGTTCATAAAATAGATAACCAGGTTCTTGGCAGCCCCAACTCTTGACACTGGGCCAGACATCCTGTCTCGAATCTGTCTTTAGCATCAGCTATTTTCTTCAACTGCTCCACACTTTCAGCCCTTCGGTTCACGGGGTCCTAGTTTGCTTAAAATGCGTCATGAAACATCCAGATTCTATACATACTTATTTATATATTGGCGGCACTGCCTGCAGTCTATTCACTACGTATAGCCAGCCTCATGATTAGTCTGCTTGCGTTTCAGAATCTGTACAATTATAAAACGGCTTGCATTTTCTTCAGTACTCTCCACACGTGCAATCATCATTTTGCTCACAAAATGTTGTTCAATTATTTACTTCACCATCAGGTTCTATGAGGTCTATATATTCACATGTCGCAATTTCCAGTTTCCAACATATGTGCAAAATGGGGGCGGGACTTTCAGTGGAGGCACTTGGCTCCTCATCTACAGGGGGTTTTGTTCGGCATGTGGTTATGTAGTTCCTAACATTGGCTATAATTTTGGGCCACCAAAAGTACTGTTGACGAGTAGCAAGCATGGTTCTTATTCCTCTATGTCCTCCCGGTGGTGTGTCATGAAAGAATCGTAAAACCATTTCTTGGATTCTGTTTGTGGGCAGATAGAATGATTTATCCCTAAAGAGGCTATCATCTTTCATTGTTAACTGCCAGGGTTGGTTTTGAGGTGTTTGATGCCAATCTGGTAGCTTACTGGTTTCTTGTTTGACTAACTGTAAAAAATGTTCTGTGTACCAGAGAAAGATTTTGGGCGTCATTACGAGTTTGGAGGCAGCCAAGGTGATCGGTTATAATTGTTATAGGAAACAGAGCTCCTAGCAGTTGGTGATGCCATTCTAGAAATGTCCTGACAGATGGCTGCTAGTTCTTTTTTAAGAATGGTGTAATTCCTTTCACTAGGTTTGAGGGGTTTGGACAGACTTCCAACAAGGGACTCAGGACATGCTCACCTTTGTGACCAAATTGAAGCAGTTGGCCAAAGAAGCGTCTTTCACTTTTTTCCAAAGGGGCCTACATAAAGCTGTCAAGGATGCACTGGCCAGAATACCACGACCACCCAGATTCCAAGCCCTAGTTGAGATGTCTCTACAAATTTAGAAAGAAGAAAAACACAGGATTTGCTGCCCAAATTTCCTCCTCCATCTTCAATAGTTTCCCCTACAGCAGCACCTGGTGCCTTCGGCTCTGCCGACATCGAACCTATGCAGTTAGGTCATTTCCGTGGGCCACTATCTAAGGAAGAAAGGAACAGAGGGATGGAAAAAGGTTTATGTCTATATTATGCCACATCTAACCACTTGGTCCGAAACTGCCCATTCACCCCACCCTGTAGGTTGGGAAATGCAAGCTCCCATTCCTAAATGGAGCAAGCAAGTGGGAGGAGACTGCTGGCTCCAATATTCAAACAACTGAGACCCGACCCGAACCTAACTCTGATTATTAAGGTCTATATTCTTTTGCTGGAAGCAGAGCCCATTCAAGCCTTAGCTTTGGTGGATTGTGGAGCCATGGGTCTGTTCATGGAAGACGAGTGGGCTCGAAAACATAACATTCCACGACAAATTAAACCCACCAGACCATGGAAGGAATTGACGGACACACTTTTCCCTTCAGCCCCATAACCGAAGAAACCAACCACATTGGAATGCTGATAGACCACCACTCAGAACATCTCCACTTTGATATATCAAGGTCACTCATTATACTATTGTCCTGGGAGTACCTTGGCTACAACACCCGAAACCATACATAAATTGGGCGGCACAGACTTTTGCACCACACATTGTGTAGGAACACTGGCGAGATCCTGGTGAATACCACTGAGCCTAACGAACACCTGAATCTAAAATCCTTAGCTCATGTTCATTAAACCTGAGGAATACGCTGAATTCATTGATGGTTTCTCTACATCCCAAGAAAAGGAACATCCTCCACATCACCCTGAATCCTGTGCAATTGAAACTATCCCAAATGCCATTATACAATTTGAAAGAAGGTTTATTCTGTCTGCTCCTGAGAAAACCGCTCTTTGTGAATACTTGGACCTAAACCAGAGAAACTGCCCCATACATCCATCTAAATCTCCAGCAGGAGCGTCTTTGTTCGTTGTGCCTGGGCTATCGTGGACTACAGCTGGTTACTGTGAACACATTTCTCTCTTTTGTTTCGTCCATCTCCACATCTCCAAAGTCTCCACAGACTGGTTGCTTTATAAAAATACATCCTGTGTAGACATCACTTACTATTACTCTCCCTTTAGAAGATTCTGTATTTCCAACGGACTGAAAAAACTACTACACTGTATTTTTTAAAAGTGTGTTTTTGCAATTTACATATTTGGTTTCTTACTCAACATGTACTTGTTGGCATTTTTCAGTTTTAGTGGTGTTTGGTCAAAAAAATGTGCATAATATGTACATACTATTAGAATCGTTATGAATTGTTCAGGATTCTTATACTTTTTTCTGCACTTATATTAGTTGAGAGACATTTTTCATTTTGCCTTTCTCTTTTCTGAGTTTTTTCACACACTGGGCCTCATTATGACCCAGGCGCTAAGTGTTTAACGGCGCCGTAAAAGGCTGCGGCGCCGTTGAACACTTAGCGCCTAATTACGAGGTCCCTTTGCGGGACCCGACCTTAACGGCTGGTTTTACCAGCCGTTAAAGTAGGGACCCGCAAAGGGACCTTGGTGCTAATTACGGTACCGCAATTTGCGGTACCGTAATTAGTGCCTTCCCCATTCCCATTGAGCCCTATGGGGCAAAAATGGGAATGGGGAAATGCCATCGCGGCATGGGGAATTACCGCCCACCAACCTCGGGATGGGGTGGTAATTCCCCATTCCGCCATGGCAGACTCCGGCATGGACCATGGTGCTAATAGCACCATGGTTTAGCGCTGGAGTCCTAATGAGGCCCACTGTCCAATAAGGTGCCTTGTTCTCCTTGCGTAGTCGTCCTCCATCTGTCTTCATCAAAAACACTCCAGAATATGTAATACATAATATTCTGGATTCTCTAATGTGGGAAGGTCAGTTATAGTATTCGGCTTATTGGAAAGTGTATGGCAACGAGGAACTGACCTGCGGACCAGCAGAAATGTGTCCATGCTCCTCGTTTAATCAGGAAAGTTAACAGGAAATTCCCAAGGAAATCCATACAAGGGAACAGTGAATTTAGGGGAGGAGGTACTGTCAGCATACAAGGGACAAGAGGAAGTCAGAAGTGGAGCTCGCCAAGCAAGGACGTACTAGGAGGATGGAAGATCTAACCCAGATGGAAATTGGGTAGAAAGCCAGATAGGAGAGCAAGAGAAAAAGGTGGTGTGCTAGGTTCTGGATAAGGTATTCCAGGGAACCATTTACCAGCCCAATTGGGAGTGAGCTGAGCTCATGTGTGACTGTGAGTGACGGTTTGGGTAGGTTCAGGATGACTCCATTCTTTATGGCTTGCAACATTAAAACTTGATATCATTAACACATAAAAGGAACAGCATTGCCTCAGCAGTGGTTCTAATGTTATGCATAATAAAATGATCCCTTAGCCACACTCTATGAATATCGATCAGATTACAGATCAGCATAAAATGAAGAAGACTTACGGTATCCCCGTATCCTCACACACAAAGCGTAGTCCCAGGGTCAATACATTCAGTCGCTTCATAAAAATTATCCTACGATATTCGGGAGACCTCATTTGCGTAAGTACATTCTTGACCAGAGGTACATGCCGAGCAGCAATCAGATGGTCCAATCACAATTGCTTCACACTAAATCCTTAGCATTCTATTGTGATCTAGATAGAAGGCCCATTCTTTTAAAACTGCAAATGTGTTTGCCCATTAAACAATTGCCTGGGAGAACGCTAGGGGGTGCGGACCAAGATGGCTGCGTGAGTCAGGAGCTCCACACCCAGCCGACACAAACAAAGCAATTTAGTCACAAACCCTCCATGTTTGCGATTGCCTGACACAGGGCTTCAATGCTGTCCCAGGGGCGAGGCGTCCGTGCAGAAACGATCCCAAGGGACCGAATAGTGAGCCTGCTGCAGCGGCCCGGAGGCGCAGCATCCTACAGAGCCGAGGACCAACAGAGGAAGCAGGGGGGCCGTGGGATATCCTGGTGAAGGAAAGCACCAGCGTGGGACTGGAGTGGCTGTAAAAGGAGCAGCCCCCGCACCCTAGACAACAACAACGGGGCGGCCAGTGGTCGACAAAAGAGATCTGGGTGCTTGGGCCGCATGCGAGATCCCGAGGGGCTGGGAGGTGGACTATAAATGAAATTCAGAAACCTCAGGCACCAGGGAAAGTAGAGTAACATCGCTGAGCAGCGGCACACGTTGTGCCTGCTCCCCCACTAGAAGAGAAGTGGACCCGACAAGAGAAGACCCTCATAGATACGGCGAGGAGGAGGTGGGTGCCACCCCCCTTCCCTGTCATGCCACCATAGCTACAGAGAGTTAGAAACCCAGGGATCCAGAGTGAAAGGCAGGGGGTGAAGAAGCAGGACGTCCCACAGCCCAGGCACAGGCAGGGGAGAGCAGCCACCAAGTGTAGGAGTGAGGACATTCATTGAACACAATAAAGGATGGGATGCACGGGAACCACGCATGTGACCTCCTCTAGGAAGAGCAGTTGCAGACAGAAAGGTGGACTAAGCAAAGGCCCTGAGGCATGAGAAGGGCTCCTGGTGAGGCACGGGTGCCCAGTGATCAGGGGGCTGCATCTGCCTGGAGACTCCTGGGGCTACTTGGCTGGAACAGCTGTGTGGGTGACACCTGGAGGGGAGCAGTACTCAGAGATCACGCGTGCAAGGTGCCACCGCATATCTAGAAGAGAAGTGCAGACTCGTGAGCAGGGCCATCTTAAGAACTTTGGGGGCCCGGGGCACGGACACCTCTGGGGCCCCCCTCCAACAGACCAAAGGAATTCATGGATATAGAATATCTAGTGTGCCACACCCCGTATCACAATAACAACCCATAGCTTGATATGCTGCATCTTAGAGATCAAAATAAGCATGATAAACTCCCATTCATATACCTTACCCTCTTCATTCTTGTTGTAATCAGAGTGATACACAAGTTTCATGTCAAGGGCAATATTAGCAGTCTACGACGAGGGTACTTGCGTTCAAGCATAGGTACAGCAAACATTTCATCAATAGCAGCCACGTGGAAGGTATACTGGACATAGTATAACTGCAGGACACAGATTTTATGACAAAAGTACACATAATCCAGAATAGTCAAACGACTCAGATTAGCTGCCTCGAAGACATCAAAAGTGCTCAGGCATGGATGCGGCGACCAAGGGAAGCAAGGATAAAACTACACATACCATAGCATAGAGAGTGGATGACGATTTGAAGATACCAGGAAGGTGTCTGTATCCTGACAGACTGAAATTAGAAGTGGGACATGGTTTTCAAGCAATGTTGCCATTTGAGAGCAAAGAAACAGGTGGCTGTGGTGTGTAATATATCAATGCGCACTATCATTATAGAGAAAGCAACTCCATATACAGCCAGTGAAATCATGGGTGAGTCTTTTTTAAAGATCATACCCTGAGAACGAAATCACTCTGAAGTGCTGACAATTTTGAAAGGTTTAGGGACTTGCAATTTTGACAGGTGAAGAAATACAAGATTAAATGAGATACTCAGGATCACACTTTCATTAAGAGGTGAACATGGGATTCGTACCTACTCTGCAATTTCTGCTCTTTCCCAATTTATTTTCTAGGTTTTACCTTAAACTAAAATAAACCCATTTTATAGAAATGACTTGTCGAATATGAAAATCACATAACCCAATATAAACAATTTACAAAACAAAACGTTATAGAAACATATTATGCAAAATGGGAATGATTATAGCTTCATTGTCTCCATCATCAAGGAACGTATATAAATACCAGCATACTAATTGATGAGATTTCAGATAGAGAAATCTTACAAGCTTCTTGTATTGTGAAGCTTGTAATACACCCCAAACACAGGCATGTGCAATGGTATTTAAAAACGAGCAGACAAACCTTTGAATTGTACAAAAAAGCAAACCGTTTTGTTGTCACATAAGCAGATCTTAAAACATGCTTGTAAGAAGCCTGCAACATCTGGTCTGCTCTCTTCTGTCTAGAACTCAAATGGCCAACATGATAGGAAAGATCAGGTAATTGGCCAAACAATGCCACCAGTATGTGAGAACCAAACCTTTCATAGAAGGCAGTACAGTACTGTCAGTGATAGAAGATTTGTCCAGGATCACTGTATCGTCTGCTGGTAAAGCCAGGATCCAAGCATGAGCGCTTTGGTTTCACAGTCTGGAATTTGGATATATAAACACCTCTAATATGTCATCAATGGAGGTGCCTACCCAGGTTTTACAACTCCTCATCTAAACAAACCAATTTCGAGACCTTCAGCATACTGACGCTATGTTAGGTTATATAGCAACTGCTATCTAGTACATGTACATTGGTGATGATTACACCTGGAGTGCTATATACAAAGTACATATACATGCAGGTTTAACAGCTTCATACATTCAAAACGCTGAGTCGGCCTTGCTGGAATTGTGGTATTGTAATCTTGCATATGAACGCAGATCTCTGCAATGAGTGCTTTACACACTGAGCTATCCTCTGAACCATCGGGGCACTCACATTTATCAATATGTATTTCAACTTTGGCTATTGCACATGATCAATTTAATCCCCACAGAAAGGTGAGAATGCTACAGCTGTTGTGCCATGCAAACTATTCATACCACAGTGATAGCATTACAGGAAGAAAAGATCAGAACAAAATGTGCTTGTCAACAACAGACAGAAAGTAGGTTTAGCCATAGCAGCACACCATAGAAAATCCTGATGTGTGACACTTAATTTTGTTGACTTGGGGAAACTGACTTTGAAAAAAAAAAAGGCTCCTTCTTGGGGCCCCCTCCATGGTGGGGGCCCGGGGCATGTACCCCTTTTGCCCTCCCATAAGGACATCTCTGCTCGTGAGGCGCAACACACGTGGATCAGCTGAAATTAAATCACAACCGGAAGCCACAATGGCAGCGGGAGGTATGGACACCCTGCAGCAGGACGTACAGATGGTTCTTCTGCAGCTTAAAGCATTCAGGATGAAGGTGCAGGCCGCCCCGGGTGCCATTGTGGACAGGATCTCAAAAGTGGAAGATCAGGTGGAGACCCTGGAAGACAACCAAAGGTCGGCCGACATCACCGATGTGCACCTGGAGGTGAGGGTCAAGGAATTGGAACGCAGAGAGAGGGAGCCAATGCCCAAGTTGGACGATGTTGAAAACAGGGAGAGACATAATAACCTAAAGATATGGGGGCTCCCCAGCACAGAGACTGAAACCCCAAAGGAACTGGAGCTCCAACTGACCCGTCTGCTGAGGCGCCTGCTGGGGACAGAGGCAGACGGAAATCCTCTTTGATAGAGTCCACAGAGGTGCCGGGGCTGCGAGCGGCCCACGCTCAGTGGTAGCCAAGTGCCACTACTACAGTGACAAAGAGGAGATCCTGAGGAAAGCCCGGGAAACGGGTAACATAGAATGGTCGGGCCCACAGCAGCCATCTTTCAGGACCTGTCATCACACACCCTGGAACAAAGGAGAACATGAAGACCCCTGCCGTTGTGGTTTTGAGAGAAAGGGGTTTGATATCGTTAGCCTTTCCCCTTCGCGCTGTCCTTTGGCTTTGACAGAGAGCCTTATGAACTTCTGCAGAGCGAGGAAGCCGCGCGCTGCTCCAGGATCTACAGAAGGAGAGACAGCCGCAGGATCAGGAGGGTCAGCGCTAGCTAAGGGAGCATTTCAAGAAAGCCTTCGCCCAGCCGAGGGGCTGCAAGAAGGAAGGGAAATCAATGTGCGAAAATCCAAGAAGCTGCAACCCTCGTAATCTAAGGGCTGTGGATGACACTGAGGAAAGCACTGCTGCAGTGAAGCACAGAAGTCAGGGGAGAAAAGAGGGGAAGAAATTGACAAAAGTTATAGTTCATAGTTGTGTTTGGGCACATTGGGGGGTCCCACGCTGTTCTAGTAACCTGGACATGTCCGAGTGTCTCATGGAGGCTGGTCAATGACCCAAGCTGGGTATGACTTTCACAAACTGTTTGTGGGGGAAGTTCAAGTTACAGAAAGCGTGAGAAAGGAGGGGGAAAGGGGATGGGAATTCACACACTGTAGGTTCTTGGGCTCTGATCAAAGTTCTCTCAGGAGGGATTGGGTGGCAGACAAGGAAATACCCATGGTAGGTGATGGATTGGTTGAAAGTGGAAACCCTACATGTAAAAGGGTTAAACTCCCCAAATAAGAGGTCCCTTACAGTCAATATGCTCTGTAAATCCAAGTTGGCGGGGGAGGAAAGGGCCCTTAAGGGAGCAGAGGTTGGGCAATGTTATGGACCATGGCACACCTGCCCCTTTAAGGAGAAAGTGAAACCAGGAACGGGAGTGGGAGGGGCGGGAGGGAGGGAGGGGGAGAGGGGAGAGGGAAGCCAGTCTGTAAACGAAATAAACAGAGTTAAGACATGCTTTGTATCTGCGCGTCATTGTGTGAAGAGGGTTTAGGCCATCCACAACAACTGGCGACGAGAGTGAGTGCCCACGCCACCGTCCCGTGAGGTGGGGACGAGTGCATACCGATGCAGCGAGGAGGGCCGCGGAAGCGAAGCATCTGAGGAGGTGCGTATCACTCCATCGAAGGAAGGAGGCCCAGAGGAGCTGCCGGCGAAGAAGACCGGCGTTGGAGGAGGCACGCAACATGCCATTGGCGGAGGGAGACCCAGTGGAGCTGCAGGCAAGGAGGACCGGCGCGCCAGACCAGCCCGAGACCTGAAGGAATCCTCGAAAGGGACGGTAAGGAAAGCCAACCCGCCCAGAAGAAAGAAGAACAGCCTGGAGTGGAGGACGCCAGACAATGCTGCCGGTGAGGAGGACCAGCACGGCAAGAGAGAAACCAGTAGACCACGTGGGAAGCCAGCAGTGCGATGGGTGGAGAGAAGACCAGCACAGAGCGGAGGAGGACGTCCAACAATGGTGCCGGTGAAGAGGACCAACGCAGCAGGAAGGAGCAAGACAACCGCGTGTGACACAGCTTCAAACAGCTGCCGCAGCAAGGTACAGAGACAGAAGGGCGGGCACAATCGAGGAGCACAGAAAGCATAGAAAGGCCACTCGAAAGCGAGGACCATTAAAGGGAACAGCGCCAATACAGAGGGAACCATTAAAAAAGCCACTAGAAAGCAAGGACTATTCATGAGAGAAGCAAACACCAAGGACATACCACTAGAAAGCGAGGATCATCAAACAGCCCACAAGGGAATGGCACCCCATGAACAGTGGCCCATAATTCCACTAGAAAGCGAGGACTACTGGCACACGAGCCTCAAAGAAAGGACAACCCAGTGGCTCATAAGTCCACTAGAAAGCGAAGATCATCAGGCAGCCCACGAGGAAAGGGCACCCTATAAACCCAAAGACCCACTAGAAAGCGAGGATCATCAGGCAGCCCACAAAGAAAGGGCAATCCACAAGCCCAAACGTGCACTGGAAAGCCAGGGACTCCCATGCGGGCAAGGCGATAAACACACAAGGAGGTCGGCAGGAAGTGGAGGCAGGCCGTCCTGCCCTCAGCCAACACAGAAGCACGTGTCCCGAGGACAGAGACTATTAAAGATTGAACCAACGCAAAAATGTCCCAATCTGGAGGCGCTGCAGCAGATGGGGCCACCCCAGCCACAGCAGGGATAACACTCACCAACCCAATATCATTTCTTCGTAGACCGAGTACCTTCGCGCTCAAGCCTCAAAAAAACCAGGGCCAGAGATGGCAAGAATGGATGGACGAATTTGAAGAATTCATGAGAGCCGTTGGAAAACAAGACGCACCGAACAAGCTAGACATCTTCACGAACTTAGTGGGCAAAGACATCAATAGCGACATCAAAACCATCCAGGCCCAAGAGAGAACGACGTACCCACTACTAATCACTGCAATAAATAGTTGTGGTGCCAAACAGAGACTACAAGCGGTACACCTTCAACCAGTGCACCCAGGTACCCCATGAAAAAATAGGCCAATTCATCCTACGCCTTCAAAGGAAAATAACGCACTGTGACTTTGTGAACTTCAACAACGACAAAGCCATCCGGCTGGGGGTAATAGAGGGGTGTCTGTCATCCCAGTTTAGAAAACACTTGCTGAAGAAATCCCTCACCCTGCAAGAGATAGCGGAACTGGCAAGGGTGTATGAACGCGTTGATATCCAGGCTGCCAACATTGAAAACCCGAAGAAACTGGACATGGTAGTAGCCTTCACCACCAACCCGCAAGGGCAACCTCACCAATTTGGCACCCCATCCCCACAAGACTCCTGGAACCAGACACGTCGAGCTCAACCAGAGAGACAGTGCTATCGCTGCGGGTTTGAATTTCCCCACAAAGGACAGTGCCCAGCAATCGGCCAGATGTGCATGAGATGTGGTCAGGAAAACTATTTTCAGAGCATGTGCCGAGAAAGAACACCCCTATTACCAGCCTATAGGCCTCCGACCCGATGGCGCCGAACAGACGATATGTACCGTCAATGCCAGAAACAACGCTTCCAGAAACAATACCCACCCCGGATTCATCCGAGCTGTGGAGAACCTACAAATGGAGCCAGCGAATGAAACATACAATGACCTGGAACAAATCTACCAGGTACAGACTGTCCCCGATGAAGATCCAAGAAGGGAAGTCAATGCCCAAGACCCGTACAAGAACCCTCCCGTAGAGGAGCAGCCGCAAGGGATGGAGCAATACCCGGAATACGAACGGTACAGCACATGAAGGCCTATTCCGCTATAAAAGGCTGAATTTCGGAATTTCATCAGCAGCCGAAATTTTACAAGAGACCATCCGAAGGGTGATTAGCCCAATGCTTTTAACTACAGCGATGACATCTTAGTCTTCGGGGTAACACAGGACCAACATGATGAAGCGCTGAAGCAGGTATGCCACATCCTCCAAGAGGCCGGTCTCATACTTAACAGCCTCAAGTGCGAAGTCAATAAACACAGCCTATGCTTCTTTGGGCACATTTTCTAGGACCAAGGCATCAGATCCGACCCTGACAAAATTAGCGCCATCGTCAACCTGACGAGCCCAAAAGACATGTCTGAACTACGCTCGTTCCTTGGCATGGCAGGATACTGTGCACTGTACCTCCTCCACTATGCGACACTCACCAACCCCTTAAAACAACTACTAAAGAAGGATCAACCATTCACCTGGCGTATTTCAACCCACAGTGGGACATGGTAATAACAGTGGACGCCAGCCCCGTGGGCCTAGGAGCCATACTGGCCCAAACCAACTCACAGCAGAACACCGAAACCACACGTGGTCGCATAATTCAGCCAGGCATTGAATCCCATCGAGCAAGCCTACTCCCATGCAGAACACGAGAGCCTGGCGGCAGTCTGGGCGTGTGAAAAATTCCACCACTTCATCATCGGCAGGACCTTTGTACTGATTACTGACCACCAAGCCTTACTAGCCCTTTTCGGAAACCCCAAGATAAAGATGCCGCCACGCATTGAACACTGGGGCATCCACATCCAGGAGTCTGACTACACGATCATCCACAAACCCAGAGGTGAGGGATATCCAGCCGACTACCTATCGAGACACCCAGATAGGCCCCCGGACACCAAGATGCAGGGTGAAGCAGAGGAATACATTGCATACCTGTCTCTGAACGCCCTTCCCCCAGCAATCACGACGAAACAGTTCGTCGAACGCAGCCGAGCTTACCCCACGATAAGAGTGGCCGTCCAACTAACGAACACCAACAGGTGGCGACAGATGGCCACAGAACACTTTGAACTGGGGTGTGGGGCGAAGGAGACAGGAGAGACCTAGCCAGA
This sequence comes from Ambystoma mexicanum, assembly GCF_040938575.1. NCBI lineage: Eukaryota > Metazoa > Chordata > Amphibia > Caudata > Ambystomatidae > Ambystoma > Ambystoma mexicanum. The sequence goes on from NC_090922.1 coordinate 1,185,107,978, forward strand.
ATGGCGAAGATACACAGTGAACTTGCTACGAAAAGCCAAGGAATGCTACTGAGAGGAAACCGACTAGTCGCCCCTAAGAGTCTCAGGAAACCCCTCGTCATGATTGCACACTAGGGACACCGTGACATAGCCAACACAAAGAAGGTGCTACGCAAACAGGTCTGGTTCCCGCACATGGACACCATTGTCGAGGACACATTGAGGCACTGTGACCAATGAGGCGAACTCGCCCCCATGCCCACTCCAGACAGTCCTTCTCCCCGAAGGACCATGGCAACGAGTAGCTTTGATTTCTATGGCCCGCTGGAAGAAGGGGGCCATCTCCTAGTGGCCATCAACGAATATACAAGATTCCCCCTAGTGAAACACGTACAGTCTACGACGTTCCATCAAGTCGTAGCCGTAGTAGATGAACTGTTCAGTGAATGGGGCGTCCCTAACGTTGTGAAAAACGACAATGGCCCACCGTTCCAAGGACAAGAGTTCGGGAAGTTCGCAGCACACCTCGGATTCCACCATCAGAGGATCACGCCATTGTGGCCACAAGCCAATGGCATGGTAGAGCGCTTTATGGCAACCATCAAGCGGATACACCAAAAAGCTGTGGTCAACCAAACATCCATGCCCCAAGCTATCTCCCAAATGCTGAGGAGCTATCAATACACACCCCATGAAGCAACCGGCCGGACCCCAGCGGAACTGATGATCGGATACAAACCGTGAACCAGACTACCGCAGCTAGAAGATTACACCCCAGAGGAGGATGCAGAAATAAAAGAGCAAGAGTCAGCGAGAAGAAAGAAAGCTAAAGAATGGGCCGACCAGAAGGGGAGAGCCAGTGAACCCCAAATTTCCGTAGGCGAGATTGTGCTATTCAGACAAGGCCAGAACAGTAAAACAGACGCCTGATACAGGCTGGAGCCCCTAGTGGTGACGGAAGTCAAAGGGCCAATGATCACCACCATGGGAGACCACGGGGAAATAACAAGGAATGCATTGTTCTTCCGCAAGATGCTCCAGGAGGACCCGGAAGAAGATACACCCCTCGAAGAGGAAGAACCAGAAAGCCAGGAGACGCCCCCGAACCGCCTAAGTACGCCCATCACAGGCGCAGGGTGCGGACACCGGCAACCTGCCTGGCCGACCCCAGCGACTCTCAAACAAGCCCACCCTCCTCATTGAGGAAATGTAGGCATTGAACTTCCATGATAAGGAAGGGGGGGTGTTATAGACCATGGGACACCTGCCTCTTTAAGGAGAAAGCAAAACCAGGAAAAGGTAGAGGGAGGGCAGGAGAAAGGGAGGAGGAGAGGGGAGGGGGAAGACAGTCTGTAAAGGAAATAAATGGAGTTAAGACGTGCTTTGTGTCTGTGCTTCATTGTGTGAATGGGCCTACGCCATCCACAACAGGCAAATGTACTGGGCCTCACATGCAACCTCAAAGAGGAAGCTGGTGGTTATAGTGATGGCAAAATCCATGCGCCTGAAGGAGGTACAAATAAAGAGGGGATTTGGGGCCAGGTTCATAGCAGTGAAGGGCTGGTTTGATAGGAAAATTATCACCCTAGCCTCAGTCTATGCTTCCAATGAGAACCAGGTGTTGTTTCTTAGAAAGGTGTGTTCTGTCTTGGAAGATTGGTGCAAAGGGGCGATGGTGGGAGGGGAATTCAACATGATCCTTGATCCGGGGTTGGACTGGTGGTCTGTACAAAATGACAGGAAGAGGATGAAAGACAGGGCCCATAAGGACTTTGCACAGCTCCTCCAGGACTAATTATGGATGGACATTTGGAGAACCCATTACCCACAGCAGGGAGGCAATACCTTCTCCCCCCCCACACCAAACATATACTAGAATTGATCTCATGTTGACACCTCAGGGTTGAAACAGTGACATGGTCCGACCATGAGATGGTCACGGTGGAGTGGTGGGTTGGAAATGACAGGGGGTGCCCCGGTGGTGTTTTAATGATGGCCTCATGCAGGACCCAACTTTCAGGGAGTTTAAGGGTGAGGAAATCCAGGGCTTCCTTCAAACGAACACCAGCGGGGATACACATATGAAGTATGTGTGGGAGGCAGCTAAAGCTACTTTCAGCGGCCTCTTGATAGCGGAAGGGGTGGGGAAGAAAAGTGAGAGGGCGTTGATGGAGCAACAGGGACTGAATGGGACGTGTTCCTGAAAGACATGAGGGACAAGCGGCAGGAACTGCACTCGCTCCTTATAGGGGAGGTGGTTAAGAGACTACGGTATGCTAATCAAAGGTACTACGAGAAGGGAGAGCGAGCAGGGAACCTCTTGGCAAATAGGATAAGGGAGGCCAAAGTGGAAAAGAAGGTGAACCAGATCAGGGATTGGAGGGGACAAATGGTAACAGAAAGGGAAAATATGCAAGAATGCTTTGCGGAATATTATGAGGGTCTCTACGCGCAAACCCATAGAGAGGGGGACGGCAGGGTAAAGGAGTACTTGTGCCGGCTTCCCATGTCACGGATGACAGTCGAGTAGAGATCAATTCTAGAAGGGGACATCACAGCTAAGGAGGTGCAGGAGGCAATAGGCAGTCTGAAGCCGGGTAAAGCCCCAGGAGAAGATGGGTATTCCCCAATTTTTGCAAGCAATTCCACTGGGACAAGTCTTTAACTCCATTGAGAGAGCAGAAAATATACCACCCACGTTCCTGGAAGCATTGATAGTGGTCATCCCCAAGCCAGACAAGGACAGGGAACAGTGCGCTTCATATCGACCCATCTCACTGCTGAACGCAGACGCCAAGATGTTTGCCGGAATATTGGCAATCAGATTGGAAGCTTACCTCCCCAAGCTGGTCCATCCGGACAAATGGGATTCGTCTGCAACAGGCAAGGATCGGATAACTTATGCAAGACCTTATATATCATGACTGCACCCGAGGTGAGGCGCAGTGGGGTCCTGCTCCTAGCACTTGATGCAGAAAAGGCCTTCGACCGGGTCAGCTGGTCTTTCATGACAGGGGTTCTAGAGAAAGTCGGTATGGGATCCAAATGGCTGGGCTGGATTGTGGCTCTATACTCGTCACCAAGGGCCAGAGTAGTGGTCAATGGTTGAACCACAAGTGCCCTGGAGCTACAAAGGGGTACCAGACAGGGCTGCTCCTTGTAATCCCTGTTATACGCCCTGGATATGGAATCATGGGCAGTGGAGGTAAGGGGAAATGAAAACATTAAGGGGTGCAAATTGGAAATGTTAACTATAAGATGAGCATCTTCGCCGACGATGCCCTGCTTTATATTACTAGCCCTAGAACATCAGTCCTGTGTCTTTTGTGGACTTTGGAGGAATATGGAGAACTGTCTGGTTTCAAAATTAAATTGGACAAGTCAGTGGCATTTATGCTGGGGGAATGGAGCCAAGCGGCTGAGTACTACCTCCTGGGCCTTGGCTTTCGGATGCACCAGGAAGGGTTCAGATATCTGGGGATTGATATTATGAGAGAGGATAGAGATCTCTTCGAAAATAACTATCTCCGCCTCTGGGATAGAATGCGGTTAGACCTGCAATGATGGGGAAGGTTGAATCTATGCTGGCTGGCGCGCCTAAACTGTGTCAAAATGACGATCCTTCCCAAATTTCTATTCCTTTTCCAGATGCTACTGACGATCAACTCCCTTTTGCATTTCCTGTGGGCGGGGCGCGGCCGAGGGTGGCCTACAACACCCTGATCTTACCACAAGAGGAGGGGGGGTGAGCTTCCCTGACATGCAGGCATAATATAAAACAGCACAGCTACAAATAATGGTGGACCACTTGGACCCCGGGACACAAAAGCAGTGGGTCCATATGGACAACACAGTCCTGGCCTCAGTAACATTGGGGGAATGGTTGTGGGTCCCACAGAGGGAGATACCCAAACGAGTGTTGCTGCAACCTATCCAGAAAGTATTCTGGGTGGTGTGGAAGGAGGGCAATGCCACACGATGGCTCACGTCGTGGCCCTCGCCAGTGAGCTACATTTAGGCCCCACGTCTGAGAGACTGGATTAACGATCCGGGTCAGTTTCAACTCTGGTATGAGGCGGGCCTGACCTGGGCAGGACAGATGTGGGCAGAGGGAGACTATGGGCCTCATTACACGGATGGCGGTAAGGATTTACCGGTACCGGTACCGGTAAATCCTTACCGCCTTACTACGAGGTCCCTTTGCGGGTTGGGGGATTTAACGCCTGCTTTTTGCACGTGTTAAAAACCAACCCGCAAAGGGACCCAGGGAGCTAATTACGGTACCGCAATTTGCGGTACCGTAATTAGTGCCTTCCCCATTCCCATTATGCCCTATGGGGCAAAAATGGGAATGGGGAAGGGCAATGGTGGAAGGGGGTATTACCGCCCCGCCAACCTTGGAATGGGGCGGTAATTCCCCTTTCCGCCAAGGCGGTGCCGGTATTTTACCGGCATGAACCATGGCGCTAATAGCGCCATGGTTCTCCGCCATCCGTGTAATGAGGCCCTACCTGTCCTTGGAACGTCTGGAGGAATGCCTTCATATAGGCAAGCTATCAGCATTTTTGCTACCTACAGCTTAAAGGGGTGCTGACGGTAAACAGAGATGGGGAAACAATCTGAGGCATGAACTCACAACATTTGAGAGGGCACTACTGCATGTGACTTACACAAAAGGGTTTATCGTCATGCTGTATGGGGAGCTTAAGCACACTGATGTGGGTGGAGTCTTGCTGCCAAGAGCCAGGTGGCTAGTGGACAATGGCAGGGACATTTCAGATCAACTATGGAGCACGATATGTAAAGCAGTCAAGTTGTCCACAGTGTCACCACGGTATAGGATGCAAGCTATCAAACAAATTCGCTGCTGGCACTACGCCCTGAACGTGCTAGCAAAAATGTGCACAGGGGCAGACTCATGCTGTTGGAAATGCAAGCAGCCACAGAGTATCTATTACCAGATGTGATGGGAATGTCCCTGCAAACAGCAGTATTGGCAGTCAGTGCTGGCATGGCTTGAGGGGTTGGAAGGGATACAGAGGAAGTTATCCCCCTTACTGTTCGGGGTAGATGATGAAGATGGAGCGGGAGAGGGGGAGGGACACATGGTACGTACCCTGTTGGTTGCGGCCGATGCTGCATAGCTCATGGATGGAAGAGAGAGGCAGCTCGCACGAAAAAGAAATGGGTCTTAAAATCCAGGGCCATATATGACATGGAATACTTAACACACCTGATGGATGAGACGCAAGCAAGTATTGAAAGGGCCTGGCTTCTGTTTTTCGAGAAATATGGACACTGAATAGGGGTTGAAACCAGGAGTGAGCTCACGTTGGGCTTACACAGGAATGTGTGAGGGTGGGGGTGGGGGGGAGAGCGGTTGGGATGAATCATATGCATATTTCACTGAAGGCATGGTTGTAAATTCAGTATTTGTCTAAGTGTACTATGAGAAAATGATAATAAAACTTAATTTGAAGAAAAAAAACAATTGCCTAAAGCCCAGACCCCATTGCTTACTTAAATGTATGCACTTTTCTGCCATGGGTAGTTTACTTGGAAAACCAAACGCCACATTTCCCTATTACATTTGTAATGTTCGGGTTTGCTGAGCTACCACTAAATTGTTGCTGCATAGTGTAGATATTTTCACTGGGCAAGCATACCGATAGAATGCACACCCAGGTCCGCTCTTAGTGCTTCCCCTCGAGTGCTTAGCCCAAGCCCCAAAACCTTGCGAAGGAAACAATATTTAATAGCCTTGATGTCCAAATGACCCCACATTTTGCAAACCATATAAAACAGCTGCATTCACCGTAGACTGAAGGACCTCCACACATTTATCTAACCTACGTCCTCCATATTTATATTAGGATTACCATGAATTAACCGAGTTAGAAATGTTCGAAGGAGAAACAAACGAAAGTGACTTGAACGAAAATTACTTTTGGTTTTCACTCCCCCGAACATTTCTGATAACCCGCACCCCCAACCCCTTACTTACCTTTTGCTGACACACTTCACTGTATGCCGCTGACTGCTGCATCCCTCTGCGATGGCGGTTCCCTTCACATACGTGCATGGGAACCAGTGCAGCAGGTTCCTCTTTTTTTCATTTTTATTTAATCCGGAGCTGGGTAAACCCTGCAACCCCTGATGGCATTACAGTGAAAAAGAGTGCAGAGGGCACACGCACCTTCCATGTATTGCCTTGGGCAAGTGTAAAGTTGTAGTATTAACCTTAGTGACTAGTCGCTTGGTCTATGGCAAGACACTCCTGGGGGTTACTTCAATTACATTTATTAGCATGCTCCAGGTGTCTCGGATTGGTTTGTGGACGCAAGAAAAGTATTTATGCCCAACCTGTTCACAGGAACTGGGCACGGCTTCCAGTAGCATAGAAAATTCTTCTTAAAATCTTCACATCGTTTTCAAATGCCTTTAGTGGGGCTGCTCCTGCCTACTTTCAGGATAGCATTTTTAGACTATGTGGAGGACACTCAGATCCTGATGTATTTGAAGGAAGATAGCGACATCTTGGCCCCTAGGATGAGAAATTGCTTGCTCGCTATCAAAAACTGAATGGACCAAAATCAGTTAAATTCAGTCCAGACAAAACCAAAATCTTGTTATTTAACTTTTTATTTTACTGTGCATTTATTATGCGCCTACACATCCAAATGGTGTTTCAAAGCGCATCAAGACAAAGAATGTGGGTGTGGTGAAAAAAGGGAGATGAAAAACATTACAGAAACGCTGCTACTAGGCCTTGAGACACTTGGAGCGGGTAAGTGCTGTAACACAAAGGCATCAAGCCAAAAATGCAGGGGAACAAGGATGAGGAGAACAAGTCAAGAACATTCCTACTAGTCCATGGGGCATTCGGAACAGACAGGTGCTGTGCAGAAAGCAAGAGAGTGGGGGAAAGGGGAAGTGTAGGTACAAGTAGTTAAATTGCAGTATCGAGAACCAGCCATACAATTATGACAAAAGCAGGTATAAATGATTACAGACTGGAAAAGCCGAGCCTCATGGAATGACGGGCTACATCAGGCATGTAGGCATGCAATTATGACAAAAGCAGGTATATATGACTGCAGACTGGAAAAGCCTAGCCTCATGGCAAGAGGGGCTTAATCAGGCAAGCAGATGACAGTGGAAAAGAAGATGCCTACAAAAGATAATGCAGAGGGCGCATAGTGCTTAGTGAGGAATAAAGGGTGGCAGTTGCAGGCAGATAACAGTGAGGCAGCACAAGGCAGAATAATACTCAGAGTCTGAGATTGGAGGAGGTAGGAATGCAGAAGCCACCCTAGCTGAAGAGGGAAGTCGGCATGGTGCGCAGGCTGCTCAAAGTCTGTTGATTGGATCGTAAAAGGTGAGTAGAGTAGTAGACCATAGGCACAAGAACGCCGTCAGTGGGAGTCACCAGGAGTAATTGTAGGTGGGGGAGAGCAACCATCACGTGGAAGCAAGGAGAAGAGGTAGAGCCGGCACGGGACAGTAAGAGTCTCGCCCATCTTTGTGGGAAGGAAGGGAGAAATGGCAGAGGGCTAGCCTCAACTATATGCTCTGGTTAGGAGGATTGAGGTAGCAGTGCCGGAGAAGAATGAATAGGAGGAAGGGAAGGGGGCAAGGGCGACAAGTCCAGTGGTCGATGCAGCTATTACGGGCTGCGGCGAGGCTCACCTATTGGATGCAGTAAGGCAGGCAGCATCATAGACCAGGAGGGGCAGGAGGATAGCATCAGCAAGTCGACCAGACGCAAGCAGAGGGTCATTCCCAAGGTGTAGAACGGGTTGGCAGACGACAGCATGCAGCTTGTCCAGCGCGGACAGGCAGCACAGGAGTGCCTTTGCCTGTGCCTTTGCTGCGGGCCGGCTTCACCTGCCAGCTGGTGGGAGCAGGCAAAAATATCCAGGCATCCAATCAGGATGTGTTCAGGGGCACAGACAGCAAATGAAGCTGGGTGCCTGTAATGATGAGGAACACAGTGGTGAAGTCTGACATCTTAGAATGCTGCAGCAGTCCGGGTCTTTCAATGCAGCAGCGGTCTGCCAGCTGCTGAAGGAGGTCTCCCAGGCAAGGTGGAGCAGGGCCTGGGACTTCAGAGCAGCATCAGGCGCACAGTCAGACAGGAGTGCCTTTGCCTGTGCGTGTGCCATCGCCACGGGCCAGTTAGTGAACGGACAGCCTAACTATTGGTTCCCCTCCTTCTGGCCAAACTCTTTTGGGCAATTCCCATAACCAAAACTAAAATTAAAGAACCTAGGGATCCTTGTAGATAGTAAATTAACCCTAAAAAACAAGTCTCATCTGTAATTAAATCTTGTGTTTTCATGATTTGGAAAGTAAAGCACATTATTTCATATCGCTGTTCCCCTCATCAAGTTACTGTAATGAACTCTCTAGTCTTATCTGAACTAGATTTCAATAATCGTGTATATTTAGAAGCCCCGGACAATCCGATTGCACGTCTACAGAGAGTTCAAAACCTTGCAGCCTGAATTTGAACTAAAACCGATTATAATTGGATTGTATTTAAATACATGTGCTTGGTGTTTAAAAGCCTGCAACACCAAACATCCTACCCTCTTGCTTCTATAATTAGCATACATAATACCGCTCGCTGCTTATGATCCAATCTGCACAGGAAATGTACCTCTCTCTGGTACCAGAAAGTAAGACAGGGTGGCCGCACCATCGCATTCCAAGCCTCTGCGCGTTGGAACAGTCTTCCACTTGCGTTATGTACTGTGCGAAACCAAAGGGTGTCTCACTGTCTAGTCCGTTGGGATCTGTCATCCAGGTGGCCAGGGCACGGCCACCACCATTGGATCCAGACCCTGGGGGTGGACCAGTGCGTGAGGATCACCTGGATGGGGGGCTCCCTGGGGAGGGGGAGTCGGACACCTGGAGGAGAGACACAGTATCCCTACACCCATTTCCCTGTAGAACACCCTCATTCTATATACTATCTAGGAACCTTATCCTCCACCCCCTTTTCTATATACACTCTGCTGCACGGACAAAGCGCTTCAGAGAAGGACAGACTTACACACAACCAGTCCGTTTGACATGTCCCAATATCAGGGTCAGGCAGAGTCAGATACTTAATCTTGATGACTCGCACCTGAATCCTGTTCCCTTTCCCCACTGGGATAAAAGGCGGAGCATAAGAGCACCTGGGAGGCAAGGCGAGAAAGGCAAGCAGAACCAGCAAAGCAGCAGGAGAACAGATCCGGTAAATTTGGAGCGACTATAGAAGCAGGGCAGAAGGGGACATTCCTATTCACCCTCTGAATCAGCAACAATCATAAGCAATCATAAGCACATAAGCGTTATTGATGGCCATGGATAACTGCAGCTACGTACAGCATAATGGACGATAAGCGCAAGCAACAATCATCAATCTTGACACTGTCAGGTATTTCCAGTAGAGTGACTAAAACCCCTTCTGCCATGTGACCAGGCATAGGTCAAATCATAATACTGCCTTGAACATAAATGACTTGTATTATGTAAATAATTTTGAAAGGTTGAACAATTCAGCCAACAAAAACTTAAAAATAAATAAATAAATAAAAATAAATAAATGACTTGTAACTGACATGAAATGTAACAAATATCAAGCAGCCACAAACAAACATAGGGTTTCATTACGAGTCCGCTTTGCTGGAATGCGGTGATTCTGTGTCGACGGTGACTTTGCTTCCGCGACCGCAAGGTTGCGGAAAGAAGGGCCGATTACGGCACGTGGGTCGCGCGCAACACACCGAGGTGGAAACGGAGTCACTGCCGTCATGTAAACCCCTACGCGCGCAGACTTAGCGCCACAGAAAACTGCGCTAGAACCGTGTCTGTGTCCGCCGACATGGAAACACCGGAAGCGGAAATACCATGACTGCGGGAAAAAAACCGGAAAAAGAGAGGCAGCCATTATATAAAGCACAATCCACTGCCATCCTCAGACACCACAGGTCAGATCACCTCCCTGAGACTGACAAACCATCCAACACCATCATGGCATAAAGGATACCAGCACGCAGACAGAGAAAGCAGCGCTTCAGTGAGGCTGAGCTCACAGTACTGGTGGAGCACATTGTTGAGCATGCTGAAATGCTCTTTAGTGCAGATCAGCGGCGCGCTACTCAGCAACGCCGCAAGGAGGTGTGTGCAGAGGCAGCACGCAAGTGCACAGCGGTTGGCGTGACCACACGCTCAGTGAAGGAGTGCCACAAGAGGTGGGATGACCTCAGGCTCTGGGTGCGCAACCTCATCACAGCATACCGCCAACACAGCACTGGTACTGTTGGAGGCCCTGCATCCCCTCTGAAGCTGCAATCGTGGGAGGAGCGCTGCAGCAGTGTCATGCACCTCAAAGGCATCCACGGCATAGGAGAGGCAGAGGCAGGAGAGAGCCCACCTGCAGATGCTGGTAAGTGCACAGAGTACAAAGCCATACGTGTGATTGGGAGTGACCCAATGGACCCACTCCCAATGCCCCCCCCAAACATGGCAGGAGTGACCCAATGGACCCACTCCCAATGCCCCCCCAAACAGGGCAGGAGTGACCCAATGGACCCACTCCCAATGCCCCCCCCCAAACAGGGCAGTAGTGACCCAATGGACCCACTCCCAATGCCCCCCTCCCCCAAACAGGGCAGGAGTGACCCAATGGACCCACTCCCAATGCCCCCCCCGAAATAGGGCAGGAGTGACCCAATGGACTGTCACCCATCCATGGCCTACAGTTCAGCCCCCCAGAACTGCACAGCCCCATGAGCTCCCCAACTCCATCCATGGCCGAGCTCTGTACACGATTGCAGCACATCGAGCAACAACAGGCCACCCTGACGCAGCTGGTGGAGAGACAGCTGGAGGAGGCCAGGCTACAGCGTGAGGAGGCCATGCAACAGCGGGAGGAGGCCAGGCTGCAATGGGAGGAGGCCAGGCTGCAGTGGGAGGAGGCCAGGCTGCAGCGGGAGAGCAATGCCACGTCGGTGCATCGGCTCACCAGGTCAATTGGACGATTTGCGGCCACAATTCTCACCCTGGCACGCCATGTCAGGGAAGGGAACAGTGTGCAGTCCAGCATTGCCGAGTCAATGTTGGTAGCCCAGCAGGTGTTTCAAGGATGCTTGCCCATAGTTACACCGCAAGTCACTTCAGCCAGAACCACCCCATCCAGCTCTGCCACTGGCAGCCCACGGAGGCGTTCAAGTCGGTTGACTGGATCCGCCAGTAAGTACACACCTGCGCACAAGCACCCCTGCAAATAGTGGCATGTGGGGATGCCAGTCAACATGACATTTGGGGACACCATGGGTGTTGGAGGGGTGGGAACGTTTGGGTGGTGGGGGTGGTGGGGGTTGCCCATTAGGTGGTTAGTTGTTAGGGGCCTGGTTGCAGGTGGTAACGTTTGGGTGGTTTGGGTGGTGGGTGGGCATGGGTGTACAGCTTCCCTACCCAATGCACTTTCTTCCCTGTTTAATTGATAATACAAAACTTTTGAAAACTACCATAATGAGTGGACATTTGTCATTTCATTAGCAGACAAAAATCATTTATTCACTGGCATCGTCATATCCATGCTTTGCTGTCAATGTGCAGTCTCTCAAAAGTAAATTCGAATGAGTGCATCCCGTGCTTGTTGGCCATCTTGCGCACCCCTGGGAGGTTGTGCTGCCACCCCATGCCCATCGCCATCTTCTGCGTCTGGGGGCAGCGGAATGTTCCTGCGCAAGCACAGATTGTGCAGCATGGCACACACAAGCACAATTGTACCCGTCTTCACTGGGTTGTAGAGCAGTAATCCTCCAGATCTGCTCAAGCAGCGTAACCTGGCCTTCAATAGGCCAAATGTCCTCTCAATCATGCCATGAGTGCGGACGTGTGCCCTGTTGTATGCCTCCTCATGCCTGTTCCTTGGCCTCCGTACAGGTGTCATCAGCCATGGCGTGAGTGCATATCCAGCATCACCCATATGGGATGTAAATGTGTGGGACATGTCAGTGTTTGTGGTTCATCTCACGATCTGATGCAATGCAATATTGTGTCATCATACATTCATCCATATGGGCCTAGCCGTGGTCAGAAGGGCGGGTGATTGCCATCCATGGGTAATTGTTGTAGATGGCGGCATTTGGACATTGCACTATTACTTGCTGTGCATATGAAGTGGACCTTATATACGATAGTGGTTGGTAAGTAAGGCACTGTGCAATGACAAGCACACATGGGGGAGTCATTCCATGGCCTGTGATGTTTTGGCTGTTGCAGGGTGTCTCATGTGCAGCCGCCATGTTCTTTGGGCAGGAGGGGGTCCTAAGTGAGGGTGGCTGGATTGAGTGGATCAACTTGTATGGCCTGTTGGTAGCTTTGGTCGTATGTCTCCTTAAGCAGGGTGTTTACTGTGGCAACCTGTCATGTGTAGATATGTGATGTGTGGGTTATGCTGACGGTCCATTACATGGGCCAGGGGGTGATGCATGTGCAGTTGTAGCAGCCCACTTACACAGGTCATTGGCCTGGGCACTCAACACACTTCCACAGGGCCTATGCATTGGCAGTTGTACTCACCCAATAGCCATGTGCTTTGTCCACCGTAGCGCTCATTTGGGGCATCTGTGACCTGATTCACCTCACCTGGTACTGTTTAACGTCATGTTCGCGGTGGCGTCAATACCGCCGCAGTGGCCACGGCTTTTCCACCATTTTTGTGGCAGTGTTTCCATGTCTGTGGTACTCGTGCTGCCCATGGTGTTTCGTGTTGCCGGTAACTGGGTGGTTTCACCGCTGTCACATTCTACGGATCCCTTAACTCCGTGGGTCGTGATTTCACGGTCACAAAAACGACACCGGTATGGTTTTACCAGTGCCGTTAAGTTCGGGTCGGAGGACTCGTAATGAGGCCCATAGTGTTACTCCGCTTTTCATGAATAATGTTTCCCAAACATTCCACTGTTCGGAGCGCTATGGTTCTGTGTATCGCAGCATGCCTAGCATGTGGTTGTGAGACTACTGCTGAGAAAACAAACGTGCAGTCCTTCGCAACACATAGTAAACCCTTATCTGTGTGCAAGTGAATAATGTTCTGTGAACTACACACAGTGCGAGCCGCACCCAATAAATGAAGGTATGCACCCTAGAATCACATCCATATTCCTAGAAACACTTAACTGAGTCCTGGGGGGCTCGCCGGCACCTCCCCAGGCAATGTGTTCTCCCGTCTTCTGCTGACACACTACCTTGATTTGCTCCATGCACTTATGAGGGACAGAGCGCTGCTGGGACTTGCAACCTCGCTGCTGGCCCGGGTCCTTCATGAGCCTCCAAACGATCATCTGCACACCTGCTCTCCTCCGGCCCGTGCCTGCCATGCCAACATTCACCAACAGGCAGAATGTCTTAAGTAGCGTGAATTAGTTGGCACACCTGCTCCCCTCTGGCCCAACGGAAACCAAAGGCTCATGGGAAATGTAGTCTTTTACTTGCTTTTGCACGGGAACACTCTCCTGAGCTGCTTTGCAGCCTGCGCAGCCTCTTTTTCCTTACAAAAAGTTAGATCATTGGAAAGACTGCGAATACCAGAAGGCCTTAGCAGAGGCCAACCCAAATAAAAGAAAGTCAAAGTGGTCATAAGAAGGTGCAAGCAAAATCCTCGCACAGTCGAAAGTCTTTGACAAGTGGGAAACAAAGTGAACAATTGTAAATTAAAGCTAAGTGAACTATGTTGTAAAGGCAAGGGCGAACCCGAAGGATGGATGCCAAGAAAGCTAAGGGGAACAAATCCTGCATTGTGATAAAGTTGTAAAGGCAAGTGTAAACCCGACAGAGGGATGCTGAGAGAGAGATAGGGCAGCGAATCGCGCATTGTGATAAAGTTGCAAAGGCAAGTGTGAGTCTGACAGAGGGATGCCAAAAGAAAGCACGGGCAAGTGAATCCCCCATTTTGTTAAAGTGACTGAACAATGATGTAAAAATGAAGGTGAACCCAATGAAGGGGGTATCACGAGGAACCCAGGGAAGAGGAGAATCTTGCATGGTGAAAGCTTGGGAAAGTTTTGTGATGCCATGCAAAAGACATTGATTCAAGGGATCCTGCCTTTTCTGAAGAAACTGCTTCTTGATGCCTATAGGCCCAAGGGGTGCTCACAGGGGTACTCACAGTCATGCCACTGTTCGGTATGTAATGTGGAGAAGGGAGTACACTAGTTCAGCAGTCTTGAACTATCAAATCCCTTTTGGGCATTCAGTTTGTACTACACTCTTTTGTTAAACATATCATTGTCCCACACCCTTTTGTTATATAGAGTAAGGATTTCGCAATACGTTTCTTAGTATAGGCCATTTTGTTTTGACACAACACCACAAGGGCAGCGTTTTCCTTATTTTGATGGTTGTAACTTGCTCCCATCTTAGATCTAGGCTTAGATTAGGCGTTTTTTCTCACCCTTAAACTGTTTAATAAACACCCTTGGATTATACTCCTTGTGTCTGTCGTGCTTCTGATAACCATGCCTTCCTTACAGTACTAATACAGACCCAATGTGCTTTCGGAAATACCTGAAAACCTATCTTTTTAACAAACCCTGATTTGTAACCTCATTGTTCCTCTTACATCTTTCTCCTCATTGTTGCCCAAAGGAACGTTGTCCAATTCTGTTCTAAAGCACACTGACACCTTTGGGTATTTGCTGTGCTCTATAAAACTAGAGTAACATAACATACCATTATACAATATATCCCAGGATGAAACCTTTGGTCTATGGAGGATAACAGACTATTCATCCCTAAAACTCTGTCAGACCCACAGAGATAAGACACAGAATTTGGATTAAATTACCAAATTCCGTTCATGACAACTCAAGGTTTTTCTAGTTCCAGCCGCAGTTGAAGCAGCATCTGTTCAGGTAGATGTTGGGTTTAAATTCTAGTGGAGTTACGATCAGCAAGCCGAGGCAATATATAAATGTTCCCACTGACTGATGGACTAGTGGCAGCTGTGTATTATTTTCTTGATTGCTCATTTGTGTAGGCAAATCGACAGCAAGCTAGCCCTTAGTCTCCTGTGTAGGGGTAAAACAGCTGCTCAATATTTTAAGCCCTGCACTCTGAACCCCCAGCTTTTTTGGCCATCTTGGATGATTTCATGGAAGGATTGACCATATATGGTCCTCCCCCTTTCTGGGCTCTGACCAGAACTCACAAAGGCGACTTGAAAGATGGGCATGCAGTTTGGGCTGTATTAGGGCCTAAGAGGTATCTAGTATGTCTGTGGGGTTTGGCTGTTCATCCTTTCTTTGATGACCGCCATAACTTTGAATAATGCACAAATGGTGAATACAGCCATCGGGTCACCAGTAGAGACATTTTTGAGACTTTGAAACTGTGAAAAAAGTAGTTAAAAATATACTCACCTTTGTTTTAATGTTCTTCTTTAAAGGGTAATGTTTGTGTTATTGAGGCACTTTTACTGATTTAAATATTTATTTCTGATGTTTAGCACTAATCACCTTTTAGATAATACTTAAACCTCAATTTTTGTCAAAATAGTATATATTTTCACTCCTTAATTGGGTGTTAATATGTGTCAGCTGCTGTCACAACCAACCTGGAGAAGTGCTTTCTGGGTGTGCCGTGAAGTTCCACTCTGTGCTGCTGGAGATGACTGACTTCCAGAAACGATGGCTGTTAGGAAAGATTTCATCAATGTGTAATTTTCCCTCCATTTGTGGACCGCCCAAACTTTTTGCTTTTGTTTGGCTATCCTATTCTGACTTTTGCCAGTGGAGCACAGCCTTCAGCTACGCTCCCCTGGACTTTTGCTCACTTGGTATGGGCAAACTGATACATTCTTCAGACTGTCAGTACTTGTTGCCATTTCTTGGTAACTTTTTAACAGTGCACAATGTACCTTTCAGTACTGTGCGCTAGGTTCCTTTTTGTTTTATGGGCCTAGACACCCTCAAAGGATTTATTGGTGAGTGTACGAGTGTGCCTGGGATGAACTGGTGGCAGCAGTTACTTTTCTTACTGAATCACATCTCGTTTAACGCATTTCGTTCAAGACTGTGGCCAGGCCCGAAAATGGCTGAGCCACAAAGTCTTTTGTTCTGTCCCATGGTCATTTTATTCCTTGCCTTCACCCAGGTCGAGTAACTCTGGTTTTCCTTATTTGGGCATGCAGCCTCCCGCGAAAACTGATCTCTTTCGCAGGCTTCTGCATGTCACGTGTGTGTGCCCAGGAAGCGGGATGGGACTGTCTGGTCCCAATACACACTACTGGTGCCAGGTTATCTGGAGTGCCTGAATGAGTGGGACCACTGTGGACCGTGATTGGTTCACGACTGGGATGCCAGATTTTCGATTGAAAGTCATTGATTTTGTAGAAAAGCTAATCTTGGATAAAAGAAGGGGCCATGCATCCATTCCAGGTGAATTCTCAACGAACTACAGAAGGAGCCAGGTATCCTGCAAGTATCCTACAACGAAGAAACAGACTTGTGGAACCGCCGGAGATGCTTTGGAAGGTTTGGCACCTTTCACCCTCTGCTGTCCTGTCAGACCCCTGTTTTCTTGATCGATAAAGAAGGCCTGCCAAGGCTCTTTGTCCCTGTGGAATACTGGGAACAACTACTCTCGGTGCCCTCTGCTTACAAGCCGAACAAGCCCTTTTGGAAGTGTTCCTGGGCTATCCAGTGTTCTGTCCTGCTCTAACTCATGGTATCCCACAGAATCGCAGCCATCTCAAGTTGACACCCAAGACGTGGGACATCGCTTGCTTGTGGTACCACTCCTTCTCGTGCCAAATGTCACAGGCCTAGCTCCTCTAGGTCCCGTATAAGGAGAGTGCGTAATGCTTTACCCATCTGTGATTCTCACATCACTACCTGTTAGTGACGGTTGCTGTAGGTGTCTTGCTGACCTGCTCTCCTGTGCCCAGAAGCCTGCTGCACCAGAATTGTCTTTGAAGCTCCCTCGAAAGCTGAGAAAAGGCAACTGTCCCGTCAAGGATGATCGTTCTATCCCGCAGCCGCTGAGAGATGGAGCGCCACAAAACTGCAGGACTCGAAACTACAAGCAACCTTGAATAAACTGGCAAAGTTTGGTCTTGACTGTGCCGAGAGACGGTGAGTACTTGCATCACTTACCGGTGGCTCCCTGGCACAACCGATCCCTTTTACGCACGAATATCCCTAAAAAGGTATTCACTTTTGGCTTGGTTAGCCTGTGCTCCCTAGCTATACTCACCATTTGAAAACTGCTCTGCCGCCAAGAGCAGACCCTACTTGAATAGTGGGAACTAATTATTCATCGCTTCAAGCCCCTGCCTGACTTGCTACAGCTCCCCCAAGAAGACCCGCTTTTTGTTCTGCCTGTGCAATTGTGCTTTTTTACGCACAACTGTACTGTTGAGCACAAGGTTCCTCACTTCTTAGGGCGGGACTCTAAAGTTAGGGAATGACTCTGAAGAATTGTCTAGTGCTCCTACTGTGTTAACTCACCCTTCTCTTTACAGGTTGTGGCTGTGTTTTACTCCTTTGTCGCATTAGGAAACTTATTGTATATATATTATCTAGTATAGTATTTGTGTGGTAACTGTTTTTATATAACTGACATTTACTTGTGTCTATTGGTCCGGCCGACAATAAATGTATAGATACTTTTCATATACACTTGTCTAAGAGTAATTTGTGGTTCGTTACTCTGTGTGCTAATTGTGGGCTTCCGATCACTCTCACCCTCCTGAGACTAGTCTTGACCGCCTGCCAAGCTACATAGATTGGTCTGGCTTATCCAGAAGATTCCCCTGTTTCACTAAATCGAGGGTGGCCTCTTAAACCCCGGCCCACCATGTCAGAGTTTAGAAATCCATCTTAATAATGCCCTTAACCTTATCTTCTTTAAAGGATCCCGACAGGCTGGAGGTTGGAAAGTCACTCTGGAGTCTAACAAGGGAGGGATTTCTGGAGAAGGATATTATTGTGCCCCCTGTGTCCGAACTGAGGATTCTGTGTTCTCTCTGGGAACCCCTAGTGTAAAAAGATGGTGGAAATATTCAAATATACCATTATATCCCAGCTCCCCCATTCGCTCCCGGGAATAATATGTACTAGTTTAGACAGTTGCGGTTGTCCAAAAGGTAAGTGCATAATATTGGAAAGGTCAAGTGTTCAGCTCTGACCCGGTTCAACTGATACTTGTTGATCCTTACCACATTGAAGAGGAGAGAATAGTTGCTTCACTAGTCTCCCAAAATACACAATTTACGATGATCACTTGTTTCCAGGTAATATATAGTTCTGATTATAGGTCCCTTCTCTATCTTGCTCTAACCTTTTTGTCTTTGTTGCAGTTTTTTAACATGAGTCAGAAGTGGTGAGGCTCAATATTAGAGGAGTTTGGCACTGGAAGGATGCAAGATGAGTTAGAAAACTGGTACGCAGAGTAGAATTATCAAGAGTCAGGTCCTTTTCTAATATTTTTCTCCCTTTATCTCTTTTTCCAGAGTCGGCATACAGGAAGACGAGAAACTGAGCGAGAAGGTAACAGAGTGCTTCCAGTGAGTTTTATCAATGTCAGCCTTCTTTCTCTTTAGTTCTCCAAAATCTGGGTAGAGGTGCAAGAGCGGAGCACTGAGGGGATCCAGGTAAGCACTCCAAAATTGACTAGCATGTGTTAGTTGATGGCGGTAACTTGAACAGCAGCCCAGATACCGTTCTTTGCCGCTCTCACAGGATGTCAAAGGCCTATGTGGTTTTGCTGAGTTTCTCTGGTTTATCTGGTGTGGGTAACCCCTCAGCAGGTAACGGTGGACATTTAACCCCACACTCCATTAGTGAATACCTACCACAATATCTCCTTAACTGGTGTATGAGCCCTAGCTACTGCTGTAGTGGCCAACATAGCTGTAACCTCTTTCCACACCTCTCCCCTCATCAGAGGTTAGTCAGACTGCTCCACCACTCTTCAATTGTGAAAAGCAGGACTATTAGTGTGGAAAACCTGCACATGCACTAGTTGTTGGTTTTCCTAAGCCTTCATCAGAGGTCTTCTGAAAACCTCCTAGTGATGACTTCTTCCCGATGGGAGTGTAGCTGAAAACTGTGGTTGAGCACCATCTTTTGTGTATGAAAGCAGCAATAATGTATTGATCTGTGCCCCCTTGAATGCAGGGTTGCAGTAAAAAATTGCATATGCAGTCCCTTCACTCTAGGAATTCTACTAAAAATTGAGGGTATATTCCCTTTTGTTTTGGGAGTGCAGCCAACATTTGTGGATGTTCCCTCCTTACCTTTAGAAGTACTGCCACCAAATAGGTGTGTGAGGGCCCTTCTCTGTGGTCGTGCTGCCAAAACTGTGGGTGTGCTCCTCTTTCCTGTGACAAGCCAACCATATATTGTGGGTGGGTGTCTTTTTCCATTTACAAGTCTTGCGAAATATCTGGGTGTTTGTCCTCTTCACTATGGTAATGGAGTCCAAATATTTAGCTGTGTGATCACTTTCCTCTGGGATTAGAACACATAATAATAGGTGTGTAGCTTCCTTGCTGTGGGGGAGTAGCCAGAAATTGTGGCCGTGTGCCCCTTCACCATGGGAATGTAGCCAACAACTGTGGCTGTGGGCATTTGTTAAAAGATGCCAGCCCAAATGCCAGCTACCCACGCTCTGTACAGTGCTATGCTGCTCTCAAGCTAGGCCTGCACTCTAAACAATAAAATAAAAAAAACATGTTCCTGTGGGAGTGCAGGCAAACAAGATTGGTCTGAGACTCCTTTCCCTGGGGCCATGTAGCCAGTAATTTTAGATGTGCACCCTTTCCCCTATAGAAATGCTTCTAAAAATTGAGGGCATGCCTCCTTAATAATAATAATAATAATAATTTGGCATTTATATAGCGCTACAAACCCTCAGGTATCTGAGCGCTGCTTATTATTACCCACTGTGTGTGTTGCTCATTTATCAACCTTGGAAGGATGAGTTAGGCCCCGCCAGGATTCGAACCTGCGTTAGCAGGCTCTGCACGAATGTCAAAGCAAGCGCTCTACTCGCTGTGCCACTTGACCGGCTTCACTGTGAGAGTGCATCCAAAATTGCCTGTAGGAGAAAACCCAAAAATGATGGGTGTGCACTCTCTCTCCTTCAGAAGCGGAGAGAGAGTGCCAAATATCTGGGTGTCTGCCTTGTTTGATTTCAGAGTACAGCCAAAGGGTGTTGTTGTCACCCACTTCCCTCATTTAGTTGGTATTGTAAATGATTGATAGAATTGTGAATGATAGCATATCCAGCACTTAGATAGAATTGTGAATGATAGCATGTACCTCATATAGACAGAATTATGACTGGTAGCATATAGCTCACTTAGTTGGAATTGTAAATGATAACATGTGCCACACTTAGATGGAATTGTGGAAATAGCATACACCACACTTAGATAGAATTGTGAATGATAACATGTGCCTCATCTAGATAGAATTAGGATTGTAGCATACCTCTCACTTAGTTGGAATTGTGAATGATAGCATATCCCACACTTAGATAGACTTGTGAATGATATCATGTCCCACACTTAGATGGAATTGCGAATGGTAGCATGTGCCACACTTAGATGGAATTGCAAATGATAGCATGTACCTCATCTAGACACAATTAAGATTGGTAGCATATCCCTCATTTAGTTGGTACTGTAAATGATAGCTAGAATTGCAAAAGATAGCATGTGACACACTTGGATGGAATTGTGAATGATAGCAGCATATCCCGCACTTAGATAGAATTCTGAACGATAGCATGTGCCACACCTGAAATGAATTGTGAATGATAGCATGTGCCACACTTAGATGGAATGGTGAATGATAGCATGTGCCTCATCTAGATAAAATTATGAGTGGTAGCATTATCCCACAATTAGATGGAATTGTAAATGATAGCATGTGCCTCATCTAGATAGAATTATGATTGTAGCATATCCCTCACTTAGTTGGAATTGTGAATGATAGCATATCCTGCACTTAGATAGACTTGTGAATTATATCATGTCTCACACTTACTGTTGAACTTAGAAATTGTGCCTAATGTACGCCCCCTGTCCTACTCTCGTGCTTGATCGCAGGCGCTTTACTGATAACCACCATATCACACTACTATGCTTACTCTCCCTTATACACCATCATTCAACTAGAAAACAGCTGTACTATGACAAATTCGATCTAGCTGTTCTCGTAATGACATGACGCCACGAACTCCACATCATCCTAATAAAACACAGCAGCTGAGCACTTTACGGCTAGCTTAAGCGTCTCCTCAGGCCTAAAGCAGCCAGAACTCAGTCTGGGTGTCCACCCTCCAGACTGAGCACATCCAACTGATTTCCTCAGCACCACACCTACCGCTAAGAAGCAGCTATCATGCAACAACCACACCAGCTGCACACATATTCGGTGCACCCGCGCACCATACCACACTCTCTCTCTCTACTGACTGAACTGCGGTTCCCAAGAGCGTTCAACCCATCAGCGTTTTGAGATCATACCAATGATACATAAGGTGCTATATAAATGCCAAATAACATAACATAAATTCCCTGTGGAAGTGCCGCCAGAAAGTGTTGTTGAGTGTTCCTTCCCTGTGGAAGTGCATTAAAAAATGTGCATCCATCCCTGTAGGCATTGGGATGTAGTCTGAATCCTGAGGCACGGTAAGGGGGTGAAAGGGACCCTGGGAACCTGAGAATGCCACAAGCTCCATGGTGTCAGCATTGGTGGATCCTCAGGACCTCTCCCCTATTCCCTTAGGCAGATCACTCGCAAGCCCCTGGAAAATGGGCATAGCAGGACTCGGGTTAATGAAGCATTGACCCCTTAATCAGAGTTTGTGGACCAGAAGCAGAAGGGGAGAAATACATACATGTGCATGCTATCAACAAATTGAATCAAAGTTTCAGGCTTACAAGTTACCCGCTGCAGCAAGTATGACAGAAGAGACCGCAGACAGTGGGGAAAGTTGGCAATCCACCCGACAAATGTTTGAAACCTTCTGACCAACAAGATTGTGAGCAGGTTTAACCTGAGAGTTGCATTTGTTTTACAGTGGAGTGCCACTTTCGATTTTCCCCAGGTGGGCGGGTGTCACGTAGTTTTCATTCAACTACCTGGGCAGTTTCGTGTACAGTGTACATTGGGAACCTGAGTTTTCTGGTTCCATCTATGACTTTAACTGCGTTATCAGATGACATGGGGGTGGACCCTACTGATATCTTGAATCAGGCACTGCTCTTGTATATGCGCATTAATGTACTGTACAACGCTTTTAAACTGTTTGAGCCACATTTAAATTACACAGTCTATGGGCCTCATTACGAGGTATGCCGGTAAGGCAAAAACGATGCCAGTATGGTAATACCGGCATCGTTTATCGTCCTGTTGCATTCCGACCCGGAAACCCGGTACTGGCGGCACACTAAACATTGGTGCCGCTAATAGCGGCATAGGCGCGTACACGCGCCCCTTCAGGGAGCAAATACCGGCACGCCGGTAATAGGGGGTAATTCCAACCCACGCATACATGCAAATACCGGCATCGCGAAGCCGGTAATCACGTGCTGTACGATGCCGGCCATACAGGCATCGCGGACCACCCGGAAACAGCAAGCAGGATACAAGGCAGCTGCCGCAGGTGCACACAATCCCCACAGGTGGAGCCAATGGAGGCTGTGCCAGTATAAACTGAGCACACCCACACACCACAACCCCCCCACAGCTGTATGCAATTTAGAGTGGCCCAGTACAAAAGGAGCACACCTACACACCACACCCCTTCCTACACCAAAATGCTACCACTAGCAGTTGCATTCTTGGCGCTGGAGGACATGCCTATACTGCTACAACTACAGCAACAACAGCAACAACAGCAACAACAACAACAACCACAGCATCAAGAACAGGCCGCACATAGGAGACGCAAGAGGAGAAGGAGGGTGAGACAGGTCCAGCAATTACCACCAGCGCAGCCACCAGTGCCTCGTAGGCAGCCACCAATCCCTCGCACCAGACCCAGCCCATTCAACCTAACACCTGAGCAGATCCACACCCTGTACTGGTTGGACCGTGACACCATCACCACCATAGTGGACATGATACAGAACGACATTGCCAGCCACATACAAATACGCACTGTCATCCCCCCACTACTAAAGGTGGTGTCTGTGCTACACTTCCTGGCCACAGGCACCTACCAACACACAGTGGGCCAGCTACATGGCATTTCACAACCACTATTCTCACGCATGCTGACCCAAGTGCTGGATGCCCTCCTGAAGCACGCAAGCACCCATATATCCCTACCACGGACTGCCCAGGAGATAGCCGAAACCAAAGTAGGCTTCCATGCACTGGCAGGCATGCCCAATTGTGTTGGTGCCATCGACTGCACCCATGTGGAATTGGTAGTCCCCCACGCCATAGAGGCGGTGTACCGCAATCGCAAGCAATACCACTCCATCAATGTGCAAATGGTATGTGACTCCAGCAAGATCATGTGACGCCCGATTTCCTGGATCCACACATGATGCCATGGTACTACGCAACTCAACGCTACCCCGTCACATGTAGCGACATGCTGGACCACGTGCCTGGCTGCTCGGTGAGTTGCACAACAGGCCCATGGCCATGCTGTGGGGTAATGATGTGTGTGGATGCAGAAGGTGGGGGGGCCTACTGCACCTGGGTGGGAAAGGGGGGGAATAGTGCACCTGGGTTGCACTAGCCAGTGAGTGGAGAATGCATGCAGAGCTAAACACTCCTCCCCTAAACCAGCAAAACAGAACACAACACATCACTGGGCCACTTATCACAAATATTGCAGATGGATGAAAACAAGTAAGAAGCACAACCAGGGTACCATCGTGATGGCAAGCAATGCATGAATGAATAGGATGGCAACTGTGGCAAAGTGGCGAGTGTGACCATGCATATTAAGGAATATACAGCATGATTTGGAGCCCAAACGTTTGCGCACTACCAAAGCACATCTGCTAGTGCATGCATGATTACACCCATCATCATCTATTAAACCCCATCCATTGTACCACACCTCATTACAGTATACATTGCATCTAGGTGACTTTTTGTACACGTACAGGGACACCAGGTAGCTGCTGCCATGACTGTGCTCCCTGAAGGTGGCAGTTCTGTGTGACACACACCTATTTGTATCTGCCTGCAGGTGATGGAGGATATCCCTTGAGGCCGTGGCTACTTACCCCTGTGCGGAACCCGCAGAACAGCCATGAAGAGGAGTACAATCGTGTGCACACTCGTACCCGTGTTGTGATTGAGCAGGCCTTTGGCCTGCTGAAGGCGCGGTTCCGCTGCCTCAGCAGGTCTGGTGGAGCACTCCTTTATAGGCCTGAGAAGGTGGCAAAGATCACCATGGCCTGTGTCATGCTGCACAACATGTGCGTCCGAAGGAATGTACCACTGCCACCTGACATTGACATGCATGGGCTGGGTGAGGATGAAGGGGATGGAGACGGAGGCGAAGGAGCCCCCCTGCCAGTACGTGATGCACGGGATGGCCATGCTGTACGCTAAGCACCAATTGACAAATACTTTTGAAATGCATGGACAATGTAAGTAATGTGTCTGCGACACACTGTATCTCGACATGCACACTTTTTTAGTTCGAATTGCCCCACTGTACACCATCACACAATAAATGTACATGTACGAAAAGAACGATGTCTAGCCAATGATTTGCTTGCACACAACGGTGTATTTTCTGCAAACGTGATATGGTGAACATAATCCCCTCACAACCCCCAGTAAACTCCCTCTCCCACCCACAAACCCCAGAAATAACCCAGTAAACTCCCTCTCCCACCCCACAGAACCTAAACGTCCCCATGTGTCCAACAAACAGTGGTCCCTTCAGCAATGTACTTTTTCAAAATGTCATTGCCTGACCTGTTATTTCTTGGCGATTTTTGGATCCGGGGGTGATAGGTCAAGCGCCGTGCACTTCTCGGCGTCAACCGCACAGGGCTCGATTGGGCTGAGGTGGAAGGGGTTGTTGCAGAGGAGGTGTCAATGGTCAGTCCCATGGCTGGGCCAAGGTGTGGGCGCTGCATTTGCGGCAGATTTGCAAGAAGGGCCTGTGTAAGTGACCCCATACACTCCCTAAAGGCACATGTCGATGCTTCCACAGCAGCAGTATTGGCTGCAATGGCCGTGGCAATGGCCCTCATGGCCTCATTCGCATTGTTTACTTGTTGCCTCATGAGTTCCAGCATGGACTCTTGTCGGGCCTCAACCCTTGCCAGGCGAGCCTCGAAAGAGTCGTCGGTTACAGGAGTACTGGTGGCTGGCAGGGTGGTGGCTGGCAGGGTGGTGGCTGTCACCGCGTGGGGCCCACGTCCAGGGCACTGTCCTCCGCAAAGATGCCAATGTCCGAGTCTCCTAGGTCCGAGTCATGGAGGCACGGATCCGCAAGGCTCTCAGAGTCTATAGGGGGGTGGTAATGTAGCTTGGGGTGGGTGTTCCGGAAATGATGTCAGCCTCATTATCCACCTCTGTAGACACAAAGTCCGTGGTGGCTGGCGGGGCATCAATGGAAACGCCTCCCACTGTTGTGGGTGGCTGCTGCTGTTCTGTGGCTGCAGGTGTCCCATGCAGGTTTACTGCCTTGCATGGTACACGGGCTGTTGCTGTAGGCAGTTTCTTGGGCTGGGTGGTGGCGGTGGCCCTGGTCCCTTGGCGTGCAGTGGATGGACCTGCACCCCTGTCCTGCATTCCTTCTTCCTCATTGGTGCCTGGGGGATAGAAGAGATGCAGGTCATCAGTGATGTTGTCAAATGGCAGCTATGATGTATTGCGGTGTGATGTGTTCATACATTCAGGCATCATTTCATTTCTGGGCTGTGGCATTTGGTGTTCTGAGGGGGCATGTGGAAAATCAATGCATGGATGGTGGCATAGCATTGGTTTGGTGTCTGTGTGGTGAGTTCCATGGGCATGGTTAGGTCATGTAGCACCTCTGTTGGGATTGGGATTGGCACTCAGCATGCGTGTGGTTCAGGGTGTGGCACACATTCTTGAATGGATATGTTGATTTAGCCTTGGGACATGCATTACCTTGCCTAGTCTCACTTCCACATCACTTGTGCCACATCATGGTTTATTCTACATGGATGTGATGGTTCACTCACCTTCCTCTGTGGATGATGCGGCACAAACCTCCTGGTCTCCAATTCCCTCGATTGATTCTGGGTCGATGAAGGAACTTGTGGCCTCCTCCCATGCTGCCAACTTCACAGGGGAGTGTGGGCCCCCGCTTGTCGCCATTGCTGCCCTCCTGTTCTCCGCCAGGATCTTCCTCACCCGGAGGCGGAGGTCGTCCCACCGCTTCCGGCAGTCATGCACACTCCTTGGGGTGCTCCCCACTGCCGACATCCTCTGTGCGACCTCCTGCCAGACTTCTTTTTTTCTTGTTTGGGCCGCATGCTTCAGGTCAGTGCTCCTGATTGTATCTGCATGCTGTGCAAGGATGTTGGCAAGCATGGTGAGTTCTGCGTCTGAAAAACGCTGCTTTCTCTTCCTTTGGGTCAACTTCTTGGTATCCTTAGACATCCTGCTTCTGTTGTGGCACACAACAACACGAAAGAAGTGGTGGTTATGGAGGATGGCAATGGATTGTGTTTTTAAAGATGGCTGGCGGCCCATTTCCCGTTTCTGCGCGATGATGTCATTTCCGGGTCCTGTTTTTGCAAACACGGAAATACCGTGCCGGTATTACCATGCCGGTATTTAGGGGTTGTTATGAGGCGGTTACGCAATGGGCGGCACCCGCAAGGCTGGTATAGGGGGGTTGGTGGCCCTTTACCGGCATGACAGTTTTGCCACTACCGGCATGGGGGAACACGCATGCTCGCGCACTCGTAATCACCCGCTGTTAGCGGGATCATGCGGGCACGGACTCGCACGTTCCGGCATGCCGGTAATGAACACGCTGTTACCGGCCTACTCGTAATGAGGGCCTATCTGTTTTGACCGGTTGATCTACATCTGGGGTTATCCTACTGATGTTAGTTTCCGGGTGCATTGCGCCCATCATTAGTTTCCACGCTGGTTGCTTATTCTGCATAAGACTTTTAATTTGGCTGCCACAGGGGGCTCGAGCAGAATCTATTCTACATTCCCCAGGCCATCCGCAATGATCTACTGTTACGGGTATTGTTCCTAGGCTCATTACAGATATGTGGAGAAGGGTTGGTTAGCAGGACTGTAAGACCGGGTGGCTGAATGCACCCGAGGCTTCTTACGCGTCTGTATGCCCACACCATGATGGCGGTCGGCTGGCCCGACACTGGTGCGAATGTGCGTGATCATCATGGCAACCATTTATGTTGTCTGACACCCGGTGCACGCGTAGGTGTCGGAGTGGTGTTCCTTGCCGCACTTCTGGCAGGGCTAAGTGATGTTACGCTTCTCAAGCTCGACTTGTTGAAGAGATGCTTTTTGCATCGATTAAACACGTTGGTAGTGCAGTGTTATTGATGTCTTTGTTACGTACCTTGTGAAACAGTGCGGTGCTTGCATCGCGGTATGATCGCGGTTGCTATGCTGGTTTTGATTTGATTGCTTGTGGTCGTTGACCGTTCTAGAATGGAGCCACGTCTACATTATTGGTAATATCAGCACACCCCATTTAATACTTCTGGCAGCATGGGGAGGGGGACCACGATGGCACTTGTTCATTTTGGTAATGTGTTGATAGTTGGACCTGTTTATAATTGGACCTTTTTACGCGATTACACATCACTGTTCCCAACGGGGCAATGGTGGCTTCCCCCATTCGTGGTGGACAGGCTGCCGCTGTCATATCGTTTTATGTTCCTGACTATCGTAGAGTTTTTGAGTTAAAATCAGGCTCTTTTTACTTCTTTTTAGTTATTGTAAGCTGCCCGACTCCTCTCTCACTCCCAGCTTTTGCGGGTTTGGTCCCCTCAAGCCGGGTGAGTACTTATGCACGCTATGGTGTATTTCTTATCCCTTCTGGTTATTGAACTTTTGTTTAGGCTACCGGTATCGGAATGTAGTTCTGACGAGATTTCTCGCTTTATGAACAGGTTTCTGACCCTTTGACTATGGGACATGACGCCTAAGGTTGGTGTATCTTAAGTTTTAGTTACAAATTACAACCTTTCAGACCTTGAGTTTCCTGCCACTGATTAGAACTATTTCTATAATTCTTTCTAGATAGGCGCAAACTCAGTTTGTATGAATCAAGTTGAACAGATAGCTTTCATCGCCCTGAGGATGAATTTTTTATACTCGAAAGCACGTTGGCAACTTACCAACTGTTATGAAGCTATGTTGAACTCTATAATGTGTTTGGAAACTATACCTGTTTGAGACTGAATCAACAAGTACTAAGGGCTTTTATGTCACATGTGCCTCGTTTACCTTTGTGTTTGTACACTATGTTTTTGAGTTTAATTCATTAATGTTTACTTGAGAACTATATGATAAAATCGGATTTTATAATTCTATTTATCCTGTTGTGTTTGAATATCAAATGTGTGTACGGGTATAACCCATGAGATTTACACATGAGTCTTTCTATAAAACTGACTTTTGGTTTGAAGCTAAATTTGATGTTGGAGTCCCCGTCCCGGCCTAAGTGTTTTGCGCTTTAACCTAGACGGCGGACCATTGTACTTTACTTGGGATGTTTTACCCCTTAGGAGTGCATTTGAGGACTACCATACAGCAACGCATGGTTTTGTTCTACAGTGGGGAAAGTTGGCAATCCACCCAACAGATGTTTGAAGCCATGGATGAATCAGGCAGTCGTCATGATCGGAGAAAAAATAAAAAGGGGATGTGTGGAAGGGTTTGAATCAATTATAACCGCTAGCATTGCTCTGGGCAACCCTCCAGACCATTGTTTCTCAGCCTGCCAAGCCATTACAGAAGGGGAAAGACCGTTTGCAAATCAGGCTTGGTTCCACCGTAAAAGAGGCAGTCCAGCCCAACTCCTAAGTCACATCCCTTTTGCACAAGACCACAAGCGAGCCCTTCGCTCAGCTTCCTCAAACTCTCTAAGGGTTAGATGCTTCTCCAGGCAGAGAGTGGGGGGTAGATCGCTCTCCTCTGCAGCTGCTTCCCTCAGAATGCCTCCCTGCCGCTCTGAAACTTGAGCTGGACCACCTGAAGTTCCGGTAGCAGCTCAAAGACTTCCTCTTCTTCCCTGCTTTCTCTCTCTCCTCCCCTGCTGACTTACCTGACCTACCTGTCTGCTGTACAGACTGGTTGCTTGGCTACCCTCAGAGTCTCACTGGGTACCAGGCTCTTTCTTGATCAGTCATCCTTGCACTTCCTACGGGCCAACCATGCACCTAGAGGCTGTAACTGTAACTCTACAGTCCCTTGCTCTGCTTGCACTCCCCAGAGTGGCGCTTCCCTGGCTCCACTTACTCAGAGCATTGCTGCCCTGTTTTCCCCTCCCCTCTCCCTTGCACTTCCTCCCCTCCCTTTCCCCTTGCACTTCTCATTCTCGTACTTGCACAATCTGAATGACACCAGGCCTAGTAAAATCATTTGTCTTGTCCTCCCTCTGTCTTCCCTCCCTTGTCTTGTCGCACCTAGAAACACTTGTGTGTAGGTGCATTATAAATGACTTATCGTATCATTTCATATCATGACAGGACCACCTGATTCGAAGGTCGCAGTCGCACATTTTTTGATTTGGCCCATAGTGTTGCTGACAAAACATGCACCATGCAGACATTAGCAACCACACATGTGAGGCAGGAAGAGCTAAACCCCACCATTTATTATCAAGCAAAAGCTAACAACCCAAGTTGTGCCACTGAAGTCTTCATTGTCCCAATTAACAGCAGAGCTTGGATATAAAAGGGTGCTCTGACAAGCACATAATGAGGGAGTTTGGAGACAAATTTGCAGTATCGAGGCGCGTGGAGATGGCTAGAGAGATGGCCGGAGGAAGTAAAAGAGAGAGGTAGGCATTGGAAGAGGTAAAGATCCGGAAAGTGAAGAAGGAATGAAGAAGGGAAATAAAGTTAGGGGACAAAAAGAAAGGCATTGGAAGACGACTAGAAAGAAGGTAGTAGAAGAAGGGCGATCAATACATTGGTGGAGGGACAGAAGACTGAATGAAATTCGTGGCAAGAGAACACTAGAAGCAAGAAGGAGAAGGTCATCAAGGCAGACAAGAGTGGAAGACAAAAGAAGTAGGTGGCAGTATACAGTAAAGTTACACCAAGAGACAGCCATTGGCCAACACAAAATTGTCTACGGTTGTAAGAGGTGCAGAGAGGTAGAATGCGAGACCATTGCAGGCAGATTTCAAGTACAGACAAGAGACCAGGGTTACTGATGCTGAAATCCTTGAAGATGCTAAAGGACTGATAGAGACAAGGCCTAAAACCCCAGAGAAGCAATGAACCATAGATAAGTGAAGCGATACGACTGTCTGGGAGACAATGGGCCTCATTAGAAGGTTGGAGGAAACCATGCCGCTTTTAGCGGCATGATTGCCTCCATACCGCAATCCGGGCCCGGGTTCCTCGAATGAGGAATTACCGGGCCATCGCAACCTTGGCGGACCCGGTAATTCCCCGTCCGAGGAACCCGGACCCGGTCCATCCCCATTCCCATTCGAGCCCCCATAGGGCTCAATGGGAATGGGGATGGAGCTAACAACGGGCCCGTTAATGAAGGGCCCGTTGTTAGCTCCCTGGTCCCCTCGCGGGACCCGGTAAGGACGCCTGGTTTTTCCAGGCGCCCATTGCGGATCCCGCGAGGAGACCTCGTAATAGGGCGCAACGGGTTTACCGGCACCGGCACCTTTACCGGTGCCGGTAAACCCATTCCGCCAACCTTATAGTGAGGGCCATTGACTGGTTCTGGTGGGACTAGAAAGGCACCCAACAAAACTATGCCTGATTTGCTCAGTGTTACGGGGGTTGACAGAGAGGTAAAGTCAGAAGTGCTGGCAGAACCTAAGACGCCACAGGGTCCTTGGCTGTGGGACTTCTACAATGGCTACAGCCTGACCATCATCCAGGGCCAAATAGGCAAGAAATGAACTGTCACCTAAAAGTCAAGTGACTAAAGCTCATGTGGGCCAACGTCCACCAGCAAATACTACTGTGGGGTACACAGAGCTATAAGCACCAATGAACTCTGATTGACTTTGGTAACTGAGTCAGGGGAGCTATATTCTGACCACAGGTTGTTATGAAGTGAAACATTTTGATTTGGGACCATTGCTTATCTCTAATTGCCTTTTCACTTCCATTTGTTTTCCTTAGACCACTGTGATGAGTCAAGGGTATTCATCCCTTCCCCCCATGGGGGAGCCTACCCCATTTGATTCTAGGGAGATGAGCCAGCTCCACAAGACCCTCCCTAGGGGGCTGGGCAAGTGGGAACTCACTGGGAGGGACTCCTCCTTATGGGACAAGGACTCCTGTTCCTGTGAGGAACTCCCTAGTCCATCCACCATAATGGCATATGTGGGATTGCCAGATGTAAATAACATTGGCCCTCATAGGTTTGCTGGTCTGAGCTGGTAAACTACAAGTCTTCCAGTAGGGGCAGTGAACTACTGGCAGGCCTGACCTGCACTTAGTTCAAGCCCCTGCTGGCTGATCTTTCACCGAAGCACCGGCACTGTTACCAACGGTGCCGGTGTTTCAGTGTTTCCATCTCCATGGAGTACTATGGGCCTCCACGGGAATGGG
Organism: Ambystoma mexicanum; assembly: GCF_040938575.1. Classification (NCBI taxonomy): domain Eukaryota; kingdom Metazoa; phylum Chordata; class Amphibia; order Caudata; family Ambystomatidae; genus Ambystoma; species Ambystoma mexicanum. Next base: position 1,185,139,728 of record NC_090922.1, read on the forward strand.
AACTTACCGTTCCTCCACTGCCCGGGATATTGGGTCACGGAAATGGTAAGCCGAGGTTGCCGGTAGGCTGCTGGTAGAACCAGCAGCCTACCGGCAACCTCATAATGAGTGCCAAATGTGAGCTCCAGGGACTTCAATGAAGACAAAATTCAAATATCCCAGTGTGTACAAAAAGGAGGATCTGTATCTATAAAGGGAGACATGCATTTACCTGAGACACAGAGGCTGGTGAGAGAGAGTAAGCCGACCAGAGGCGAAGCATGACCAGAGAGATAAGAGCGTAAGCAGGGGAAGCCCCCTGATGAGGTGATGCCGGGAGCAGGTGGAGCCAAGGAGAGATGCAGAGCCCGCGACTTTTGAAGGAGTCCTGCACAGCAGAGGGAAACGCAAGATACGTGCTATTTCCGGGAGAGAACATGGAAGAAGAAGGGAAGCCTTATCCCTGTGGTAGCATGACCACGAGGATCTCGTGGTGGGCAGTGTGCCTGTCAAATAGTGACAAAGTCATCAAGCAACAGAAACTAGTCACAGTGAAATTGACGAGATATTGAAAATAACACCAGTAAAGTCAAACTGTATGAACATAAGCAGAAGAATAATGAATATGCCTGAGATAGAAGGTATCAAGGAATGGATACCAAGAGAAACTCGTCCCAGTGAAAGTGCTGAGTCACAAAATAATAAGCTTATAAAGCTGAACTGTATTAAGCTGATCCCGAGAATAGTGAATGAACCTGCAAAAGAAGTTGTTAAGAACTGTAAACAAACACCCTGGGAAGAAGTGTGGGAATCTAAATAGCAACTTAAATCCAATGAAGCAGGACAGAGAAGAAGTGAACAAACTGAGCCATGCCAGAACAGGGGAAGGCTCACGTTACTACAAAGGAATAGCCAAGTTCAAAAGGCCAGAGCTACAAAGATCAAAAAGGCATATACACCTGGGAGAGAACATCAGAAAGAGAATTATAAAGCCTTGTGGAATAACTATCCCAAAAGGGGAGAGCGAACCTAAGTACATTATAAATAAACTGCAGGACCTTGTATAAAAGGTTACAAGAGACTATTGTAAGTGTGCAGAAGGTGGAGACTGGCACACAGGTGGCATGATTGTTGCTAAAGACTTTTATTTGTGAGAAAGATTTAAGGAAAATCCCTACCTGGCCCTATTATTAAGAGGGGTTTCTCTGACTCAATTTAATACTAAGGATGTGTCAGAATGTCCGTAACCAATAGTCCACTGTTCTGTTTTAAAACCTAACATGGTTCCTGCACTGCTGACGAGCAAATGCAAGGACAAATTGCAAATTAGATACCTGAAACACGAGTCCAGGGGACATAGTACACAGTTCGCTCGAAGCGCTGGCCGCCTCCACACACAGATGCGAAAGGAGATCATCAATTCACAGGACCCGCAAGCTTTATACAAGGAGTCTACCCACTTCCAAATCCCAGTTACCATCACAAAGCCACATTTGACATTGGCAGACCCTATAAAGTGACTGATAACCCCTTCAGATCAACGAATAACAAGATAAATGATGAGCTGCTGAAACTAGCGATCCTTACTAATAAAAAGTTCATCACGCCTTGAATGGAGCTAAGTAATTACATGACGTGATATTGTGGAGTAATACCAGGATAGAGAATTAATGAATTGTTTTCCAAATGTTTTTTTGTTTAATTTGTTAAATGTGATTTTGTTTTACTTGACTCATGATCCTCTCCTATATGTCTTTCCCTCTACTCTAAAGGTTGGGATTCTATGGAGTAACACAAGGCATAAGAGGACAATACATCCCCTTTGGGTGTAATGCTTGTTTTATCTTTTTCTTTCTCTTTAGCTTAATGTATATACACCCATGGTTCTATCCCTTGGTTTGATTTCAATTTTGGAGTATTGTATCTGTGTGTTCTCTAATTCCTTGTAAATCTTTACTGCATTTTGTCTTATTCTTTGCACATGGTTCGAATTAAACGATGTAATGTAAATAAATATTATTTTTACACATACTTGTTAATTGTCTGGACTAAGTGATGATAAGCCGGATAATTGATTTAAAATCCCTTAGATCCCTATTATGATCTGTAAATGGAAACCAGTGGTAGTACTATTTGTTTTTGCTATTCATATTGCACAATCTACCACATCATGTTTTGGGGTTTCTCTATTTCTGTTTATCAAAACCTATTTTCTTCCCTTACATTTCTAACTAGGCTAAAAGGTTGTTGAGTCTTCTTAATTGAGAAGCATGGATCACTTCTTCTGTAGAGTGGACCACCATGTCAGCAGCATTCCCCTGCTCTTGGGCTGTGTGTTTCAAGCTCTCTGATCGTGCCGGTTCTCCCAGTCTGCTGGCTGCCCTGGTCCCTACCTCCTTCGTGGTCCAGCCACGGCAGATCTGTCAGGGACGCCACTGCCGGCTGCAAAATGTCTTGTTCTCCGCACTCCTAGTATCTCTGTTCCTCCAGCTCGTTTCGAGTTTCCCGGTTTCTCGAGGAATGGTCTGACAACCCGTGAAGTCCTTCCTCTCTTTTTATTATGGGGATGGACTTACTTGTTCCAAGTTGTCTAGGCCACGCATGTTGGTTCCGGGAACACTCTACATTGCTCCACGCCTCTTCCTCGTCTCAGTATTGATGTTCTCATCCTCAACTGAGTTGCTTGTGGTCTTCTTCGTCCCAGTTTCACATATGACTCTGTATTGTCCACAAGGCTTTCTGGGGCCTGGGACCGCTCTACCTCCAACATTCTCTTCCAAAACATCTTTCTTCTAGAGCACTCCGCTTATCCACCTCCATCTCTCTGAGGGTCAGACTATTCTCCAAGCAGAGAGTTAGGGGCATATCTATCTCCTCAGCTGGGGCCTCCCTCTGGAACAGCCTCCCTGCCTCTCTCAAACTTGAGCAGAATCACCTCCGCTTCCGGAAGCAACTCAAGACCTTCCTTTTCGCATCCGCTTTCTCTCTTCCTCTCTCCTGCTGATGCACCCGACTGCTCCACGCACTGGTCACCTGGTCACCCTCTGAACTTGGGCCCAGGCTCCTGCATGTCCAGTTGCCCTTGCACTGCCTCCGGGCTCCCCAGCACTTAAGGGTCTGTATTTGCAACCCTACAGTCCCTTCTCTCTGCACTTATGAGCCACCCGCTGGCTGCAATTGTGAGTTAACTGCACTTCCCCCTTCGCCTCCCCCCTGGCACTTCTTACCTTCCCTCTTCCCCACACCTGCGCGATCTGAATGACACAAGGCCTAGTAAGATCGTTATGTTGTCCTCCCTTGTTTCCCCCCCGTTGTTTTGTCGCGCTGAGAAACACTTGGGTACAGGCGCCTTATAAATGCCACATCATATCATATAACATATCATAGCTAGTCCCTACTCTTCCTTGTCCCAGTACTTTTTAGGGAGGTCAGATCATCTACCCTGCAGAGATGCATGAAAGTGTTTGGGATTATGGGACCCTATAGAGGGTAGGAGGATGAGGTAGGTGAGGATATGCTTTGGGCATACTGCGTTATTCCCACACAGTTGTCCCTAGTCCCAAAGGGGGGATGCCTCCACATGAGATCCACCTGCTTAGTACCACCCCCAGGCGGACTATTGGGTAATGGCCTCACCTCCCTGACCTCATGGGAAGGAGCTCCCCCCAGGGTAGAAGGGACGACATCTGAGGATTCGTCATATAACCTTCTCGTTATGCCGCTAGATTCCCCATCTGAATTGGAAGACAGGGGGCCTCATTACGAGGCGGGCGGAATGGGTTTAACGGCGCTGCTAATGGTGCCGGCACCGTTAATCCCATTCCGGCCTATTACGAGGTTCCCTTGCGGGTCCCGCTCTGGACGTCTGGTTAGCTCCCTCCCCATTCCCATTGAGTCCTGTGGGGGCTCAAATGGGAATGGGGAAGGTCTGGGTCCGGGTTCCCTGAAGGAGGAAATACCGGGCCCTCCAAAGTTGGAATGGCCCTTTATTTCCCCATTCAGGGAACCCGGACCCGAGTTTGGAGGAAGCTATGCATTTATTAAGGGCATGGCTGCCTCCAAACTTGTAATAAGGCCCACGTCATCATGAAAGACAATTTAGTCGGGGTTACCCCACATCTTGTTAGTCTTATCCCTATTTGTGCAATCCAGGAGATCCATGTATCAAACTAAGAGACCGTTCTACCAATAATTAACTGGGCTGGCAAGTTGGCATTTACGGCCATTGTAAGCCATAACTCTTTCCCAAGATGTTTACGGGAACTCTGTTTTGGAGTTAGGTGTCTGTATTCCCGTGGACACATTGGATCTCCTGGTTGAATTTTTTTTTCCAGCCTTTAGGTAGAAAGTTGAGTGTATAGAGTGATTTTTACTCCCACAATCTCAATCAGGCCAAACTTTCTTTCCATAAATAGTGGCGGGAAACCCTATAGATGTTATGTCCACTTGTGAACAGAGAGTTGTTCTTGCTTTTCCCGTGCCTTTTTCCCTTTCAGAAGAGAACAGCCAAGGTCTTTCTCTACAGCACCTGAGTTTAGAGTGGCTGTCTATGAACAAAGAATAGTGGTAAAAGACATGTTAGATTTTTCTGTTTGGATTTCCTAATCTTTTTGGGACTTGGATCACCTGGTATATTGTAAAGTTATATTATATTAAGGGGGCACAGACTGGTCGGATGACCAAGTTTTCACTGGGGTGCTAATCCTCTGCATACACTAGACAGGACTCCATGCAATGGCAGGCCTCAAAAGAAACGTGTTGTCAAGAAGGTGCAATGGGGTTTTTCAACAGTGAGCAAAAACTGAGGATCCCCGGGTTTAGTTATTGGCAACATTAAGTGATGTTTGACATGTATGTCTAGTAAACAGATCCGTTCACCGAGTTTAGGATATAACTACTAAGCTTTAATCAAGTCTATGGATTAGCACTTAAGGGGCTAAAACAGATCTTCATTGTTGCTTGTTTCTCTCCAAAACCTTCTCTGTTCGTCTAGTGCTGTACGCACTTTATCCCCTTGTGGCACTTTTCCCTTTTCCTTCTTTTCCTCCACTGAACTCGTTCCGGACACCTGTAATGCTTTGAGCTGAAATATGACTCAGGTGCACTGTGCATTCTGGTGCGCTTGGAGCCATAATGGACATTCGCTCCATGCCTCATTGAGAGCTGCACTTGCCATGAACTGTACACTGATTTTTAACATTGTTAGCATTATTTTACTGGAAAACATGTTTTCAACGTCATGTATTGCTTATGTTGGTTTGCATGGCTCATACAAGGACACAGTGCACGAAAAGACTGCGATCCGCATTTGCAGGCTGGTACCTGATAAGGTTGCTATGGACACTGTCAAAGTTGAGAATGAGTTACAAAGTTGTTTTCTTTGCTGTTTTGAGAAAGGGATGAGCTCTGCTCCTTGAGGTTACCCTAGTTCACCCCAGCCGGGGGCATGCAGAAAACCACCAATGCGCACAGACTCAGGCCAGAAGTTTCGAGAAAATGTCACCCCGTCTTTGCAGAGGGCTTAAAATGCGAGACTCCGAGAAAGTCAGACACAAAGCCTCAGTCGGGGAGGGGGATGCTTTGCTCCGGGCCTGTTGGCTGCTGTGATCTCTGTGCCTGGCTGTTTCTCCGGGCCTGTTGGCTGCTGTGATCTCTGTGCCTGGCTGTTTTGGGCATTTTCCAGCCGCTTCTGACAAGATGAGGATGTTCGCTAAAGTTGCACCAATGGTGATGTATTTTCTTTAGATTACTGTCTTTTATGTGATTTATTTCTGTTGCAGTTTATTCATTTATGTATGCCTTTTGTGAATAAATAGCCATATAAGAGCTAACTTATCATCTAACTGAGTGTGTAAGTGTTATCTGCGTTCAAGGTTTTTCATTCAGTGTACTGGTGATAAAAAGATATACGTTTGTCTGTGCACTTTTTGGAAAGCAAAAAACATCCGGGTAGGGGTGCTATACGCCAACAAACAGCCAAGCCTATGCACTTAAAATCACCATGGTGGTGATTTGGTACATTTGACAAACTTTTAAACATAGGATAATATAAGACATTGTGTAAAAAATATACTGAGGCTCAATATGAGTTTTGCAGTATTTCCAGTGGAAATACATCCAAACTCCTTAACTATTTCTGCCACTCGTGACTGCTGTAAATTGGCGTGGTTTTGAGTTATGTAATAGCAGCGTTGATCCCGCTTTCCTGAGTCCATAGGACACCATTGGGAGTTTGGGGGGTTTAGTGGTAATTCTGCTTGCGATATACCACAATTCAAGTACTGCTGGTTTTTCCTCTTTACTAAGGCTCAAAACCCAGAATTTGGCAGTGCAAGAAAGTGGTGGGAAAGTAATGGTACCACATTTGCTGCTTACTTACTATCACCTTTCCCCCCGCACCGCCAAACTCATAGAAGGAGTTTTAAAAATCTAAAAAAAGCAGTGTCAATGAAACCAAAATGTAAAAGAGTGCACTTTACCCAAATAGCTTTTGAAATCCAGTGCTAAATGAATGCAATACTGAGGACCTGATTCAGAGGTCCGTGTAAGAATAGAAATATGTTACAAGCCGGAACAACCATTTCTTAAATGCACCATATTCTGACAGGGAAAGAATGTGGTACAGGGCCATGAAAATGTCAGCTTTCACATGAGCCTGATTTATGGCTGGACAACAGCCCTAGCAACCATCAGGAATGCAGGCCATCCACATGGAGGGGATTCTGCACTGGTTTAGCGTTAAAATACAACACCTGTGAGGTGCTGTTAAACTCCACTGCACACTCTTTCCCTTTATAAACATAGCGTTTCTTAGACTGCAGCACCACTTTTCTTGTTTAATGAAAGTTTAAGAAAACTTTCGTAAATTAGAAAAGTGTCAGTCTTCAAAAAAATGCTCACAATGCCACTGGAGAGCACTTTTCCTCCGCAACGAGAGATTTAGCATCTTTTGCTGTTGGAAATTACCACATCTACCCTCCAATACTTCTGTTATGCCTATTCCCATGGTATAGGGTACAGGCGTTCAGGTGCTGGGGGACACCCAGCTAATGGCACCCTGTCCAGCCCGTGATCACACAGACTCTTCAAAGGCCTGGGGGCACCCAGGCCATCACGCTCAACGCCGCCAGAGTTGCCCAGTGGGGACACCGGCACATAGCTGCAGGGTTGCCCGGCAAGGGCTCTGCGGCACCCAGGGACATCAGGGACAGCGTTGCCCAGCAGGGGCACAGTCCTATTGGAGGGCCATGCAGGGAAGGCCCGTCTGCCTACCATGCAGCGCCAGCGTCACGCTGTATACAGAATAACACAGCAGGCAGGAGCCAGTTGGTATCGACTGACGAGCCGGAATGCCTTGTCCCTTTTGTTTAGTAAGTCACATGGTCACAGACATGTGACATTAGCATGAGTACTGGGAAGGACTCCTTCTCTAAAACGGGACGCACACCACAACTTCCCATCCTCTTCAGAATGGTGGTGCTGGAAACTGGAGGGGATAATGACGGATTTCCACACTGTTTTTTTATCATGGGCTCAGAATGAGCCCCTGAGCTGATGTTTTGTTGAACAAAGTGCTGCGTGTAACATCTCGATATAAGTAAAGCGCACACCTCAAGAATCCCACTGGGGCCTAATTCACAAAAGCGTTTTTATAATGGCAAACCTCCATTGAAAAACTCTGTGAACTCTGACCACAGGCGAGGGAAGTGCACAAGAAAAGCAGGGCATTTTATTATTACAAAATGAGGGGCACGTGTTGGAAATGATATCGTGTTCACCAAACCCAAGAAACACCATTAAGCAGGTGTATTAGTTTATATGTTTGTTGCCACTATCCATTTACATACGAATGCATGTTGGCTATGAAACGTAAAGCGTGTTGCCCTGGTTTTGAGAGCACACGCTGGTTGTCGTGCTCGCGGACATTGGCACGCCAACACAACGAATGCCCAGGGCTGACAAAGGGCACGGAGTGCAACAGAATAACGCATTAAACACACCACGAACCGTCCGTTCAGTAGCAAGGAAGGAACACGCCGTCCTGGACATCTTATTTCAGACGGGCAAAGAGATCCAGTGATCTTTTTGGAAAGTAAGTCATGAAATCCACTGCCTTCGAAACTGCAATGCATTCCGTTGTTCAGTCAAAATACCTCGATGCTCACAATTTCAAGAGTAAATCATTTCCTTAACAAAAACAGTGACAGCAAGGAGTTACCTAAATGTCAGGGCGAATGCTCCTGCCGTCTGATTTTGAAGCCTGAAAATAAAACGGAAGTCAAAGCAGCAATTGGGTTTGTAAAAGTCCCAATGCGGACGGACACAGGGTGTAAAAAAAAAGGCGCTCTAGGGCACGCTAAAGGGAAACCTCAATATGTTCAGCATTTTAAAAAAAGACTTTAAAGATTTTACAATCTGAAGTCATGAATTAAACCCAGTACCACAGGAGCCAAGTACACAGGGCAAAGGAGGCACGTGCCCATTTGTTGTTTAGCAGCAGCGTCAGGAACCTCACTTTGCCTCTTAATGGTGCTAACAGTTTTCCAGCGGTAACATCTTCGTGACAGCACTGTGATCCTCATATAGATTAAATGGTAATTCGCTTGAATTAAGAATATAGCAGGATACACATTTTACACGACAGGAAAGTTTAAAAGGAGTATATCACCTTTTGGTGAGTGATGATGTTGGATCAATGAATGGTATACATATGCATTTAATGCATTATAATTAGTGCATCAAAACTTAATTTCTAATCTTAACATATAACAATGCAGGTTGACTATTATAATATTTTTTTCAAAGGACCTTATCCATTCACCCTAATATTGTAATAAACTCAAAATCTTTTGTCTTTTTGACTTTTTTTTCTCTCCCGAACTGGCCATGCTAAGGTCGACTAATTCTCTTGCTTTTTCAATTGGAGCTTCGTGCTCGTACTAACTGTGGAAGTTAATATATTGCCTGCCCGCTCCCAATTCCTCCCTCCACCCAAGACCTTTTCCCTGTTTTTGCCCCCTCCCCGCACCCACCTCCCAGCCCACCCCATCCCCGGATTGGAACATTTGGCTCATTTAGGACTCTCCGCCAGCCATTACTGCTCCCCATAAAACTTTCCTACCGATCCTAATACCTAACAGCTAGTAACCAGGCGCTCATTTGCATGCTAGCCAATTATCCCTATTCTTGCCATATTGTGTTAGTTAGCCATTTCTCACATCTAGATAGATTGTGTTAGTCAACCATATCCTTATTCTTGCCATATTGTGTTGGTCAGCCATATCTCATACCTAGACTGTGTTAGTCAGCTGTACCCCTCTTCTTGCCATATTGTGTAAGTCATTGATATCTCGCATCCAGATAGATTGTGTTAGTGAGCTGTATCTGAACTCTTGCCATATTGGGTTAGTCAGCCAGCTTTCACATCTAGATAGATTGTGTTTGTCAGCCGTATCTAAACTCATAGCATATGGTGTTAGTTAGCCATATCTGACATCTAGGTAGACTGTGTTAGCCAGCCATATCTGACATCAAGGCAGAGTTTGTTAGTCAGCCATTTCTCACACCTAGATAGATTGCTTTAGTCAGCTGTATCCCTACTCTTGCCATATTGAGTTAGTCAGCCATTTCTCGCATCTAGATAAGTGTGTTAGTAAACAGTATCTAAATTCTTGCCATATTGTGTTGGTCAGTCATATCTCACATCTATATAGATTGTGTTAGTCAGCCGTATTCCTATTCTTGTCATATTGTGTTGGTCAGCCATATCTCATACCTAGACTGTGTTAGTCAGCTGTACTCCTATTCTTGCCATATTGTGTTAGTCAGTGATATCCCGCATCCAGATAGATTGTGTTAGTGAGCTGTATCTGAACTCTTGACATATTGGGTTAGTCAGCCAGCTCTCACAACTAGATGGATTGTGTTTGTCAGCCGATCTAAACTCATGGCATATAGTGTTAGTTAGCCATATCTGACATCTAAGTAGACTGTGTTAGCCAGCCATATCTGACATCAAGGCAGAGTGTGTTAGTCAGCCATTTTTCACACCTAGATAGATTGTGTTACCCAGCTGTATCTGAATGTTTGCCAGATTGTGTTAGTCAGACATATTTCACTTCTAGTTACATTGCGTTAGTCAGCTGTATCCCTACTCTTGCCATATTGAGTTAGTCAGCCATTTCTCACATCTAGATAGATTGTGTTAGTCAGCCGTATCCCTATTCTTGCCATATTGGGTTAGTCAGCCATTTCTCACATCTAGATAGAGTGTGTTAGTCAACTGTATCTGCACTCTTGCAATATTATATTGGGCAGACATTTCTCACATCTAGATAGATTGCTTTAGTCAGCTGTATCCCTACTCTTGCCATATTGAGTTAGTCAGCCATTTCTCGCATCTAGATAAGTGTGTTAGTAAACCGTATCTAAACTCTTGCCATATTGTGTTGGTCAGTCATATCTCACATCTATATAGATTGGGCCTCATTAGGACCCAGGCGGTAAGGGGTTTACGGCGGCGTAAACAGCGCCGACCCTTACCGCCTGATTCTGAGGTCCCTTAGCGCCATGGAGGATTTAACACCTGCTTTTAGCAGGTGTTAAAATCCATGGCGCTAAGGGACCTTGTTGTTAATTACGCCACCGTAATTTACGGTGGCGTAATTAACGCCTTCCCCACTCCCATTATGCCCTATGGGGCAAAAATGGGAATGGGGAAGGGTAAATGGGGATTGGGGACTTACCGCCCCGCCAACCTCGGAATGGGGCGGTAAGTCCGCCAACCACCATGGCGTAAACATAGTTTACGCCATGGTGGTAAAGGTACGACCCAGGCGGTAACTTACCGCCTGGGTCGTAATGAGGCCCATTGTGTTAGTCAGCCGTATTCCCATTCTTGTCATATTGTGTTAGTCAGTGATATCTCACACCTAGATAGATTGTGATTGTCAGCCGTATCTGAACTCTTGGCATATGGTGTTAGCAAGCCGTATCTGACATCAAGGCAGAGTGTGTAAGTCAGCCATATCTCACATCTAGATATATCGTGTTAGTCAGCCCTATCCGAACTCTTAGCATGTAAGATGTTATGTGACCACAGCGCTACACCCTAATATATTGAGTATTAGTTCATCACAATTAATCAAAATGCAACAATATTTCTTGAGTTATAAGTCCACTTCTCTTTTAATGGTTAGCCAACACGTGTTTCAACCCATAAATATACAGGTCTTCCTCAAAGCTAAGCAATTCCAATCAAAAACAACATTTATAATACATGACACATGTAACATATGGAAAATGATCAAAAAATAAATGTTACATGAACAAATTCCTAATGCATTACCAATCTTTTAGTGTTCAAACGTTATATGGATCGGAATATCCAACAACGACATCAAAAATGACAAAGCAAACGTGGTCACAGGGTTAGGCAGAGAGGAAGGTTAAGAGTACTTAGCTTCATAATCAATATTAAAATATGTTCATCAATGGCACTACCCAAGACTAGTGCTCATCTCTATTTCTTATTGCAAACCCTTCACCATTATTGAAGACCGTGTGCATGTGTCCACCACCAATGCCACATAGCACCAAAGCACCATATGGAACCAATGACACTAACAATAAGTGAAAAACGTCTAACAGGTCCGCAAAGACAGTTATGTCTATTATTAATCGTGTTTACGTTCATATGTAAGACAAGACCGCCCACTTGGTGTTACTCAAAAAGAACGCTGTCAATCCATACTCTAATTACATTTCTTACCTCTTTACTTGGTCGCCTATATAGGATCCACTGAGGCCACCTAGGGTTAAAGCAGTAGGTGTCTACCACAATATGCTGTAAAAAAGGGAATATTTTATGGGTTTCGGTAAATCTTATAAATGAAAACATTCCTGTGTCTCTGGTTTAGGATTGCCATCTAATGGTATCCCATCATACTGATAGCATTTTACCTGTATATGCGCTCTTTATTGCTTGAACTTGTAAAACGAGGGAGTTCCAGGTGCTTCCTAGTATCATAATTAGTAGGTCCAATCCAACGGTGAAAATGTTCTGCAAACCACCAATTGAGAAAAGAGAAAAGATCTCATTTGTAAAACTCCTTCTTAACCATGATGCACCCATCACCTGAGCACCCGGATATGAACATGGTTCCCTTACCTCTTCATGCGTTGTTAATACGCATTGAATCCATGTAGTAAACAAGTTGAACAAAAGGTGAAGAGCCGAAAGCAAAGAAGGCACCAGACTTAGAATGATCACACAATATTCAGCAGGTAACAATAAGCTATACAGGAATTTCCATAAGTATTGGTACATATTAACTTTAGATTCAGATTTACAAACATACATAAAAGATAGGCTCACGTTTGGATGTAGTAAAGCACCCACGCTTAGAAATCAGTTGAGCAGATCATTCTTTGAAACTACTAAACAAGAGATGACTTGGCCACACAGAGAATTGAAGGGCTTCCACAAATGTGGAACCTGTAACATGTGTCAGTATACACAAGAATGCAAGAGTACTAAAATTAACATAAAGGAAGATCTGAGAATAATGGAGTTCATTAATTGTAGAACATAGTATGTGGTATATACTATAGTATGTGTGTGTGTATTGAACTATATAGGTAGCACAATACGCGAGTTGAGAATTTGCATTAGAGAACATTTGAGTGCTCTGAATAAGGAAGAACCCAAATTGCCCTTATCTACCCATTGGCAAGAATGCCACCACATGGATACCAAGGCTGACATCTGCTTCATAGGTTTAAAAACCATAACAAAAGACCCCAGTGTCAATCCCAGAAAAATCTCCTAGGGGGGTGTGGATCACTATGCCCCCCCCCTGCTCTTGTATCTCAGGGCCTTTCTGTGCTGTGTTACTCCTAGATTACTCCTAAGTTACTCCTATGGACACACTAACATAAGACACAAAGAAAACACGTGAATCGATTCAACAATAGAAACACTTTTATTCATACATAGCAATGCATAATGCAAACACTACTATAATGCAAATCTCAAATTTGCACCTTTTATGCTTTTGGTGCAAATCTACCATGCAATGCAATAACTGCAAGCCTTACAGGCTTCTAATGCAAGCAATCTAATAGCAACTCCAATCCACACCATTCCTCTCCAATCCACACCATACTTCACACTCTCTCTCTAAGACAAACCCCATCTGATTACCCCATCTATCATGTCAGCCAAAGCTCTGTGTGAGTGTCTGTTCTAATTCCCCATGCACGTGTCTTATTCAACAATACTCCCCTTTTGCTCTGTCTCTCCTCTCCAGCTAACTCTGCAACCAGCCAGTCAGTCAGGGCCTCTCCTTGGCCTCTCTCTGCCAGATCCCTGCCAGATCGATCTCATCAGCTCTCATCAGAATGCTTCCCCAAGCTTCCTCTCTCAAAGAGCAGCTCCATCCAAAACTCCCTCGATCTCAGAGTCAGTGAGCATCTCAAACTCCCTCTAGAACAACTAGCATCTCATAGAGCAGACCAGCAGAGAGCAGCAACTCAAATCTCAGAGCCTCACCTCTCATTATACTGTTCAATGATGTATACATATCCATGGTTACATGTCTCTCTAAGCTAAAATGCCTCTCTTTCTGTCTGTCAGCATTTCTAAATGTGAGCAGTGCCTAAAAGTCTGTGATGCATGTCTTGTACTTTAACAATCACTGCGTGTTCTGGTCAATCACTGCGTGTTCTGGTCATCATGACATTTTCTACATATCTATACCATATCTTCTTCTGTCTGTCTGCGGTACAAAACACCATCCTACCGTCTCCTCATATTTCTCCATTCACTCCATTGAAATCCCTCTATCCTTGCATGTCTCTGCCTGCAAAAGCTCTCCCTCTCGCTTGTGCTGCCTGCCCCCACCTTTTCTCTGTCTGCAAAGCACAACCCAGGCCTGATAAGCCACCAATGCCTTCTCCACTCGGACAAGGGTCGCATTATCTGTTGCTAAGCAAACTGTTTACGCATACTTCGTTCACACTAACATATAACAACTTCTGCACTCCGCGGCGCTTTTGTGTGTCTCATTCAAGATGGTTTAGGAGCCAGCTACATCTCTGTCTAGCGTTTCTCTCACAAACCCAAGCGCTATCTATAATGCCCAATGCATATTCTAAGTGCACACTCATGCACGTCTCTCTACAATGCATACATAATATATAGCAACATAACTCTACATGTGTCTACATGTCTCTACAAATATAACATGTGTCTCTAAATGGCACTCCAAATATAACAGGCCTCATTCTATAGCAAATACAAATGCATACAAAGTAGCAGAATAATGTGGATAGTCTAATGTCACTACTTCATGTCACTACTAATCAGTACCAATCAGAATGAATGATGGATAACTGGATCCCTAAATGGGTAATTATTCTCTAACAATGAGCAGTGATTCTCATACAATGGGCAATGATTATGTAATGATAACAAACCAGGCTTCTCCATACAATCAGGTTTCACACCAGAGGTGGTGATAGAGGGACCCTTACTGGTCTAGGCAGGTCTACCCCCCTCATCTACAGTGATATCTCAATAACAGCCTCCCCAGTGTCGCCAACCCACCCACCCAGCCTCACCCTTACATGACCATGGCAAACCGCATACTCCCAGCATAGTCGCACATACTTCCAAAATCCCAACCCCCTCCTTTCCGTCCCTCCCCTACAACACTACAACACTCACTCAGACTGATTCATGCACACACTGCCATCAACTGCACACCCCACACCCACATACACGAACGGCTCTCAGAGACTCCAGAATGCACCACATTCAAGCAACACCGCCTTCCCTCTCAACACCATCCCCAAACGCAATACCACACTCTACCAGAATCATCCACCCAGATGACACCTCTTCCACTGTACACCACCTATCCTTTCATCCTCATTCTCAAACCCATTACAACACTCATCAGGAAACATGCACACGTACACCACCTACCACCACACACTATCCCACTCCCATTCACCCAGAGCTCTCAGGCACACACATTCACACCTCAAATGACCTACATCCTCCACCCGTGCACCCTCAGTTCTGAAGCCACTTCAGACCACACACAACCTCTGGTCCACTGCAGGAGCAGAGGTCAGCAGTCCTGCTGACTTTACCTTTGCCTAAGGTAGGCACCTTTGCCTCTTCCACAGACCCCCGTCTGTTTTTATACCCCACTCAGAAATTGCCTTATTGAACACCATAATTCTGTATTAGCAAGGTTAAAATCCCTTCAGGCTCCGATTTGAGCCAAAAAGCAGTTTTTAGCCACTTTTTCTCAGCCACCATTGGAACCCACGAGGGATTCCCGTTCCAAGATGGCCACTGGCACCCTCTCAGCCTCTTCTGCGACCACATGACATCAGCGCCTGCCTCGATTGGCTTGCCTTTGCTTTACAAGGCCAATCACACGCCGGCAGGCAAGCGCCGGCCCACTACCGAAGGACCATCTACATAAGGATCCCTGTCTGTCTGGAGCCTGTTCTTCATACTGTACAGGAGCGCGGAGGTGCAGGAGCACCCTCCACTGCAGGAGCAGTGGTCAGCAGTCCTGCTGACTTTACCTTTGCCTAAGGTAGGCATCTTTGCCTCTTCCACAGACCCCCACCTGTTTTTATACCCCACTCGGAAATTGCCTTATTGAACACCATAATTCTGTATTAGCTAGGTTAAAATCCCTTCAGGCTCCGATTTGAGCCAAAAAGCGGTTTTTAGCCACTTTTTCTCAGCCACCATTGGAACTCACGAGGGATTCCCGTTCCAAGATGGCCGCCGGCACCCTCTCAGCCTCTTCTGCGACCACATGACATCAGTGACTGCCTCGATTGGCTTGCATTTGCTTTACAAGGCCAATCACACGCCAGCAGGCGAGCGCCGGCCCACCACCGAAGGATCATCTACATAAGGATCCCTGCCTGTCTGGAGCCTGTTCTTCAGACTGTACAGGAGCGCGGAGGTGCAGGAGCAACCTCCACTGCAGGAGCAGTGGTCAGCAGTCCTGCTGACTTTACCTTTGCCTAAGGTAGGCACCTTTGCCTCTTCCACAGACCCCCGCCTGTTTTTATACCCCACTCGGAAATTGCCATATTGAACACCATAATTCTGTATTAGCAAGGTTAAAATCCCTTCAGGCTCCGATTTGAGCCAAAAAGCTGTTTTTAGCCACTTTTTCTCAGCCACCATTGGAACCCACGAGGGATTCCCGTTCCAAGATGGCCGCCGGCACCCTCTCTGCCTCTTCTGCGACCACATGACATCAGCGCCTGCCTCGATCGGCTTGCCTTTGCTTTACAAGGCCAATCACACGCCGGCAGGCGAGCGCCGGCCCACTACCGAAGGACCATCTACATAAGGATCCCTGCCTGTCTGGAGCCTGTCCGGAGGCGTCCGAGGCCCGGGTCATGGACTCTGTCCCCTTTCGGGTAATGCTCCTCTGACTCCGCTGCCTGCCATATCTACCCTGATCATAACCTTGACTACTCTTGCCTTGCACTTGCGGGGTACCTGTAAGGTGCCTCAGTAACTTCTTGATTGTCTTTGGACTTTGCTACAATGTTGCTGGCTTGTTGTGGTATGCATCACTGAGCCGCACTAGGCCGCTCCCTTCAGGGCATCGTCCCTACAACGCTCCTCTTACTGATAGTACATATTCTACTCAGCATACCTGTACTGCACATGCCTTCACTATGTCCGATCTTTAGTCAGTACTGAACCTGCTATTGCACACAGAGCATCATACAGTGTATGACCGCTACTCCTTCTGTGTACAAGTATCGCTACTCTGATTGTCTCGTTCGCACCTAGCCATCAATAACGCCTTCTGCTGCTTTTTACGACTGTCACGGCATTTAATACGGTCCCTATACCTTGACTGTAGATCAGCCTACTTGCATTGTGACTGTACGTGCACACCATTTGGCCCACCGACAATTCAAATTCGCCTGCTCTAAAACATCTGCTCTCATACGAAGCTTAGTAGTCTCATGACCACGACCTTAACCTGCACACGTCTAGGTTGCTGTTAGCTCTCCTCTCAAACTGTGTTGTGCCTTATGGTCGCTTTCAGACCACCTTAAACTGTTTTGTGCCTTATGGTCGCTTTCAGACCACCTTAAACTGTGTTGTGCCTTATGGTCGCTTTTCAGACCACTTTAAACTGAGTTGTGCCTTATGGTCGCTTTCAGACCACCTTAAACTGTGTTTTGCCTTATGGTCGCTTTCAGACCACTTTAAACTGTGTTGTGCCTTATGGTCGCTTTCAGACCACTTTAAACTGTGTTGTGCCTTATGGTCGCTTTTCAGATCACTTTAAACTGAGTTGTGCCTTATGGTCGCTTTCAGACCATTTTAAACTATGCTGTGCCCTATGGTCACTTCCAGACCATGATGTCGTGCCTGACATATGCCTAGCTTGAACACTCCCAACCTCTGTGGATATGATGATCACATTATATATACCTGTGTCTGATATATGCATAGCCAACTTACTATACTCTGCCTATGTACCTAGTTTAGAGATTATACCTTGCCTAATTTGTGCCTAGCCGAGACATCGCAGACCTTTTGTGAGTATGGCGATCCCATAATATATACCTGTGCCTCACTCACCAGCACCCTTGCTTGCCTGATACTTAGCCACAACTTGATACTAGCCCAACCCTTTGACCTTGTTGCTATTAGGCACTACCCCATGTCACCGATGTCCCCTATTCGCCAATCCTTTGCACGGTGCCTCGGCCCCAGCTTCCTTATTATGCTACTTTGCCTCACCGCGATCATGTTCCCCTTTCGTGTCATGCAAAGCAATATACCTTGCACCGGTAATAGCAACATAGCCTATAATAATGGTCTAGCAAGACCTGCCTGCCCAAGACATCACCCTATCATCTGTCCCACACCATTCCTGCCTACCACACCAGCCTCCCTCCCGGTCCCACATGCCGCCTATCATACCTATGGCCACTCACACCTCACTGATGTCCTAGCCAATAAGAACTCAGATAGCTCCAAGTGGAACCATACCGTCATGAGAGCATCTTGCCCTACCCCTGACCACAGCCCCTCCATAACTACTGACCTTACCGTCTCTCACACTACCACCCTTATCCCTACCGATCTAAACAATAGACTTGGTGCCAGAACCCACCACAGAACCAGCAAACGCCCAGATAAACTACCCAACATGACCAATGATCACACTGTAACAGCCCTCAATTCCACCCCTCCTACTCTAAAAGGAGCTCTTCTTAATGTTAGATCATTAGTCGCCCACTCCATAGAAGTCGGTGACATCATTCTCACTAACAACTTGGACTTCCTCGCTGTGACCGAAACTTGGTTGCATGATGCTGAGGGACCATCTCTTACCCTAGCTATCCCCGATAACTACACCATCCTCAGAGCAGACAGACCGAACGCTCGAGGAGGTGGTGTAGCTATCATCTTTATGTCCTCGCTTGATATTAGACTAGCCTCCCCTCCTCTTCTCAAATCATGTGAGCATCTCACAGTTAAATTACCAACCTCCCCTAAGAGCACTATCACGATGCATCTAATTTACAGACTCCTGGGCCCATCTGGCTCTTTTGAGGAAGATATCACTTCTCTAGTAGTTGAAAGTTCCAAACCTTCAGCACAAATGATCATACTTGGAGACTTCAATCTTGGGTTTAATGATCCTCTTGACACCCCAGCCATTGCCCTGGCCACGGCATTGGAGGAGCATGGCCTCCTACAACTCTGCTCCAAACCCACCCATTCGAAGGGCAGAATCCTTGATTGGGTAACCGCCCTTAATTGCGACATCACCATGAAGGACCCTGTTCAGCTCATCTGGACTGATCACCACCTCCTCCCACTCAATGTCAATATTAGCAACCTAGTGCATAAAAGGCCTGTTATTGCTCCGGCTTGCCCAACTAGGAAAAAGAGCAACATCACAGCAGCAGCCCTAATACCCCTGGTGACCCCTATTCTGAATGCACTACCAGCCACAACTGACTTGAACCTGCTGGTCAACGTCTACAATGATTCCATGTCTAAAGCCATTGACATCATTGCCCCACTAAAAATGCGCAAAGGAAAACCAAAAGCGCACCTGAATACATGGTACACCCCGGAGCTCAAACTTTTCTGACAACAAAAAAGTAAACTTGAATCGCTATGGAAATCATTGCCCTCAGAGGTTAACAGAACTAACCTTACCAATATCTCCACTCTCTACAAAAATGAGATTATACGCGCTAAGAAAGAATCGCTTATTTCCAGGATCTCTCAGGCAGGCTCTAGCACTAAGGAGCTCTTCAACATCCTAAAGGAGTTACAAAACCCCATTCCTCCCACTGACACATGCACTAAGGATAAACCATGGTGCACAGAGATCCAGAATGCCCTTGCTAATAAAATTTCCGGGCTCCAAACTAAAATTAAAAACAAACGACAACAGCTCACTCATGGTCCTACCTCCAGCTCCACCCTTCCCTCACCTACCGCCACTAGCTCAGGCTTCACCATCAAAAAAGTAACCATACCTGAAGTACAAAAAATCATAGCATCTTTGAAACCCTCGAACTGTAAGGGGGACAGTTGCCCCACACAGATCATAAAAGATGCAGCCAGGGATCTCTCCCCCTTCATTACCAAATTATTAAACCTGTCATTCGCCAATAATACGGTCCCAAGTAATCTGAAACAACCCTGGGTCCTACCACTGCTAAAAAAACAAACTCTTGACCCAGATATACCCACGAACTATAGACCCATTACCACTGTCCCATTTTTACTAAAAATATTTGACAGAGTGGCCTATTTACAAATTCAGGATTACCTTGAGACAAACCAATTACTAGGATCTCGCCAATCTGGATTTCGCCCTCAACATGGGACAGAAACGGCCCTTGTTGATCTCAAATGCCAGATAGACGAACTCAAAGACAAAGGTAGGGCTGCCATTCTTCTTCTCCTCGACCTATCCGCTGCCTTTGACTTGGTTGACCACAAAATTCTGTGCAACCACTTGTCATCGGCAGCACACTTCTCCCACTCTGCGGTCACATGGATCCAATCCTTCCTGGACAATAGGACCATGCGGGTCTTCTCACCCCTAGCAGCGGCCGAACCTATCCCCATTACTTGCGGTGTCCCACAAGGTTCTTGTGTCTCACCCACTTTGTATAATATATTTACAAAGCCCTTATTTGACAAAATGGACCATCTGGGTGTCACCTACACTAATTACGCAGATGACACCCAGATACTCCTCACCTTATCCGGTAATTACAATTTGGACGCCAACCGGATCAATGAAGTCTTCTCCATCATTCAGGCTTGGATGGCCACACTGAATGATGACAAGACCGAACTGCTCATTGTCGGCTCACCTAATACCATCTGGAAACTCAGCCCCAACTACACTAGCGTCACCATCGACGGGAACACTATTCCCATCGCCAAAAATGTAAAAATCCTTGGCTTCTACCTAGACACGAATACCAACCTCGCCAAACGAATTAATATGACCGCCTCAGCCACTGCCTACACGGGCAAATTATTAGGGCCTGCAGACCTCTGATCTCCCCCAACAACTGCCTCAATCTAGCCAGAGCACTTATTCAATCCAAACTGGATAACTGTAACAGCCTTTATGTAGGTGCCAACAAAACGGTAATCAATAAATTGCAAGTTCTACAAAACAATGCACTCCGTGCCACCCTAAATATTCCCAGAAGAGAACATATATCGGCCACAAGAATTTCATGCAAATGACTCTCCATCCAACAAAAAATAGACCTAAAAACCATCTGCCTCACCTACAAAGCTCTCAACCACCTAGCCCCACCTTATCTAACCAATAAATTCACATTTAGACAGAATACTAGAACCACTAGATCCTCTAATACATTACAACTGACGGTGCCCAAATATTCCCTTAAAAGAGCCGGTGGATCCAGCTTCCCAGTTCTAGCCTCTCAACTATGGAACACCATTCCACTGGTTATCAAATGCACCCCCACCTTCCAACCATTCAGAACTAAGGTTATCACTTGGTTACTCAATAAATAACCAACTATGTATGTATGCCTAATATATGAATGTATCCCTTATTGTGTCTGCTTGCTACTATATCTGTAATGACTGCTTTTTTGCCACCTTTACATATGCTGTACAACTATACTAATGTTCCTTACCTTGCCTGTAACCAGATGCTTAAGCGCCCATGTACCCCTGGGTCAGGGGCGCTATACAAATAAATAAAAAAACAAACAAACAATCCTCACTACCTCTTTCAATAACACCCATGACCCTTCACCACCACCACCACTCACCGTTCACCCTTCAACTCACTTACAGAGCAGCTTCCTGGCCTACCCAGATTTGTCTACTGCACACCCCCTACCACCTATGGGCACTGGCTCTCCTCCAAGTGCGAAACCCCCTTGCTCACTGTCCCTCACTGAGAGCCCACAGCCTCCCTCATACCCGCAGCACTGATCCTCCAACTCCTAGACCAGAGGGGCACTCTGGCGTGCCCAGAAACAACTGAACCTTCCACTGTTTGTTTCCTCCCCAACCCTATCCCTCCCTGCCCCCACCTCCCCTCTCGACTTCCCCCACCAGTAGGCCCCCCCTCCCAAAGAATCCCATGCTCCCAGCATCCAACTCTCTCCAAAAAACACTGTCCATCCACCAGCACAACTCTTGCGCCTTCTTTCAGAAATACACCCTGCTCTACCCTTGCCCTCCCCTATCCCTGGCCTCCTCTGCAAACCCAGAGTCCACAATACGCCGGCCTCAGCTCATCCCTCACACGACGGGAGGCTGTCCCCCAGCATCCTCCAAACTGACACCCTTCCTCATACATACTCTCGACCTGCCCCACTCTGTCGTGACAACCATCCGAGAGGAATCCCGGGTGCTGTGACTGCTTTGGCTGAACCCTTCTCCTACCCGGTGCTACCTCCACCCCCCTCGCCCCAACCACACCTGTCCCGGTAAGCTCTGCCCACCCACCAACCATCATCTCCACCACACCGACCACCCCAAAATGGCCTACCCCGGCAAGCTCCTTCACCTCACTGAGTGTGGCGCGTCTTGCCCTTTCCCGAACCATTGCCTCTACCCCCTTTCCTGCAGACCCCCCCACCTTCTTGCACACTCCCTCAGCACCCAAATGCATGAATCTCAGATAGACGATGACCCTTGCCCTCTACTCTGTAAGCCTCACCCACCCTACACCTCTCGATCTACCTCCACCCTCCCACCCTCATTACCACTTTCCCCCTCCCCCTCTTTGTAGATGGTGTCCCCCGTTCTCTCCTCTTCTACTCCTTTCCTCATCCCCTGTCCCAGGCCCTGTGCACCTTCCTGTTACAACTACCAAACACACACCTCTGTACTACCCAAAACCTCACCCCTCACCTTCCCACCCCAACCTCCCCAGCCTTTCATCAACACCCAAACCGCCAATCCCACACCACCACTCATTCGAAGTCCTTTGACCACCCGCCCTCTCTTCCCAGTCTCTTGAAACCTCCCTTTACGCACCACTACAGTACCCCCTGCCCCTGACCACCTCCACCCATCCTATCTCACTGCCTGTCCCACCGACTGTCTCCCCACCACCAACACCCTCCCTCCGACGACCCGACCACCCCAGCCCAGCCACCCTGGTCACCCTGGCAAACAGTGCTGCATCTACCTCTGACAAAGTCACCTGCCTCTTCTTCAATGCCTGCTCGGTAGCAAAGAACAAACATTGCATCTTTGATCGCCTAAACTCTGAGAACCCTGATCTTGTCTACATGACCAAAACCTGGTTCTCGGACGACCTCAAGCCTATCACTCACGAAGCATTCCCACCTGCCTACGCACTCATTGGTGACAACAGACCTTCCAGAGGAGGAGGTGTAGCTATCCTGCACAAACCTCACATCTCTATCACCTTCACTGAAACACAACCCTGCACCGCTAATTGCGAATCCCTCCTAGTCAAACTCTCTCTCCTGCCTACAGTCTCAAACAGCTTCCTACTGGTCTACAGACACCCGGGCTATGACGGACACTTCGCCCACACCCTATGCGACTCTCTGGTAGCCATTCTAGTTACCCACCCGGCACTCACCTTATTGGGAGACTGCAACATCTGGCTTGACCTCCAACTCCATGACTCTACCACTAGTTGTCAGCCTGGAGGCACTCAACCACACCCAGCATTTCAGAGGACCAACACATACTGCTGGCCACATCATCAACACGATTTTCAGCTACTCTAACCTCGTCTCCATGTCCAACCCCCAAGTCCTCATCTGGACAGACCACTCTGACATTCCTTTCTCCATCCTCCCACCACCGCCACCCCCCAGGCCATCCTCTACACCTTCATCTCAGGTCAAGTGCTGGAACAAGGGCAAGGTACTACTAGACCTGGCCGAGGCGCTACTAAGCACCTTCCCGTTACTCCTGACCACAACTAGGCCGCTACCCATAGAAGTCTTCAACTCCTGGCTAAACGACGCCCTCATTCCCCTAACCCCTTCCAAGTCCACCCCTTCCCGCAAAGGACCCACACCCAAATGGTTCACCCCGCCCTCCTGATGACTCTGAAAACACATATCTGCTCCCTTGAGCACAAATGGCGAGCTTCCAGAACACAGCAAAGCAAATCAGTACTCGCCCACCACCACAGAAACTACAAATCAGAGGTCCGATAGGCCAATAAAGACTACTACAATAAGAGGATCCTGAACTGAAAGAGCGACAGCACAGAGCTCCATGGGATCATCACGAATTCCTGAACCTACCCCCCGACTGCCTCCTCACACTCTACTATTCCCTGTCTGAACACTCTACAAAACAGCCATAGACAGGTCGGCCACCATCAAGGCCAAACTCACCCTCTTCTCCACCCTCTCTACATCTGATGTACCTGGCCCACCTGCCCTCTTCCCCGAGAACCTGTGTTTCTGCTCCTTCAACCCCATCTCGAGTGAGGAGTTCACAGAACTACTATCAGCCAGCTGACCCTCCCGCTCACCGCTTGATCCTTGTCCCGCCTCGCTCCTCAAAGAAATCTTCATCTCCACCTGTGCATTAGAACTGGCGAGATCATTCGCAATGACTCCCTCACCCCCGAAAACGTCCCAGGCACCTTCAAAACTGCACGTGTCAAACCTCTGCTTAAAAAATCATCCCTCGACCCTCTACTACCAATCAACTACAGGCCAATCTCCAACACCAGATTCCTGGCAAAATTCATCGATTGCACTGTTTACTCACAGCTCAGTGCCGTAGTGGAATCTAACAAACTCCCAGACCCTGCGCATTCAAGCTTCCGTCCATGCCACAGAACAGAAACCATGCTGATCTCTCTCTGGGATGACTTCAAAGTGACAGCAGCTAATACAATTTTTGCACGCTTAGAAACAGTTACACTTAGGGCTTTGAGTTATCGCGTATCCCACAAAGCTGATTGGTTGGGTCATGTCAATCCCCTATAGCTAGGGATACGTTAGTTGGAAATGATTGGAGCAAACAGACCTGCCTTCCCCTGTCTCGTCCCCTCCCCTTGTTGCACCATATTACCTGCCGCTCCACCCCATAGAATAGTTGTTGGTAGAAGCTACGTAACTGTGCTGACCTGTGGATATTTATTGACCTGCCCTTGGTCAACACTCATAGAAAAAACACGAGACACCCTGAGCTGGTGGGAAGGGAAACATTCACACAGCATCCGACCAATGAGGGGCCTCGTACACATCATAGAGGACACAGTATACTTGTTGCCTTTTGGGAACACCAAAACCTACCATCAGATTGGCTCCTCATGGATCGCCCCTGCATCTCACATCCTACTTCCCAGACCCACTTACCAAGGGGTGATTTGAAACCACTGATTGTGCTATGCAGGTGCCGCCCCAAACAATGGTGAATTTTAATTCCCCCAGTTTCCACAAGTACCTGTACAAGCTGGTTCTGTTCCCAGTGGCTGCTGTCTCCTGGGGAGTCAGCCCGAATGCGTTTTCCCCCACTGCACTGCCATGGAGTGTTAGTACAGTTTTCTAAAATGGCCTGCTGTAAAGGGCCTGTCTAACAACATCCCCATGTACTTCATTCACCTGTGGTGTTCACCTTCAACAAGTGTGTGTCCCCTTGAGCACGTCCACACCTGGGCTCTCGGGCTGCGTGCGTGCCCCAGGCACTTGTAATACAGCCGTCAATAATACCTTGTCCCACGCCAGGGGGTGCCTCCTCCCACCCCCACTATTCTCGCAACTTGTAAATGCGCCTCCCCGGACGGCGCTGTATCAGCACCTTTATTGCAATACCATTGATCCCAATCGTCCAATTTTTGACTTGACAAGAACAGAACAGGAGCAGAGGTTCAGGCATGCCACCCCAAGGAGTTTCTCGGTCTCTAAAACAGGCAATGGAGAAGGTATATGCTTTCACTACACAGGCCCCACCTTTGAAAAATGAAGAATAAGGATTCAGTTATGATGCGCCAAATCAATGGATTTATTGATGAATTCTGATTTCTTGCTTAACAAGTTTTTTAGAACAACTTGTTCAAAACTTCTTCTTTGCACCTTCTTTAAGTGATCCTTATTTAAGGACCCTACATGATATTGACAAAATGCTGACTTAACCCCTCAGCACGTGTTTCTCCATCTTTCAGGCAGATGGTTCATCAGGAGGGTTTAATGGTGAGACGTGATGTAAGAGACCTAGAACAAACCAAATATATTGAGCCTTGTATATCTTTCAAGATACCTAAATAAACTTGTGTCCAATATTAGATATATTATTAAATTATACTCACTCGCGATTAAGCGTATTGGTCTTGTATTTTAGTATGACTGGTGTGTTCCCTCTCCTTCTATTTTGTTGGATAATGTCAGAGTTTCCTCCTGCAATTGAAATAATGACGACAATATTTTTCTGTGAAGGGTTGTATCACTGATAAGGAACAAACCACATTAAAAGACTTTGACAAATGTGGCTCCTGCATAAGTAAACACTGACATATTTCTGAAATGCTTTTACCTGGCGAGCAATGGATTTCCCCTGGAACGATGGTTTCCTTGCGGTGCGATTGCCACGGGAAATCTAAGATGGCAGTGTTTTGTACTAGCTTGATGATGCAGCTTTTTTACGTTTGGCGCGATCGCGTCATCATGCTCCCTCCGTCTTGCCTTGTGATGCGTATATGTATTTCTAATGCAGTTTCCCATATATTTTTGGGGGAAATATGTGTACCAGCCCAATTTAATTGTCACATATGAATTTGCTTATTTATTTGTAATTAACTAAATATCTCTATGTTGTATTCTTTAACATTGTAAAATTTGACATGGGGTCTTGTTTTCATATAAAATTGAAACAGAGGTTATGTACTGTAATAATAATGTTCCTGGAACAGCATGAAGGCTTTTTATTGGTTCTCTCACTTCTATGAGAAATATAAAATCTGATCAGTTTGCGCTGATGCTGCTAAGTTCATGCATTTAATTGAAATTTGCTTAGCAGTATGAGTTATAAATCTCATAGGTTTGTCTAGGTGTTCTGTTTAGTGTCTTAAATTGTGGGCTGTCCCTATAGCTATGTACTTTTAAAATAAAGTGAAATTGTGGTACATTACTATGTATCAAATTCAATGAAACTCAATTCAACATGAGAAAAAGAAATTGAAACACCAATGAATAAATGAATAGATGAAAGTCTGGACATTCTGCCATACTTAGTCATCACCATTAATGTTATATAGATGAATTAAATACATTTTTACATGCAATTTTAAAAGTTCATTTTTCAAATCTTGTCGGGGTGTATCAAAGGAAATGGTACATCTCCATATCTGTGTTCAATCCTGAGTGGCAAGTATCCATTATGCAAATCCAATATGCTTCTCTGCATCTTAATATTTTTTCTTTATTGCTGCCTCTGGGGGACAATTTTGTTTTTTCCAAACCAAAAAATCTTATGTTCTGTATTATTTCTGTTGTGTGATTTTCTTGGAAATGAAAGGCCAGGGAGGATCGAAGTTCATTGTTTTTGATTGCTCTCAGATGTTCACCAATCCTTATCTTTAAAGGCCTGATTGTACTTCCGATATATTATTTTGGAAAAATGCATTGGATTCTGCATATCACGTATTTGGTATTGCAATTGATTATATGCTGTATTGGTCTTGTTGTGCCATTAGGCATGTTGATATTAGTCTTGCCAATGTCCCAATATTGACACACTTGACAATTGCCACATTCATAATTGCCTTGTGTTGGTGGTTGTAGCCACATTTCTGGAGGGCCAGTGGTTGGAGTTGTTGCTTGGAAGTGCGACGGACTAAGCATGTCCTTTAAATCTTTGGATTTATGAAAAGTTAAACAGGGTTTACTGTCCAAATTGGAGATCATATCTGTGTCATTTGTAGGATGTTCCAATTTTTTGTTACAAATTTTTTGATTGTTTGATTGTTTGCACTGTACGTAGTTATACATCTCACTTTATTCAGTAATGCTGTTGTATCGAGCTTAGGTTTGTTTCTGAGAAGATCTTCTCTTGTGCGTTGTTGGGTTTTATGATAAATGTTGATGAGATGTTTCGGTCGATATCCTCTTTGTTTGAATTTTTCAATGAAATAATTTGCATGTTTTTCAAATTCTGAGTTCATTGTGCAGTTTCGTTTGACTCTAAGTAATTCTCCATATGGAATATTGGAGATTACGTGATTCGGTAGAGTCAAGTGATTACTGTTTCAAAGACCCCACCTTTGAAACAGCTTTAGGGAATGTCAGTCGACAGCTGAGATTGAGAACTGGCACCATTCATCAGGGGAGCTGGTGTGTGGTGGTCCGCTAAATGCTGTGTCAGGTCGGTCCCATGTTCCCCAGTCAGTTGATTCCCTGGTCATTGTTTCATGGAATGTGGCTGGCATTGAATCTAGATTGGCAGCCCAGAGACCAAGTCACCCTTTGAGAGTGCTGCTATTGTTCTACCACACGAGACCTGGGCAGTAGAGGACGTCCCCGTTGATGGATTTGTGGCCTATTGTGTAGTGGCAGAGAAGAATCTAAAGGGACGTTGCTATGGAGTTGTGTCCATTCTGGTGAAAACCCATTTAGTCAGTGAATTATTTCCCTTTGAATCCTCTCATCCATTCTTACAGGCTGTAAGAATCCCTTTGAATCCTCTCATCCATTTTTACAGGCAATAGGAATCTGCAGGACAAGTGGGAATAATGTTTTGTTGGTCAACTTTCAAAACATTCCCCATGTGCAGTTCACTATGAGCTGTCTTTTGGTGTTATCCTCCGTCATGGAGGACCTGGTTAAATTGGCTGATGCGAACTGTCTATTTCTCATCTTGGGCGGGAGGATTTTAATGCCAAATCGGGCACAGGTCTAGGAACTGCCCTATTTGATCCCTCCAAAGACGAGTTAGATGGGATATCGATTCCTACTATGAGGGATGTCAGAGGGGCTCAGGCTTTGGAAATTTCTCCATTAATGGGAGCTGCGTTCGGTTAATGGCTACTTCCTGATGATATCCTAGGCAACGTCACCTTCTCGTCAGCTTCGGGTCACTCGACGATCGACTACATGTGCCACAGTAAATTCTGGGATCGTGTTATCCAGTTCAAGGTGCAGGGCAACATTTGTAATGATCATTTTCCCATCCGGCTTGTGCTTAAAATACAGCGTAAGCAAGCCCTGCCGGGACTGTTGTATCAGCCGGAGGAGTCCCTTGCTGGCCAAAAGCGTAGACCAAAATGGCAGTTAGCTGATCGAGAGAGGTTGCTGAGGGATATTGTCATAAACAACTAGCAGGAGCTGGATCATTTATTTTCAGGTGGTTCCAATCAGAGTGTTATTGAATCTGATTTTGTATCATTTTTGTCTAATTTATCGGCCTCATTCACCTTAAAGGTTAGTAAAAGATTGGCAAAGTTGCAGCCGGGCTGGTTTAATTCAGATTGTACAAAATGTAAGAGCATTGTACTTGAAACCCTGAAGAGGGCCATCCCCATTAAGAAGAATGAAATCGAAAATTGTATCAGCCATAAAATGTCAAGCCAGAAATAGGGCTCCAGGCCCTGATAATGTCCCAGCAGACTTGTTTTTATCGGAACCAGACCTCTAGGCCCCTATTTTGACTTTTACCTATTATAACTGCCATTTCGGTCTACGCTTTTGGCCATCAAGGGACACCTCCGGCTGATACAACAATCCCAGCATCCCTTGCTTACCCTGTACTTTAAGCACAAGCCGGAAGGAAAAATTATCAGTCACCCTGCACATTGGACTCGATAACACTGCCCAGAAATTACTGTGACGCATATGTAGTCGATCGTCGAGTGACACGAAACTGATGAGAAGGTGACGTTTCCTGGAATATCATCAGGAAAGTGGCCATTAGCCGAACGCAGCCCCCATTCATGGAGAAACTTGCAACGCCTGAGCCCCTCTGCACAGATTCTAACATCCCTCATAGTAGGAATCAATATCCCAGCCAAATCTGCTTTTTCAACCTTAGCCCCAACTCTGTGGAACTCTCTCCACGCCCATATACGACCCATCCACAACTAAATGCCCTTTCGCAAAGTTCCAAAAACATGGCCATTATGGTTCCATAATGCCGAACATAACCGTCTAAGAAAGCTGAAACCTTGCTACCTGATGACAAATGTTCTGAAATCTTGAGAAATATCGCCACTGAGCATAGTTAATAAATAAATTATGAATACGTTTATTCTGAACACGGCAATCACAAACACAGACCTTTGTTTCCGGAACAGCGAACCCGCTAGATCAAACCCTCCTCCCATACACTCACCTCTCAAATCCCTACGCCAACTCTCTTCTCTACACCAACACACAATTAGAATGCAGCTATACCCCTCGATCAATTTCAGACTAGCTGCTCACATACGAACATTATCTCATGAACACCTCAACACTGACAAAATGCAACTATACCCCTCAAATTCGGCCTAGCTGCACACATAAGTGTCCTAACGCAGCCAGAACCCAGTTCTGGTAACCATCGCCCTGACTGCACACATTCTACTTATATCAAATACCACCACACCTAATACTAAGATGCAGGAACCCTCATGCAGTCGCTTCAGCTGCACACATAATCGGTGCACCCTACGTCACCTTACTCTCTCAACTGACCTGGACTATGGGCCCCGAGGGCGTTCAACCTACCAGCGCTTTGAGGTCATACCAATGATATATAGAGTGCCATATAAATGCCAAATAACATAACAACATAACCTCACAACGATAGCAGGTACACCAGGTGGAAACATCTTCCATGCGACTGGGTTCAGCCTCCGATTATTGATCGTCACGACTAGCATCTGATTCCCCATGGTCTCGACTTTTTTCTCCTTCATAGATTTCCTCTTCTGAATATTCAGTCTCGTACATGTAGGGCTGAATATGGCCCATAGTTGCTGAACATTGTAGAAGTACAGAATTAAAAGTGAAATAAATAGAAAGGTTTTTGTTTGTATACATTAACAAAATTAGGTTTCACATTAAAATTCAATGTCAACTAAAAACAAGCAAGAAAAAAGCCATGTTAG
Organism: Ambystoma mexicanum; assembly: GCF_040938575.1. Lineage (NCBI taxonomy): Eukaryota > Metazoa > Chordata > Amphibia > Caudata > Ambystomatidae > Ambystoma > Ambystoma mexicanum. The sequence continues at coordinate 1,185,170,339 of NC_090922.1, forward strand.
AAAAACCAATTGTGCAAAGGCAAGATTAATCGGGACAAAATTGAAGTTTGCAAGGACATATGTAAAGAAGATGCCATGTTAAAGTATAATTTAAATATGGGTTGGTAAAGACATGTGTACATAATATAAGAAATGATTAAACAAAAAGCAACTGAGTTCATTCTTTTTTGGCATCATAAATACATGTTGTAAATGTATGGAGTACTTGGCAGATAGCTGAACAGAGCACAAACAAGTCTGGTAGACTCGAAAAGAAATGAACTGACATGAAGGAAAAAGAATCTCTGGCGTTGTGTGATCAGAAAGGGTTTGTTTACATTTATGGATGAAAGAGGCGTCTTGGCATTTCCATGGAGACACGTCAACAGATGAGGCACAGAGAATGTTCACATGAGACGTGCATTGGCGTTGTGAGCACGGACGTAAGCATCTAGTGATGTCAGCTTGGGGAGGGCGATATGATTTAGAACCGCAAGGGCAATTGTACTTAGGGTGATGGATCAACAGATAAGATTTCCACAAAATGGCGCTGCCCAGGCAGGCATTTTCGCATGTATAAAAGTGAGGAAAACTAAGGTAAGGTGCATGGGAATTTTTTTTAAGATGGATGATGTACGATTGAAAATACATGCCCGATCGATTGGGACAATAACATTTCTGAGCAAACTACCACTTTAATCCCACTTTTAGAGCCTACCCGTGTGCTTCAAGCACCTGTGCCAAAGATGTGATATTTCCAGGGTTCTGTATCGCTCACATTTGCCTTCCCTTTCTAATCAATTGGCACTCTAATCTGTTGTTTGCTCCTGTGTTTCCTTGTCGTGTGCCCCGAAAATATACAGTTTTTGCAGATTTATGAATTAAAACATTTATAATATGTATTTACAACGCACGTTAAAAATCACCACATTTGCAGTTCCTGTAAAAAGTACTCCTTCGTAATAGAGTTGCCACCCACCCGGACTTAATCCAGACTGATTGAATTTTTAGAGCTGTGTCTGGTTGTCCATTTGAAAGACACTAAATCCAGACTTTTCTTTCCAAACTTTATTTTCTTTGGGGAACCGATTAAAACAGTAACAGTCCATGCAAAGTAATTTACAAGTAGCTGACAACGCATCAATACCATCTTTCATTCCCCTTTTTCGTTTTTATCTCTGCTTGCTTAGTAAACTGACTATATGCAAACTGCCAAATCAGCCCACAACAAAAGCAAAAGTAGCTGTGTGAAAGGCTGATATAATGAGGCATTGGTCTTTACTGGCCAATTAATTTAGTATGCAACCATGACCTTTTGGGACCACCCCTTACATTGGAAAGCCTGTATCCTGGTGGGTATAAAGGCATGGGGCTCGGAGGGAAGGAGGCTCAGAATTTGTGTCTCAAGTTGCTGTTGGGTTCGTGCTGTCACTGCTTTCTACTAATAAAGTGTTGACCAATCCACCAGAGTCGTGAGTGATCTTTTTTCTGCAACAAGATTGGTGCCGTTAGACATCGGATTCCTGCTGCTCTGCGGCTGTGTCTGGGGGGCAGCATGCACACTTTCTGGTGATCCCCGTGGGCACAGGAGAGATGATTTCATCAGAGTGGAGAACTGGCTGAAGCGCCCGGTGGCCCAAGAGCGCGGCCAGAGCTGGCACGAAAGAAAGAGCTGACCGGAAAATCATGCACTGGTAAACAAAGGTAATTGTGTCAATGTACTGTCATGTCTTGTATAGAGGGGTCTGAAATGGGGGGGTTGATGTTTGTCTCTGGAATCTAGAAACTCGAAATTGTAAATCTGGTGTGATTGCCCAAGGATACAGGAGGGAAAGTACCCTGCCTGTAGCACTATTTATCTGAATAAGGAAATAATTAAAGTGGTTGGCCACCACATTTTAAAAGCCACGCATCCATGCTCCCTACTGGCATAAGAGAACATCAGATAGTGGCACCAGTCAGAGTAGTGTAGGACCGATAAGGGATGAGTGCAAAGAAAATATTTTAGATGAGAACCCCATGATTGTCTTGTCTTAACCAATTTCCTTTCTTTCAATTTCAAACTTCCTGACTCTGGCTTCAGGTCTTTCTTATTTGTTTATGGTCAACAATTTGTATATCTATAATTTGCCATTTTTAATGGACTGTTTGTCAAAAAGAATAAATATGTGAAATTTACACAAATGCCAAGTTTTTAGCGCAGTGTGTCTTAGCTCTGTCATGTTTGAGAGCTAATACGAGGACAGAATACCACGTGATATTCATTAACACAGAGTGTCAGCTCTCCTATTTTGAGAGTCAACACATGGACACCACACTAGGTGCAAGCCATATACATTGTGTATAGGGTGTCCCCACCTCTGCAGCCATTCATTGAGACAGTCTACAGTGACTTATTCCACTGGTACACTACATAGATTTTCCTGTTGGGACCAACTCCCTTTTTTGCTTATAAGAGAACATCAGACAGTGGCATCAGTCAGAGTAGTGTATGACCGATCAGGGATGAGTGCAAAGAAAATATTTTGGATGAGAACCCCATGATTGTCTTGTCTTAACCCCTACCTCATTACTGAAAACCCTAAATTTGCAACTCAGTAAATGTGCAACTCAGGTTGTGATCCTGCTTTATATTTCACACTCTTCTCTAACTAGTACAGGAGCTCTAATATGCTGTGTTTCTACCAATTATGTATCGTGTCTTTGAATCTTACCCATTTGTGTCTCTGAAAATCCGAAATACTGCTCTGCATTATTGGTGGCCTAATGGGGGATATAGACTGTGAACCAGCAGTCACCTGAATCTCACAAACACCTTTGGGTGTTTCTGAAATTTCTGTACTGGGGAGAAACGGAGGCTGGGTGTGATACCTGAGCCTCTGGATAGACGCTGCAGAGCGGTTTAACTGATGAGCCGTACCCACGCTCACAGTCACGGGACTCGATGGCGTCCCAATACAGATGGAGTTAGGAATGGACCTGGATCCGTAATAAGCCATACCTTGTCTTACCACGAAAAAATGGATTCAGGGCAGTCTAGACAAGTGCGACTTTTTCCTAATGGAAGTCCAGCACACTTCATTGTGACACACTACTTGCTAAAACCATGTAAGTATCTGGATAAATACCACAAATAAATGCAGTGAGTCACCTAAACACATTTCACAGGAGGGCACCTTTGATTAAGACAGGATAATTAATTTGTGTAAGGTGCTAGAGAAGAAAAGTGCAGATGGACACCAACGCCAATGGGATAGTTATCTCGACTGATATACCGAAGTTAATGAAAAACAGACACTAAGGAGAAACACCAGGAGCAAGTAAAGGTTTTGAAAACCGAGCAGTCAAACCTGCAGCTACCAACCCATAAAACGGGGTACAAACGATTATACCCCATTAAAAGGAAAGACCTGAATATATTTTGGGCACGTATAATCCAGCTATTCTTAATGAAATACCAGACAGGCGATTGGCTAGTCCAGACTCCGATGGAAGGTCCCTTTACTCCCAAAATACGAGCCCAGCTCTCTAGACTCTTCTCCCTGTCCTCAGGGACATTTGAAAGGTTTCTGAACACAACTCTTAATATCACCATTGGTACATTCCCGTTCAGGCAGTCCTGGGAGGGGAAAATACTATAGTGACTATACATGCCCCATGGAGAACTACTGATTTGGTTAACATTGTTCAAAGGTTTGCAAAGATACAAGAAGACCCTGTTAAGTTTCAGGAGGAATTGCAGGTCATTATTGACTGTTATCACCCCACTTGTGTTGTTCTGAATCAGTTGCTACGAGCAGTATTGCCCACAGATACATTTAAGTTGCTTATTGTATGCTCAAATTGACCGGCTAAAGAACCATCCACAGCTAGGGATTTGAGAGCATTTACTGATAGGCTGGTGCAAACAATTACTCAAATGTATCCTCGAAAGATGGATTGGCCAAAGATCAATGCTTGTAAGCAAGCCAAGGGAGATAATTTAGCGGAATATCTCCAATATTTGATGAGATGTTTTGAACAGTTTTCTGGGATTGTGGAGTTGGCATGTGGCCCAGTTTGTGACCGGATTGCAACCGAAAGTGTCTGAAGGAATTAAGACAGTGTTGATAGGATGGGAAGCAAAGGGATTAGTAGAAGGTTTGTTGGCCGCACATCATTTTCATTAGAAGGTTGAGAGACAAAAGAAGCTGCTGAAGGCAAGTTAATGGCATTGCAAATACAGAGTTTACCACCTCCCCAGAGAAGGGGAGGGTTTTGCTCTGCTGTGGGTGGGGAAGGGCAGGGACAGGGAAGAGGTAGTGGAGCACCTTAGTCATTTGAGCCAGGGCAAACTGCTGGATGGTATAACCCCAACACATATATTGGCCAATGAAATTATTGTAAAGAGTTTGGACACTGAAAAGCTGAGTATCCACATCAGCCGCAGTGCGATGGTGGAGGCGGGCAGCCAACCATACCAAGGGATATGGCAAGGTTCATGCCCTCACCACCAGTACTATTAAATGATGTTTAGGATTTTCAAGGGGTCCGTGAATTTATTGCACCACTCATTTCGATTGATCCTACTGCCCCATATGTTGACTATATTGTTGCAGAGAGTGTCATGTTTGGTGGACACTGGGGCATCACACTCCATCTTAAGAGCTTCTGAGTTTTCACGAATTATGCATTCTGCTGAGGTGGTTAATGCAGTGGGCATAGGAGGGACGCCAATAAGTCATCCTGTGTCCACTCTGCTTAAGGTAAGGAGAGGTCACATTTCTGAACAGCATGCTTTTTTGCTGAGCCCTTGTTGCCCTGTGAATTGTTTGGATTAGATTTGTCAAATAAACTGAGCTGCTCTATTTACTGTTCCCCTGATGGTGTTTATCCTGATATTACGGCATACAAGGAGCATGAGGTCCTGGCAGTATTACTGGGCCTTACCCATTTGGACTCTGAGGACCGGCATGCCATCTCCTGACCGGGGCAGGGGATGTTAGACCGGGTCCCAGTCGAATTATGGTCTACCCATACAAATGATACTGGATATATGGTCAACACTGAGCGAGTTAAAATTACCTTGAACCCTACCAAGCCCTCGCTCTGTGTACCACAGTATCCCATTTCCAGAAAGACTGAAGAGGGTATTCATCCTGTGAAAGAATCCCTTTTCCAACAGGATATTATTGTCCCAATCCACAGCCCCTGTACAAATCCTATTTTTCCTACTAAGAAAGCAGGTAAAGAGTTGTATCATTTTATTTAGGACCTGCATGCAGTTAAAGCAACAGTGCTGCCATCTTTAACAGTTATCCCCAATCCGGCTACGATTTTGACAGGTATTCTGTACTGTTGTGGATTTGTGTTCAGCATTTTTCTCTATACCTATACACACCGACAGTCAGTAACTTTTCGCATTCACCCATAAATCAACATGATGCACATTCACAAGTCTTCCAATGGGGTATGTGGAATGCCCTACCTTGTTTTTCCAAATTTTGAAGAAAGCTGTGGATTCAGTTCAGTTTCGAGGAGGGTCAACACTAGTGCAGTATGTAGATGATTTGCTCCTAGCCTCCGCCTCCATGTGAGGAAGGCATACTGGTTAGTTTGACAATGCTCACTGAAAACGGTCACAAGGCATTTTAGGACAAATTACAGTTATGTCTGTCTCGGGAGCGGTATCTGGGCCATGAGATTTCTGCAGTGGAAAGATACTTGTCCCAGGAACACAATTCTGTGATCCAGAAGATCCCTAAACCCCAAACCAAGAAGCAGATGAGAGGGTTCTGTAGGTAATGGGTCCTGGGCTATGTGTCCATAGATAAGCCCCTTCAGAACGTCACACATGATTCAATCTCCAAACCCCTGCCATGGTCTCAAGAAGCTAAAGATGCCTTTTTCACCATTAAGCAAGCGCTCACAATGGCTCCGGCTTTAGGTCTGTTGGATTATAGCAAGCTCTTGGTCTTGTTTTGAAACAAACTCAAGGGGTTTGTGCAAGGTCAAACTGAGGTGTGTTGACTCAGTTGCACGGTGACAAGCACCGGCCTGCATCTTATCATAGTGTGGCGCTAAATCCAGTACCCACAGGACTCCCAGCGTGTCTGCCCTATTGGTGGAGAAAACAGGCTCCCTGGTACAAGGCCGTTCTCTGACAGTTTCTGTTCCTCATGCAGCATCGTCACTCAAAGGAAGGACACATCATATGTCAAATTTCCACCTTATACGCTATGAGGAGTTGCTCATCTGTGCTGCCAATGTCACCCTGAATCGTTGTACAGTTCTAAACCATGCTTTACTGTTACCTACCCCGGAGGATGGGGAGCCCCACGACTGTCAGGTTATTGTGGAAACACTTTTGCTTTGTCTCCCTGTGTGGACTTGTCTGATGTACTCTTGCTTAATTCTGATTTTATTCTATTTGCAGACAGATCGTGCATCCGTGTACCGGAAATTGGGGAATTGGTTTCATAGTATTCTGTATGTACCTCCATGCTGTACTAGAAACATTCTGGTGACCTGTGGTAGGGTCAGTCCGAGTGACCAAGCTTGTGGCTCTCACCCGCTCATGCATTCTGGCACAGGGTAGATCAGCTAGGATCTACACCGATTCCAGGTACGGCCACAGGGTGTTCCACGTCTTTGGAGCTTTGTGGAAGCAGAAAGGGTATTTAACATCCACAGTTACCACAATCCTGAATGGAAAATATGTCAGCACTATTAGAGGCATTTGTACTCCCTGCAGCAGTAGCTATCGTAAAGTGTAAAGGGCACGATCCTTCACAGTCATTTACAGCCCATGCAAATGATTTGGCCATTGGTGCAGCTCATTCAGTGACCTTAAAAGGGCCCCAAGCACCTAATGAATAGATTGTTTTTGTTGTAGTTTCACAGTCACCTCTACCTTCCCTGGTCAGTCTGGCAATATTTCAAGATAAAGCACCTGAAGCTGAAAAGGTGACCTAGACACAACGTAAGTGTATGCTTGGAGGAGATTCTCTGTGACGTTCCACAGAAGTCTGACTGGTGGCACCCAAGGTACGTCTCCCCTACTGGCCCATTCAGGTACAAATGCCATGATTGTACAGTTACGAGATTGGATGGCTCCTTGGTTATCCACTATGGCTCAGAATCATTGTGAGAATTGTATTTTATGTTTAACTACCACTATTGGGAGAGTGGTGCCTACAATGCTGTCTGCACGGCCTGTACCAGAGAGTCAATTTGTACATGTGCCGACAGACTTCATACAGCTCCCCATGTGCATGTCATCACTTTATTGTCTGGTCATAGTGGATGTTTTTGTCTGGGTGTGTGGACGTCTATCTGTAACGCTCACCTGACTCCCACGGGGGCGCTGGCCTGGTTCGCGCTGCTGTGACCTCGTCTAAGGTGATGCGCAGGGTTCGGAAGACGGACTGGACCGGGCCCCAGATCTGGCTTGTCTGACTCTCAGAAGTATCCTTCTGTAGGTGAGAATAGGGGGTTAACTGTCTGCGGGGTAATGCAATCGGCCTCCCACTTACCCCTCTCACCCTCCTCAAAACCCTTCTGTGCTTCCCCGTAGCGTCTCACCTTACGGTCTGGAAGGACGAGCTCTCCATCCTGCTTCTGATGCAGGGGCGCGTTGGTATCCAGTTACGTCACTGGATTTTCGGATGGGTGAGAACCAAACTTGCTTGGCTTCCAGGTAAGTTTTTCTATAAGTGGTTCCCCTTGTGTCCATGCATTAATGTTCTAATGCTAGTGTCTTTTTCCCCATAGGGGCCGGGGTACGGAATGCCGGGGAACAGGCACCGACCCGAGGTGAGCGGTGAAATCCTTTTGGAAATCAGGTAAGTCTTTAATGAGTGTTTTGGTAATGTCTTTTCATTCACTCATTAACGCTGATGTCTTTTTCCCCTTAGGGGCCGGGGTCCGAAAATGCCTGGATGCGGCACGGACCCGAAATGAAAAGGGAATGACCCAACAGGTAAGTCTTGACATGGAGTTTTAGCTTCCCTTTTCCCTTCTTTCTCTAACCTTTGTTCTTGTCTTTTTCTCCCTAGGCGCGGGGGCGCGACTGCGAATCCGGATGGTCGCTGCTGAACATAGAGGCGCCCTGTAAAGGTGAGTAGAATGCGGCGCTGCAGCGATCGATGCGATGTGCTTTTAAAAATAAATGTCTTCCTTTTCAGGATTGTCGGCGAAATGTCTCTGGGATGGAGATTTAGCAGGTGAGGCCTTTTCCTTCTTCTGTTCTCTTGTTCCCTTCCTTTGCAGGTGATTCAGGATGCTGGCAGGTGTGGCAGAAGTCAAGATGCAGGAGCAGACACGGTGAGCGTCCAGCTGCTAGATGCAGAACAACGCAAAGCACGTGTGGCTGATCGGGTGTGGTTTAAATAGCCTTGGAAGAAGTTCCTAGAATGTGTCCTTCCTCCAATCAGGTATGTATCCTTCCCCGACCACGCCCGGGTGGTAAATGAGTCCCACAGGTAAAGTAGTTCCTTTCAGGCCTCAAGGAGGCCTGGGTTCTGCAGCATGGTCTGCATCAGGTAAGTGCACCCAAACACTTTCATAATGATGGCGCCAGGACTGACGTTTTCTATGAGCCTGGCGCCATAGGCGCCAGGACGCTGTCCAAAGGGCCCCTATAAGGGGTTGCTGGGACCTTCCCTGGGGACTTGATGTCCGCTTTCGGGGACGCAGGGCCTAAGCCGGCTCCCCGGGAGCGGGCATCGTGACAGCACTCCCCCCCAAGGCCCCTCCCAAGGTTGTTCCCTCCGGGGGTTTTGGTTTGTTTGGGAAGAGTCGGTGGAATTTCCTGACTAATCGAGGTGCATGCACATGGTCACTGGGTTCCCACGACCTCTCCTGAGGTCCGTACCCCTTCCAATCAATTAGGTAGAAAAGCTTTGACCTAAACATTTTTGAATCTAAAATGTTCTTCACTTCGAATTCGGGTTCCCCATCTATTTGAATAGGTTCTGGAGGTTTGAGTAGTCGGGTTCCGGGTACCACTGGTTTCAGAAGTGACACATGAAAAACAAGGTGAATTCGCATATTAGCTGGTAAATCAAGTTTAACCGCTACTGGGTTAATTATTGCCGTAATAGAATAAGGTCCCAGATATTTTGGGTTAAAAGTTCGAGGCCCTTTGAGCGGTAAATGTCTGGTAGCTAACCACACTTGATCCCCAATCTGATACGGAGGTGCTTCACTCCGATGTAGGTCAGCATTCTCCTTGTATTTTCTCTTGGCTTGTTGTAAATGCGCGGTTGCCTCTTTGAAGGCTCGGGTAATGGTAGAATGCAGATGTTCTACCACGGGCACTCCGAGGTTCTGAGGTGAGTCGAGGTTTGAGGTTCGAGGGTGATGTCCAAACAAGGTATAAAAAGGACTATGGCCAGTTCCAGAGTGTACCGAATTATTATATGCGTATTCGGCTATCCAAAGAATGTCTTTCCAGTTGCTTTCAGATTGCTGTAACATACACCGTAAGTACTGCTCAAGGGTCTGATTTGTCTCTCGGTCTGACCATCGGTCTGAGGGTGGTGACTGGTCGATAATCTTACGTCGATTTGTGCCATTTGACAACATTTGCGCCAGAAGTAGGAAATGAATTGGCTTCCCCGGTCAGAGATTAGTATAGATGGGAATCCATATAGCCGAACAATATTTTCGAGGAATTCTTTGGCTAGGACAGAAGCTGAAGGTAAACCTTTCAAAGGAATGAAGTGGGCCATTTTGGAAAACAAATCCACAATTACCAGAATGGTATTGTATCCCGAACAAGGAGGCAAGTCCGTAATAAAATCCATTGATAGGGTGTGCCAGGGTGCTGGCGGTATGTCTAGAGGTTGAAGGAGACCGGCTGGTCTTTTCTTTTGACCTTTATTTTGGGCGCAAACACCACAGGACATCACAAAAGATTTAACATCTTTTCGCCAAGAGGGCCACCAGAATTGTCGTTTCACCTTTTCCATTGTCTTGGCAATACCGGGGTGTCCCTCTATTAATGTATCATGATAACCTGAAATAACTAGTTTGTGTAAATCCTTGTGCGGCAGGAATAAGCGTCCTTGCTAATAAGGTAAACCATTATCTATGGTAAAGTCTGATCCCTTTTGTATCCAATCCTGTAGGACTGTAGGGTCCAGGAGTTGTTTCACTCTGACTTGAATGTCTTCAAGCGTCTGTAACAAAGTCATGCCTAGAATTCTCTGTTCGGGAATTATTGGTACTGGTTCTGAGTTTGTATCAGATTCTCCCATTCCAATTCGGGATAAGGCGTCTGCTTTGCCGTTCTTGCAGCCAGGTCGATAGGTAATCACGAAATCAAATTCAGCGAAAAACAAAGCCCATCGGAGCTGCCGTGATGACTGAGCCTTGGCGGTTTTCAAATACTGTAAATTCCGGTGATCAGTGATCACCGTGATGGTATGTCGAGCGCCAAGCAGGTAATGCCGCCAGGCTTTAAAAGCGGACTTTATGGCTAACAGTTCTTTGTCAGTGATTGCGTAATTAATCTCTGGTGCCGAGAATTTTCTGGACCAAAATGCTACGGGATGCAGTTGGTTGGTTTCAGGATCTCTTTGAGACAGAACTGCTCCCATGGCTAGGCTGGATGCGTCAGTTTCGACGACATCCGGGAGATCTGGACGTGGGTGTTTCAATATAGGTGCAGAGGTAAACTTAGCTTTTAAATCCTGGAAGGCCTGCTCGGCTTCTTCAGACCATTCAAAACGTTTATTTTTCCTCAAGAGTGCAGTAATGGGTTGTACTATGCGTGAAAATTCCGGGATAAACCTGCGATAGAAATTGGCAAAGCCAAGCATGCTTTGAACCCCTTTTACAGAGATAGGTGATGGCCATTTGAGGATGGCATCCACTTTTCTTGAGTCCATTCGGACTCCTTTGGGTGGCAGGATAAAACCGAGAAACTCAACTTCTGTGGTATGGAAAACACATTTCTCCAGTTTAGCAAATAGTTTGTGTTGGCACAGTTTTTCCAGAACTGCCCTAACGTGTTTTCTGTGATCAGATTCCGAAGAGGAGTACACTAGAATGTCATCGATATAGACGACAACACAAACATCGATGAGTTCCCGAAGGACATCATTCATGAAGAATTGGAAGGCAGCAGGCGCATTGCACAACCCGAAAGGCATTACCTGGTATTCGAATAATCCATATTTTGTACGGAAGGCTGTTTTCCATTCGTCGCCTTCTTTTACTCGCACCAGATGATATGCCCCCCGGAGATCTAACTTGGTGTATATGCAAGCGTCCTTCACCTGGTCAAGGAGTTCAGGAATCAGAGGCAGAGGATAACGGTTTTTAACCGTTATCTGGTTCAATGCGCGGTAATCGATACAAGTTCTAAACAAAGCCGAGGATGCCGGGGACTTTGACGGGCGAATAAAACCATTGGCGTGTTATTGATCCAAATATTGTCTCAAATGCAGGTTCTTAGGTTCGGTAAGGGCATAAATCCTGCTACAAGGGGGTTGTGCACCGGGCACCAGATCGATTTGGCAATCGTACGATCGGTGAGGAGGTAACGTGTTGGCCTGTTCCTTTTGGAAGACGTCCTGAAAGTCCTGGTATTCCGGAGGTAATTGCATGGAGGCAGAGGTTACAGATGCTAGATTAATCTTCAGGTTTTCTGGGTAGCAGGTTTGTGCACAATCCGGGAAGGTTATTCTCTTAGCTCGCCAATCAATTCGAGGATTATGTGTCTCTAACCAAAGAATTCCAAGAATAACCTGAAACTGTGGAGCCTTGATTACATCAAACACAACTGCCTCCCGATGGCCGTCAGGACCAATAAGAGTCACCTCAGTAGTGGAATGTGTTACAGGTCCAGAGGCAATTTCAGTTCCATCGACTGTGGTGATGACATCTTTGCTGGTTTTAGGACGGAGAAGGAGGTTAATCCTAGAGGCCAATTCACGATCCACATAGTTTCCAATAGCCCCACTATCGATGTATGCCTTTATTGCATGCAACCGCTTAGGCTTTTCTGGATCTACGAGAACCATTGGCACAATGAAATGCGAGGTCTGAGAGTTAGTTTTCAAGCTCGGCAAGCGGACCCCTATGCTTGTCCGGCTGAATCGTTTCCCGAAACAGAGTCTTCATGGTTTTTATCAGCGGCTCCTACCGCTTTTCGGGGCGGTTTTGCCGGGCAATCTCGTAGAAAGTGTCCAGAGTTCCCACAATAAAGACATAATTTTAACTGCCGCCTCCTTTCAAGTTCCTTTTGAGTTAAGGGTTCTTTAACCCCTCCAATTTGCATAGGCTCATAGACATCAACTCCCTTGGGGTTAGCGTGGGTCTTGACCAACACCCGGGTCTCAAACCTGGACCGATCTGTTTTTCTGTTTTGAAGTCTGTGATCCAATTGGACCACTAAGTCTATATATTCTGTGCATTCTTGGGGCGGATTTACAACTTGGGCCAAGACATCTTTAAGTTCTCCGCGTAGACCTCGATAAAATAATGTGACTCTTTTATCCTCTGGCCATCCCGTTTCCACAATTAGTCTATTAAAGGTTGCAATATAGGATAGGAGGTCCTGATTGCCCTGTCGCAGGGATAGAAGTTCGTCATCCAGAGCCTGCCCCTGAGAGTGTTGAGCAAATAACCTTTCCATGCTTGCTTGAAATCCTTGAAAATCACGGAGAATCGGGTCATCTTGAGTAACCAGTGGAACTGACCAATCGGCAGCGCAGCCGCTGAGATATGACAATACAAAGGCTACTTTGGTCTGATCATTAGGGAAGGCCCCAGGTCTGCATAGGAAGTGCAAACGACACTGATTCATGAATATGGCAAATCGTTTGGGGTCCCCAGCAAAGCGTTCAGGTGGGGCCAGCGGCATGTTTCCAGGTAGATTAATCTGCACAGGGTTACTGGGAACCACAGGAGCGGGGTTCCCTCCAGAACAGGGTAGAGGAGTTTGTCCAGCTTGACCTTGCAAAAGCTGTCTGGCCAGGTCATCAGTTCTTTCCTTTGATATTATTAATTCCCTCTTGAGGGCATTCGTCTCTTGACGAGCGGCATGTACTTCGGCCCGTAATTCCCCCAGTAATTGCGCCAACTGATCAGTCTCAGAAGTTTCCATAGCGCCTGGGTGGGAATTTGTAGGAAGGCTTTGCGTTCTGTAACGCTCACCTGACTCCCATGGGGGCGCTGGCCTGGTTCACGCTGCTGTGACCTCGTCTAAGGTGATGCGCAGGGTTCGGAAGACGGACTGGACCGGGCCCCAGATCTGGCTTGTCTGACTCGCAGAAGTATCCTTCTGTAGGTGAGAATAGGGGGTTAACTGTCTGCGGGGTAATGCAATCGGCCTCCCACTTACCCCTCTCACCCTCCTCAAAACCCTTCTGTGCTTCCCCGTAGCGTCTCACCTTAGGGTCTGGAAGGACGAGCTCTCCATCCTGCTTCTGATGCAGGGGCACGTTGGTATCCAGTTACGTCACTGGATTTTCGGATGGGTGAGAACCAAACTTGCTTGGCTTCCAGGTAAGTTTTTCTATAAGTGGTTCCCCTTGTGTCCATGCATTAATGTTCTAATGCTAGTGTCTTTTTCCCCATAGGGGTCGGGGTACGGAATGCCGGGGAACAGGCACCGACCCGAGGTGAGCGGTGAAATCCTTTTGGAAATCAGGTAAGTCTTTAATGAGTGTTTTGGTAATGTCTTTTCATTCACTCATTAACGCTGATGTCTTTTTCCCCTTAGGGGCCGGGGTCTGAAAATGCCTGGATGCGGCACGGACCCGAAATGAAAAGGGAATGACCCAACAGGTAAGTCTTGACATGGAGTTTTAGCTTCCCTTTTCCCTTCTTTCTCTAACCTTTGTTCTTGTCTTTTTCTCCCTAGACGCGGGGGCGCGACTGCGAATCCGGATGGTCGCTGCTGAACATGGAGGCGCCCTGTAAAGGTGAGTAGAATGCGGCGCTGTAGCGATCGATGCAATGTGCTTTTAAAAATAAATGTCTTCCTTTTCAGGATTGTCGGCGAAATGTCTCTGGGATGCAGATTTAGCAGGTGAGGCCTTTTCCTTCTTCTGTTCTCTTGTTCCCTTCCTTTGCAGGTGATTCAGGATGCTGGCAGGTGTGGCAGAAGTCAAGATGCAGGAGCAGACACGGTGAGCGTCCAGCTGCTAGATGCAGAACAACGCGAAGCACTTGGGGCTGATCGGGTGTGGTTTAAATAGCCTTGGAAGAAGTTCCTAGAATGTGTCCTTCCTCCAATCAGGTATGTATCCTTCCCCGACCACGCCCGGGTGGTAAATGAGTCCCACAGGTAAAGTAGTTCCTTTCAGGCCTCAAGGAGGCAGGGGTTCTGCAGCATGGTCTGCATCAGGTAAGTGCACCCAAACACTTTCATAATGAGCCTGACGCCTATGGCGCCAGGACTGACGTTTTCTATGAGCCTGGCGCCATAGGTGCCAGGACGCTGTCCAAAGGGCCCCTATAAGGGGTTGCTGGGACCTTCCCTGGGGACTTGATGTCCGCTTTCGGGGACGCAGGGCCTGAGCCGGCTCCTCGGGAGCAGGCATCGTGACACTATCCTTGTAGGAAATCAGACGCAGTCACTATGGCAGATATTGGTCTTTTAATCACCTACTAAAATATCACCTGTCTTGAAATGATCCCCTACCTAAATCTCGACTTCATATACTTATAATTACCCTTATTTTCACCAAAAAGTCAACCACTAAACCTCACCGCTACTATTTAAACATAAAGATATGAAGGTGGCGCAATAAAAAGGAGGCAACCCCTCTTTTACTCCCAATAAACTATCCACCCCCATAACTGCATTTAATGAAACTCTTCAGTTGGCCCAAAATCTCCTTGCTTTGCTCAGCACATATTGTAATAAAATAATAACCACTAGAGAGCAGTGAAGGTGCATAAATGAAAAAGGTAGAGTTTGCCAGCAGAGGCGTGATTGTGAATAAAAGAAATAATGCTCCAACGAGAAAAGAAAACGACATTCAGGCCTGACTAGATTGGTTTGTGCTCAGGTTCATGAAGCTCTGCCTGAACTGGCTATGGGACCCTGCCACCCTCTGCGCCTATGACAATGGGTCCTTGTGAAAGTCTGCAGGTGAGGTGGCCTGGTCCCTTTCAAGTTTTGTTAACCACCAACTCAGCTGTGAAGTGTGCCAGCAGCCTGGCCTGGATTCATGCGGCACATTTTCGCAAGGTCGCCACCACAGCTGATGACATCACCTCACCGGCCACCCATCTTCTGTGCACTGGCTGCAGTTCCCCTACGACCACCGACAGCACTGCCAGTGATGCTGCCAAGTGTGGGTCAGTGTCTGGCATTTCCAAAGTTCCTGGAACAGAGTGAGTGATCAGTATCACAGATCGAGGGCCTCGATCAGGCAATATACATACGTACTGAACCGGAATCCGCCGCTGCTGAATGTGTTTTACACAGTAAGGTCTCAGAGGGGTCTCCTTCAGCAGTCAGCCGAGGCCCCAGAAGGAACAACACCGAACCAGTTTCCTCTTTTCCATGTATAAATTCCAGGTATATTTGTGATTGCCATTAAGAGGTGAATGTTGAAGATGAACTGATTTTATGATATTTTGTACTATTTTAGCTTGGGCTCTGTTTATATGAAGGTTGTGTAAATTATGACGAGATGTGTATGAATTGTAATTAATTATACTAATGGTTAATTGTATTGTGTTGTATTAATGATTTATTGTTACATTTTCTTTTCTTTTTATATTAACTGTATGATGTGTGAAAAGGTTTACTTATGCAATCCATTTCACCAATAAAAATAATACAAAATATGGTTCCTCCTTTGGCCTACCATTGCCAGCTTGCCAGCGGGCGATTCCACTGAACCTCACCATGCAACCATCCAGAGGTATGCGCTGCGATCCCACAGAAGAGACAGAAGAGAGTCAGTAGTTCTAATCCAAGTTACAACTGGCCGAGTTACTCACCTGTGGATTTGTCTCTCCAAATGATGAGTCCCTCTAAGGGGGTGGTACAATGGCAGAGAGCAGATGCCCCTGCTACTAAGTCCCCAGCATCTGCAGGTTATGGACCTTGCAGCTATCATGCAATGGTCATGCTTTTCGTTACAATAACGCTGATATGTGTGTGGCTCTGGTATTATCGGTGCCTGTAGTGTGGGCTGTCTACTTTAATGGTGCCGTCTACTTAATGTCTACTTTAATGGTACCATCTACTTAATGTCTACTTAAATGGTACCGTCTTGGTCCAAGGCCCTCAGGCCAATCTCCTCCTTTTCGATAGATACTTCCCGTGCCTTATCAACTTCCTTCCTCTCTGAAACCCTCTGCTGCTTCTCTGTCTGCTCAGCTGTCTCCTCCCTCTGCCACCTCTCTGGCACCATCCCCTGCTTCTCTGGCCACTCTGCCTTGTCCTCTCACCACCACTCTCTTCCTCCTCTTTGACTACCCTGCCTTCTCCTCCTTCCTCCTTTGCCCATTCTTGGGCACCTCTAACACTCCCACAGGGCATATCTCATGCTTGTACCCCTCCACAGAAGTGTGGCAAAGGTGGCAAGCTGCTCCACGTCGCTTCTCTTAACTCTCGCTGTACTGTCAAACACTCTTTGGACATCTGCGGTCTCCTGGAAGAGTTTGATTTGGATGTACTAAGTCTCATGAAGACTTGGTTCACGGCCAGCTCGTTCACAAGTTTTGTCACTCTCCTCCCTGATGGCTACAAGATCCTCTCCGAACCCAGAACCAACCGTCCTGGGGGGGGAGAAGCCCTGATCTTCCCGGAGTGTATCCCTGCTTCTGTCACTCCTACGCAGGCCTACTTCTCCTTTGAATGCCTGGTCTGCAGGCTCTTTATCTTCCCTGGCCTCTCTCTCACTGTGGCCACCATCTACAGGCCGCCTGGCCAGGCCCTCTTTCTCTCCGTATGGACTGACCTCACCTCCTCCTTCCTTGCCGCTACCTCTCAACTTCTCCTCCTCGGAGACCTGAAGATCCACTTGGATGCTACAAGCCCATCCTCTGGGCTCTTTCGCAAACCTCTGCGACACTCTCTCTCTCTATTGTACCCTCTGGTCCGATTCACTCTGCAGGGCACAGATCTCATCAGAACTCCCCCTCTCCAACCCTCTCACCACTCCTCTCTCTTGGACTGACCACTTTCTTCTCTCCTCTCACCTTTCACTCTCTGACCCTCAGGTTAAGCCGACCCCAGCACTGCCACCCACCTACTCGTTCATCCGGCCCATGAAGCGTGTGTCAGTGGAGGCTTTCAAAGCTACTTTCTCTCCTCCTCCTATCCTTTGGCTGACTTGCACTCTGACACAGACCCCTCCAAACTTAATCTTTCTATCTCTAACACTCTGGATGTTCCTGCCCCTGTCATGAGGATCCGTTTGAAGCCTGCATCCAAGTGCAACTCTTGGTACGATTTGACCTCATCACCCTTAAGTGCAAGTGTAGAGGTGGCTGAGAGGAAATGGAGGGCATCAAGCGCACCCTCTGAAAAACTGACCTGCCACCTGCTCCAAAGGCAATACAGACTCTCTGTCCTCTCTAAGAGGAGAGCCTACATCCAAGCCCACAGCTCAGTGGCATCTAACAACTCGGCCAAACTTTTTTCAAAATCTGCAATGAGCTGGCCAATTCAGCTGCAATCTCTACCTCTTCTGTTCCCTCCCAGGTCCTCTCTCTCTGTCTCTACCTCCTTTTCCTCCCCCTCTACCATTCCAGGCCCCTATCCGGCTGTTTCTCCTCTGCATTTCTCCTCTTTCCCCCCTGTTCACTCCCGACAATGTTTCTAGACAAGTCCGATCTATGAAAGTCTTGTCAAAGCAGGTCCTCCCCTTCTTCCCCAAAACCATTAAGGACCGCATCGACACCCTTGCTCCAGCCTTGGCCGATTTCTGCCGATTTCTGCAATTACTCTTTTGCCATGGGAATCTTCCCTTCCTCCGTTAAGCACTCACTTGTGCACCCCATTCTTAAGAAGCTCTCTGCCAATCCTTCCTCTCCAGCAAATTATCACCCGAGCTCCATCACTCTTTTCCTGGACCAACTCCTGGAAAAGCTGGCCATCTCCCAGCTTAATCTACATGCCAAATCTGTTGGTTGTCTCCATGACCATCAATCTGGCTTCAGAGCAGCCAGAAGCACGGAAACTGCTCGTAAAGACTTGCTCTCCAATCCTGACTCTAACCTTCCTTCCATCCTCATTCTCCTTGATCTATCCTCTGCCTTTGAAACAGTCACCCACTCCCCCCTTCTCAATCGCCTCCGTGACAACCTGGGCATGTCTGGTCATGCCCTCTCTTGGTTGACCTCCTTTCTCACTGATCGACCCTCCCAGGTCCAACTTGAGTCTTTCATCTCTTCTATCCCTCTCTCTACTTGTGGTCTTCACCAGGGATCTAACCTCTCTCCCTGGCTCGTTATCCACTACCTGGCACCTTTGACCCACCGCATCTCTACTTTCTGCTCTAACTTTCAATGTTATGCGGATGACACCCAGCTCTCCTTCAGGCTCGCTATAGCCTATTCTGCTCCTTCTCTCATACCAGACTGTCTGTCCACAATTCAGGAATGGCGTGCCTGCAACGATCTCTGCCTTAATGCCAGTAAGACTGAGATCCTCCTCGTTGGGACACCTGCTCCCTCCTTCCCTCTCTAACTCTGGTTGTCCAGCCTGGGCCCTCCTGTGAGCCTAAGAACCTTGGGGACATCTTCGACTCCATCCTCTCCTTCTCTCCTCACATCTCTGACATTTCTAAGAAGACACACTATCAGCTGCACCTCCTCAGAGGTATTCTTCCTTTTCTCACTTTCCCCTAGTAGCTCTCTGTCTCCAGAGACCTGGTCCTCTCCTGGTTTGACTACTGCAATAGCCTCTTTCTAAATCTGCCTGCCTCTACTCTTCACACTTTACAACTTATCCAGAACAGGACTGCAAGACTTGTCCTTAGCCTCAAGCCCAGGGATTGTATCTCTCCGGCCCTTAAATCTCTCCACTGGCTCCCTGTGGCTGCAAGGATCAAGACCCTATGCATTGTCCACAAGGCTTTCTGGGGCCGGGGACCACACTACATCCAACTTTCTCTTCCTAAACATCTTCCTTCTCGAGCCCTCTGCTCATCCACCTCCAACTCTCTGAGGGTCAGACACTTCTCCAGACTTCTCTCTTCAGCTGGGGTCTCACACTGTAAAAGCCTCCCTGCCTCTCCCAAACATGTGCAGGACCAGCTAATGTTCCAGAAGCAACTCAATACCTTCCTTTTCGCTTCTACTTTCTCTCTCCCCCTCGCTTGCTGATGTCCCTGTCTGGTGCGCACTCTGGTTACCTAGCCACCCACTGCACTTACTGGACCAGGCTCCTGCACAACCAGTTGCCACTGCACTGCCTCCGGTCCTCCCAACCACTTGAGGGACTGTATCTGCAACCCTACAGTCCCCTGACTCTCTGCACTCATGAGCCACCAACCGAAGCACTTACAAGTTACTTGTACCCTCTCCCCTGGCACTTCTCCCCCGCCGTGCCCCCCGTACTTGCGCGATCTGAATGACACAAGGCCTACCAAGATCAGTGTTTTGGCCTCCTTCTGTCCCCCCTTCCTTGTCTTGTCTTGTCGTGCCTAGAAACACTTTCCAGGTGCATTACAAATGACCCATTATATCATATAATATTTGCCGACCATAAACAGAGCCGTGGATTTTGCTGCCGGCCACTTGACAAGCATGGTGGAACCCTGGAACATTGGTACTCGCGGTGCTGCAGAGCCTACAAACCTTGACTCTAGGGATGGTCCAGAGAACTGTTTCAGCCTGTGTGTTGTACCTTATCCACCTGGACAAACTAGGAAAGGAACTTTGTTTGCAAGCCACAAACTATTGCCCCCAGAGTGTGGCCCAAGGTACGAAGTGGGCTGTTGACAAAGAGAACTGGTGGCACGATGTCATACTGTACTTGTATTTGTATTTATTGAATTTATAACGCTTTCTCCAAAGCACCCTTACAAGAAGAAAAAACTGTACAGTTTAACAAAGAAAATGGTGGTAGAAAACAACATCAGATCATGGAGTGAAGGGGGGACAGAAAATGGGCCTTCAGACGGGTACAGAAAATGCAATAGGTGGAGGAGGAGCGGATAGTAAGAGGAATGAAACTACCTTCTGTTAGTATAAAAGTAGTTAGAATGTATATATATATGTATATATATATATACACACACATACATTTTACGGTCACTGAGGCTTTTTGGACAACATGTCACGAGATGGACAGACCCTGAGCCCAGCCTTTGGTGCACAGTGAAACCACATATTTGCACCTCTCCTGGCAGTATGCGTGTACTTTTAGTGTGAACGATAGCTGGGTGGGTGCCCACTTGCCCCAGGACTTGTTATCACAATTCCCTATTGCACCAATCCCCTTTCAGTGGGGTGATCTCTGCTTGGATATTAAGCTGGCCTCTCAGTCCCAAGGGCCGAAACTATGTAGGGATGCTCAGTCGCCATTGGGATTCACGGGTCCTCCAAATTTCCTTGAGCCGTACCTAGTACACCGAAAACCTACTGCCCTCCACCTATCATCGCCAGCAGTGGATTTCCTGCGTTATACTAACCAAGGATCCTTGTTCATGGGAACGAGCAGATGCCAGTATAACCTGTCCACTAACATTAGTGTGGTAATCAATAATGTCATAGTTGCCTTTGACTGTAATTTCACATTTTCCCGGGCTGGATATATAATTTATCCCGGCACGTATTTCATCTGTGGAGATAAGGCATACCGTGGTTACCCATTAATTGAGGAAGGAGTTGCTACATGGAATATGGCCTGCCTGGAGTGCATCACACCTCTACATTACCAGCACTGGTTCCCCGTAAGTGAGGCTTTTCTTGGGAAGACTTTGTCGCAGGCCAGGTTTACCTGATACCAGCTCTAGGGATTAAAATAAACCGAAATCAGTTAATACAGCTCTCATCGTTGGTGGAGGATATTGCCAATGGGAGAGCCTCGTCATTGTCTATGATGTCCCGGGAACAGGTAGCCCTCCGAACCATGGTTCTTAAGAACCGTAAGGTATTAGACATGGGTCTGGACTCCCAGGGAGGAGTCTGTCCAGTCGTAAAGAGCAAGTGCGCACTTTACACCAGATTATGCAAGCAAAATCTCTGATTTAATTACTCACATTCAGCACACTGTAAGCCTACTGCACACTCTGCAAGAGTCATCCTAGTCCTTCGGGACATGGATCGAGGGGCAGTTTGGATCCCTGGGGGAATCTATTGGGCAGATCCTGCTCATAGTCATAATCATTTTGGGGCTGTCTTGTCTGTCAATGGTGGGGAAAAGCCTTTACTATCGGGTTTGCAGCACCTGTTCCGAAGTGTCAGGTGCTTTACTGTCATGTTGAAGAAGAGATAACGTGTTACGACCTGCTGGAATGTGATGTGGTTTCCTCTAGAGATGATTGGAATGAGACTGGAATAAATGTCTCATAGGAAGAGACTGTGGAGGAAAATTGGGAAAGGAAAATAGTATGTACTCCCCGTGCCGGTCATTGCAGTATTATCGTGACTAGGCACTGTAACCTACCATGTTTAAACAATGTTTCTTGCTTATGCGAGGCGGAGACTGTAGGATGTACTGTGCATATCTTTGCAATGAAATTCTTTCGTCTAGCTTGTTGGAATGCTCACTTTCTCATCTATCGCTTCAGACGTGTTTCCCTTATGGCATATGCAAGCAGAATATAGGATCTCACTTTCTTAAGAAATGCATCACAGGGGAGCAGAAGTCGTCATATTGCTAATGTTCTTGCTTGCCTCAAAGCATGTGGGAATCTTTAAGGAGTATGGGCCCCTTGACTAACTGAGTTACAACAGGTTGACCTCACTGAGTACACAGGTTTACATGAAAGAGCCCAGTTGGTGTCATAGGCTGATACAATGAGGCTCTGCTCTTTGCTAGCAGGATGACTTTAGTATGCAACCTTAACCTGTTGGGATTACCCTTAAATTGGAAAGTTTGTGTCCTGGTGAGTATAAAGGCATGGGGCCTGGAGGGAAGGAAGCTCAGAATTTGCGTTTCATGTTGCTGTTGGGTTCCTGCTGTCACTGCTGTCTACCAATAAAGTGTTCACCAATCCACCTGAGTCGTGAGTGATCCTTTTGCCTCAACAAGATCTATGACAAATTTTATATGCTCCCTCTTTTATACATCTAGATGCTTTGTGGGCCCTCTGGCGAGCCAGACGAAGGAGTCAGATAACTTAATGCCATGATTTAGCATGTTTTTATTTAAATAAAAATTAAACGCCTATCTTGCCCTATTTCTAAGAGGTAAATTCCCTATATATAAAACTAAGGGTGCTTGTCAAAAGTCCAACATAAAAATCTTCCTTCCGAATCCTAACTGTAAACTAGCCCTGCCACTTACACAAATAAACAGAAAGGAGGAGACCAGAACACAGTCTCTAGGTTAGGCTTCTGACTGACTGAGCATGGGAGGTTACTCAACAGTTCAAATCATTCTTCAATAGGTTTTCTCGTATACAAACTTCCTTGCAAAACAAGTCTCTGGTTCCCTACCTCCCTCAAGTCGGGTAGCCCTCTGCGAGGCGTGTTCCTTATCAGATTTAGGATGTTGTGTAGGCACTTGCCTACTCAGATTATTCACGTTTCCGTAATCCTGCCAGCTTCTCCAGCTTGGATGTAAAACATATGTTCTCATTCACTTCAACTTAATTCACATAGGACCCTTGCCCAGTTTGCTGATTTCCCCAACTCGTGTACAGAGGGGGCATGTTGCTGTTGTTCAGATTTACCAGTGCACTTGTCACTCCCGGTTTCTCAAGCCCCCTTAACCTTGGAGGTTCTTAGCGTTACATAAACCAAACATGTATTCCTTGTCCTTTAATTTGTATGGAGCGTTTGCTCCATTAATGGTATGGTATGGTATTGTTATTTGTAAAGTGTCTATACACAAAGCAAAGTGTTTCAAAGTGCTTAAGGAGGGAGGGAACAAGGGGAAAAAACAACTGTCCTTCAGAGTTCTTGTGTTTCTGAACAATACAAGTCTGCACTAGGCAGAGTAAGTGAATGGAACAAGTGCATAAATATAATTAACGGTGTAGATAACAGCAAATAGGTCTGACAACGATTCTGCAGTTTTTCCAAGTGCATTGAGGCGCCACCATGCAAGGAGGGGAGACAAGGGAAAAACAGAATAGACGATCTTCAAGGCATGGTACATTCCGACCATGCAAGTGCGCAGACAGGTGCAGGAGAGGAGGGGTGAAGTGCAGGGGGTGGTGGGAGGACCAAGTGCACCCAGTCAGTCAGAAGCTGGGGTAAGTGCTGAAAATGCCAATCTCATAGGTCATTGACCAATTGCAGTAACGATGAGGCAAAGTGCCAGGCCCAGAGGCAAGGGCGAGTGGACTGGTGAGGGTGCCAGGGATTTATGAGACTCTAAGGTACACCAGGCAGCCAGTCAGCAGGCTGTGCGGAAAAAGAGGGAGAGAGGGATAGATCAGTGAGGGAGGTTAGCAGGGTAGAGGGAGAGAGAAGGGAGAGGAGATGGGGAATGTCTTGAGGAGTTTCCGGAATTTAAGGAGATCCATCTTAAGACGTAGGGTCGCAGGGAGGCTATTACAGAGGGAGACTCCTGCAGAGGATAGAGATCTCCCTCCAAATCTCTGCTTGGAGAACCAGCTCACTCACAGAAGGTTGGAGGTAGATAAGCATAGTGCTCGGAAAGGACAGTATTTAGGTAGGCATTGTTGCAGAAAGGTAGGTCCCAAGCCCTAGAAAGCCTTTTGGACAATGCAGAGGTTCTTGAGCTTGATCCTTGCACCCACGGGGAGCCAGTGAAGGGGTTTCAGTGCCAGAGAGATGCAGTCCGTGGGTTTGAGGCCAAGGATAAGTCTTACGGTTCTGTTCTGGATGAGTTGCCGAGGGCGCAGAGCAGAGGCAGGGAGGTTGAGAAAGATGTTGTTGTCCAGCCTTGAAAGAACCAGGGCTCTGGAGATAGTGAGCCACTGGGGGAAGGTGAGAAAAGGAAGAGTACCTCTGAGGAGGTGCAGCTGGTAATTGGACTTTTTGGAAATGTACAAAATGCGAGTGGAGCGGGAGAGAGTGGGGTCCAAGATGACTCCAAGGTTTTTTGCCTCGCAGGTGGGTGCGGGCGCAGGGCCAAGGGAGGCCGGCCACAGTGAGAGTAGGAAAGTGGGAGCAGGAGTCCCACTGCGAACAATCTCAGTCTTACTGGCGTTGAGGCAGAGGTTGTTTGCAGCACACCAAGATTGAATTGTGGACAGACAGTCAGATATGAGCAAGGTAGAGGAGGTGGCTGTGGGTAGCCTGAAGCAGAGTTGGGTGTCATCCGCATAACACTGGAGGTTAGAGATGAAGGTGGCAATCGACCGTGCCAGGGCAGCCATGTAGACATTGAAGAACCAGGGGGTAGGTTAGACCCCTGGGGAACGCCACAGGTTGAAAAAGTGATAGTAGAGAGAAAGGACCCAAGTTCCACCTGGGATGGGCAGTCGGAAATGGAGGAGGTTAACCATGCCAGAGCCTGACCTGTGATTGCCAGTGTGTCACAGAGACGTGCCGTCAGGATGTTGTGGTTTACCGTGTCAAAGGCAGAGGAGAGGTCAAGAAGAATAAGGACAGAGGGAGTGTCAGTGTCGGAATTTTAGAGCAGGTCTTCACGGGTGCTCAGAAGAGCAGTTTCTGTGCCTCTGGCTGCTCTAAAACCAGACTGATGGTCGTGGAGGCAACCAGCAGATTCAGTGTGGAGGGTGAGCTGAGAGATAGCAAGCTTCTCCAGGAGTTTACCCAGGAAAGGAATGATATAGATAGGGCAGTAGTTTGCCAGAATGGAGGGGTCAGCAGAGGGTTTCTTAAGCAGAGGGTGCACAAGGGAAGTTGGGAAAACTCCAGTGTCAAAAGAGAGATTGCAGAGATAAGCCAAGGCTGGAGCAAGAGAGTCAATGTTGTCCTTAATGGTTTTGGAGGGCCATGGGTCCACCTGTTTGGATGAAGCCTTCATAGACCAGACTTGTCTGGCAACCTCGTCACGTGTGATGGGAGTGAGAGAAGAGAGGAGATGCCCTCAAGCTTCTTTAACCTTGTCAGTTCTCTCAATCCACAGTATTCATACTTTCCTTCCCCAACATGACACTGGGGTTTAGCTTTTTCGGGATTGATAGGCTCTTGTGATCTTGTCTTATATCACAGTGTTCAAACATTTGTTCCCCAGCTTCATACCAGGATTTTGCTCGTTTGGGACTCTCAGGCTCCCTTGGCCTCATTTACTCTCTTAAACGTAATATACAATGTCTGTTCTGCTCAATTGTACCTTTTCAGAGGTAGCGTTCGCCTCTCTGCCACTGCGTCCCTCGATAGTGGCCGTCCATCATACGTGGAGCTTCGGGATTTGTTCCTTCCCCACAGGTCTGATCTTGGAGTCTGTTGCTAGGCCCGTGGACTACCGTTGCTTCTTTGCAGTCGTGCCACCATATGAAACAAGGGCTTTTCAGTTGCAGCCTCTTCCTCTGACTCTGACTGCTCAGCTGGATGTGACACCAGCGTTCTAGTGTTCAGCTAGGCTCCAGCTGGCTTCCCACCTCACCATTGGCTCCGCATTCAGACCTGGCTCTGCCTCTTCAGGACATCCCTTCCGCAGAGGTGCGTCTCTGCATTGGACTCGCTGTCCACCCATCTCAGAAGATTTCTCGACGTACACAGTCTTCCCTGTGCTTAAGGACATCATCACAACAAAAGGGGGAGTTCCTCGTTGACTGCAGCGCCCATACGGTAACTACCATTACTCTGTGGTAAAGACAATTAAATTAAACAAATGTCACTATTCCGTGGTATAAAGACATTAGTAAGAATTGTCTTCTTTGCATCTATATAAGCGAACATGATTCTCTGCTCTAATAGGACATTTGTGTCACTCCCAGTGAGTTCCTGCTTGCCCAAAACCCTAGGGAGGGTTTAGCAGAGTGGGCTCACCTCCTAGCCTCACAGGCTCCTCTCTGGTGAGAAGGGACGAATTGATCAGATTTGTCACAGCCCTCTCCCATATCTGTCCCCATGACTCCTCTGAAATTGATGTCCACAGTTCCTGTTCCCTTCTGACCATGGGGGTCATTACAAGTATGGAGGTAAACTGCGGGTATTACCGAGGGGGGTGGCCACCGGACTGTAACAATGTTTCCCGCGCCTGATATCCCAGTGCCACTGGGACAATACAAGTCCCCGCGGGCTGGGATGTAAGGTTACGGAAAATGTTAGTCCCCATTCGGTGGAGTCCCAAGGGTTCATGAATCATGGCTCGCTACAGATACTGCTCTAAGAATAATTCAGGGGGCTATGACTTGAACACTAGATGGTGGGGAGGAAGCATTTCTAACCAACACGGCACTAACTAATGCAAGAGACAAACTAAAAGAAATGAACTGTCAACTAGACCAGTTTGTGACAAACACTTTGGAAAAAAAGCATAAGAAACTCACCAAGGACATCAGAGATTTCATAATAGACATAGCATATCCCTACCTTACACCATAATACAAAGAAAATAAAGAAAAGTAGAGAAACCAGATGGGAACAGGAAGATCCAACTCAGGAAACAGTGGGTAACTTTTTCAGACACATCAAGTTCAGACTCAGGACCTAAGGACCACCTAAGGACCACTCGGATTTCGCTACTTACAACCCAGGAATGGGTCCATATCATATAAAAAAGGAGGCCTTATTTAGGACGGTGGACGCCAGAGGACCATTCTTGGGTCCCTTCAAACAGGACCCATTTGGTTTCCCCAATTGGTGACCGTTCAGACACCGCGGACGATCACAACAGAGATGAATGAAACTTCAATGATCCCAATATTTAACTTATCAAATGTTAACTTTACTGCAGACAAGGAGCTGGTCCTGGCTAGAGGCCAATCGTTTGTTCCCTCCAATCCAACTAATTGGTTTCCATTGGAAACAGAGATGAAACAATTTTTTAGAAAGATTTTCCTCAAATCCTTTTTCAAAGACAAAACAAGTTATGAATCCATAGAAGACACAGGAAATTGAAATCTACTTTCAGTCCAAACAAGAATCAAACACCAAGAGAGATTATTTTATTTGAAAAATGTGTTCTCAAAGAGATATCTAAGCTACCAAACATCAGGCAAGGAATGAGCAGCTTTGAAAAACCTCAGTCAGAACAGAGAAATCATCATCAAACCCGCAAACAAGGGGGGGCGGCATCATTATACAATCGATGGAACAATATCAACATATGGTACAAGACCAGCCTGAGGATGGGAACAACTATAATAAACTGAGAATAGAACTTATGGGAGAAATTGCTCCTGAAATAGAAGAAAGTACTAATTTTACATATCAGAATAAATGGATTATCAAAAATGAGTTTGTGTACTTCTACAACACACAGGGCAGAATTCTGGCATTTTACACTCTACCCAAAATGCACAAAGACTCCAGAAACCCACCCAGGAGACCAATACTATCGGGATGTGGCTCGATACTGGAGCCACTGTGTAAGTTAATTAATCACTTAATTGATCACTTCCTAAAACCGATCAGCCAAGAAACAACTTCATACCTGAGAGACAAGATCAGCACAATCAAACACTTTGAAAATACTCCATTCGATCCAGACACCCAACTTCTGGTAACAATGGCTATCAAAGCACTCTATACCAATATCCCTCAGGAAGCAGTGCAAGAATGCATCCGGAACCACCTAACACACCATATGACCCAAGATAGGGTTCCGGTTAACTTTGTCGTGGAACTCCTGACGATAGCTCTTTCCAAAAATGTCTTCCTTTTTCAGGACATGCACTACCTCCAAACATGTAACGCTCACCTGATTCTCGCAGAGGCGCCGGTCTTGACTGGGCGACTACCGTATCTTCAAAGGTGATGTGTAGCACCCGTTGGCTCTTTGGGCTGGACCTCTGTGCACTGTATGCCTGACGTGTAGAGTAAGATGTCTGCAGATAGAAAATATGGGGTTAATGAACTGGGGTTATTGGGGTGTCCCTATCTCTTTCCTCTTCTCCTCTCCTGTAGACCCCCAAAGGTTAACGCTCTCACCTTAGGTAAGTGAATGCCGAGCTCTCCATCTGCCTCGGGGCAGGGTGCTGTAACCAGTTTCTTCACTGGATAGGTAGCGCAGGCCTCTTGACTTCAGAGGACTGCTGTCCGTCGTTTACTGCACGAACGGTAAGTTTCGAGTCATTCAAATGTCTTTAAAGTCTTTAGTAATGATGTCTCTTGTTTTGCAGGGTTCCGGCGATGGCGGATGACGGGCTGAAGTGAGTTGAAGATGGAGCCCGTGTGATGAATAGAAGCGCCTGGAAGCACGTAAGTAAGCGCTTGTTGCCTGCTTCACTATGCGCTCTAACTGTCTTTTTATTTTGCAGGTACGAGTTCGGAGCGGCTGCAGGGTGCCGGAATACCCACTGGATTAGATGTGGAAAGGAGTAATGGCACGTGAGTATTAAAGTTCCCCAATGTCTTTAAACGCACCTTGTTTTGTCTTTCAGATGCCGGAATGCAGTGTGAAGACCTCCGGAGCGCACGAAGAGTAGGTAAGCCTTTGCCTTTCAGATGCCGGAATGCTAGCCTGTTCTTTCTTGTCTTTATAGGTGTTGCTGAAGACTGAATTCAGGATGGTAAGCCTTTGCCTTTCAGATGCCGGAATGCTAACCTGTTCTTTCTTGTCTTTATAGGTGTTGCTGAAGACTGGATTCAGGATGGTAAGCCTTTTTCCTTAGGCCCAGGACCGGATGCAGAAGACACGATGAGCGTTCTGCTGCAGAGGTTGCAGAATAACGCAAAGCAAGATTCATCCACCGGGTGTGGTTTAAATAGCCTCCTGTAGTGCTTAGGTGTCTCCTTCCACAGCCACGCCTAAGTAAGAAAAGAGTTCCTGGTAAGAAAAGAGTTCCTGCCTTCCAGAAGAGTTCCAGTGTTCTGAATCTAGGGAGTGGCTCCAGCCCCACCCAACAGGAAAAGTAGTTCCAAACAGAAGAGGATCAGAGGCTCACCTGGCAGGCAAGTAAGCAGCATGGTCTGCTGAAGGTAAGTCCACCCAAGCATTATGAGCCCGGCGCTTCCAGCGCTGGGACTGGGCATATTTATGAGCCTGGTGCCACTGGCGCCAGGACTGGGTCCAAAAGGTTCCAATTGGGACTGGTTGGCACTCGGAACCTGGGTTATGGATCTGCTTCCAAGGGAGTTGGGAAAACCCTGACCTTTTGGAAGCAGAGATCATGACAGTACCCCCCCTCAAGGCCCCTCCCAAACCGGGCTTCTCCGGGGGTTTTGGCTTGTCAGGAAATGTTCGGTGAAATCTTTTGATTAGGCGAGGAGCGTGGACATATTCAGCAGGTTCCCAGGATCTCTCTTGGGGGCCGTAGCCTTTCCAGTCAATTAGGTAGAATAGTTTAGATTTGGAGATCTTGGAGTCCAGAATGCTTTTGACTTCAAACTCGAGTTCTCCATCCACTAGGATAGGTTTTGGAGGTTTGGTTAGTCGGGTTTGAGGTTGCACGGGTTTTAATAGAGAGACGTGGAAGACCGGATGTATCTTCATGTGCGGGGGCAAGTCCAACTTGACCGCTACTGGGTTTACTATGGTAGTGATGGAATAGGGACCAAGGTATCTTGGGTTGAATGTGCGTGGCCCTTTTAGAGATAGATATTTGGTGGATAACCAGACTTGATCCCCTACTTGATAGTGAGGGGCTTCCTTCCGATGTTGATCTGCTCCTTTCTTGTATTGTTCTTTAGCCCTTTGAAGGTGAGAAACAGCTTCCTTAAAGGCTTGGGTGATTGTAGAATGCAGGTAGTCTACTGCTGGTGTTTCAAGATCTTGGCGGGGATCCAACTCCGAGGTTCGAGGGTGACTGCCGTACAAAAGAAAAAACGGGGTTTTCCCAGTTCCCGAATGGACAGAGTTATTGTAGGCATACTCGGCTATCCAAAGGATATCTTTCCAAGTTTTTTCAGTTTGTTGCAGCATGCAGCGTAAATACTGTTCCAGAGTTTGATTGGTCCTCTCGGTTTGTCCGTCGGTCTGAGGGTGGTGACTGGTCGATAGTCTCACATCAATTTGAGCCGACCGACAGCAACTTCGCCAAAAATGAGAAATAAATTGACTACCTCGATCCGAAATTAGAACCGAAGGAAAACCGTGCAGTCGGACGATGTTTTCGAGAAATTCTCGGGCCAGAGTTGCTGCTGTTGGCAAGCCTTTGAGCGGAATGAAATGCGCCATCTTGGAGAATAAGTCCACGATTACTAGAATCGTATTATATCCGGAGCATGGAGGTAGATCGGTGATGAAGTCCATAGAAAGCGTATGCCGAGGGCGAGGTGGGATGTCAATAGGGCGTAAGAGGCCTGCTGGTCTTTCCTTTTGACTCTTGTTTTGGGCGCATACTCCACAGGACATTATAAAGTCTCTGATATCTTTTTTCCAAGACGGCCACCAGAAGTAGCGCTTGATCTTTTCTGAGGTCTTGGCTATACCGGGATGACCTTCCATTAAAGAGTCGTGATAACAAGAGATTACTTTTTTCTGTAAATCTGTGCTGGGTAGGTATAATCGTTCTTGGAAATACAATAAGTTGTCCTTTACTGCAAAGTCCTTTCCCTGCAGATGCCAATTCTGTATGTCTGCTGGAGTTACAAGTTGCCTGGCTTTATCCTTAACTTCCTCTATGGATTCTGTGGCGATTACACCCAGAATTCTTTGTTCGGGAATGATTGGTACAGGTTTAGGGTTGACCAAGTGTTCTTCCACTCCCATCCGAGAAAGGGCATCGGCTTTACCGTTCTTTGTACCAGGTCGATAGGTAATTATGAAGTCAAACTCGGCAAAGAATAATGCCCAACGGAGTTGTCTAGAGGATTGGGCTTTTGCGGTCTTCAAATATTGCAGGTTTCGGTGATCCGTAATCACAGTAACGGTGTGTCGGGCCCCCAGCAGATAATGCCGCCAAGCCTTAAAGGCAGACTTGATAGCCAGAAGTTCCTTGTCAGTAATCGTGTAATTGATTTCAGGAGGCGAGAATTTGCGGGACCAAAATGCCACAGGATGCAACTGATTGGTTACCGGGTCCTTTTGTGATAGAACTGCCCCCATGGCAAGGCTTGAAGCATCAGTTTCCACGATGTAGGGGAGTTCGGGGCGAGGGTGTTTTAAGATTGGTGCAGAGATAAATTTAGTCTTCAAATCCTGGAAAGCTTGTTCCGCCTCGGTAGACCATTCAAAACGTTTGTTTTTCTTTAACAAGGCAGTGATGGGCTGGACTATTCGAGAGAATTCGGGGATAAACCTGCGGTAAAAGTTAGCGAAGCCTAACATGCTTTGCACACCTTTTACGGAGGATGGTGATGGCCATTTGAGAACTGCATCGACCTTCTTTGAATCCATACGCACTCCGCCAGGTGATAATATGAATCCCAAGAATTCAACTTCAGTCACGTTGAAAACACATTTTTCCAACTTAGCGAAAAGTTTGTGTTGACGCAATCTTTCGAGGACCATTTTCACGTGTTTCCGATGTTCAGATTCCGATGAAGAATAAACGAGGATGTCGTCAATGTAAACAACAACACATACATCTATGAGCTCTCTGAGGACATCGTTCATAAAATATTGAAAGGCGGCCGGGGCATTGCAAAGTCCGAAGGGCATGACCTGATATTCAAATAGCCCATACTTGGTGCGGAAGGCCGTCTTCCATTCATCGCCCTCTTTTACTCGTACCAAGTGGTAAGCTCCTCTAAGATCCAGCTTTGTATATATGCATGCTTTTCTGACTTGGTCCAGGAGTTCAGGGATCAAAGGTAACGGATATCTATTCTTAACGGTGATCTGGTTCAGGGAGCGATAATCGATACAAGTTCTAAGGTCTCCTTCCTTTTTTGGAACGAAGAACAAAGCTTAAGAAGCAGGGGACTTGGAAGGACGAATAAACCCATTTGCCAGGTATTGATCCAGGTATTGTCGAAGGTGAAGCTTCTCAGGCTCGGTGAGGGCATAAATTCTACTACAAGGAGGAGTAGATCCAGGTATCAGGTCTATCTGGCAGTCATAAGACCTATGAGGAGGTAGAGAGTTAGCCTGATCCTTCCGGAAAACATCTTGGTATTCTAGGTATTCGGGAGGTAACTGGGGAGTCTCTGAAGAAATTGCGGCCAGTGCAACACCAGGTAGAGGGTGACAAGTAGAGACACATTCTGGAAACTGGACCGTTCTTGCTCGCCAATCGATCAGAGGATTGTGTTTCTCTAACCAAGGTATTCCTAGAATAATCTGAAACTGAGGGGCCTTGATCACATCGAACACGATCTTCTCATGGTGTCCATCTTGACTTACTAGCGTCACCTCTTGAGTGGTATGCGTTACTGGCCCGGAGGCTATCTCCGTACCATCCACCGTAGTAATGACGTCCTTTACAGCCTTGGGACAAAGAGTTAGATTCATCCTCAAAACCATTTCATGATCCACATAATTGCCGATGGCACCGCTGT
Organism: Ambystoma mexicanum; assembly: GCF_040938575.1. Taxonomy (NCBI): domain Eukaryota; kingdom Metazoa; phylum Chordata; class Amphibia; order Caudata; family Ambystomatidae; genus Ambystoma; species Ambystoma mexicanum. The sequence continues at coordinate 1,185,202,880 of NC_090922.1, forward strand.
CGACGTAAGCTTCAATTGCATGTAATCGATCCAGATTATCAGGGCTAATGAGGACCATAGGTATCACGAAATGCGAGGTCACGGAACTGGTTTTCACGCTCGGCAAGAGGACCTCTATTCTTGTCGGGCGAGGTCGTTTCCCTGCTCAGAGTTTGTAACTTTGGTAACTGCAGCTCCTACTGCCTTCTTGGCAGGTTTCACCGGACAGTCTCGAAGAAAGTGCCCTGAGTTTCCGTAATATAGGCATAATTGCAACTGTTTCCTCCTTTCCCGCTCCCTTTGTGTTAGAGGACCTTTCAGACCCCCTATTTGCATGGGTTCCCCGGAGTCTACTCCTTTGGAAGGAGTTGGCGGTTTGGAAAATACTCGAGCATCAAACTTGGAACGATCGGCCTTCCTGTTCTGCAGCCTGTGATCTATTTGAACGACCAAGTCTATATAATCCGAACAGTCTTGTGGGGGATTCACTACTTGGGCTAAAACGTCTTTGAGCTCTCCACGTAGACCTCTATAAAACAGCGTAATCCTTTTGTCCTCAGGCCATTGAGTTTCCACTATTAGTCTATTGAAAGATGCAATATAAGCCAAAAGGTCTTGATTAACCTGTCGCAACGAAAGAAGCTCATTGTCCAAGGCCTGCCCCTGTGAATGTCTTGCGAACAGTTTTTCCATACTGAGCTGAAAAGCTTGAAAATCATGGAGGACCGGATCATCTTGATTAACTAGAGGGATCGACCAGTCTGCCGCATTGCCACTAAGGTACGAAAGCACGAAAGCTACTTTAGCTTGATCAGTTGGAAAGGCTGCTGGCCGGCATAAGAAGTGCAACCGGCACTGATTGATAAATACTGCAAACCTCTTTGGGTCACCAGAAAATCGTTCGGGCGGAGCCAGAGGTACATTCCCAGGTAGGTTGATCTGCACTGGATTCATAGAGGATGTTGAAGGAAGATTTGCCCCTGATGCGGTTAACGGGGTCTGTCCGGCTTGTGACTGTAGCACTTGTCTAGCAAGATTGTCTGTTCTCTCCTTGGAAATAATTAGTTCCCTTCTTAGAGCATTCGTTTCCTGACGAGCTGCATGCACTTCTGCCCTTAGTTCCCCAAGTAACCGGGCTAGGGGGTCAGTATCCGAGGTTTCCATAGCGCCTGGGCGAGAGTTTTGCGGTAGGCTTTGCGTTCTGTAACGCTCACCTGATTCTCGCAGAGGCGCCGGTCTTGACTGGGCGACTACCGTATCTTCAAAGGTGATGTGTAGCACCCGGTTGGCTCTTTGGGCTGGACCTCTGTGCACTGTATGCCTGACGTGTAGAGTAAGATGTCTGCAGATAGTAAATATGGGGTTAATGAACTGGGGTTATTGGGGTGTCCCTATCTCTTTCCTCTTCTCCTCTCCTGTAGACCCCCAAAGGTTAACGCTCTCACCTTAGGTAAGTGAATGCCGAGCTCTCCATCTGCCTCGGGGCAGGGTGCTGTAACCAGTTTCTTCACTGGATAGGTAGCGCAGGCCTTTTGACTTCAGAGGACTGCTGTCCGTCGTTTACTGCACGAACGGTAAGTTTCGAGTCATTCAAATGTCTTTAAAGTCTTTAGTAATGATGTCTCTTGTTTTGCAGGGTTCCGGCGATGGCGGATGACGGGCTGAAGTGAGTTGAAGATGGAGCCCGTGTGATGAATAGAAGCGCCTGGAAGCACGTAAGTAAGCGCTTGTTGCCTGCTTCACTATGCGCTCTAACTGTCTTTTTATTTTGCAGGTACGAGTTCGGAGCGGCTGCAGGGTGCCGGAATACCCACTGGATTAGATGTGGAAAGGAGTAATGGCACGTGAGTATTAAAGTTCCCCAATGTCTTTAAACGCACCTTGTTTTGTCTTTCAGATGCCGGAATGCAGTGTGAAGACCTCCGGAGCGCACGAAGAGTAGGTAAGCCTTTGCCTTTCAGATGCCGGAATGCTAGCCTGTTCTTTCTTGTCTTTATAGGTGTTGCTGAAGACTGAATTCAGGATGGTAAGCCTTTGCCTTTCAGATGCCGGAATGCTAACCTGTTCTTTCTTGTCTTTATAGGTGTTGCTGAAGACTGGATTCAGGATGGTAAGCCTTTTTCCTTAGGCCCAGGACCGGATGCAGAAGACACGATGAGCGTTCTGCTGCAGAGGTTGCAGAATAACGCAAAGCAAGATTCATCCACCGGGTGTGGTTTAAATAGCCTCCTGTAGTGCTTAGGTGTCTCCTTCCACAGCCACGCCTAAGTAAGAAAAGAGTTCCTGGTAAGAAAAGAGTTCCTGCCTTCCAGAAGAGTTCCAGTGTTCTGAATCTAGGGAGTGGCTCCAGCCCCACCCAACAGGAAAAGTAGTTCCAAACAGAAGAGGATCAGAGGCTCAACTGGCAGGCAAGTAAGCAGCATGGTCTGCTGAAGGTAAGTCCACCCAAGCATTATGAGCCCGGCGCTTCCAGCGCTGGGACTGGGCATATTTATGAGTCTGGTGCCACTGGCGCCAGGACTGGGTCCAAAAGGTCCCAATTGGGACTGGTTGGCACTCGGAACCTGGGTTATGGATCTGCTTCCAAGGGAGTTGGGAAAACCCTGACCTTTTGGAAGCAGAGATCATGACAGTACCCCCCCTCAAGGCCCCTCCCAAACCGGGCTTCTCCGGGGGTTTTGGCTTGTCAGGAAATGTTCGGTGAAATCTTTTGATTAGGCGAGGAGCGTGGACATATTCAGCAGGTTCCCAGGATCTCTCTTGGGGGCCGTAGCCTTTCCAGTCAATTAGGTAGAATAGTTTAGATTTGGAGATCTTGGAGTCCAGAATGCTTTTGACTTCAAACTCGAGTTCTCCATCCACTAGGATAGGTTTTGGAGATTTGGTTAGTCGGGTTTGAGGTTGCACGGGTTTTAATAGAGAGACGTGGAAGACCGGATGTATCTTCATGTGCGGGGGCAAGTCCAACTTGACCGCTACTGGGTTTACTATGGTAGTGATGGAATAGGGACCAAGGTATCTTGGGTTGAATGTGCGTGGCCCTTTTAGAGATAGATATTTGGTGGATAACCAGACTTGATCCCCTACTTGATAGTGAGGGGCTTCCTTCCGATGTTGATCTGCTCCTTTCTTGTATTGTTCTTTAGCCCTTTGAAGGTGAGAAACAGCTTCCTTAAAGGCTTGGGTGATTGTAGAATGCAGGTAGTCTACTGCTGGTGTTTCAAGATCTTGGAGGGGATCCAACTCCGAGGTTCGAGGGTGACTGCCGTACAAAAGAAAAAACGGGGTTTTCCCAGTTCCCGAATGGACAGAGTTATTGTAGGCATACTCGGCTATCCAAAGGATATCTTTCCAAGTTTTTTCAGTTTGTTGCAGCATGCAGCGTAAATACTGTTCCAGAGTTTGATTGGTCCTCTCGGTTTGTCCGTCGGTCTGAGGGTGGTGACTGGTCGATAGTCTCACATCAATTTGAGCCGACCGACAGCAACTTCGCCAAAAATGAGAAATAAATTGACTACCTCGATCCGAAATTAGAACCGAAGGAAAACCGTGCAGTCGGACGATGTTTTCGAGAAATTCTCGGGCCAGAGTTGCTGCTGTTGGCAAGCCTTTGAGCGGAATGAAATGCGCCATCTTGGAGAATAAGTCCACGATTACTAGAATCGTATTATATCCGGAGCATGGAGGTAGATCGGTGATGAAGTCCATAGAAAGCGTATGCCGAGGGCGAGGTGGGATGTCAATAGGGCGTAAGAGGCCTGCTGGTCTTTCCTTTTGACTCTTGTTTTGGGCGCATACTCCACAGGACATTATAAAGTCTCTGATATCTTTTTTCCAAGACGGCCACCAGAAGTAGCGCTTGATCTTTTCTGAGGTCTTGGCTATACCGGGATGACCTTCCATTAAAGAGTCGTGATAACAAGAGATTACTTTTTTCTGTAAATCTGTGCTGGGTAGGTATAATCGTTCTTGGAAATACAATAAGTTGTCCTTTACTGCAAAGTCCTTTCCCTGCAGATGCCAATTCTGTATGTCTGCTGGAGTTACAAGTTGCCTGGCTTTATCCTTAACTTCCTCTATGGATTCTGTGGCGATTACACCCAGAATTCTTTGTTCGGGAATGATTGGTACAGGTTTAGGGTTGACCAAGTGTTCTTCCACTCCCATCCGAGAAAGGGCATCGGCTTTACCGTTCTTTGTACCAGGTCGATAGGTAATTATGAAGTCAAACTCGGCAAAGAATAATGCCCAACGGAGTTGTCTAGAGGATTGGGCTTTTGCGGTCTTCAAATATTGCAGGTTTCGGTGATCCGTAATCACAGTAACGGTGTGTCGGGCCCCCAGCAGATAATGCCGCCAAGCCTTAAAGGCAGACTTGATAGCCAGAAGTTCCTTGTCAGTAATCGTGTAATTGATTTCAGGAGGCGAGAATTTGCGGGACCAAAATGCCACAGGATGCAACTGATTGGTTACCGGGTCCTTTTGTGATAGAACTGCCCCCATGGCAAGGCTTGAAGCATCAGTTTCCACGAGGTAGGGGAGTTCGGGGCGAGGGTGTTTTAAGATTGGTGCAGAGATAAATTTAGTCTTCAAATCCTGGAAAGCTTGTTCCGCCTCGGTAGACCATTCAAAACGTTTGTTTTTCTTTAACAAGGCAGTGATGGGCTGGACTATTCGAGAGAATTCGGGGATAAACCTGCGGTAAAAGTTAGCGAAGCCTAACATGCTTTGCACACCTTTTACGGAGGATGGTGATGGCCATTTGAGAACTGCATCGACCTTCTTTGAATCCATACGCACTCCGCCAGGTGATAATATGAATCCCAAGAATTCAACTTCAGTCACGTTGAAAACACATTTTTCCAACTTAGCGAAAAGTTTGTGTTGACGCAATCTTTCGAGGACCATTTTCACGTGTTTCCGATGTTCAGATTCCGATGAAGAATAAACGAGGATGTCGTCAATGTAAACAACAACACATACATCTATGAGCTCTCTGAGGACATCGTTCATAAAATATTGAAAGGCGGCCGGGGCATTGCAAAGTCCGAAGGGCATGACCTGATATTCAAATAGCCCATACTTGGTGCGGAAGGCCGTCTTCCATTCATGGAAGCAGAGATCATGACAAAACATGAGGCACAGCGATGGATGAAGCATTTTTCCCAAGCTTAGCTATCATATACATGGCTGCATATGAAGAAATGCATGTGTTTGCAAACACTAATCCTTTCCTCTAGAGAATTACAAAATGAAATGCTATATAGATGATATTCTATTCATCTGGCATATGGTCTCCAACATCCTACAGGAATTCCATGTCTAGCTGAATGGCAGGATACAAGAAATAAAATTTACTATGTCTAGCAGCCCATGCCCATCAACTTTTTGGACCTAACCATTGTGACCAAGGAAGGAAAACTAGTACAGATAGAAATATACTACTACATTTTGAAAGCCATCACCCCAAGAACCTGAAGGATAATCTTCAAAATGGACAGTACCTCAGAATCCGTAGAAATTGCTCAGAGCTTACAGAATATCAGCACCATGCGGATGAACTAGAGGAGAAACTAAGGACAAGATGCTACCCCGAAAAGCTTCTTAATAATGCCAAAATTAGAGAATGACGCTCCCCAAGAGACAATCTACTATTCTCTGAAATAGCGAGGATGATAATCTAACAAGTCTAACAACCTTCAGTCCAGATACCGGCAGACCAAGAGCAATAATTACAAAATTCTGGCCATTAGTACAATTAAGTATGCCAGGGGAAGCACTACTAGGAACAGCTTTGAAAAAATCTAAAAGGATACTTAACAGACGCATGCATTGGAAAGAAGAAAACAAGAAGCTCCCTGATGGGTTTGAGAGAGATCACTGGTCACCATCCGTGCAGCAGCTGCACGGTATGTAGATTTACCAAGAAAATCAAATATTTTGCAATAGCAGGAAAATAATGGACACTGAGACATTTTTTGAATTGCAAGACAAGCAAAGAGGTATATGTGATCGAATGCCCATGCGGTCTACGATATGTGGGACAGATTACACGCCCTGTGAATAAAAGGATTGGTGATCACTGCTCGTAAATCAGATGCGAGGTCCACACAGCACCATTGGTCACACACTTTACAGAATTTCAGCATGGACCGGATGAAATACTATGGTGTGTGGTGGATACAGCAAAAAGAAATACTAACATTAACAAAGCATTGCTACATAAAGAAGTATGCTGGATTCACACACTACAAACACACTCCAATGGCTTGAACGATACTGTTAGGTAAGGGGTCATGACACTAATGCTGACATCACTGGTGTCTCAATGTGCAATTATATATACCCAATTATCAAAAGCTGCTCCACCTTTGTGATGTAAACATGGATTGTAAGCTGTTAAGAGTCCAAACACAGGCTAAACAAACTACTGTATACTCATATCTATTTACAGAAGGTGCAGTTTTACGCTGTTTGACCCCCACAGACCCCAATGACTTATACAGGGTGATGCCCCATATAGCGGTAGGTAATGAGTCATGAGATTAATGTTGACATCACTTCCGTGTCAATATGATACGATATATGTACCCTATGATTAAGGCTCCCCGTCCCTGTGATTCAAACAGTGATTCCAAGCGGGCAAGTTGACCCTGTAGACTCACATATAGTCCTAGTATGTGTAGTCTGTATATTGCTACTCCAGATTAGGCGGGATTTTTTATTTTTTTGTTTTTATGTTTTCCCTTTACAGACTTAACAAACTACGGTAGAATCACCACATTTTCTAGAACATGGTCTCCATACATCGTAAAAACGTATGATCTTCTAGTTAGTAGAGTGACCACCACCGCAGCATTAAGGGTAGTCATTCCCGCCCCCAAAACTTGGGATTTTTTAGCCTGACATTTGATATATATGCATCACTAAGTGTCCTTCCTCACACAGAGATAGAGGTGACATTTGATTCCACAATCACAGACAGATCCTTAGTAGTGGCCACCACGGTAGCCGCTATCCTCCACCCGTCACAATTTGGGCATTGCACATGTGTGAAGTACTAGCAGACTCCTGGTACCAGGGCAGCCTCCGCGTCTCGCTGAGAGCGACGGCCCCAGAGGAGACAGTACACAGTACACAATCGTTTCTGGTAAGAGCAGCTCCCCTGCGAAGATAGTCTGCAATTGATATCAGACGCTTATTCTGTCTGACAGGTCCGTACTGCGGAACTATACCTGATCCCAACTGTTATTCATGTCTCCCATAGTATCACCATGGGTAGAGTGACAGACGCACCAGGCACGCTCTTATTGACTAGACATGGCCATTAAAGTGGGAATACACCTGGATGAAGAAACACAAACTCCCCTCCACCCAGGTAATGACCAGTCAGACGCAACCCATTAATAGTACATTAGAATGCACAGTCCGTAACAACTAAAAGACCCATCACTCCATCAACCTCTTTTGACCCATACTGGTGGAGTCACCCACCTATCATGACTCGCCGATGGAGTCTTTAGAGACGTTGGCGGAATAGTTAACGTTCTGTCACGTTTCCAAAGTAACGGACCACAACGGGCTAGTTTATTTTCCAACATGGCTGCCTCCTGTTTACGTAGCACCCGATCCAACGCTCGGAGCATTGCAACCCTCTTTCACTCCGGGTGAGACGCTGCTGAGTGTTTTTTCACTTGCTTTCCTAGTTGCTTCCTTGTTTTTCTTGCTGCCTTTCTCCCTGTTTCCTTCAAAGTGTCCATTGTCGGAATGCTGCCTTTCTTCCTTACTTTCATATGCTTGCTACATCCTGTTTCTCCTTGTTTGGCTGCCTGCTGATCATGGTCCTGCACTGAAGCTTACCTTTTCTTGCTCCTGTATACTTCCAGGTAACTTGTTCTTCTATCGGATTCCATTTTACACGCTACTTCCAAGTATTCATTGCTATCGAATTCCAAGTTCCACGCTACTGCATCTTGTTACTGGATTCAACATTTGTAACACAGACTTGTTCCATCTAAAGTCCTTTCCTTGGAGCCCATTGCTATCCGATTGCTACGGAACCATCAAATTCCATGAATACATCATTGGAATCAGGGTATTTTGCTGCAAGGCTTTTTTCCCTGATCAGAGAGGGTTGGCTGCACTGGGCCAATACTGCTTGGGTTGTGGTTCATCCAGGCAAAGTGGCCTCTGGAGGAGCTCACCCTTACCTCTATACAAAGAAAGCAAAGAAGAGTGGACAACGAAGAAGAAAGAAGAAGGTTGAGTTAGAGGAAGAATTCCCTTAAGATACAGGTGAGGAGGTTGAAGAGGGATCTTCTGCTGATTTTGAGAATTTTCTACACCCGGATTCTACTATGGCTAGTCTGGAACAATACCAGGAACTTGTGGCAGCTCTTCAAGGTCTAACAGTAGAGGTTCAGAACCTCAGAGCAGAATATGTAGCTTAAGGACAACAACCTGTCTTTCGAGATGACATCAGAGGTGACCTCCCACCTTTAGCCTTCCCATTTGGTAAATACGCTGGCGCTCCATGACATCTGAAGGAGTTCCTGTATGCTTGTCAGGTTTACTTTACTTTTCGCCCCAGGTCTTATGAATCCGACAGGGCAAGAGTTGGTTTTCTGATCTCCAATCTGGTGGGCAACGCTTTGGCATGGGCTACTCCCATGGTTACGGCATTGGATCCTGCTTTAAATGAATATAGTCTTTTTCTATGCCTATTCAAGGAGCGTTTTGTGAGACCTGAAGTTCTCTTTGCTTCTTTTGAAAACTTGTTTGATGTAAGGATCCTCAGACGTCCAGACTTATGTCTCACACTTACAGAAGATGGCAACCAAAGCGGGTTGCCCGGAGACTGCTCAACAGACCATATTCCAGAGAGGGCTGCTTGAGGAAATAAAGGACAAGCTGGCTCGGATAGTTAGACCAGCCTCTTTCCAGGATGTGGTTTCCCTCTCATTACAAATCGAATTCCGTCTGGCAGAGAGAAGAACCGAAAAGCGGAAGACAAGAGGTTTTCAAGCTATTGCCCCACCTATTCCTTTTCAGTCCGAGAAGCCAGTGACAGACAAACTGATGCAGACAGGAACATGACATGTCCCGTCCAGCACTGCAGTGCAAAAAGCAGATTTGGTTAGAGGTCGCCCAGAGAATCAGTGCTGTTGGCACCACACCCCGCACACCCAAACAATGCCGTAAGCGCTGGGATGACCTACGTCTACATGTGCGGAGCATACTGTCCGCCAACCGCAACCTTGGGATGGCGACAGGCGGAGGTGCGGAGTCCCCAATAAAACTGCAACCTTGGGAGGAGATATGCGCCTCCACCATAGGCACCGAGGCAATAGAGGGAGCCGGGGACATGGAGCGAGGAGCCCCGCCATCAGCCGATGCAGGTAGGTGTCTCAAATGAAACAATGCTAATACCACCACGATGATGTCCACCTGAACTGACAGTGCAATGATGTAGAGCAGGGTCCACTAGACACATAAGTACAAGACTGCCTACAGGCAGTGCAGAGCATCACCTTGTCCACATGCTTATTGCACCCCATATGTGTTGCAACCCAGACGCCTCCATGCATCACCCACCCAAGAGTGAGGCAACCTGTATGTCACTCCCCCCAATGTAAATCATCTACCATTCCATATCAATGCAGCCACCCCAATGCATGCCCGATGCCCGTAGACCCATCACTAACCCTCTCCCTCCTTTGGTCCCCCACAGGCACACATTCTGACAGCGGTGATGAGGACACCTGTGCCACACCACAGAAGAAGGCCAGGGCCGAGGAGGGTGAACACCGCCCCTCAACCTCAAGGGGCAGAGGCCAACATGCACCACCTCGGAAGGCCTTGAAAACCACAGAGGCCACAGCACCAATGTGCACCAGGGCCCCCACAACAACACCCACACCAGCCACCATTACCCAGAAGGCATTGGCAGAGGGCACACCATCGGCTGGCAGCAGCACAGCCGGTGAGACAGCTGCCACAGCAGCCATATCAGACGACGAGGCGAGGTACAGTTGCATGGTGCAACATCCACCACAGACCCCTTCCACTCCCCACACCTATCCCCATGCAGCATGGTGGACGGCAGCATGCACGGGCTCTCACCTGGAGATTCATGGCCGGCAAGTTTCAGCCCCACGCCAACTGTCCCTGATGACCAAATCATGGCGGAAACGCCTCACACTTCCACCCCAGTGACAACCACCCAAGAGGGGATCATAGCCTCGTCATTGTCTATGATGTCCCGGGAACAGGTAGCCCTCCGAACCATGGTTCTTAAGAACCGTAAGGTATTAGACATGGGTCTGGACTCCCAGGGAGGAGTCTGTCCAGTCGTAAAGAGCAAGTGCGCACTTTACACCAGATTATGCAAGCAAAATCTCTGATTTAATTACTCACATTCAGCACACTGTAAGCCTACTGCACACTCTGCAAGAGTCATCCTAGTCCTTCGGGACATGGATCGAGGGGCAGTTTGGATCCCTGGGGGAATCTATTGGGCAGATCCTGCTCATAGTCATAATCATTTTGGGGCTGTCTTGTCTGTCAATGGTGGGGAAAAGCCTTTACTATCGGGTTTGCAGCACCTGTTCCGAAGTGTCAGGTGCTTTACTGTCATGTTGAAGAAGAGATAACGTGTTACGACCTGCTGGAATGTGATGTGGTTTCCTCTAGAGATGATTGGAATGAGACTGGAATAAATGTCTCATAGGAAGAGACTGTGGAGGAAAATTGGGAAAGGAAAATAGTATGTACTCCCCGTGCCGGTCATTGCAGTATTATCGTGACTAGGCACTGTAACCTACCATGTTTAAACAATGTTTCTTGCTTATGCGAGGCGGAGACTGTAGGATGTACTGTGCATATCTTTGCAATGAAATTCTTTCGTCTAGCTTGTTGGAATGCTCACTTTCTCATCTATCGCTTCAGACGTGTTTCCCTTATGGCATATGCAAGCAGAATATAGGATCTCACTTTCTTAAGAAATGCATCACAGGGGAGCAGAAGTCGTCATATTGCTAATGTTCTTGCTTGCCTCAAAGCATGTGGGAATCTTTAAGGAGTATGGGCCCCTTGACTAACTGAGTTACAACAGGTTGACCTCACTGAGTACACAGGTTTACATGAAAGAGCCCAGTTGGTGTCATAGGCTGATACAATGAGGCTCTGCTCTTTGCTAGCAGGATGACTTTAGTATGCAACCTTAACCTGTTGGGATTACCCTTAAATTGGAAAGTTTGTGTCCTGGTGAGTATAAAGGCATGGGGCCTGGAGGGAAGGAAGCTCAGAATTTGCGTTTCATGTTGCTGTTGGGTTCCTGCTGTCACTGCTGTCTACCAATAAAGTGTTCACCAATCCACCTGAGTCGTGAGTGATCCTTTTGCCTCAACAAGATCTATGACAAATTTTATATGCTCCCTCTTTTATACATCTAGATGCTTTGTGGGCCCTCTGGCGAGCCAGACGAAGGAGTCAGATAACTTAATGCCATGATTTAGCATGTTTTTATTTAAATAAAAATTAAACGCCTATCTTGCCCTATTTCTAAGAGGTAAATTCCCTATATATAAAACTAAGGGTGCTTGTCAAAAGTCCAACATAAAAATCTTCCTTCCGAATCCTAACTGTAAACTAGCCCTGCCACTTACACAAATAAACAGAAAGGAGGAGACCAGAACACAGTCTCTAGGTTAGGCTTCTGACTGACTGAGCATGGGAGGTTACTCAACAGTTCAAATCATTCTTCAATAGGTTTTCTCGTATACAAACTTCCTTGCAAAACAAGTCTCTGGTTCCCTACCTCCCTCAAGTCGGGTAGCCCTCTGCGAGGCGTGTTCCTTATCAGATTTAGGATGTTGTGTAGGCACTTGCCTACTCAGATTATTCACGTTTCCGTAATCCTGCCAGCTTCTCCAGCTTGGATGTAAAACATATGTTCTCATTCACTTCAACTTAATTCACATAGGACCCTTGCCCAGTTTGCTGATTTCCCCAACTCGTGTACAGAGGGGGCATGTTGCTGTTGTTCAGATTTACCAGTGCACTTGTCACTCCCGGTTTCTCAAGCCCCCTTAACCTTGGAGGTTCTTAGCGTTACATAAACCAAACATGTATTCCTTGTCCTTTAATTTGTATGGAGCGTTTGCTCCATTAATGGTATGGTATGGTATTGTTATTTGTAAAGTGTCTATACACAAAGCAAAGTGTTTCAAAGTGCTTAAGGAGGGAGGGAACAAGGGGAAAAAACAACTGTCCTTCAGAGTTCTTGTGTTTCTGAACAATACAAGTCTGCACTAGGCAGAGTAAGTGAATGGAACAAGTGCATAAATATAATTAACGGTGTAGATAACAGCAAATAGGTCTGACAACGATTCTGCAGTTTTTCCAAGTGCATTGAGGCGCCACCATGCAAGGAGGGGAGACAAGGGAAAAACAGAATAGACGATCTTCAAGGCATGGTACATTCCGACCATGCAAGTGCGCAGACAGGTGCAGGAGAGGAGGGGTGAAGTGCAGGGGGTGGTGGGAGGACCAAGTGCACCCAGTCAGTCAGAAGCTGGGGTAAGTGCTGAAAATGCCAATCTCATAGGTCATTGACCAATTGCAGTAACGATGAGGCAAAGTGCCAGGCCCAGAGGCAAGGGCGAGTGGACTGGTGAGGGTGCCAGGGATTTATGAGACTCTAAGGTACACCAGGCAGCCAGTCAGCAGGCTGTGCGGAAAAAGAGGGAGAGAGGGATAGATCAGTGAGGGAGGTTAGCAGGGTAGAGGGAGAGAGAAGGGAGAGGAGATGGGGAATGTCTTGAGGAGTTTCCGGAATTTAAGGAGATCCATCTTAAGACGTAGGGTCGCAGGGAGGCTATTACAGAGGGAGACTCCTGCAGAGGATAGAGATCTCCCTCCAAATCTCTGCTTGGAGAACCAGCTCACTCACAGAAGGTTGGAGGTAGATAAGCATAGTGCTCGGAAAGGACAGTATTTAGGTAGGCATTGTTGCAGAAAGGTAGGTCCCAAGCCCTAGAAAGCCTTTTGGACAATGCAGAGGTTCTTGAGCTTGATCCTTGCACCCACGGGGAGCCAGTGAAGGGGTTTCAGTGCCAGAGAGATGCAGTCCGTGGGTTTGAGGCCAAGGATAAGTCTTACGGTTCTGTTCTGGATGAGTTGCCGAGGGCGCAGAGCAGAGGCAGGGAGGTTGAGAAAGATGTTGTTGTCCAGCCTTGAAAGAACCAGGGCTCTGGAGATAGTGAGCCACTGGGGGAAGGTGAGAAAAGGAAGAGTACCTCTGAGGAGGTGCAGCTGGTAATTGGACTTTTTGGAAATGTACAAAATGCGAGTGGAGCGGGAGAGAGTGGGGTCCAAGATGACTCCAAGGTTTTTTGCCTCGCAGGTGGGTGCGGGCGCAGGGCCAAGGGAGGCCGGCCACAGTGAGAGTAGGAAAGTGGGAGCAGGAGTCCCACTGCGAACAATCTCAGTCTTACTGGCGTTGAGGCAGAGGTTGTTTGCAGCACACCAAGATTGAATTGTGGACAGACAGTCAGATATGAGCAAGGTAGAGGAGGTGGCTGTGGGTAGCCTGAAGCAGAGTTGGGTGTCATCCGCATAACACTGGAGGTTAGAGATGAAGGTGGCAATCGACCGTGCCAGGGCAGCCATGTAGACATTGAAGAACCAGGGGGTAGGTTAGACCCCTGGGGAACGCCACAGGTTGAAAAAGTGATAGTAGAGAGAAAGGACCCAAGTTCCACCTGGGATGGGCAGTCGGAAATGGAGGAGGTTAACCATGCCAGAGCCTGACCTGTGATTGCCAGTGTGTCACAGAGACGTGCCGTCAGGATGTTGTGGTTTACCGTGTCAAAGGCAGAGGAGAGGTCAAGAAGAATAAGGACAGAGGGAGTGTCAGTGTCGGAATTTTAGAGCAGGTCTTCACGGGTGCTCAGAAGAGCAGTTTCTGTGCCTCTGGCTGCTCTAAAACCAGACTGATGGTCGTGGAGGCAACCAGCAGATTCAGTGTGGAGGGTGAGCTGAGAGATAGCAAGCTTCTCCAGGAGTTTACCCAGGAAAGGAATGATATAGATAGGGCAGTAGTTTGCCAGAATGGAGGGGTCAGCAGAGGGTTTCTTAAGCAGAGGGTGCACAAGGGAAGTTGGGAAAACTCCAGTGTCAAAAGAGAGATTGCAGAGATAAGCCAAGGCTGGAGCAAGAGAGTCAATGTTGTCCTTAATGGTTTTGGAGGGCCATGGGTCCACCTGTTTGGATGAAGCCTTCATAGACCAGACTTGTCTGGCAACCTCGTCACGTGTGATGGGAGTGAGAGAAGAGAGGAGATGCCCTCAAGCTTCTTTAACCTTGTCAGTTCTCTCAATCCACAGTATTCATACTTTCCTTCCCCAACATGACACTGGGGTTTAGCTTTTTCGGGATTGATAGGCTCTTGTGATCTTGTCTTATATCACAGTGTTCAAACATTTGTTCCCCAGCTTCATACCAGGATTTTGCTCGTTTGGGACTCTCAGGCTCCCTTGGCCTCATTTACTCTCTTAAACGTAATATACAATGTCTGTTCTGCTCAATTGTACCTTTTCAGAGGTAGCGTTCGCCTCTCTGCCACTGCGTCCCTCGATAGTGGCCGTCCATCATACGTGGAGCTTCGGGATTTGTTCCTTCCCCACAGGTCTGATCTTGGAGTCTGTTGCTAGGCCCGTGGACTACCGTTGCTTCTTTGCAGTCGTGCCACCATATGAAACAAGGGCTTTTCAGTTGCAGCCTCTTCCTCTGACTCTGACTGCTCAGCTGGATGTGACACCAGCGTTCTAGTGTTCAGCTAGGCTCCAGCTGGCTTCCCACCTCACCATTGGCTCCGCATTCAGACCTGGCTCTGCCTCTTCAGGACATCCCTTCCGCAGAGGTGCGTCTCTGCATTGGACTCGCTGTCCACCCATCTCAGAAGATTTCTCGACGTACACAGTCTTCCCTGTGCTTAAGGACATCATCACAACAAAAGGGGGAGTTCCTCGTTGACTGCAGCGCCCATACGGTAACTACCATTACTCTGTGGTAAAGACAATTAAATTAAACAAATGTCACTATTCCGTGGTATAAAGACATTAGTAAGAATTGTCTTCTTTGCATCTATATAAGCGAACATGATTCTCTGCTCTAATAGGACATTTGTGTCACTCCCAGTGAGTTCCTGCTTGCCCAAAACCCTAGGGAGGGTTTAGCAGAGTGGGCTCACCTCCTAGCCTCACAGGCTCCTCTCTGGTGAGAAGGGACGAATTGATCAGATTTGTCACAGCCCTCTCCCATATCTGTCCCCATGACTCCTCTGAAATTGATGTCCACAGTTCCTGTTCCCTTCTGACCATGGGGGTCATTACAAGTATGGAGGTAAACTGCGGGTATTACCGAGGGGGGTGGCCACCGGACTGTAACAATGTTTCCCGCGCCTGATATCCCAGTGCCACTGGGACAATACAAGTCCCCGCGGGCTGGGATGTAAGGTTACGGAAAATGTTAGTCCCCATTCGGTGGAGTCCCAAGGGTTCATGAATCATGGCTCGCTACAGATACTGCTCTAAGAATAATTCAGGGGGCTATGACTTGAACACTAGATGGTGGGGAGGAAGCATTTCTAACCAACACGGCACTAACTAATGCAAGAGACAAACTAAAAGAAATGAACTGTCAACTAGACCAGTTTGTGACAAACACTTTGGAAAAAAAGCATAAGAAACTCACCAAGGACATCAGAGATTTCATAATAGACATAGCATATCCCTACCTTACACCATAATACAAAGAAAATAAAGAAAAGTAGAGAAACCAGATGGGAACAGGAAGATCCAACTCAGGAAACAGTGGGTAACTTTTTCAGACACATCAAGTTCAGACTCAGGACCTAAGGACCACCTAAGGACCACTCGGATTTCGCTACTTACAACCCAGGAATGGGTCCATATCATATAAAAAAGGAGGCCTTATTTAGGACGGTGGACGCCAGAGGACCATTCTTGGGTCCCTTCAAACAGGACCCATTTGGTTTCCCCAATTGGTGACCGTTCAGACACCGCGGACGATCACAACAGAGATGAATGAAACTTCAATGATCCCAATATTTAACTTATCAAATGTTAACTTTACTGCAGACAAGGAGCTGGTCCTGGCTAGAGGCCAATCGTTTGTTCCCTCCAATCCAACTAATTGGTTTCCATTGGAAACAGAGATGAAACAATTTTTTAGAAAGATTTTCCTCAAATCCTTTTTCAAAGACAAAACAAGTTATGAATCCATAGAAGACACAGGAAATTGAAATCTACTTTCAGTCCAAACAAGAATCAAACACCAAGAGAGATTATTTTATTTGAAAAATGTGTTCTCAAAGAGATATCTAAGCTACCAAACATCAGGCAAGGAATGAGCAGCTTTGAAAAACCTCAGTCAGAACAGAGAAATCATCATCAAACCCGCAAACAAGGGGGGGCGGCATCATTATACAATCGATGGAACAATATCAACATATGGTACAAGACCAGCCTGAGGATGGGAACAACTATAATAAACTGAGAATAGAACTTATGGGAGAAATTGCTCCTGAAATAGAAGAAAGTACTAATTTTACATATCAGAATAAATGGATTATCAAAAATGAGTTTGTGTACTTCTACAACACACAGGGCAGAATTCTGGCATTTTACACTCTACCCAAAATGCACAAAGACTCCAGAAACCCACCCAGGAGACCAATACTATCGGGATGTGGCTCGATACTGGAGCCACTGTGTAAGTTAATTAATCACTTAATTGATCACTTCCTAAAACCGATCAGCCAAGAAACAACTTCATACCTGAGAGACAAGATCAGCACAATCAAACACTTTGAAAATACTCCATTCGATCCAGACACCCAACTTCTGGTAACAATGGCTATCAAAGCACTCTATACCAATATCCCTCAGGAAGCAGTGCAAGAATGCATCCGGAACCACCTAACACACCATATGACCCAAGATAGGGTTCCGGTTAACTTTGTCGTGGAACTCCTGACGATAGCTCTTTCCAAAAATGTCTTCCTTTTTCAGGACATGCACTACCTCCAAACATGTAACGCTCACCTGATTCTCGCAGAGGCGCCGGTCTTGACTGGGCGACTACCGTATCTTCAAAGGTGATGTGTAGCACCCGTTGGCTCTTTGGGCTGGACCTCTGTGCACTGTATGCCTGACGTGTAGAGTAAGATGTCTGCAGATAGAAAATATGGGGTTAATGAACTGGGGTTATTGGGGTGTCCCTATCTCTTTCCTCTTCTCCTCTCCTGTAGACCCCCAAAGGTTAACGCTCTCACCTTAGGTAAGTGAATGCCGAGCTCTCCATCTGCCTCGGGGCAGGGTGCTGTAACCAGTTTCTTCACTGGATAGGTAGCGCAGGCCTCTTGACTTCAGAGGACTGCTGTCCGTCGTTTACTGCACGAACGGTAAGTTTCGAGTCATTCAAATGTCTTTAAAGTCTTTAGTAATGATGTCTCTTGTTTTGCAGGGTTCCGGCGATGGCGGATGACGGGCTGAAGTGAGTTGAAGATGGAGCCCGTGTGATGAATAGAAGCGCCTGGAAGCACGTAAGTAAGCGCTTGTTGCCTGCTTCACTATGCGCTCTAACTGTCTTTTTATTTTGCAGGTACGAGTTCGGAGCGGCTGCAGGGTGCCGGAATACCCACTGGA
Organism: Ambystoma mexicanum; assembly: GCF_040938575.1. Taxonomy (NCBI): domain Eukaryota; kingdom Metazoa; phylum Chordata; class Amphibia; order Caudata; family Ambystomatidae; genus Ambystoma; species Ambystoma mexicanum. The sequence continues at coordinate 1,185,220,591 of NC_090922.1, forward strand.
TTAGATGTGGAAAGGAGTAATGGCACGTGAGTATTAAAGTTCCCCAATGTCTTTAAACGCACCTTGTTTTGTCTTTCAGATGCCGGAATGCAGTGTGAAGACCTCCGGAGCGCACGAAGAGTAGGTAAGCCTTTGCCTTTCAGATGCCGGAATGCTAGCCTGTTCTTTCTTGTCTTTATAGGTGTTGCTGAAGACTGAATTCAGGATGGTAAGCCTTTGCCTTTCAGATGCCGGAATGCTAACCTGTTCTTTCTTGTCTTTATAGGTGTTGCTGAAGACTGGATTCAGGATGGTAAGCCTTTTTCCTTAGGCCCAGGACCGGATGCAGAAGACACGATGAGCGTTCTGCTGCAGAGGTTGCAGAATAACGCAAAGCAAGATTCATCCACCGGGTGTGGTTTAAATAGCCTCCTGTAGTGCTTAGGTGTCTCCTTCCACAGCCACGCCTAAGTAAGAAAAGAGTTCCTGGTAAGAAAAGAGTTCCTGCCTTCCAGAAGAGTTCCAGTGTTCTGAATCTAGGGAGTGGCTCCAGCCCCACCCAACAGGAAAAGTAGTTCCAAACAGAAGAGGATCAGAGGCTCACCTGGCAGGCAAGTAAGCAGCATGGTCTGCTGAAGGTAAGTCCACCCAAGCATTATGAGCCCGGCGCTTCCAGCGCTGGGACTGGGCATATTTATGAGCCTGGTGCCACTGGCGCCAGGACTGGGTCCAAAAGGTTCCAATTGGGACTGGTTGGCACTCGGAACCTGGGTTATGGATCTGCTTCCAAGGGAGTTGGGAAAACCCTGACCTTTTGGAAGCAGAGATCATGACAGTACCCCCCCTCAAGGCCCCTCCCAAACCGGGCTTCTCCGGGGGTTTTGGCTTGTCAGGAAATGTTCGGTGAAATCTTTTGATTAGGCGAGGAGCGTGGACATATTCAGCAGGTTCCCAGGATCTCTCTTGGGGGCCGTAGCCTTTCCAGTCAATTAGGTAGAATAGTTTAGATTTGGAGATCTTGGAGTCCAGAATGCTTTTGACTTCAAACTCGAGTTCTCCATCCACTAGGATAGGTTTTGGAGGTTTGGTTAGTCGGGTTTGAGGTTGCACGGGTTTTAATAGAGAGACGTGGAAGACCGGATGTATCTTCATGTGCGGGGGCAAGTCCAACTTGACCGCTACTGGGTTTACTATGGTAGTGATGGAATAGGGACCAAGGTATCTTGGGTTGAATGTGCGTGGCCCTTTTAGAGATAGATATTTGGTGGATAACCAGACTTGATCCCCTACTTGATAGTGAGGGGCTTCCTTCCGATGTTGATCTGCTCCTTTCTTGTATTGTTCTTTAGCCCTTTGAAGGTGAGAAACAGCTTCCTTAAAGGCTTGGGTGATTGTAGAATGCAGGTAGTCTACTGCTGGTGTTTCAAGATCTTGGCGGGGATCCAACTCCGAGGTTCGAGGGTGACTGCCGTACAAAAGAAAAAACGGGGTTTTCCCAGTTCCCGAATGGACAGAGTTATTGTAGGCATACTCGGCTATCCAAAGGATATCTTTCCAAGTTTTTTCAGTTTGTTGCAGCATGCAGCGTAAATACTGTTCCAGAGTTTGATTGGTCCTCTCGGTTTGTCCGTCGGTCTGAGGGTGGTGACTGGTCGATAGTCTCACATCAATTTGAGCCGACCGACAGCAACTTCGCCAAAAATGAGAAATAAATTGACTACCTCGATCCGAAATTAGAACCGAAGGAAAACCGTGCAGTCGGACGATGTTTTCGAGAAATTCTCGGGCCAGAGTTGCTGCTGTTGGCAAGCCTTTGAGCGGAATGAAATGCGCCATCTTGGAGAATAAGTCCACGATTACTAGAATCGTATTATATCCGGAGCATGGAGGTAGATCGGTGATGAAGTCCATAGAAAGCGTATGCCGAGGGCGAGGTGGGATGTCAATAGGGCGTAAGAGGCCTGCTGGTCTTTCCTTTTGACTCTTGTTTTGGGCGCATACTCCACAGGACATTATAAAGTCTCTGATATCTTTTTTCCAAGACGGCCACCAGAAGTAGCGCTTGATCTTTTCTGAGGTCTTGGCTATACCGGGATGACCTTCCATTAAAGAGTCGTGATAACAAGAGATTACTTTTTTCTGTAAATCTGTGCTGGGTAGGTATAATCGTTCTTGGAAATACAATAAGTTGTCCTTTACTGCAAAGTCCTTTCCCTGCAGATGCCAATTCTGTATGTCTGCTGGAGTTACAAGTTGCCTGGCTTTATCCTTAACTTCCTCTATGGATTCTGTGGCGATTACACCCAGAATTCTTTGTTCGGGAATGATTGGTACAGGTTTAGGGTTGACCAAGTGTTCTTCCACTCCCATCCGAGAAAGGGCATCGGCTTTACCGTTCTTTGTACCAGGTCGATAGGTAATTATGAAGTCAAACTCGGCAAAGAATAATGCCCAACGGAGTTGTCTAGAGGATTGGGCTTTTGCGGTCTTCAAATATTGCAGGTTTCGGTGATCCGTAATCACAGTAACGGTGTGTCGGGCCCCCAGCAGATAATGCCGCCAAGCCTTAAAGGCAGACTTGATAGCCAGAAGTTCCTTGTCAGTAATCGTGTAATTGATTTCAGGAGGCGAGAATTTGCGGGACCAAAATGCCACAGGATGCAACTGATTGGTTACCGGGTCCTTTTGTGATAGAACTGCCCCCATGGCAAGGCTTGAAGCATCAGTTTCCACGATGTAGGGGAGTTCGGGGCGAGGGTGTTTTAAGATTGGTGCAGAGATAAATTTAGTCTTCAAATCCTGGAAAGCTTGTTCCGCCTCGGTAGACCATTCAAAACGTTTGTTTTTCTTTAACAAGGCAGTGATGGGCTGGACTATTCGAGAGAATTCGGGGATAAACCTGCGGTAAAAGTTAGCGAAGCCTAACATGCTTTGCACACCTTTTACGGAGGATGGTGATGGCCATTTGAGAACTGCATCGACCTTCTTTGAATCCATACGCACTCCGCCAGGTGATAATATGAATCCCAAGAATTCAACTTCAGTCACGTTGAAAACACATTTTTCCAACTTAGCGAAAAGTTTGTGTTGACGCAATCTTTCGAGGACCATTTTCACGTGTTTCCGATGTTCAGATTCCGATGAAGAATAAACGAGGATGTCGTCAATGTAAACAACAACACATACATCTATGAGCTCTCTGAGGACATCGTTCATAAAATATTGAAAGGCGGCCGGGGCATTGCAAAGTCCGAAGGGCATGACCTGATATTCAAATAGCCCATACTTGGTGCGGAAGGCCGTCTTCCATTCATCGCCCTCTTTTACTCGTACCAAGTGGTAAGCTCCTCTAAGATCCAGCTTTGTATATATGCATGCTTTTCTGACTTGGTCCAGGAGTTCAGGGATCAAAGGTAACGGATATCTATTCTTAACGGTGATCTGGTTCAGGGAGCGATAATCGATACAAGTTCTAAGGTCTCCTTCCTTTTTTGGAACGAAGAACAAAGCTTAAGAAGCAGGGGACTTGGAAGGACGAATAAACCCATTTGCCAGGTATTGATCCAGGTATTGTCGAAGGTGAAGCTTCTCAGGCTCGGTGAGGGCATAAATTCTACTACAAGGAGGAGTAGATCCAGGTATCAGGTCTATCTGGCAGTCATAAGACCTATGAGGAGGTAGAGAGTTAGCCTGATCCTTCCGGAAAACATCTTGGTATTCTAGGTATTCGGGAGGTAACTGGGGAGTCTCTGAAGAAATTGCGGCCAGTGCAACACCAGGTAGAGGGTGACAAGTAGAGACACATTCTGGAAACTGGACCGTTCTTGCTCGCCAATCGATCAGAGGATTGTGTTTCTCTAACCAAGGTATTCCTAGAATAATCTGAAACTGAGGGGCCTTGATCACATCGAACACGATCTTCTCATGGTGTCCATCTTGACTTACTAGCGTCACCTCTTGAGTGGTATGCGTTACTGGCCCGGAGGCTATCTCCGTACCATCCACCGTAGTAATGACGTCCTTTACAGCCTTGGGACAAAGAGTTAGATTCATCCTCAAAACCATTTCATGATCCACATAATTGCCGATGGCACCGCTGTCGACGTAAGCTTCAATTGCATGTAATCGATCCAGATTATCAGGGCTAATGAGGACCATAGGTATCACGAAATGCGAGGTCACGGAACTGGTTTTCACGCTCGGCAAGAGGACCTCTATTCTTGTCGGGCGAGGTCGTTTCCCTGCTCAGAGTTTGTAACTTTGGTAACTGCAGCTCCTACTGCCTTCTTGGCAGGTTTCACCGGACAGTCTCGAAGAAAGTGCCCTGAGTTTCCGTAATATAGGCATAATTGCAACTGTTTCCTCCTTTCCCGCTCCCTTTGTGTTAGAGGACCTTTCAGACCCCCTATTTGCATGGGTTCCCCGGAGTCTACTCCTTTGGAAGGAGTTGGCGGTTTGGAAAATACTCGAGCATCAAACTTGGAACGATCGGCCTTCCTGTTCTGCAGCCTGTGATCTATTTGAACGACCAAGTCTATATAATCCGAACAGTCTTGTGGGGGATTCACTACTTGGGCTAAAACGTCTTTGAGCTCTCCACGTAGACCTCTATAAAACAGCGTAATCCTTTTGTCCTCAGGCCATTGAGTTTCCACTATTAGTCTATTGAAAGATGCAATATAAGCCAAAAGGTCTTGATTAACCTGTCGCAACGAAAGAAGCTCATTGTCCAAGGCCTGCCCCTGTGAATGTCTTGCGAACAGTTTTTCCATACTGAGCTGAAAAGCTTGAAAATCATGGAGGACCGGATCATCTTGATTAACTAGAGGGATCGACCAGTCTGCCGCATTGCCACTAAGGTACGAAAGCACGAAAGCTACTTTAGCTTGATCAGTTGGAAAGGCTGCTGGCCGGCATAAGAAGTGCAACCGGCACTGATTGATAAATACTGCAAACCTCTTTGGGTCACCAGAAAATCGTTCGGGCGGAGCCAGAGGTACATTCCCAGGTAGGTTGATCTGCACTGGATTCATAGAGGATGTTGAAGGAAGATTTGCCCCTGATGCGGTTAACGGGGTCTGTCCGGCTTGTGACTGTAGCACTTGTCTAGCAAGATTGTCTGTTCTCTCCTTGGAAATAATTAGTTCCCTTCTTAGAGCATTCGTTTCCTGACGAGCTGCATGCACTTCTGCCCTTAGTTCCCCAAGTAACCGGGCTAGGGGGTCAGTATCCGAGGTTTCCATAGCGCCTGGGCGAGAGTTTTGCGGTAGGCTTTGCGTTCTGTAACGCTCACCTGATTCTCGCAGAGGCGCCGGTCTTGACTGGGCGACTACCGTATCTTCAAAGGTGATGTGTAGCACCCGGTTGGCTCTTTGGGCTGGACCTCTGTGCACTGTATGCCTGACGTGTAGAGTAAGATGTCTGCAGATAGTAAATATGGGGTTAATGAACTGGGGTTATTGGGGTGTCCCTATCTCTTTCCTCTTCTCCTCTCCTGTAGACCCCCAAAGGTTAACGCTCTCACCTTAGGTAAGTGAATGCCGAGCTCTCCATCTGCCTCGGGGCAGGGTGCTGTAACCAGTTTCTTCACTGGATAGGTAGCGCAGGCCTTTTGACTTCAGAGGACTGCTGTCCGTCGTTTACTGCACGAACGGTAAGTTTCGAGTCATTCAAATGTCTTTAAAGTCTTTAGTAATGATGTCTCTTGTTTTGCAGGGTTCCGGCGATGGCGGATGACGGGCTGAAGTGAGTTGAAGATGGAGCCCGTGTGATGAATAGAAGCGCCTGGAAGCACGTAAGTAAGCGCTTGTTGCCTGCTTCACTATGCGCTCTAACTGTCTTTTTATTTTGCAGGTACGAGTTCGGAGCGGCTGCAGGGTGCCGGAATACCCACTGGATTAGATGTGGAAAGGAGTAATGGCACGTGAGTATTAAAGTTCCCCAATGTCTTTAAACGCACCTTGTTTTGTCTTTCAGATGCCGGAATGCAGTGTGAAGACCTCCGGAGCGCACGAAGAGTAGGTAAGCCTTTGCCTTTCAGATGCCGGAATGCTAGCCTGTTCTTTCTTGTCTTTATAGGTGTTGCTGAAGACTGAATTCAGGATGGTAAGCCTTTGCCTTTCAGATGCCGGAATGCTAACCTGTTCTTTCTTGTCTTTATAGGTGTTGCTGAAGACTGGATTCAGGATGGTAAGCCTTTTTCCTTAGGCCCAGGACCGGATGCAGAAGACACGATGAGCGTTCTGCTGCAGAGGTTGCAGAATAACGCAAAGCAAGATTCATCCACCGGGTGTGGTTTAAATAGCCTCCTGTAGTGCTTAGGTGTCTCCTTCCACAGCCACGCCTAAGTAAGAAAAGAGTTCCTGGTAAGAAAAGAGTTCCTGCCTTCCAGAAGAGTTCCAGTGTTCTGAATCTAGGGAGTGGCTCCAGCCCCACCCAACAGGAAAAGTAGTTCCAAACAGAAGAGGATCAGAGGCTCAACTGGCAGGCAAGTAAGCAGCATGGTCTGCTGAAGGTAAGTCCACCCAAGCATTATGAGCCCGGCGCTTCCAGCGCTGGGACTGGGCATATTTATGAGTCTGGTGCCACTGGCGCCAGGACTGGGTCCAAAAGGTCCCAATTGGGACTGGTTGGCACTCGGAACCTGGGTTATGGATCTGCTTCCAAGGGAGTTGGGAAAACCCTGACCTTTTGGAAGCAGAGATCATGACAGTACCCCCCCTCAAGGCCCCTCCCAAACCGGGCTTCTCCGGGGGTTTTGGCTTGTCAGGAAATGTTCGGTGAAATCTTTTGATTAGGCGAGGAGCGTGGACATATTCAGCAGGTTCCCAGGATCTCTCTTGGGGGCCGTAGCCTTTCCAGTCAATTAGGTAGAATAGTTTAGATTTGGAGATCTTGGAGTCCAGAATGCTTTTGACTTCAAACTCGAGTTCTCCATCCACTAGGATAGGTTTTGGAGATTTGGTTAGTCGGGTTTGAGGTTGCACGGGTTTTAATAGAGAGACGTGGAAGACCGGATGTATCTTCATGTGCGGGGGCAAGTCCAACTTGACCGCTACTGGGTTTACTATGGTAGTGATGGAATAGGGACCAAGGTATCTTGGGTTGAATGTGCGTGGCCCTTTTAGAGATAGATATTTGGTGGATAACCAGACTTGATCCCCTACTTGATAGTGAGGGGCTTCCTTCCGATGTTGATCTGCTCCTTTCTTGTATTGTTCTTTAGCCCTTTGAAGGTGAGAAACAGCTTCCTTAAAGGCTTGGGTGATTGTAGAATGCAGGTAGTCTACTGCTGGTGTTTCAAGATCTTGGAGGGGATCCAACTCCGAGGTTCGAGGGTGACTGCCGTACAAAAGAAAAAACGGGGTTTTCCCAGTTCCCGAATGGACAGAGTTATTGTAGGCATACTCGGCTATCCAAAGGATATCTTTCCAAGTTTTTTCAGTTTGTTGCAGCATGCAGCGTAAATACTGTTCCAGAGTTTGATTGGTCCTCTCGGTTTGTCCGTCGGTCTGAGGGTGGTGACTGGTCGATAGTCTCACATCAATTTGAGCCGACCGACAGCAACTTCGCCAAAAATGAGAAATAAATTGACTACCTCGATCCGAAATTAGAACCGAAGGAAAACCGTGCAGTCGGACGATGTTTTCGAGAAATTCTCGGGCCAGAGTTGCTGCTGTTGGCAAGCCTTTGAGCGGAATGAAATGCGCCATCTTGGAGAATAAGTCCACGATTACTAGAATCGTATTATATCCGGAGCATGGAGGTAGATCGGTGATGAAGTCCATAGAAAGCGTATGCCGAGGGCGAGGTGGGATGTCAATAGGGCGTAAGAGGCCTGCTGGTCTTTCCTTTTGACTCTTGTTTTGGGCGCATACTCCACAGGACATTATAAAGTCTCTGATATCTTTTTTCCAAGACGGCCACCAGAAGTAGCGCTTGATCTTTTCTGAGGTCTTGGCTATACCGGGATGACCTTCCATTAAAGAGTCGTGATAACAAGAGATTACTTTTTTCTGTAAATCTGTGCTGGGTAGGTATAATCGTTCTTGGAAATACAATAAGTTGTCCTTTACTGCAAAGTCCTTTCCCTGCAGATGCCAATTCTGTATGTCTGCTGGAGTTACAAGTTGCCTGGCTTTATCCTTAACTTCCTCTATGGATTCTGTGGCGATTACACCCAGAATTCTTTGTTCGGGAATGATTGGTACAGGTTTAGGGTTGACCAAGTGTTCTTCCACTCCCATCCGAGAAAGGGCATCGGCTTTACCGTTCTTTGTACCAGGTCGATAGGTAATTATGAAGTCAAACTCGGCAAAGAATAATGCCCAACGGAGTTGTCTAGAGGATTGGGCTTTTGCGGTCTTCAAATATTGCAGGTTTCGGTGATCCGTAATCACAGTAACGGTGTGTCGGGCCCCCAGCAGATAATGCCGCCAAGCCTTAAAGGCAGACTTGATAGCCAGAAGTTCCTTGTCAGTAATCGTGTAATTGATTTCAGGAGGCGAGAATTTGCGGGACCAAAATGCCACAGGATGCAACTGATTGGTTACCGGGTCCTTTTGTGATAGAACTGCCCCCATGGCAAGGCTTGAAGCATCAGTTTCCACGAGGTAGGGGAGTTCGGGGCGAGGGTGTTTTAAGATTGGTGCAGAGATAAATTTAGTCTTCAAATCCTGGAAAGCTTGTTCCGCCTCGGTAGACCATTCAAAACGTTTGTTTTTCTTTAACAAGGCAGTGATGGGCTGGACTATTCGAGAGAATTCGGGGATAAACCTGCGGTAAAAGTTAGCGAAGCCTAACATGCTTTGCACACCTTTTACGGAGGATGGTGATGGCCATTTGAGAACTGCATCGACCTTCTTTGAATCCATACGCACTCCGCCAGGTGATAATATGAATCCCAAGAATTCAACTTCAGTCACGTTGAAAACACATTTTTCCAACTTAGCGAAAAGTTTGTGTTGACGCAATCTTTCGAGGACCATTTTCACGTGTTTCCGATGTTCAGATTCCGATGAAGAATAAACGAGGATGTCGTCAATGTAAACAACAACACATACATCTATGAGCTCTCTGAGGACATCGTTCATAAAATATTGAAAGGCGGCCGGGGCATTGCAAAGTCCGAAGGGCATGACCTGATATTCAAATAGCCCATACTTGGTGCGGAAGGCCGTCTTCCATTCATGGAAGCAGAGATCATGACAAAACATGAGGCACAGCGATGGATGAAGCATTTTTCCCAAGCTTAGCTATCATATACATGGCTGCATATGAAGAAATGCATGTGTTTGCAAACACTAATCCTTTCCTCTAGAGAATTACAAAATGAAATGCTATATAGATGATATTCTATTCATCTGGCATATGGTCTCCAACATCCTACAGGAATTCCATGTCTAGCTGAATGGCAGGATACAAGAAATAAAATTTACTATGTCTAGCAGCCCATGCCCATCAACTTTTTGGACCTAACCATTGTGACCAAGGAAGGAAAACTAGTACAGATAGAAATATACTACTACATTTTGAAAGCCATCACCCCAAGAACCTGAAGGATAATCTTCAAAATGGACAGTACCTCAGAATCCGTAGAAATTGCTCAGAGCTTACAGAATATCAGCACCATGCGGATGAACTAGAGGAGAAACTAAGGACAAGATGCTACCCCGAAAAGCTTCTTAATAATGCCAAAATTAGAGAATGACGCTCCCCAAGAGACAATCTACTATTCTCTGAAATAGCGAGGATGATAATCTAACAAGTCTAACAACCTTCAGTCCAGATACCGGCAGACCAAGAGCAATAATTACAAAATTCTGGCCATTAGTACAATTAAGTATGCCAGGGGAAGCACTACTAGGAACAGCTTTGAAAAAATCTAAAAGGATACTTAACAGACGCATGCATTGGAAAGAAGAAAACAAGAAGCTCCCTGATGGGTTTGAGAGAGATCACTGGTCACCATCCGTGCAGCAGCTGCACGGTATGTAGATTTACCAAGAAAATCAAATATTTTGCAATAGCAGGAAAATAATGGACACTGAGACATTTTTTGAATTGCAAGACAAGCAAAGAGGTATATGTGATCGAATGCCCATGCGGTCTACGATATGTGGGACAGATTACACGCCCTGTGAATAAAAGGATTGGTGATCACTGCTCGTAAATCAGATGCGAGGTCCACACAGCACCATTGGTCACACACTTTACAGAATTTCAGCATGGACCGGATGAAATACTATGGTGTGTGGTGGATACAGCAAAAAGAAATACTAACATTAACAAAGCATTGCTACATAAAGAAGTATGCTGGATTCACACACTACAAACACACTCCAATGGCTTGAACGATACTGTTAGGTAAGGGGTCATGACACTAATGCTGACATCACTGGTGTCTCAATGTGCAATTATATATACCCAATTATCAAAAGCTGCTCCACCTTTGTGATGTAAACATGGATTGTAAGCTGTTAAGAGTCCAAACACAGGCTAAACAAACTACTGTATACTCATATCTATTTACAGAAGGTGCAGTTTTACGCTGTTTGACCCCCACAGACCCCAATGACTTATACAGGGTGATGCCCCATATAGCGGTAGGTAATGAGTCATGAGATTAATGTTGACATCACTTCCGTGTCAATATGATACGATATATGTACCCTATGATTAAGGCTCCCCGTCCCTGTGATTCAAACAGTGATTCCAAGCGGGCAAGTTGACCCTGTAGACTCACATATAGTCCTAGTATGTGTAGTCTGTATATTGCTACTCCAGATTAGGCGGGATTTTTTATTTTTTTGTTTTTATGTTTTCCCTTTACAGACTTAACAAACTACGGTAGAATCACCACATTTTCTAGAACATGGTCTCCATACATCGTAAAAACGTATGATCTTCTAGTTAGTAGAGTGACCACCACCGCAGCATTAAGGGTAGTCATTCCCGCCCCCAAAACTTGGGATTTTTTAGCCTGACATTTGATATATATGCATCACTAAGTGTCCTTCCTCACACAGAGATAGAGGTGACATTTGATTCCACAATCACAGACAGATCCTTAGTAGTGGCCACCACGGTAGCCGCTATCCTCCACCCGTCACAATTTGGGCATTGCACATGTGTGAAGTACTAGCAGACTCCTGGTACCAGGGCAGCCTCCGCGTCTCGCTGAGAGCGACGGCCCCAGAGGAGACAGTACACAGTACACAATCGTTTCTGGTAAGAGCAGCTCCCCTGCGAAGATAGTCTGCAATTGATATCAGACGCTTATTCTGTCTGACAGGTCCGTACTGCGGAACTATACCTGATCCCAACTGTTATTCATGTCTCCCATAGTATCACCATGGGTAGAGTGACAGACGCACCAGGCACGCTCTTATTGACTAGACATGGCCATTAAAGTGGGAATACACCTGGATGAAGAAACACAAACTCCCCTCCACCCAGGTAATGACCAGTCAGACGCAACCCATTAATAGTACATTAGAATGCACAGTCCGTAACAACTAAAAGACCCATCACTCCATCAACCTCTTTTGACCCATACTGGTGGAGTCACCCACCTATCATGACTCGCCGATGGAGTCTTTAGAGACGTTGGCGGAATAGTTAACGTTCTGTCACGTTTCCAAAGTAACGGACCACAACGGGCTAGTTTATTTTCCAACATGGCTGCCTCCTGTTTACGTAGCACCCGATCCAACGCTCGGAGCATTGCAACCCTCTTTCACTCCGGGTGAGACGCTGCTGAGTGTTTTTTCACTTGCTTTCCTAGTTGCTTCCTTGTTTTTCTTGCTGCCTTTCTCCCTGTTTCCTTCAAAGTGTCCATTGTCGGAATGCTGCCTTTCTTCCTTACTTTCATATGCTTGCTACATCCTGTTTCTCCTTGTTTGGCTGCCTGCTGATCATGGTCCTGCACTGAAGCTTACCTTTTCTTGCTCCTGTATACTTCCAGGTAACTTGTTCTTCTATCGGATTCCATTTTACACGCTACTTCCAAGTATTCATTGCTATCGAATTCCAAGTTCCACGCTACTGCATCTTGTTACTGGATTCAACATTTGTAACACAGACTTGTTCCATCTAAAGTCCTTTCCTTGGAGCCCATTGCTATCCGATTGCTACGGAACCATCAAATTCCATGAATACATCATTGGAATCAGGGTATTTTGCTGCAAGGCTTTTTTCCCTGATCAGAGAGGGTTGGCTGCACTGGGCCAATACTGCTTGGGTTGTGGTTCATCCAGGCAAAGTGGCCTCTGGAGGAGCTCACCCTTACCTCTATACAAAGAAAGCAAAGAAGAGTGGACAACGAAGAAGAAAGAAGAAGGTTGAGTTAGAGGAAGAATTCCCTTAAGATACAGGTGAGGAGGTTGAAGAGGGATCTTCTGCTGATTTTGAGAATTTTCTACACCCGGATTCTACTATGGCTAGTCTGGAACAATACCAGGAACTTGTGGCAGCTCTTCAAGGTCTAACAGTAGAGGTTCAGAACCTCAGAGCAGAATATGTAGCTTAAGGACAACAACCTGTCTTTCGAGATGACATCAGAGGTGACCTCCCACCTTTAGCCTTCCCATTTGGTAAATACGCTGGCGCTCCATGACATCTGAAGGAGTTCCTGTATGCTTGTCAGGTTTACTTTACTTTTCGCCCCAGGTCTTATGAATCCGACAGGGCAAGAGTTGGTTTTCTGATCTCCAATCTGGTGGGCAACGCTTTGGCATGGGCTACTCCCATGGTTACGGCATTGGATCCTGCTTTAAATGAATATAGTCTTTTTCTATGCCTATTCAAGGAGCGTTTTGTGAGACCTGAAGTTCTCTTTGCTTCTTTTGAAAACTTGTTTGATGTAAGGATCCTCAGACGTCCAGACTTATGTCTCACACTTACAGAAGATGGCAACCAAAGCGGGTTGCCCGGAGACTGCTCAACAGACCATATTCCAGAGAGGGCTGCTTGAGGAAATAAAGGACAAGCTGGCTCGGATAGTTAGACCAGCCTCTTTCCAGGATGTGGTTTCCCTCTCATTACAAATCGAATTCCGTCTGGCAGAGAGAAGAACCGAAAAGCGGAAGACAAGAGGTTTTCAAGCTATTGCCCCACCTATTCCTTTTCAGTCCGAGAAGCCAGTGACAGACAAACTGATGCAGACAGGAACATGACATGTCCCGTCCAGCACTGCAGTGCAAAAAGCAGATTTGGTTAGAGGTCGCCCAGAGAATCAGTGCTGTTGGCACCACACCCCGCACACCCAAACAATGCCGTAAGCGCTGGGATGACCTACGTCTACATGTGCGGAGCATACTGTCCGCCAACCGCAACCTTGGGATGGCGACAGGCGGAGGTGCGGAGTCCCCAATAAAACTGCAACCTTGGGAGGAGATATGCGCCTCCACCATAGGCACCGAGGCAATAGAGGGAGCCGGGGACATGGAGCGAGGAGCCCCGCCATCAGCCGATGCAGGTAGGTGTCTCAAATGAAACAATGCTAATACCACCACGATGATGTCCACCTGAACTGACAGTGCAATGATGTAGAGCAGGGTCCACTAGACACATAAGTACAAGACTGCCTACAGGCAGTGCAGAGCATCACCTTGTCCACATGCTTATTGCACCCCATATGTGTTGCAACCCAGACGCCTCCATGCATCACCCACCCAAGAGTGAGGCAACCTGTATGTCACTCCCCCCAATGTAAATCATCTACCATTCCATATCAATGCAGCCACCCCAATGCATGCCCGATGCCCGTAGACCCATCACTAACCCTCTCCCTCCTTTGGTCCCCCACAGGCACACATTCTGACAGCGGTGATGAGGACACCTGTGCCACACCACAGAAGAAGGCCAGGGCCGAGGAGGGTGAACACCGCCCCTCAACCTCAAGGGGCAGAGGCCAACATGCACCACCTCGGAAGGCCTTGAAAACCACAGAGGCCACAGCACCAATGTGCACCAGGGCCCCCACAACAACACCCACACCAGCCACCATTACCCAGAAGGCATTGGCAGAGGGCACACCATCGGCTGGCAGCAGCACAGCCGGTGAGACAGCTGCCACAGCAGCCATATCAGACGACGAGGCGAGGTACAGTTGCATGGTGCAACATCCACCACAGACCCCTTCCACTCCCCACACCTATCCCCATGCAGCATGGTGGACGGCAGCATGCACGGGCTCTCACCTGGAGATTCATGGCCGGCAAGTTTCAGCCCCACGCCAACTGTCCCTGATGACCAAATCATGGCGGAAACGCCTCACACTTCCACCCCAGTGACAACCACCCAAGAGGGGATCATAGCCATACAGAGGTGCCAGGGGGAACTCACGGGGCTGTTAACGCAGCATATTACCGAATGCACCCGTGCAAAGGATGACATCAGGGATTGTGCTGCATCCCTAAAAACAGCCATCAAGTCCACCTCAAAGGACATTTGTGCGGAACTTGCAGCAGTGCGCCAGGTCCTCTCGGAAATGGTGGCAGCAATGCGGGACATGCATCCACCACACTTCCCAGGACAATCTGGACCATCATCAAATGCCAGCTCTACTAGGACCAGCCCTGTGCGTCGGTCTAGCAGGAACCTGCGCAGATTGGACAAGGGGGCACCTGGTGCTGGAGGAGGGGGAGGGCAGTAGGCACAGCCATGCATACTGGTGCCATGTGGACTACTGGTGCGCGCTACTGCACACCATGTGTTGGGAAGTCAAGGGGGCAGGGGGAGAGGGTGTGTGGGGGAGTTGAGGGGGGAGAGGGTGTGTGGGGGAGTTGAGGGGGGAGAGGGTATGTGGGGGAGTTGAGGGGATCAGGAGAGAGGGTGTGTGGGGGAGTTGAGGGGGCAGGGGGAGAGGGTGTGTGCGGTGGAGGGCTTGTTCACTTTGTTATGGTTGTTTAATACACATTTTGGTGACTCATGATTCACATGTGTGGACATTGCTTATTGCGTATGTGTGCTTTATTGGTGAACAGTCTACAGTGTCCATGTCCCTGACACACCCAGTGCCCCGAGTGCCACATCCATGTCACACTCCACGTCCATGTGTGCTAGAAACATTGGTTGATCAGTGTCTGACGCATGTCACGTCCCTCCTGTGCATCGCTGCCTCCCTGAGGTGCTGCCCCATCCCCACCCTCCTCATCCTTTCATAAGGTGGTTGCAGTTCTGCAACAGGGGGCAGGGGCACATTCCGTCTGATGTACATATTGTGTAGCATGACACATGCCATGACAATCTTGGCCGCCTTCTCATGGCGGTACAGGAGTGCCCCACCAGACCTGCTGAGGCAGCGAAACCGTGCCTTCAAGAGGCCAAATGTCTGCTCAAGCACCACACGGATACGTGTATGTGCATGATTGTAGTCCTCCTCGTGCCTGTTCTGTGGGTTCCGGACTGGGGTAAGGAGCCACCTCCTCAAGGGACAGCCTGCATCACCTGCATGTGGGCAACAATGCATAAGTGTAAGTCATCACATTATATGTGACCTTAATCAATGACACCATAGCATGCATTGATTTCCTTATTGCAACCACATTCCCATGCATGAATGGAGACACACAATGTGACTGCTATGTGTGTATTCCTTTTATGGACTGGTGTGCGTGCCATTGACCAGTGGGTGCTGGGGGGTCCAGTTCAGTATAAGTGCTCATGCACTGTGTTAGTCCACGTCGGTTGTTTCCATGATCTGGCTGATGTGCAGTAATTTGTATGCTTTCATCCTGGCACCGTTGATGTCAGCCTCATGATGATGTCACTATGCAAAACAAATGGTGTAATGCACTTTTGTTGGACCTCTGTGTCAGTGTAGTGGTGCATTAATGTATTTGGGCCTGATTTCACTCCTATGTACGCAGTAATGGGGGACTGTCCTTTCAGTTGCTGGTATTTGGTGCTGTGTATTGGCCACAGTAGTTGCTTGTAGCTTCATTGTGTTGAGGGGGTTACGGTCTGATTAGGAACAGTGCACATGTAGATGGCTATGGAATGGTTGTGACACTGCATCATTTACATGTTAGGGCAGCTTTCATCTTTCATTATGTGGTCAGGTGTCAGGTCCAGTCTGGGCTGCTTTGTGGTATGAGCATGGTCCATCCTCTCAGGCACTCGCAGCCAGGTGAAGTATGCAACTCTACCCCCCCTCTCCCGTCTCAGCCAGGTGAAGTATGCATCGCTACCCCCTCCATCTCAGCCAGGTGAAGTATGCATCTGTCACGATGCCTGCCCCCAGACATCCGGAACAGGTCCATCTGTCCAGGGAACAGGCACCCAAGAAGACACAGGAATTCCCGAAACACCGCCTGGGGGCTATATGGGTTCAGTCCTGGCACTGTAGGCGCCAGGTTCATATTGCGAACTTTAAACTATGCAGGTCACCCTGCAAAGAACTCATGTACAGGTCATCATGAGGCCATGAAGGGACTACTTTCCTTTAGGAACTATTTTGCTGCTTGGTTGTGGTAATGGAACTTCTTACCTGGGAACTAGTTTTTTGGGCTATTTAAACCACGCCCGAAGAGCAGCACACGCTTCGCATTATTCTGCATTTTAGCAGCGTACCGCTCACCGTGTCTGCCGTCCAGCATCCAGTCTACAGCCACACCCGTCTTCTGTCCGGAGCCGATCCTAGAGAAAAGGAAAGAAGAATAGAAGGTTAGAACAAGGAGATTTCCATTTGGTCGTCATCTTTTCCTAGAGCAGCCGCACCTGTGGATAAAGGGAAAAGACATTAAAATAAACCGTGTCGCATTGCCAGCGCTACCTTCATCCATCGAGGCGAACACACTCCTTGGATCACGCTGCAAGGGAAAAGGTATGAAAGGAGTAAGAGTGAATTAACAGACATTTGAACTCTAAAAGAACTATACATTCGGTTTAAACACTACTTACCTCTGAATCATTGTTGTCTGGAACTCTGCCAAATACCTTTGGATCAGTGAAGTAACTGAAATTCTCTGCGCCCCTGCACTCCACGCAGGATGGAGAGTTCATCCTTCCAAACAATAAGGTGAGACTTTATGAAGGGGAATACTGGAAGTTTTCAGGGAAAATAGTGTTAGTGTAACTTCTCTACCACGGTGGCTAATCCCCTTTCCTGCTTTTAGGAAAATATTCTTGCGGGCCAGGCAGACGAAACTGAGTGGGCAAGTGCAGTCGATCATCACTTCGCCACGAGTCACACTGGTGGAGACCGCAGCAGTCCAGCTTCGTTTGACGCCCCTGTGGAATCCAGGTGAGCGTAACTGCATCTCTACCCCAATCACCTACCCACATCACATTTCCATGGGCCTAACATGCGACTCACCGAGAAGCCAGGATCTCTGCCCTGCATGTCGCTCCATGTAGTGTGGTATCGTGGAGTTCTGCAGGACCATTGAATCATGGGTTGATCCGGGGTATCAGGCACAGCAATGTGTGATGATCTTGTTTAAGTCACATACCATTTGCACGTTGATTGAGTGGTATAGCTTATGGTTGCGGTACGCTACCTCCATGGCATGTGGGACTACCAATTCCACATGGGTGCAGTCGATGGCGCCAATGCAACGAGGGATGCTGGCCAGTGAATGGAAACCAACCTTTGTGTTTGAGATCTCCTGGGCAGACCGTGGTAAGTAAATGTGGTCACCTGTGTGCTTCAGGAGAGCATCAAGCACTTGGTTCAGCGTATGTGAGAATAATGGTTGTGATATGCCATGCATGTGCCCCACTGTGTGCAGGTAGGTGCCTGTGGCCAGGAAGTGGAGCACAGACACTACCTTCAGTAGGGGTGGGATGGCGGTGCGTGATTCAATCGGGCTGACAATGTCGTCATGTATCATATCCACAATGGTGGTGATGGTGTCCCGGTCCAGAGGGTACAGGGTGTGGATCTGCTCAGGGTTTAGGTTGAATGGACTGGCTCGGATGCGAGGGATTGGGGGCTGCCGGCGTGGTGGCACTGGCTACACTGGTGGGGCATGCTGGCCCTGCCTCACCTTCCTTCTCCTCCTGTGTCTCCTCTGTGCTGCCAGTAGTTGTTGTTGTTATTGTTGCTGTTGTTGTTGTTGTTGTTGTTGTTGTTGCAGCAGTTCCACGGCAATCATATCCTCCAGCCCCAGCATTGCTAGTAGTATTGGAATCATTGTGGAGTGTGACTGGGTGTGGGAAGGGGTGGGGTGTGCTCCTTTGGTGCTGGCCCAGACTGTATTGCCTGCACCTGTGATGATTGTGTGCACCTGTGGCAGTTGGGAACACTTCACATGGCCATTTACGGGTGGTCTGCGATGCCGGAATTAGCTCCATGCCGGTAAGGTACTTTTCGGGCTTCAGTAGGGCGTTGTTTGCATGTCCACCAGACTTGTAACGTTCCCCTGTTTGCACCATGCCGGAATTTGCGGCATGGATGCTCACGTGCCCGCGCTCCGGGCGCTATTTACGACACCGTTAATTACGGTGCCGCTAATAGCGGATACTCGTGTCATGATCGGCCGGAGCGGTAAGCGATGCCGGTAATCCTTTACCGGCATCGTTGTTCACTTACCGCCCGGGTCGTAATGAGGCCCTTAGTCTCGACCATAGAGCCTTATCCTTAAGCAAACTGACCTTAGATAAGGGTGAAGGGGACGAAAGCCACACTAGTTGCGGACTAGATATTTCAGATGAAGAGAGGGAATCCTTCCGTCGGGAAGAGGGAGGAGCTACATGTGCCCCCGAGGGCATCCTGCAGGCAGACAAGGAAGTAAGATGGTCTGATCTCAAGCAACCTAAGGATAGGACGCCAGATCCTAAAGCATACCCAGAGTGTCCCAGAGGACGATCGTATAGTGAAAAGGGAGAATCAATCCCATATATGAGCAGTTTAAGATCGTTGACAAGAAGGAGGCGGTCAGGAACCATTGTCCCTAGTATGGATAGGCAGACGATGGGAGCCAATTGCGGGTTAGGATTTACACAGATTCCCTTATTGGAAAAAGGGGGAGCGAGATCACAGTATATTCCATGGCCACAAATGGATAAGGATCATTTAAGATGCAAACTCCCGAAGTTAACAGCAGGTGAGGGAAAATGGATTTATGAATTGGAAAAAATGACAGGGGGAAATACCTTGACAATAGGGTACATTAAGGGTCTACTAGAAGCCATTCATGAGGAAAGAGCTGATGACTGATGGAAGACAGCAGGATATTTGATTGTGACATAACAGAACACAGCGCACAATGGTGCGCCTTTAATAATTGCAGAGCACATGTCTGTAGGTCTCTCAGGGTACAGTATCCTGACACGTCAGACATGGGTGCAATCATGACACATAAGATGAAAGAGGACGAGGATCCTCTTGCTTACATTCAGGACATTCAAGAGAGTTGGATTCTTGAAACGCACGAGCCGTGGGAAAAAACGGTGGCATTATTTTGCCACATTTTATGGGAGGGATTAACCGAGCCAGTACAGAGGCAACTCAAAAAGCAAGTGGAATGGAAGCAAAGCCATGGGCAGAAATACAGTTGACAATAGTGCATCACTGTCGACTGTTGCAGGAGAAAAACAAGAAGACAGATAAGGCTAGGAAACTTGAGGAAGCTAAATTAGTTCAGAAGAAATTGTCAAAAAATGCTATAGAGGGAGCAGAATTGACGAGCAAGGATTGGTAATACAGAAAACAGACGGTACATCGCAGGCGAACAATCAGCGCCATTCCCTCCTTGGATTAAGGAGGGAATGGTATTGTACCACGAGGTAGAGGCATGGGATATCGAGAAAAGGGTGGATTCCAGAATAATCAAGGTGGGTTTCAGAACGCACAGAATGATAATCAGAATGCGCAAGGAGGGTTCAAACAAGGGGTACTAATTAAAAGGGCTCCTCCTGTATTTTGGACTTGTGGGATGACAGGGCACATTGCACACGTGTGTGGGAGCCAGGGGTATGTACAGAATGGCCAAATCTCAAGAGGGAGGACAGCTTATCCTCAAGCATATAGCTCACAAGCTAGGGAAGGGGTTGCCGAGGATCATGAAGTGTACCAGACACAGACACCTCAAATGCAACAGGCACAGCAATCACAGCAAGCGCAACTGAACCCACCACAAGAGAAGTCACAGCACACCCCTATGCAGATGCAGCAGAATGCAAACAAAGGACACTTGTTGACACCTAGAATGGGGGGGTGTCATGGCCACTGGTCATGGTCCAGTTGCTTCACATCTTGCAGGGTCCCAATGGACCCAGTCTTGGCGCCTATGTGTCATGATGCCTACCCCCGGGCATCCGGATCGTGTCCATCAGTCCCAGGAGCAGGCATCTAGATACTCATTAAAACCCCAACAGCCCCGGCTGGGGGCTGTTTGGATTCAGTCCTGGCGCCTTAGGCCCCAGGCTCATCATAGAAAACAGTCCTGGCGCCATAGGCGCCAGGCTCATAAACTTTACTTACCTTATGCAGACCATGCTGCAAATGAGTCGAAGCCAACGTGAGGCCTGGATGGGACTATTTTATTACAGGGACTATTTTTCACTTGGGTGTGGTTCTGGGGAACGCCACGCCCGAACAGCAGCCCATGTTTCGCGTTATTCTGCATCCAGCAGCGTGACGCTCACCGTGTCTGCAAGTCAGCATCCAGTCTTCTGCCACGCCCGCCTCGAATCGGAGCTCCTAGACAAAAGGAAAAAAAAGGAGAAGAGGTTAGATCACGGACATTATTTGATTCCGGACCCAGCACATCTAGGAGCCTGGAAAGGACTGTTGGGGGCCATCACTAAAGTCCACGGGTAGCTAAATCCCTTTCTCCACTTGCAGGAGAATACTTCGACGAGTCCAGCAGACAAGATAAGGCGGCCCAGTCCAGACTATCATCTCTTCACTACGCATCACATTGGTGGAGACCGCAGCTGTCCGGGTCCGATCGACGCCGGTTTGGGAACCAGGTGAGCGTAACAGAACGCAAAGCCTATCTACAAATCCCCACCCGGGCGTAATGGAGACCTCAGAAACCGACCAACTAGCCCAATTGTTATTAGAACTTAGGGCAGAAGTGCACTCTGCGCGCCAAGAAACTAATGCCCTCCGGAGAGAACTGATTGTGTCAAAGGAGCGCACTGATGATCTTGTCAGACAACTGCTGCAAAACCAAGCCGGGCAAACACCACTACCTGGACTTGGGGAGAATTCAACCCCCGTTTCATTGAGTAGCCCTGTGCAAGTGGTTCTACCAGGGAGCATTCCTTTAGCTCCACCCGAACGCTTTGCTGGGGACCCGAAAAGGTTTGCTGTGTTCATGAACCAATGCCGCTTGCACTTTTTATGCAGACCAGGAGCTTTTCCAAATGACCAAGCCAAAGTAGCCTTTGTACTGACATACCTTAGTGGCAGCGCAGCGGATTGGTCAATTCCATTAGTCAACCAGGATGACCCTCTTCTTCGGGATTTTCAGGGTTTTCAATTGAGCATGGAAAGATTATTCGCCAGACATTCACAGGGACAGGCCCTGGATAACGAACTTCTATCCATACGACAAGGAAACCAGGACCTGCTAACTTAAATCGCAACCTTCAGTAGGTTGGTGGTGGAAACCGGATGGCCAGAGGTAAAGCGAATTACATTATTTCATCGTGGACTTCGGGGTGAACTCAAAGATGTTTTGGCCCAAGTTGTAAACACACCTCAGGATTGCGCAGAATATATAGACTTAGTGGTCCGGCTAGGTGGAGTGCTGTCATTATGCCCCCGACTTCAGAATAGAAAAGCTGATCGAGCTAAGTTCGAGAATCGGGTATTGGTTAAACCCAATGTTACTCCCAAAGGAACAGATGCATCAGAACCAATGCAGATCGGGGGGTTAAGGGACCCTTAACTCAAAAAGAAAGAGAAAGGAGACGACAGATGCAGTTGTGTCTGTACTGTGGGGCCTCAGGACATTTTCTACGGGATTGACCTATAAAACCATCCAAGAAAGTAGTCGGAGTTGCTGATAGAAATCAAACAGAGCCTGATTCGGGAAACGACCACGCCCGACAAGCGTAGAGGTCCGCTTGCCGAGCTTAAAGAAGGACACTCAGGCCTCGCACCTAATCATATCAATGGTCCTTATTGATCCAAGGCAGCCATCATGTGTGCACGCAGTTAGGGCATACATTGATAGCGGGCCGTAGGAAACTATGTGGACCACGAATTGGCTTCTAGGATGAATATACCTCTCTGCAAAAAGACCACTTCGGATGTTATCACCACAGTCGATAGAACTGAAATTGCCTCTGGGCCTGTAACTCATTCCACCACAGAGATGACACTGTTGGGTCAAGATGGGCATCGAGAGACTATTGTGTTTGACTTAATCAAAGCCCCGCAGTTCCAAATAATACTGGGGATACCTTGGTTGGAAACACATAATCCTTGTATTGATTGGCGAGAGAAGAGAGTAACCTTCCCGGAGTGTGCACACACATGTTACCCGGAAAAAACATTGAACAAAAGCCTGGCCACAGTCGCTAATCCAGTCATGCAGTTACCTAAGGAATATCAAGAATTCCAGGATGTTTTCCAAAAAGAACAGGCAAACACCTTACCACCTCATAGATCATACGATTGTCAAATCGACCTCATACCCAGTGCACAACGTCCATGCAGTAGAATCTACGCCCTTACGGAACCCAAAAACCGTCACCTACGACAATACTTGGACCAATAACTTGCTAATGGCTTCATTCGTCCATCTGAGTCCCCTGCATCTTCAGCTTCATTCTTCGTGCCCAAAAAGGAAGGTGACCTCAGAACGTGCATAGACTACCGGGCATTAAACCAGATCACGGTGAAGAACCGATATCCATTGCCTCTGATCCCCGAACTACTAGACCAAGTAAAGGATGCTTGCATCTACACTAAATTAGATCTCCGAAGGGCATATCATCTGGTACGTGTAAAGAAGGGCGATGAATGGAAGACCGCTTTTCGCACCAAGCACGGATTATTCGAATATCAGGTGATGCCCTTTGGGTTGTGCAATGCACCAGCAGCCTTCCAGTATTTTATGAACGATGTCCTTCGTGAACTCATTGACGTTTGTGTTGTCGTATACATAGACGATATTCTAGTGTACTCCTCCTCAGAATCAGACCATGTTAAGCACGTTCGTGCAGTCCTTGAGAAACTACGCGAGTACGAGTTGTATGCAAAATTGGAAAAATGTGTTTTTCATGCTACAGAAGTTGAATTCCTTGGATTTATCCTGACTCCAAAAGGAGTCCGAATGGACTCTCGAAAGGTGGACGCAATTCTCAAGTGGCCATCACCCAGTTCAGTTAAAGGGGGGCAAAGCATGCTTGGGTTTGCTAATTTCTAACCGCAGATTTATTCCTGACTTCTCATATGTTGTACACCACATCACAGCACTTTTGCGAAAAAACAAACACTTCTTGTGGACCGAAGAGGCTGAAAAAGCCTTCTAAGAACTGAAATTGAAATTCACGTCGGCACCTGTCTTAAAGCATCCACGCCCCGAGCTCCCATACATAGTTGAAACCGATGCATCCAGTTTAGCCATGGGGGCTGTCCTGTCCCAGAAGGATCCAGAAACCGGTCAACTTCATCCAGTAGCATTTTGGTCCAGAAAATTCTCGGCCCCCGAATTAAACTATGCGGTTACTGATAAAGAGTTGTTAGCCATCAAATCCGCCTTCAAGGATTGGCGGCATTATCTTCTCGGTGCCAGGCATACCATTACTGTAATCACCGATCACAGGAACTTGCAGTATTTAAAAACAGCCAAGGCCCAATCATTGCGTCAACTTCGATGGGCCTTATTCCTTGCCGAATTCAATTTCGTGATCACTTATCAACCAGGTTGTAAGAATGGTAAGGCAGACGCTTTATCCCGAATCGGGATGGGAGAAGCATATTCGAACCCTGAACGGGTGCCTATAATTTCTGAATGAAGAATCCTTGGGATAACTACTCTACAGACCTTAGAAGATATTTATTTAAAGATCCAACAACTTTTCGATTCAGCAGCCCTGCAGGACTGGGTTAAAAAGGGCCAAGATTATTCAGTTGTCAATGACCTACCTTACTATCAAGGGCGTCTATTTCTACCACACAAGGAACTACAAGAACAAGTCATCTCCAATTACAATGAAGCTCTGATGGAAGGGCACCCAGGTATTGCAAAAACTGAAGCAAAAATTAAAATAGAATTCTGGTGGCCCACCTGGCGAAAAGATGTAAAGTCATTTGTACTGTCTTGTGGCATCTGCGCCCAGAACAAAAGTCAAAAGAAGAAACCAGCTGGTCTTTTACAACCTTTAGATATTCCACCCGCACCATGGCACACTTTGTCTTTAGACTTTATTACAGATCTACCACCATGTAATGGATTCAACACCATTCTAGTTATTGTGGATCTTTTTTCCAAGATGGCCCACTTCATTCCTTTCAAAGGATTACCTTCTGCTTCAATCTTGGCCAAGGAATTTCTCGAAAATATTGTTCGAATACATGGATTTTCTTCCGTATTGATCTCTGACCGAGGTAGTCAGTTCATTTCACAATTTTGGCAGAAGTGTTGTCAATTGGCACAAATCGAAGTAAGGTTATCAACCAGTCACCATCCCCAAACCGATGGGCAGACGGAGAGAAACAACCAGATTCTTGAACAATACCTACGTTGTATGCTCCACCAAACCGAAAGTAATTGGAAGGACATTTTATGGATTTCTGAATACGCATACAACAACTCTGTACATTCAGCAACCGGACAAAGCCCCTTTTATACCATATATGGACATCATCCTCGAACCTCAGAAGTCGATTCGCCCCAGCATTTAGAAATGCTGGCAGTAACTCATCTGCATTCTACTATTACACAAGCCTTTAAAGAGGCAACAAAATATTTGAAACAAGCAAAAGAGAAATACAAGAAAAATGCTGATCAACATAGAAGTGTGACCCCACCATATCGAATCGGAGTTTGGCTGGCTACAAGACATATACCTCTGAAAGGAACTCAGACTTTTAATCCTAGATATTTGGGACCTTACACCATTAAGGCCATTATCAACCCGGTGGCCGTCAAATTAGAACTACCCTCTAATATGCGGATTCATCCTGTCTTTCATGTTTCACTTCTAAAACCAGGTCAACCCGGGACAAGATTAACCAAACCACCTGAACCCATCCTAATAGATGGAGAACCTGAATTCGAGGTAAAAACCATCCTGGACTCTAAAATGGTTAAATCAAGACTTTTTTATTTAATCGACTGGAAGGGTTACGGACCACAAGAAAGGTCATGGGAACCTAGTGACCACGTTCATGCTCCTCGATTGGTGAAAAAATTCCATCGGGACTTCCCAGACAAGCCAGGACCAAGGGGAAGAACAACTTTAGGAAGGGCTTTGGGGGGGAGTGCTGTCATGATGTCTACCCCCGGGCATCCGGATCGTTTCCATCAGCCCCAGGAGCAGGCATCCAGATACTCATTAAAACGCCAACAGCCCGGGCTGGGGGCTGTTTGGATTCAGTACTGGTGCTTTAGGCGCCAGCCTCATTATAGACAACAGTCCTGGCGCCATAGGCGCCAGGCTCATAAACTTTACTTACCTTATGCAGGCCATGCTGCAAATGAGTCCAAGCCAACGTGAGGCCTGGATGGGACTATTTTATTACAGGGACTATTTTTCACTTGGGTGTGGTTCTGGGGAACTTCTTACCTGGGACTACTTTGCAGGCTATTTAAACCACACCCGAACAGCAGCCCATGCTTCGTGTTATTCTGCATCCAGCAGCGTGACGCTCACCGTGTCTGCAAGTCAGCATCCAGTCTTCTGCCACGCTCGCCTCAAATCCGGAGCTCCTAGACAAAAGGAAAAGAAAGGAGAAGAGGTTAGATCACGGACATTATTTGATTCCTTACCTGATTCCGGACCCAGCACATCTAGGAGCCTGGAAAGGACATTATTTCAGCACGCGTCGCTTCGCCAGCAGCAGCGCCGCGTTATACTCACCAGTACACCGCATCTTTCGACTCGGCGCTGCCTCCATCATTTTCTTCGGCGAAATCGAGCACCTGGGGGGAAAACAAAAGGAATAACAAGGTGAGCCGAGAAAATCGACAAAGACAATCTCTTTACCACCATAGGCTTACCTGCTTTACCACCGGAGATATTATTCTTTAATTTGCTGCATCTTCCTATGCCGCACCTAAAAAGGGAGAGAAAACAGCAAGTTAAACTCATGCAACTTTTACCGGACAGTGTTTGGTAATATGGACTCTTACCTGAACGCCATCAGCTGCCTCCAGGCAATATTCTTTTGGACTCAGCTGCAACCTAACGAGGGAATGGAACAAGAGTGAACATCGGACATATTGAACTCTTTGAACTTTATAGACACTTGAGTTAATATTCTTCCGGAACTCCTCCAGTACCTTCAACCCAGTGAAGTAACTGATATCTACGCGCCCCTGCATGCCATGCAGGATGGAGAGCTTATCATTTAAAAACATAAGGTGAGATTACCAAAAGGGGATATCAGAGGTGATTAGTGGGGAGAGCGAGCACTGTTGGGGGGCCATCACTAAAGTCCACGGGTGGCTAAATCCCTTTCTCCACTTACAGGAGAATACTTCTATGAGTCCAGCAGACAAGATTAGGCGGGCCAGTCCAGACTATCATCTCTTCACTACGCATCACGTTGGTGGAGACCGCAGCTGTCCGGGTCCGATCGACGCCCCCGTGGGAACCAGGTGAGCGTAACACTATGGCACAAAGCTCATTACAAAGTGTGCTCTGCACACGGATTGGGTAAAGCACCTGCATCTAGCCAGGGCGGGGCCCTACCAATGCATGGAAGGCACATGCAGAAGACAGGTGGAGTGGCAAGGTGGGGCCAAAAGGAGGGGGCCAAGGGGAGTGGCTGGGGCCAGGCTATATAAGCCGTCCTCACTCGCTTGCTGGTGCTTCAAGTTAGTCTGCTAGAGCAGCAACTCTGAAGTCTATGCGCACATCTTACCTGAGTCAGCCACGCCATCGCTTGAAGAACTGCTATTCGCTTCCGACCCTGCAGCAGCCGCATGCATTTTACCTGTCTCCTCGGGTCCTCCGTGGGTACCGTCTAGCATCCTTACCAGTACCGAACTCCCATCAACACGAGACCTTCTTCCGACGCAGCATCCTCGCAGATCTTCATCTCCGACAGCCTGCAGGAGTTCGGAAACCACTCACCAGCAAACACCGACCAGCTGCACCTGCAAAGGGAAAGGGAAACACAAGGTTAGCAATTGCATAGACTTTAACACGCTAAGCAGCGCAACTCACGAACGGGGTTGTAACTTCTGGAAAGTCTACTTACCACTAGTAGGTCCTCCGGAATAGACTTTTTTATCATCACGTGCCCCTGGGTCATCTTCATACCTGAGAGAGAGAAAGGACAATATAAGGTTACGGACAATAATCATTGGGGAAAATTATCACGAAGAATACGGACAATAATCATAGTTATAAAAACCCACCTTCAAGACGGAATGGTCACAGCCGGTCTGGACCTCAACGTTAAGGACCAGTGACGCAACTAGGTCCATCCACAGCGCCCTGCTGAAGAAAGCAGGACGGAGAGCTCATCCTTACATCAAAACAGGAACAGTGCCAGCATCCTGGGTCCTCGATAACGCAGCGGCTGGGGCAGAAAGTCGATCCAAGGGAGCCAGGTCCTGGGAGGGCTCCAACCGTGACCCAACGTCCCCGCAGAGACCAGGTGAGCGTAACAGAACGCAAAGCCTCTCTGAATCTCTGCCTGGGCGTTATGAATACCTCTGAGACTGGCCAGTTGGCCCAATTGCTGGGGGAACTACGAGCTGAAGTGCATGCCTCTAGACAAGAGACAAATTAGTTAAGAAGGGATCTCATTGTTGCTCGAGAACGAACCGACGAACTGTCAAGGCATGTGCTTCAAACTCCTGCGGGGCAAGTCCCGTTACATGGAATCGCGCCAAGCCCTTTGCCACCATCACCACCAGTTCAAGTGGTACTCCCAGGGGCTGTACCGTTGGCTCCACCTGAACGGTTTACCCGCGACCCCAACAAATTTGCAATATTTATGAATCAGTGTCGCCTGCACTTTTTGTGCCACCCAGGAGCATTCCCGAACAACAGTTCCAGGGTGGCTTTCGTACTTTTGTATTTAGGAGGCAGCACAGCAGACTGGTCCATACCATTGGTCAATCAGGATGACCCAGTACTTCACATTTTTGGGGAGTTTCAACGGGAATTGGAGAAGTTGTTTGCGAGACACTCCCAAGGACAGGCTCTGGATAACAAACTGTTCTCCCTAAGACAGGGAAATCATGATCTATTGACGCATATAGCCACCTTTAACCGCCTCATTGCACAAGCCAACTGGCCTGAAGAAAAAAGGACCACATTATTCTACTGAGGACTGCATGGGTAACTCAAGGACGTGCTAGCCCAAGTGGTCAATCCTCCTGAATGTTGTGCAGAATACATTAACCTGACGCTGCAACTGGATCATAGGTTACAAGACTGAAAATTGGATTGCACAAGAACTGACGAGAGGTCAGTCTATATGCGACCCAGGGACAATCAAGTCAAGGCCCATGAAACTACTGAACCCATGCAAATCGGGGGGTTACGGGCCCCTATATCTAAGGCAGAGAGAGAAAAAAGGAGGCAACAACAACTTTGTTTGTATTGTGGCAAGGCTGGCCACTTTCTTCGAGATTGCCCAACAAAACCACCCAAGAAAACTGTAGATGCAACGAACAATAACGATAATGAACAAGACCAGACCCCGGAAAACTCCAGCGCCCGGCAAGGGTAGGGGTCCCCTTGTTGAGCGAAATGAAGAAAGTAGTTCAGACCTCACATCTAGTCATTCCGGTACTTATAGTCCACCACCAGCAACTAGCAAGGGTACACGCCTTGGAGGTGTATATCAACAGTGGAGCAGTAGGTAACTATATTGATCAGGATCTAGCCGCACGAATATGCCTCCCTCTTCGGCATAAATCACAGGCAGAAAACGTAACTGCAGTGGATGGCTCTCAATTATCCTCTGGACCAGTAACGCAACACACCAAAAATGTTATGCTGATATGTCAGGACGGACATCGAGAAGACATCTCTTTTGATCTTATTGGAGCGCCACAGTTCCAGATGATCCTAGGAATGCCGTGGCTGGAGACCCATAATCCCAGAATAAACTGGAAAACATGAGTGCTGACCTTTCCGCAAGAATGCGCCAAAACCTGTTATCATAAGAACTTGCAGAAACCCAACATCAAGGTAAAAGCACTTCTGGCTCTTGCGGGTGCCTTACCCCCGGAATATGTGGACTATCAAGACGTATTCCAAAAAGAACAAGCAAATACTTTGCCTCCACATAGACCCTACGACTGCCAGATCGACCTGATACCCGGGGCTCATATCCTGTGCAGTCGAATATATGCTTTGACGCAGCAAGAAAATCAACACCTATGACCCTACCTAGATCAGTACCTAGCAAACGGATTCATTCGTCCATCTAAATCCCCTGCGTCCTCAGCACTCTTCTTCGTACCCAAGAAGGAAGGTGACCTCAGAATGTGCATCGATTAGAGGGCATTGAATCAAATTATGGTTAAGAATAGATACCCTCTGCCACTCATCCCAGAATTACTCGATCAGGTAAAGAACTCAAACAACTACACAAAACTAGACCTCCGGGGGGCCTATCACCTCGTACGTGTTAAAAGAGGCGACGAGTGGAAAACAGCATTCCGGACCAAATACAGACTTTTCGAGTATCAGGTGATGCCCTTTGGATTATGCAATGCACCAGCGGCATTCCAGTTCTTTATGAACGATGTACTCCACAAACTATTGGATGTCTGTGTTCTCGTTTACATTGATGATATCCTGATCTATTCGCAGTTCAGGGAAGATCATGTTGGCCATGTAAGAGCAGTGTTGGAAAAGCTCCGTCAGCACCGATTGTTTGCCAAACTAGAGAAATGCTCCTTCCACGTCACGGAGGTCGAATCTTTGGGCTTCATGCTTACTCCACAAGGAGTTCATATGGACACACGCAAGGTTGGAGCTATCCTCAAATGGCCATCCCCGACATCTACCAAAAGGGTACAAAGTGTACTGGTATTTGCTCATTTTCATAGACGATTTATACCACAATTCTCGTCCATCCGATCACATCCCTTCTAAAGAAGAATAAAACATTATTTTGGTCCGTCGAGGCTGAGAGCGCCTTTCAGGAATTAAAACAAGCCTTCACCTCAGCTCCCATACTTTGACATCCTCAGCCGGATCTACCCTATGTGGTTGAAACGGATGCCTCCAGTATTACCATGGGAGGCGAGTTATCGCAAAGGGACCCTGAGACGGGGCAGCACCATCCCATAGCATTTTGGTCCCGCAAGTTTTCTGCACCTGAAAAGAATTATGCAATTACCGGCAAAGAGCTCCTGGCAATCATAGGAGCCTTCAAGACCTGGAGATACTACCTTTTTTTTTTTTTTTTAGTTTCAAGTACAACCATAACAAGAATCGTCCCCAAATTCCCCTCCCCACACCCCACCCTCCTAAAGAGCAGGCACAAACTGACCAAGATCATGACGCGAAGATGTCCAAAATCCTGATTTTGTGTGGGCACCACTGCACCATATAGTCCGACTGGAGGTATTCTAGCACCGTCCCCCATTCTTTCATAAAGGATCCCCCTGTGCCTCGCAAGTTGTAGGATAGTTTTTCCATCGTTAGGAGTGACCAAACCTTCTGGAGCCATCCAAAAGTTAGGGGAGGGGGTCTTGTTGCTTCCAGTTCAGGGCTATCGCCGCCCATGCCGTTATTAACATACCCATAAAGCTGCTCCACTGTGCTGCAGTGAGCTTCTTAGCAGCTCCGTCCCTAAGCCCACACATCCACACCATCTCCCCCATTTGCTGAACATTAGGGAGCATCCCCTGCATTTGTGTTCATACCTCCTCCCATTATCCCCATATTTCCTTACAGTCCCACCAGATATGCCTCCATGTCCCCTCAACATCACAGTCCCTCCAGCACAGCCTAGACACGTTAGGAAACATCGAGTGCAACCTCTCCGGAGTCAGATGCCATTGGGTCATCACCTTTAACCACATTTCCCTCATTTGGGCCGAGCGAGTCAATCTTGGAATACCTCCCCAGAGTTCCTCCCAGTGCAGTTTGCTGATCAGTGCCCCCAATGTATCCTCCCATTTATTCCCTTTGGACGTTGATAAGCTTATATAGTGACAAAACCAATTTCTTGGTGCCTGAGTTAGAAATAATACATTTTTCAAATGGAGTAAGGGACCTTGTTGCTGCCTGCTTAATATGCGAGCTGGAGAGCCAGTGCCTTAGTTGCTCGTACCTATACCTATCTGATTCCTGCAGGTGTAGGTGCATTTACATGTCTCAAACGACATGACTTCTTGCTCGTCAAACATCTCCACGATTTTGGTGCAACTCGCCGTTTCCCAGCTCCCATATG
Organism: Ambystoma mexicanum; assembly: GCF_040938575.1. Classification (NCBI taxonomy): domain Eukaryota; kingdom Metazoa; phylum Chordata; class Amphibia; order Caudata; family Ambystomatidae; genus Ambystoma; species Ambystoma mexicanum. Next base: position 1,185,252,074 of record NC_090922.1, read on the forward strand.
CCCCCCTTTCTTGACCCGGTGGAAAGTCAGGGTTTCCGAACATAGGAGTAAACGAGCCCAGGATCCCTGTCAGAGTACCTGTCCATGCTAATTCATCCCATTCCGCCAGCGGGCCCTCATAACTTCACTGATGCGTAAGTTGGGGTGTTGTGCTTGTTTCCCCAACCACAACAATTCTCTCATAGGGGCTCTCGCCACCGCCCTGTCCTGTACAGCCCACACTTTCTGGCCCTCCCCCTGCAGCCATTCCCTCAGGGTCCATAGCTGCACCGCTTGGTAGCACCTTAGAAAATGTGGCAGTGCCATGCCTCCTTCTCGGGCTGGTGCTGAAAGTACCGCCCTCCCTATCCTTGGGGCCTTCCCCCGCCACACAAAAGACGCCGTTGCCTTTGAGAGAGCCCTAAAGAAGGACTTAGGGACTCTGATCGGGAGAGCCTGAAATAATTACAATAGTTTGGGAAGAATGGTCATCTTCACTGCCGTGATTCTTCCCCACCATGAAGGCACCTGCGGGCTCCAACGTTCCAACTCCCGTTTGATTTCCCCCAAGAGTGCCGGGTAGTTCCCCCCATATTGTTGGTCTACCCTGGATGTAAGGGTTACACCCAGGTATCTGATCCCCTCCCTTGCCACCCTTAGCCCAAGGCAGTCCACCTTTCTCAGGATATTTTCTCTTTCCCCCGCCAGCCACAGAATTTCTGATTTATTTCTATTCATCTTCAACCCTGAGACCACCCCGAAGTCCTCTATTTCCCGTATGACCTCTCGGAGAGTACTTCCTGGATCTGAGATGGCTAACAACAAGTCATCCGCATACCCCACCACCTTATGCTGCCTACCGCCCATTACAATCCCCTGAATCCCGGGCGACTCCCTTATCCTAATTAGGAGCGGTTCCAGGAAAATTGCGAAAAGCAGGGGCGAGAGAGGGCACCCCTGCTTGGTGCCCCTAGTCAGCCGCACGATGTCCGTAACCTCACCATTTATAGCTATTATTATTAAGGGAGAGTTATAGTTTGCCCTAACCATGCTTAGAAAATTCTCCCTGAAGCCCATCCGCCCTAAAATACTACCCAAGAAGGACCATTCCATGCAGTCAAATGCCTTTTCGGCATCCACCACAAGTAACACTGCCGGGGACTGCGTAACTCCTATTTTCTCCACAAGGTGAGTAATACGTCTTAAGTTATCGTGGGTTTGCCTCCCTGGAACAAAACCCGACTGATCATCTCGGATTAAGTCCGGCAAAAGTGGGGACAGTCTAACAGCAAGGATTTTTGTATAGAATTTGGAATCCAAATTTATTAGGGAGATTGGACGGTATAACCCCGGGAAGTCCCGGGTCCTTCCCAGCCTTGTGGAAAACCATGACCTTAGCCTTGTTCATCGAGGGGGTTACATTGCCTTCCCCCCCTGAAATAATTATATAGCTTTGACAGGAAGGGGATCAGTTCCTTCGCATACATTTTGTAAAAAGCAGCAGTAAATCCGTCTGGTCCCGGTGCCTTATTCACTCTGAGACCCTTGATTGCAGACCGCACTTCATCTTCCCGATCTCTTCCTCCAGCTTCTCCCTATCTTCCTTCGTGATCTGTGGGATATCTAGGGTATCGGAAAATGCATTATATGCAGCCCCGCTAGGGTTTTCTGTGGTGTACAATTCCTCAAAGAAATCCCTGAATATCTCCCCCATTTCGCTTGAACGGGTGAATTTGACTCCCTTTGGATTACGAATCTCCTTAATCATAAGGCTTTGTTGTTTCGCCCGCAATTGTCTGGCTAGCAGCTTGTCAGCCTTGTTAGCCTTCGCATAAAACCAATGTCTGAGTCATAACAGAGAAGCCTCAGCCCTTTTTGTGCAGAGAGCATCCAGCTGTCCTTGTACGTGTCTCAACTCCCTTTTCACAGACCTCGTGGGTTTCCCCAGGAGTTCCACCTGTAAGTCCGTGAGCTGCCTTTCCAATTCCCTTTCCCATCCCCGCCTCTGCTTATCCTTTGCAACCTTCATTGCTATCAAGTGACCCCTTAGGACAGACTTAAAAGCTTCCCATACCGTACCCAGCTTAACTTCTCCTGTGTCGTTGTGGGCGAAGTACTCCAGAATCCTCTCCCTAAGCGTATCCATCATGATAGGGTCATGGATTACATCGTTCGGAAATCTCCACCTCCAGAGACTCCTTCTACAGGACGGGGACTTCACCTCCAGACACAGCAGGGCATGGTCCGACAAAGAAATCGGCCCAATATCTATTCCCTGAACTTCCCCCAGCAGCCTCACCGAAACCCAGAAATGGTCAATTTTTGACATGGAGTTATGAACATGGGAGTAGTGGGTATTCCCTCTCTGCTGGTCTTTCAGTTCCCGCCACACGTCCCTGAGCGCTAAATGATCCATCATACGCCGAAGAGGTTTGGAAGGTGCACCCTGTCCCTCATGCCCTCTCGAGCTTCTATCTATTGCCGGATAACAGGCCAGGTTCAAGTCTCCTCCCAGGACAATCTCCCCTTTAGTAAAGACCTCCAATTTCCCCAGGGTCTCCCTCAGGAAGCCATTTTGCCCCGTATTTGGAGCATATACTGACGCCAGGTTAAGCCTAAGACCATCCAACTCAACATTCACAAATGCGTACCTGCCCAGTTTATCCACAAGGGAATTCTGTATTTGTATGTTCTTGCATTCATGGACCGCAATTGCTACCCCTGCTTTCTTGTCCGGCGCATTGGATTGCTCAACAACCTTATTACCTCTTAAACGCAACTTTGCCCTGTCCCTTTGCCTAATGTGAGTTTCCTGAAGCAAAAGAACGTCTCCCTTTTCCCCGCTAAGCATACCCTCAATTTTCTTCCTCTTCACCGGGAATGTAATCCCCTAACATTAAATGAAAGGGAACGCAGCTTACCCATCGGCCTTAGTAGCCTGCAGAAACTTCTCCCTGCCACCATGATGTCCCAAGCCTGCTCCCCTACGTCCCTCCACCCCTCCCTTACTCCCCTCCCCCCAAATAACCCCCCCAACAACCAAACATCAGCCCTGATGAAGGCCAGGCACCTAAGGTAGCTAGGGCGCCCTGCCCCACGCTCCTAGCGCTCAGGTAACTCGGGTGTAACATCCCAGGGAGTCCTAAACCCTGCATTACCTCTTTTAGTGTGAAATTCCAGTGGTGGTGCCCCGCCGGTCCGCGATCCCTAGTGGACCGGATCGCATCTCCTCCTCTTCACCCCCGGCACATCGTGTGGCTTGCTGTGCCCTTCCAGAGGTGCACCCAACCCTTCACCATTGCCTGCCCCCAGGTGGCTTCCTCCTCCTCTGGACTGTTTTCCATTCCCATGGTTTCCTGAAGTCTTCCTCCCCTACTCGACCTGCACCAGAAGTCTGGTCCTCCTCTTACAGACCCAGCACTTGCAGGCCCTCATCGCAGGTAGTCACCCTGCTTTGTTTCCCCTCCCACAAGAAGAGGAGACCAAACGGAAAGGTCCATCGATATCTGATTTCCCTGGAGATAAGTTCTTTGACCACCGGGGCCATCGCCTTTCTTTTCTGCAGAGTGACCTGTGCCAAATCCTGAAACAGGTGAATTTCCCTGCCGTTCATCCTGATGTGATCTAGGTCCCTCGCCTTTCTCAGAATCTCCTCCTTCTGCGGGTATGAAGACATTGCCACTAACACATCTCTCGGCCTCACCCCCGACTCCCCTGCTGTCCTGGGGCCCATCCAATGCACTCTGTCAATTCTGATGTGATCGGGCTCCGCTGCGGCTATTATGTCCCTGAAGACTTCCTGTACCGTCGATTTGAGGTCCTTATCCTCCACGGATTCTGCCATGTTCTTGATGCAGATATTCGCCCTGAGCAACCTGTTTTCAAGGTCCTCGCACTGCAGCTCTAGATTGTGGGAGAGCTGTACCAGGTGTTCCTGTGTCTCGGCCCGTTATGACGCCTCCTCCTCTGCATTCTGGACGATCTTCTCCAGGGCATCCGTACGCTCCTCCAGTTTCCTGATGTCCACGCGCAAGTCTTGACCGCCTGTTTCATATCTTGCCGTAACGTGGTAAACTGCTCCTGCACTGTGGTCATAAACCTTTCTTGCAATTCCTTCAACCACGAGTGCATGTCCTCCTTCGTAGCCTGAGTCTCTTGTGGGGGGGACTCAGACTACGAGTTTCTGCTTGTGACTTCCCTCTTGTATGCGTCAAGGTATTGGCAGCCCACATGTATGTCAAGCTTGCATCCTGCCTGGATGACTGGGCAGGAGTGGCCCCCGATCCCCCTTCCCCTTCGCCTTGGACATCCCGTCAGGCAGTCCTTCTTTCCAACCATGCACTGTGGGAGCTCCGGATCACCCTGGCGGGTTGATGACCCACCCACTTGGTGACCTGCAGGGCGCTCCCCTAATCTTCACTTTTGTGCGACTTCCCTGCATGCAATAACTTGAGTGTCCACCAGAAACTTCTTATGTGAACTCAGCAACCATCAGTGCCCTCTGAGCACAGGACCAATCTGGAGCCATCTGCCGTTAGGGCTGCCAGTCTTCCTGATGGGGCTTCGTGGCCCTTTACCCTGTGTTATCCTCCTCTAGGGTACGGGGGGCAGAGGAGTCTTCCCTCTGCTGCCCCCGAGTCACCAAAACCGGACCCCTCTCCTCCCGCGTGCCCAAATCCAGAGGAGGGGAGGCGAGGGAGCGACCCCTCCACCCGCAAATCCGGGGTCCCCCAGCCGCAGGCCCCGGCCTCCCGGATCCGCCCACCAGCCCCTCCACCCAGGATGATTCCTCCGCGTGGCTGTGGAGTGTTCAATATACTCCCCGCCTCCCGCAGCTCTGCAGATCCCGGGCTTGTCCGCTCGAGGGGCCGCCTCACCCTACGCGGCCGTACGTTGCCTGCAAGCCACTCCACACCTTCAGGAGACGGGGCTCCTCCACCGCATCTCCACCAAACTTACTCCACTCCTCTGATCCCCGTCCCCATCGGGCTCCCCCAGCGCCGAAACTCCAATACGCGGGCCGCGAGCCTCCTCCCCCGCCGAGAGGCATCGGGTCCACACTGGCTGTCCTGCAGGTTCGGCTGAGGGGGCCTGTGCGGGTAAAGGCAATTCTATGCACCGGAACCCCAGGTGAAAGCGTGCTCTTCACCGCACTCGGCCACAGTGGGGAAGGGGCCCGACCGCCAGTCCGAATTCCTTCACCCCGTCCGGAAAATGCCTCTGCAATATGCTTAAATCGCGGCCCGGCGGGAGAGACACCTACTCACGTCTCCGCGCCACGGCCGTCATCTTAGAAGTTGAGACACTACCTTTTAGGGGCAAAACACACGGTTACTGTTATTACTGATCGCCGTAATCTACAATTTTTAAAACAGCCAATGCTCAATCCTCGCGTCAACTCCGTTGGGCTTTATTCTTTGCCGAGTACGATTTTGTAATAACCTACTGACCAGGAGTGCGTAATGGAAAGGCAAACACCATATCGAGAATGGGAGAGGACAAGGACGCCTTCAATCCATCCGACCCATAGCCATTATTCCTGAAGAACGGATTCAACATCAGATAGCCGTAACTACTTGCTGGGAAGACATAAAGACTGATCTCCAAACTCAGATGGACCTGACAGCCCAAAAGGAATGATTGAGTAAGGGGGTTCAATACTCCATCAGAGATAATCTGCCATACATTCAGGGAAGACTATATGTTGAAGATAAGTAAATACGCACTAAAATAATAGAACACTATCACGAGTCACTGGTGGAATGACATCCTGGGATCGCTAAGACCAGAGCCAAAATCCATAAAAACTATTGGTGGCCCTCATGGAGGAAGAATGTGGCCCAGTTCGTTATCACTTGCGTTGTTTGCGCACAAAACAAATCCCAGAAATTAAACCCTGCAGGGCTGTTGAGACCATTAGGAGTACCGCCAACACCATGGCATACATTGTTAATGGACTTCATCACCGATCTGCCTCCCTGTGATGGGTTTAATACAATACTGGTCGTGGTAGACCTATTCTCCAAAATGACACATTTTATCCCACTGAAGGGACTTCCCACCGCTGCTACTCTGGCCACAGTATTCCTGGAACAGATCGTCCACCTACATGGTTTTCCATCCGTATTGGTTTCTGACCGGGGAACTCAGTTTCGGCCTTCTGGAAAAGATGTTGTAAACTAGCCCAAATTGACCTCCGTCTTTCCACAAGTCACCATCCACAAACCGATGGCCAAATGGAAAGGATGAACCAGACGCTAGAACAATACCTGAGATGTATGTTGCAACAAACAGGAGAGTCCTGGAAAAACATCCTCTGGTTAAGTGAATTTGCATACAACAACTCTATACATACCAGCACTGGACCCCATTTTACACGATAAATGGTCGACACCCAAGAACATATTCCTTTGGTCCCCTTGACGAGTTGGAGATGCCAGCTGTTACATCATTGCATAAAGTAATCACTCAGTCTCTTAAAGAAGCTACTGAAAACTTGAACCGCGCTAAGGAGCAGCAAAAGAAATTCACAGACCAACATAGGACAGAGGCTCCACAATATCACGTTGGGGATAAAGTGTGGTTGGCATCCAAAAACATTCCATTAAAAGTACCTTGTGCCTTTCGGCCACGTTACCTGGGTCCATACCCAATTAAAGCCATCATAAAGCCTGCTGCCATGAAATTGGATTTACCAGCCAACATGCAAATTCACCCAGTTTTTCATGTCTCTCTTCTAAAACCAGTGAAACCAGACACTCGAATTTCAACACCACCAGAACCGTAGATCATTGCAGGTGAACTTCAGTATGAGGTAAAGAACATCCTGGACTCCAAGAAAGTAAGCTCAAAACTTTATTATCTCATTGATTGGGAGGGCTACGGGCCCCAGGACTGTACTTGGGAACCTGCCAAACCAGGACCGGAGTGAAGGACAACCGTGAGAGGGGCCTTGAGGGGGAGTGCTGACCTGGTCACTGGTCATGGGCCAGTTACTTCACATCTTGCAGGGTCCCAATGGACCCAATCTTGGTGCCTATGGCACCAAGCTCATTACAAAGTATGCTCTGCACACGGATTGGGGAAAGCATGTGCATCTAGCCAGGGCTGGGCCCTACCAATGCATGGCAGGCATGTGCAGAAGACAGGAGGAGTGGCAAGGTGGGGCCACAAGGCGAGGCCTAAGGGGAGTGGCTAGGGCCAGGCTATATAAACCGCCCCACCCGCATGTTAGCGCTGTTCAGAAGACGCTTACCTGATTCAGCACAAGCATCTTCAGTCTCCGGAACCTTCCAGCACCTTACCTGAATTCAGCCACGCCATCGCTGGAAGCATTGCCATCTGCTTCCACCTCTGCAGCTACCGCGCGCATCTTACCTTGAGGTCAGCCACACCATCGTGGGAAGTTCAGCTACCTGTTTCGAACTCTGAAGTCGACTCACGCATCTTACCTGTCTCCTCGGGTCCTCCGCGGGTGCCATCTAGCATCCTTACCAGTCCCGAACTCCCATCAACACGAGACCTTCTTCCGACGCAGCATCCTCGCGGATCTTCATCTCTGGCAGCCTGCAGGAGTTCGAAAACCGCTCACCAGCAAACACCGACCAGCTGCACCTGCAAAGGAAAAGGGAAACACAAGGTTATCAATTGCATAGACTTTAACACGCTAAGCAGCGCAACTCACGAACGGGGGGTGTAACTTCTGGAAAGTCTAATTACCACTAGTAGGTCCTCCGGAATAGACTTTTTTATCATCCCGCACCCTTTGGTCATCTTCATACCTGAGAGAGAGAAAGGACAATATAAGTTTACGGACAATAATCATTGGGGAAAATTATCACAAAGAATACGGACAATAATCATAGTTATAAAAACCCACCTTCAAGACGGAATGGTCGCAGCCGGTCTGGACCGCCATGTTAAGGACCAGTGACGCAACTAGGTCCATCCACAGCACCCCTGCTGAAGAAAGCAGGACGGAGAGCTCATCCTTACATCAAAACAGGAACAGTGCCAGCATCCTGGGTCCTCGATAACGCAGCGGCTGGGGGAGAAAGGCGATCCAAGGGAGCCAGGTCCTGGGAGCGCTCCAACCGTACCCCAACGTCCCCGCACAGACCAGGTGAGCGTAACAGGGTGTCACTCTGGTGGGAGGGAATCCCTTTATGGGTACATGGGTATGTATGTATCCGCAATAGGACAGCTCACAGGGCGACTTGATGTGTTCAGTACTATCAGTGACACCAGACCCCCAAGAGGAACCAAGGCTTGATGTGACGATAGAAGGCAAATCTTTTTCATTTATAGTAGACACTGGGGATACTACTCATTCATGTATGCGAGAGGGAAAATATCCAATGTTAGGAATTGCCATGAATGCTCAAGGGTTCTCTGAAGCTGCAAGTCGAGTTCCTTTTACTGATGAATTACCAGTCTCCATAGGAGAGTGTGACATGTCTGTTCCATTCTTGTATTCACAACAGACACCAGTTAATATTTTGGGAAGAGATGATTTCTTTTACTGACAAAGGGATAGTGTGTTCCCCTCCTGGAATACATTATATGAATGTAGGTGAATTGAATTTGGCATTCACAGGGCAAGTGGCTCTGCGAGGAGTCCCAATGGAACCCGAGGTTTTTCTTTATGGGGTGAGCATTCTGTTGAAATGGCTACTTGGCTTAGTGCGAAGGACTATGAGAATACCTGATGAATTCTTGTTTAGACCACAGATACCCATGGACGAAGAGGGAGGACAGACCATCCCTATAGAATTAGATGCAGAAATAGTGCCAGGGGAAATGGAAATGCTTGAAGGAACAGATGGCAAGGGTAGGCCATGGAGGACAGTGATAGCTATTGGAGAAGGGTACAGGTTGACTGGCGTCACTGACGATAACATGTTTAGAAACGACCCATCGGATGATAAAGTAGTGTTCTTTAGAAGCATTACATATTGGATTAGAATAGAGAAAAGGGATATCCCACAGTGAATGGCGATAATGTGGCAGCATCCAGCATTTTCTGATGAAGATTTGGAGAAAGTGCCAGGCGCCTTATGGACTACAGGCCCTTATGACGTAGGCCTATTGAAGGGGATAGGGGAAGTTAAGATAAAGTTGAAGCAAGGAGCAATTTTACCTTGAGCAAGACAGTACCCAATGTCTCGAGACGCAGATTAGGGTATTTTTAAGACTATTTCAGCACTGATGGAACAAGGTATCCTGGTGTCATCAGAATCATGATGCAACACCGTGGTGTACCCTGTGAAAAAATCAAAGGGAGGGTTGTGGAGATGTATACAATATATGAGACTTATTAACCAGATTGTAAAGGCAGACTTTCCTTTAGTTCCTAACCCAGCGATGATACTACGCAGTATCCCAGTGGAATCGTGATATTTCACGGTGATCAATTTGAAAAATGTGTTTTTCTCAATCCCATTACATAAGGACTCACAACACATGACTTCATTTACATTTCGCCAAATCTGCCTGAAATACACTTGTTTGCCTCAAGGATACTGTGTGTCCCCATCGATCTTCTTTAACAGAGTTCTACAGATGGATCTAGGCAATATTGATTTAAAGAATGCTGTGATACAGTAGGTAGATGACATTTTAATTTGTAGCACCACAGAAGATGAGTGCAGGTAAGACTCGATTCAGTTGATGACTATGCTATCAGACAAGGGATATAAAGTAGACAAGGAGAAGTTACAGTACTGTCAAGAAGAGGTGTTGTACTCACATGAGGGAAAGCGGGTAACGCCTGAAAGAGCTGAGGTGATCATGAAGACTGCAAACCGCACAGGGTAAAAGTTTCTGGGACTATGTAATTTTGTAAGAGCATGGGTGTTTGATTATAGTTCATGCACAAGACCTCTTTTGCAGGCTCCAAAAAAGGCATAGTTAACAAGGAAAAAATAGAATGGACTGAAGAAATTGAGGGATGGTTTGAATAGTTGAAGAAAGCAATTTGTACAGCTCATGTTTTGTGAATTCTCAATTTTGCTGAGGAGTTTTTCTTATTTTCGCACACAACGGGACAGTCATGACAGCAGTGCTTGCACAGAGGACTACATTAGGGTACAAACCTCTGGCATATTACAATGGGATTGTAAATCCAGTTATAAAAGGGCATTTTCCTTTCGAACAGTCATTGGCAGCCGCCATGTTCGCAATTGAGAAGTCTACAAGTATTGTAATGGGCTGCTCTATGACGCTTTTTGTAGAGCATGCTTTGTTTGTAATTTTAGAGAAACACAAGGGTACATTGACATCCCAGAAAGCTTTGTCATATGAAGTGATGATCTCAAACCCAGCAATTAAAATTGTCAGATGTAAAATAGTGAACCCTGCCACATTTGTAGCTGACCCAGTGGCAGAGGGCGAGCATGTACATGATTGTGCAAATGAATTTTATGACATACCATGCGTAAAGGAGAACGTGCTGTCAGGAGGGCACATTCTCTTTATTGATGGTTCTTCGAAAATTGATCAAACAAGTGGAGAAAGGCATTCTGGCACAGCTGTATTGAGGCATAGAGCAAATGGCGAGTTTGTGGTTGTAGCGAGTGCAAGACTGCTGTCTCACTTTTCAGCACAAGCGGCAGAATTGGTAGCGCTTATTGTCACGCTCAAGAATCATGCAGGACAGGAAGTGATGGTGTACAGTGACTCCGCCTATGTGATGTCAACTGTACACGCAGGACTAGCACGTTGGAAAAGGAGGGGCTACCTCCGAGCGTACGGCACTCCAGTGAAGCACGCATCATTGTTGGACAGGCTTATTAAGGCACTACAACTCCCAGTAGCCATAGCGATAGATTAATGTGCAGCGTATACTAAGAGAACTGACTATTTCTTGCAGGAACTAAGCCGCAGATGCAGAAGCCAAAAGGGTTGTGTATTCACCAGCTATTTCAAGTTTTGATACTCCAGATGTCAAAGAGAAAGTAGCCGAGATTATAGTAATAAAAGAAGGATTTAATCATTTACTGAAAACCCAATTAATGGAGATTCAAGGAAAAGTGCACCACAGGAAGAACAGGAATTATGGAAGCGAAGGGGGTGTTCCCTATCCCCCAGTGAGGCATTATGGCAACAGGACAGCACTGGAAAGCCGGTGATGCCAGTAGCCTTGTTAAGGGTAGCGCTTGAACAGCTGCACTACCCTGCACATGTAACTTGGGAAAGTCTTGCTGCAACAATTGCGGAATACTGGTTCAAGCCAAATTTGTTAGAACACCTTGCATTTTATGTAGTAAACTGCATTGTATGTCAAAAGTTTCAAGATGGTCATACACTGCGAACAATTAGAGGGGTAATTCCTCAACCAAATGGTCCTTTTCAGCCTTTACATATTGAATATGTTGATATGCTGCAAGTATGTAGTGGATAAAGGCATATGATAGTGGTGGTGTGTGCCTTCTCCAGGTTGATCGAAGCAGGTCCATGTACACATCCTGACACCACTTGCGCAGCGAAGTTTCGAGAATGTGAAGTCTTTAACAGATGGGAAGTTTGTGAGGTGCTGGGATCCGATAATGGGCCACATTTTGTTAATGAAGTATTCAAACAGATAGGATAATTGTAGAGCATTAAGCACAAGTTTCTTTCTGCTTATCACCGGCAAACGAACAGAAAATGTGAGAGACTCAATGGCCTCCTTAAATAAATGATTGCCAAGCTTAAGTTAACACTGAAAAAGGGATGGCTATATTGCCTGCCCTTAGCTTTATATGCCCTATGAAATCAGCATGGTTCGGACCACCAACTCACACCCCACACCCCAAGCTAGTGACAGGAAGGCGAAGGAGAATGCCTTTGACTCCTCCATCAAGGAGTAGAAGTGATGCCCAGAGTGCAGCAAAAATGTTAGGAAATGAATTCAATGAATATTTGCCATGTATGACCGCTAGTATCTCGTCAGGGGGGTCGGTCTCAGGACACAGATGAAAACCATTCAGCAACCGGATCTTCAGGGCCTAGACTCTTTGCTGGTGACTCCGTGCTAATCGAAAACTTCACTAGGAAGTGGCACGTGCCAAGGTTTGATGGCCCTTACATTGTAGAGAACATTACTCCCTCAGCAGTGAAAGTTCAAGGCAGACGAGCGTGGATACACCTCAACGACGTCAAGCTGTACGCCAGCGAGACCGCAGCACCTCAGCCATCGATTCAGAAGCAAGACAAGAAGAAGAATTTCAGCGTGTGCAGACTCGATCAATGGCAAAGAAGAAGGACAATAAATCAACAAGCTGGTTAATAAATGCAGATTTGCATTTGGACTGTGACTCACCCTGGACACTCCTTATAGATATTATAGCAGGCGTGCAACTCTTTTACTTGAGTCACAGGAATCTTTGAAAATTAACTTTAGAGAAAGGTTGACGCATCACGATTATGCCTTAACGACAACACTCGGTTAAGAATTGGAAACATGATCAGTACCCAGATTCGTTTCTTACTGAGTATTTGTTTTACTGAATGTATGGTCTTCCCAGAAAGTGATGTGCATCATGTCGTACTTGCTGTATTTGTGTTTATTCTTGGAGCTTATACTGCCCTTGATAGAAGAGACATGGACATACAATTCTTTTTACAGAATCCTAAGAATGGCTCTGTAATAAGGAGGCTGCTTGTAGCGATAGTAGAGAAGTTACTACAATTGCCCAATTTACCACAGTCACTGAAGTAAAGTGTTTTTCCTTCCTTAAATTGTAGTAAAAATTAGGAATGTTGAAAATGGTACAATTTCAGAGAATGAGCGAGCGCCAAGAGTACCAGAATGGCACAAGTGGTGGGGATTAATATTTCGGTTTGCAATATACATATGCACTATTATGCTTTGTGCCTTTCTGTTTCTTCTGATTATTTTATTGTTCCAAAGAAGGCAGAAGTTCCTATGATCCTCCCTACTACAGTAACTCTTGTAGCTTTACCCACCACTGATAAACCAAAGCCCCTTGTGTTATCTCCCCAGCATAAGGCTGCTTTAGAGTTGTTTCCATGGGCTGCAAAGATCCTGTTAGGAAGACACAGGAGGAGTGCAGAGGAAGACAATGATGGGATAAACACGTATCTAGATAGTAAAGCAAAGTTGGGTAATAACATGTGGCATCAGCATGAAAAAGGTGGGAGAGAGAACGTCTAAGGAGAGTTGCTATGTCTGTGCTCTCATACCTTATGCCATAAAAGCCCCACAAACTTTAGTTCCTACAGAAATTCTGGAAAACGAGGCCAGGTGCCTCGTTCATCTTGCAGAATGTACGACTAGGGGACAGTTTCAAGGAAGTCAAACCACTCTGCGATGGGGAGCTAAATGGTTGTTTCCATACCAGGATGATTATATCAAGACTACACAGATAGAAAAGGAGCTTGAATAGAAAGACAAAATGCTTGTGTACCCTGCTGCAGGACAGGATGAGGTAATTGTTAAGGAAATGAAGAGACTGAACTGTCCTGATAAGGAGGAAATACGGATGGCTGTCCGGATGCTGGGAACGAGCTCAGCTGCTAATCTATGGAAGATTGAAATCTAAAAAGGGATGGGAAGAAGGGCTGATGTCATGCACAGCTCATTTACGAAAGAATTAATATATACGAGAAGTACAGAACGTAGATAATGGGTGTTCTAAGTTGTGGGCCAAGTATGCCAAACTATTAACGTGGGTCGAAGATGAATCTGGCCCAATGACAGTGATTCCATTGATGAATGCAACGTTGTGCTTCTGAAGAGAAGGAAGGATTCATGTGGGAAATAACAGAGGCTGTAAGAAAATAGTTGATGTCTCTAAAATGGGAGAAGGAACAGCTGTCTGAATTGACCACTATTAGGCTTGTGGGTCCAGAGCCTACATTAAACTACCCAAGGACTGGGGAGGGATGTGCTCTAAAGTGCTTATCCATGTTCCAGCATTGGTGATTCTGAAGAGCGACCTGAATATTGGAGAGTTTCCAAAAGCAGATGCCCATTTGAGGAGAAGATCATTCGAATTTCTCAACTGAACAAAAAGGGAGAATTACTTTTCGGCTAAATCGATAGAAGCCTTTGATTCTATTCCATATGAGCACAGGTTGTTCAGCCAGACTTCAGCAATATTCATGACTATCTTTATGCCAGGGATACAGACAATCGTGAATGCAAAGTGGTTACAGATCACTCGCTGGGAGCTCCTGCAGATGATCAACACTACCATAAAGGGATTCAATGCGACCATAAGGCTGATGACACTCCAGAACAGATATGTCCTTGGTATGATTACAGTGATGGATGGAGGAGTTTGCGCCAAAATCAGAGAATCATGTTGCACGTTCATACCCTCTCGCGTTGATGAATATGGCACCTTGACAGAGGCCATAACGTTGCTGACGAAGCTGCACGACAAAATGGAAGATGAGACAGAGGATGTTGCAGATGACAGGTGGTTTGTTACTATCTTCTCATGGGTTCCACAATGGATGGCGAATATATTCAAGTTCTTGGGAACATTATTAGTGATGATAATGTTTGGATTCTGTGTGATCAAGATAATAATCACGCAGTGCAAGAGGACAGCAAAAAAGGCAGCAGGAATGAAGATCATGATCGATGTCGAATGAGGGTTTGGACCCAAGGAGTTTACTGATGAAGAAATAAGAAAATATGTAGAGGCCAGCATCATAGCACCTGAGGGAACAAAATTCCTGCATTCAATAAATCACAGGAAGTACATGTGATGATGGATTTACTGTAATCTGAAGGGGCAATGCAGCCACATAACCTGGAGTGTTGATGAGCATGTAAAATCAGCAGGATCCCTGAAAGGAGTGATACAGATTTGGACTCCAGAGAAGGACTTATTTAAGAGATGATGCCAAGATGTGAAGACTGATGAAGGAGTGGTTGATACATCAACCAGAGGGGGGAGTGTAGAGGAGCAGCTGAATGCCTCTGCAGCAAGTCCCGCCCCCATTCTGCCTATATGCTGGAAGCCGGAAATTGCGACATGCACAATGCCAGTGACGGTGCCTATGCCACAAAGAGCCTTTGAGACAAGGTAACCATTGAGAAGACCCTATTTGATGTATCCCCGTAGACATGACAGTCTCCTGCAGGAGATCCCCGAAGGAATATGAAGATGAAAGAAAGAGAAGCTGGTGGTGTCACAAGAAGCAAGTGTAATGCACTGAGAAAAGTGGTCTAAGAAGAGAATGCACAGACCTTATAGAATCTGATGACGAAGTAAAGAATTGAATAAACTTTCATATATGCGGAATGAAGATTGCTCGTGTGAAGAGCACTGTAGAAAATGCAAACCATGCTATAACTGTACAGATGTAGCAACGCAAGTAGACTAAGTAATCATAAAGGCTGGCTATACATAGTGAACAGACTGCAGGCAGCGCTACCATTATATAGAATTCTGGCCATCCGTGTCACATATTTAGTAATCTCAGCCCCAGAGAGAGAGAAGGATTGGAGGGCTGTGTGTCGTAGAAAACATTTGAAAATTGAGGAAAGACCTGTAATAGCTGTCTGGCCTGGTGTCAAGGATGGAGTAGCCAAGAACCGATTATCTATCTTTGAAGGAAAAGTGAACATGAGAAGCTGAATCAGCCCTTGTTAACGTGCAGGGAAAAGAACATCATGAGTGCCAAGTTTATTAATTCAAGACAATTAAATGCTGCAAAATGGTCCAAAATACTGTCTCCAGTCACATGAGCTAAGGATGAAAATAAGAGTTGGATGTGCAGACCTAAACTGCGATATGGATGGGCCTATACTCCCTTTTATTCTCAGGAGCAATGATACTTTGCAAGGCCAATGATACTTTGCAAGACCAAGTTCAAAGACAATCTGAATGGCAGATGGCATGAGCGGTAAGAGATTGTGGACTAATTGGGTGGGGAGACAGGGTCAAGTTCACCCACTGACACCTGGGGTACCAGCTTACGTGCTGGTAGTAAGCCGAATGTTCCAGAAGGGCATGAGTGTGCCAACCAATTGTAAAAGGCCATATAATGAAGGACCTTATAGTTTGAGAGCTGTGTACTTAATAACCAATGAAGATGACCTGCACTAGGGGTGGGCATAAGTTGTTCACCTGTCTGTAGAGACCCAATCACAACCCCTCCCTATATAGAAAGTATACTTAGATGTTCCCCTTAATCCAACCACAATACCCCGTAGGTTTTCTTAGTTTGCCACGTAGTGTGACGCCACTTATGACCAGTTTTTATTACATAAAGGATGTTTTTTATGAAATGTGTTGCGATTTATGCTGTATGACATCGATTGATGTCCATTGTAACTCCCTGTTTTAGACAATTGAAAATAAAACAGTCGAGAGAGACATTTTGCCAATGTCCTGAGTCGGTCTTATTATTTGGTGTCAGAGCTATTCTGCATCCCCATCCTTGTATGACATGTTACTGATATAAATGGCCCCTTGTGGGTTCAAAGTTGTCACCCCACGAGAATTGCCTCCTCATTGCATGGAGGATTGTGCCATTGATTTATTACCAGATACTTCATTACCGTTTGGTAGAATGTTTCTGTTATCCTTACCAGGAAGAAGGGCTCTGAGAGATTACCTGGACTGCAATCTGCAAAATGGCTTAATCCGTGAATCTAAGTGTGCCACAGGTGCCTCTCTATTCTTTATACCACAAAAAGATTCTATGGAGTTAAGATCCTGCATAGACTACCACAGACTCAACAATCTTATGATTGATGATAGATACACTATGCCCCTGATTAAGGATGTACTCGAGGCAGTTCAGGGCGCTAAGGTATTTACCAAAGTCGACCTTCGGGGAGTCTGTCATCTTCTCTGCATCAGACACAGAGACGAATGGAAGATGGCATTCCGGACCCCATTAGAACACTATGAATATCAGTTCATGCCGTTCGGTCTAGTGAATGCTCGGGCGGTCTTCCAGAGATTCGTGGATAAGATATTTCAGATCTCCTGTTCTCTTCTGTGGTGGTACATTTGGATGACATTCTGGTGTTTTCCTCTTCCCTTACGGAGCATAGACGACATGTCACTGTGGTCTTGCTTCGTCTTCGTCAACATCGGTTGCTGGCCAAACCTGATAAATGTGTTTTTGAGTCACCCAAAGTCTCCTGGCGATTTATTTTCTCTGAACAAGGAGTACAAATGGATCCTAGGAAGACTCAGTCCATCATTCATTGGCCGGAAACCAGGTCTATTAAAGAGGGCCAGCGCTTTCTGCGTCTTGCAAACTTTTATAGGAAGTTTATCCATCAATTCTCTGATATCGTTCTACCAATCACAGCACTACTTAAGGAAGGGGTTCGATTTGAATGGAGTCATGAAGCTCATACAGCATTGCACAAACTTCAAGCAACCTTTTGTTCAGCTCCCATTCTTCAGCAGCCTGCGCAAACAACTCCTTTTGTGGTTGAGACCAACCTATTGTGGGATATATTGACCCACTCAACAGTATTTCACCACATCACCAAGCTGCATTTGCGCAAGAAACGGCAACCTGGCTGCGCTGGCTCCTGTGCGCACCAGGACCTCAAAACTGCATTTTGGCAGCAACAAAAAAAAGAAATGGCTGCACCATCCTGCCTAGCACACTTCAGGCAAGATGGAACAAGGGGACACACTGAAAAAGTATGCCAGTGTGTTCTGAAACATATAAATAGAAGCAAGTGGAAAGGCAGCACTGCTTTGGTGCAAAAGCCAAAAATCCCCTTCAAAATGAAACATTTCACTCTTTAAAAATGCTGTTTTGATGCTAATTCCATCTGTTCATTCTGAAACCACTGTGATTAAAAAGACCCTTTCATGCCCGGATGTTTCACTGTGCTTCACCAAAACCAGGCATAATTCCTGAGTGACAGGCCCAGTCAAACCAACGCTGAGAGAAATCAATAAGAAATCAATAAGCCACTTGACTTTCACTCGCACAGGGATATGCATTTATTTCTTGCCAAAAAGTATCCAGGCTCTGTAGTTCAAAGAGACGTTAACTCTCTGAGCCAGGTCAAGTGTAAATGTATCTATACTAGATATAGATAAAACTCCTGCGTTCAAGGAAATGACTATGGCTGCAAAGACAGTGCGGGCATCTGAGGGAGCTGCCAAACCGAATTTAAAGAAAGAAATGCTAGCAGTTTTTAACACATGTGGATAAATGGGCTTTGCTGACTGAAGAAAAAAAATTGACCTGTTTGGAATAAATTGTTGAATGAAAGCCTGCTTACTTAACAATGTAAAGGGATTGTGTTAGTAGTGATAATACACACATAGGCTATCTTCTTTCACAGGTTTTAATTCAGGACCCAAAATAGGAAAATAGAGAGTTTAAAACACATGGGCTGGATTTGCAAGCTCTCAGAAAAACCAGTCATTCCAGGTGCAACCATGAAACTTCCCCAAGGAAGGGAGATACACCATAAATCCAGGACACGTAACTGATATTTGCCAGCTTGAAAAACCTTGAATGGGCCAGTACAAAGAAAGTTCACAGGCTCGTCAGACATTCGTCTGTGCTCCAGGCTGGGACAATAGAATTCCTGGGACACTAACCTGTCAAGTGTAAGGGGCAATAAAACCTTCAATTAAACTGGAAACAACCACTTTGCCTTGAAGGAAATGACAATAGGCAGCAATGGGAGTAAAGAAAAAAAATAACCCAACAAAGGAACTGCCTTTTGGTGCCAAAGACTATTTTATAAAGAAACTTTATATACTTTATATCTCGGCAGCAAGAATTTGTAAAAATATAAGTTCGCAGTTTTAAATATAATTTTCTGGGCTTTCTTTTAAAACTTGGAAGAACTCATTGCCACATGGGGAACAGAAGTTACAAAATATGACAGATTCCAAGGAAAGTATTGATGTTGCAAACATTAAATTGTGTACAGACATCCCTGGGGATAATTCGCATCTGTGTACAAAGGTATGGAATTTCAGGCCAAATCTTTCTTATTTAAAATTACCAAAATGTATCAGAAGGGCGAAACAAGGTCCCACAGACTTGAGGATTGGACTGTTGTGTGCTGCACATAATATGTAACCTGTGTGTATACTTTGCCAAGAGATTGCAAGTGTATAAATGTATGTTTTTGCGAAATCGGATTTTCAATAAAGTAAATTTGGGAGTTTTTGGACATTGTTAAACTCACCTCATAAACCTGACATCATTCCCTTGGAAATCCAACCAGCTGAGAGCGAGGTGGAGCCTTGCACCCTTGTCCAATCCCTTTGATAGGGGTGTGCATTGTGAAGCCTGCCCCAGTCATATACCAGGATGATGTCACTAGGCATTACAAATAAGGGTCCCTGACAAGACTCTAGGACACACACACTCTTCCTGATTTCCTGCGCTGCGTTCCTGTTCCTGTTTCATCTTCCAGAGTCCAGATGCCAACTACAAGGCCAAGCATTGCTGATCCAACCCCAGGGTCCACTGCAAAACCCAAGGATTGCTGATCCTGCTCCAGCAAGGTCTCAAATTCTGAAAACCACTAAAATTCCCATTAACAAGGGGAAAACTGTGGTACCTTTGGCATCCTGATCCAGCTTGGCTTGCTGCTACACACTGCATGCTGCTGCCATCCTGCTACCCTGATGACCTATATTATACAGTGAGCAGAATTGCCAGTCCAGAAGTGCTACCCGGTAACCAGTCCCTGCCCAGCTGATGCTGTTCCGCTGATTCTGTCCGGCTGTCCTGTGTTAGACCAGATTCGTGTGGTGACCAGAACGCTGACTGTCTGAAATCCTAAACTAAAGTGGACTGTGAGTAGGAACCATAAAAATCCATAGTATACCTTGCATTGCCTTGTCCTTCGCTCCCCTCTCTAAGTCATCCTATCCTTACCCTGATAAATTGTAATACCGTCAGAATCATTTTTGCCACCCTGCCATTGATTTCTAGTGCTAGCGCCAGCTTCTTTAATAATTTTGTCTTGTGAATCCTGAGCCATTGATCCTATTTCGAGTGATCTAACTGGTTCCACCAGGGCAGGCGCTCGGGACCTAGAGTTGAATTCGCGAATCAACCCTGGAGCTTACTGTGTGCCTCTTTGGTAGTCTAGCCTGAATGCTCTAGTGTAGAGTAAAACTGTTCTTGCCAAAACTGATTTCCTTTCCTTTTTCACCGCTCCATTTTACTCAAAACGCACCTTTCTAGATTTTGCATAACTCAGTCAATTTACCAGCTAGAGACTTAATTTCACTTCCATATTGTACCTATGATCTATAGCTACACCCCAACACAAAAACCATATGTGTAATTTCAGGTGGGAATTGCAAAGTTTGCTAAATATCCGAAGTGTCGTTTTAAAACCCTGCCACTAATTTTGAACTGTATGCTCTTGTTAATCCATTGCTTGTGATTGATAGTGCCTGTACAGTGTTGCTGTAGTGAGGAATAATATTTGCTTCAAGGTTTTTACACCCATTCATTAATGTATTCATCCATTTCCGACTGTCATTTTTAGCATTGTCAGGGTTTAAAATCCGTTTTTCTCTCTTGTTTGGAGAGGGAAGGTCAGATTTATATTCTGTTTTCATTTTGTCATTCCTGATGGCCTGCTGCTTCTGTTTATCCACGATGATTATTTGTGGGTTGAGGGAACCTTGCAGGGGGAAATTCTAACTTGAGTGCTATCTTAGCTAAAATCAAAAAGTAATACTATTTCCTTTTGTTTTGTAGATATATCAATAGAAGGTGCATTGCTCACATTCCTATTGTTATTTTCACCCCATTGGTGATTGCTGACCCATATTAAAAATTGGATGATTTCTTTTTAATTTAAAATAAATAAATAAATAAAAAAAATATTTTATCAACCAGCCTGGTTCATGGTCCATTGTGACCCGGGGTATTTGGAAAGGGGGTGTGATATCAGTGGTGTACCATCTCAATATTGAATCTAACATAAACGTAGGCATTTCAGTCGCGCGCTGCATACTAGACCGTGACAGTCTAACACAGCAGACTAACCTGCAGGGTAGTAATACTTTGTGTGGTGTGAATACTGGGTTACACTGTACAAGCACCTCCCAAAAGCAAATACTCTAAGTACGAGGCCTGTGTCTATAAAAGTAAAATCAAATCAACCCCAAAATAATTAATAAAGAAATAACATTTCCAAAATGGCAGTTCCAGTAGAGATCAATATGGCTAGGGAGCACCTTCCATACAAGTTATTTGTCAGAGGTGAGTGGTCAGAACAGGATGAGAAAGTCTGGCTACAAGACATAATCCAACAGGTCACCGCCATGGACCTGGATACATGGCAGGACGGCGGCCTATTACACAAGCTCTGAGCGAGCTATATATGACCCCAAAAATTAAAGAGGAGCAAAGCAAAATTGCCAGAATCAAGGCCTACCTGTATCTCACACGGTAGTGATGCGGGAAAGGCAGGAGGAAAATGAAACTCTAGCACAGAATCAATCTGAACTATAAAATACAGATTGATTTAAGTTTGGCGGAACAAACATTACAAAAGAGCCAAGAGTTAGAGGTAGAATCTGCAAATTATATCATAAAATTAAAAGAGGATTTGGCTCGCCAACAGCAAAATAATGCAGACCAAGAGGCCCAACTAGAAGCAGCAAATATAGAGTGTCAGGAGAAGGTTGACTCTCTAGAACAGAGTCAACAGAAGCTGACTCAACAATGAACCTATAACAGGGGCTGCTCAGGACAAATAACCATGTTGCAAAACCAGATAGATGACTTGAAAGAGGAAAATAATAAGTTAATCTTGAGAGACCTCCACTCTCAAACAGAATTTGATGAAGAGCGCCAGAAATCCAATATCATCAGGAAACAAAGGGAGGACCTGGCTGAACAGAGGGACAACCTAAATCAAGAGAAAGACGCCCTAGGCAAAGAAATAAGCAAGTTAAAAACGGAGTTACACGGGAGTGAATTAGCCCTCCAGGTTCTAAATGAACTGAAAACAGAGTATGGGAAGCTACTGGAGCACGCCAGAAAAGTAGAGGGTGCTCTGGAAGAGAACACCCAGACCAAAGATGCTAAAACTCAGGAGGTGAGTCTCCTGCAGCAGAAATTGTCTCAGTATTCCCAGACCATACAGAAAGTGCAGAGAGACAATGAGGCTCTCTGTGAAAAGAATGATGGGCTCAACAAACAAGTGGCAGCGCAAGAGTGGGATATAGAGGCCAGTAAAGCCTTGATAACTGAACAAAAACCTCAGATCTTTGCTTCTTATCTAGGGGCTGAAAAGGAGAAACTAGCAAGGTTGTAGGAAGAAGGTGCTAGATTAAGGGCCTCATTACAAAGTAGGTGGTAAGGGTTTACCGGTACCGGTATTTTACCGGTAATGGTAAACCGTTACCGCCCTACTACGAGGTCCCTTTGCAGGTTGGGGAATTTAACGCCTGCTTTTTGCAGGCGTTAAAAACCAACCCGCAAAGGGACCAGGGAGCTAATTACGGTACCGCAATTTGCGGTGCCGTAATTAGCGCCTTCCCCATTCCCATAGATCCCTATGGGGCAAAAATGGGAATGGGGAAGGGCAATGGGGGAAGGGGGAATTACCGCCCCACCAACCTTGGAATAGGGCGGTAATTCCCCTTTCCACCAAGGCGGTGCCGGTATTTTACCGGAATGGACCAAGGTGCTAATAGCACCTTGGTCCACCACCATCCGTGTAATGAGGCCCTAAATCTTAACTGGAGGGACCCCGAACAGGTAGAGAGGGACAGGGCAACCCCGACACATAGTATAAGGACCTCTCTGCTAAGGGACTCCAACCCATTTAATACTGTGAACACTGCGAGCTTCATGTCTACCGGTTCACATGAGCCAGAAACCATGAGGCCGGCAGAATTCAATATGCCCAGCATGATGGAACTGACAGGTCAGCGACCCACAGAAAGTTATGGAAGGGCGTCTGTGTATAGATACCCAAACATAAAAGCGGATGTCTCTGACAAGGAAGGCTCCTATGAGGGGAGGGTCCGGGAATTAGATCCACCAAAATATTATTTTCCAAGGGACCAGTTAATCCAATTTCATTAAAAACCCAATGAAATGAGGCTCAAAAAGAGTATCCTGAAGACCTCTACCCAATTAGGGCAGTGGAGGGAATACTCTGCCGACCCTGGGAGTAAGGAGGAGTCAGAAGACAACTCTCCTTTGCCCCACAGGAGTGGAGAAACTAGGCCCCACCATTCTGTGAGCCCCTCTCAAGCTCACAGAATCCGGAGGGCCTACATGATCAAGAGGGAACCTCAACTAGTAGCGCCTCTGAGTCTGAGAGCGAGTGGACTTGGGTGACTAAGCCAAAGAAGGCAAACAAACTCAAGCGAGTTATGACCCAAGACCCCATTAGGCAGATTAAGGCCCTTAGGAGTGTCATAACCCCCTACCATAGAAATGCGAAATATTCTGTTTGGGAACACCTGGAGCTCAATGAGCAGATGATGGACAATTTCATATGAAAGACCACCAAAACTGTATAGAATATATAAAATGGACATTCTCCCCTGAATACTCCAGTTTATTTGCTGGACTGGAGGACAAGAACCATTCAAGATGGTCCACCTACAGGGTGGCCATCTTGAAACACTTTTCCGACCACAGAAACCCCCAGGAGGCTCACAAAGCGGCCTACAATCTGCAGTGCGGGGAAGATCAGGCCCTACAAGAGTTTGTACAGTAGCTCAAACGCACCTTTGCACAGACAACTAGGAGGGTGCGCACAGATAGCAGGGAGTTTGTAACCACCTTCTTTCATGCCCTCCCCAAGTATATTATGACCCAGCTGGTGAGGGACTTCCACGAGAAAAGCACTCTGGACTGGGTCATAGAGCAGGCGACCCGTATTAATGAGGTCCAGAAACCTGTTGAAAATAAAAATCTGAATAGAAACCCCAAACCAGCCAACACCCCTGCTGCTGCTAAGGTGGCCGAGGTGAAGGTTGCCCCCATTTTGGACTTAGAGATGGGGGAGTCTAAAAATACACCTGCACAAAGTCAGCAGAATCAAAGGCCTAGAAGGCCTTCTGGCCAGTCACAAAAAGGTGGCAGTCAGGGAGGTAATCCCGCTAATGGGACCGCTAACTCCCCTGATTATATCAGCCCCTGATACAAGGGCAACAGACCAATCCTGGGGTATGTCTGGACTCCCCCGGCCCAAGGGGGGGATCCAACCTGGGAAGTGCTGCCCCGGGAACCTTCCCTCAGGAGGGCAGGAATTCCCCAAATGCTGGGTTAAGTTTCTTTCCCCGATACACACAAAACCCCAACCTGCAGGACAACCCTCCTTTCATTCCCCGCTTTCAGGAACCCAGACAACCCAATCCAGGAGAGGGGAGGGCAACGGTGGAGGGTTACCAAAATTTGCCATATCCGGGTACTATGGGAGAAGGGATAGTTACCCTTCCCGTGATCCACCTAGGGTTGACCAGAGACCCCCGTACCAGCTGGAACGGGTGTCCCAACTGGAACCCCAGGACCAGAACCTAACCAGGACCTGGGTGGCATGTTGAGGGCTCAACAGAACCCTCAGATAAACATGGCGGCTCAGAACAATGACGGGGCAAGAAGCCGGACAACTCACCGGTTCCAGAGGAGGAGGGACTGGGCCAATGGGGGTGCAAAACCCTAGAGGAGGCTTCCTTCCTTACTTGTGAAAAGCCCCTGGACACCCAGGAACCAGAACAAAAATCGCCTGCCCCCCAAAACCTGCCACCCAAGGAACAGAGGGCGGGTAGGAGAAATAAAGAATCCAAAAAGACCCATTTTGTGGAGGAAGTTAGTGTCCTCCAATTTGAAGGAGAGGAATCCTCAGAGGATTCTGGGAAAAAGATCTTCTCCTTCAGGGAAGGGGGGACTCCCCCCAAAGAAAAATGGGTCCCAAGGGATTCAAATGAAGACTGGGTGGGAGTGGGGACTGATTCTGAATCACCCACCTTAGAATCCCAGAAACGAGCATCAAGAAGACATAGGGGGTAATTCCGAGTTGGGCAGTAAGGGTTTACGAGCACCGGTAAGGATGCCAGCGCCGGTAAACCCATACCGCCCTATTCCGAGGTCCCTTAGCGGGTCCCAGCAGGAACGGCTGGTCTGACCACCCGTTCTCTGCGGGTCCCGTTAAGGGACCTTGGAGCTAAAAACGGGCCCGCAATTTGTGGTCCCGTTATTAGCGCCTTCCCCATTCCCATTGAGCCCTATGTGGGCTCAAATGGGAATGGGGGATGGTTTACTGAATGGGGACTTACTGGGCCATTCCGACCTTGGAGGATCTGGTAAATCCCCATTCAGTCAGACCGGACCCGGACCGATTTGGAGGCAGCCATGGTGCTAATAGCATCATGGCTGCCTCCAAATGCGGAATGACCCCCATAATCTTAAATGAGGGTTCCCAAACTCCCCAAAGCAATTCTGGTGACTGCCTCCAAAAGTGGATGGGGGGCAGCCCAGAATCAGAAAAGGAGGAGCCCGAAACTCCTTGAATCTCCGAGTGAAACATTTTTCTTTCAGATTCCCAAATGCCTACAAACAATTATGCCCAAACTACACCTGTGTCGGAGTCCAAAACAAGGAAAGTGACCACCCAACTTGCCCAAAATGCACATTATCTTTATTGATTTTATGCCCCGGTCCAGGTGCAGGGGCAATGTACATTTTCGGCACTGGTGGACACTGGATCCCAAGCCACTCTTCTGTCAAAAAGGGCCTTTGAGCAACTAAATTCAGGAAGGCGGGAGAGATACCAGATCCCTCTCACCTTCTTCCCGGACAACTCCAGAACTTCGATGGGAATGAAATTCCTGTCGAGGGGACTGCGGATTTGGAAATAATAATTGGGCAACATAAGGTGAAACATCCTGTCATAGTCGTAACTCCAGAGGGAACACCCTGTCTAGTAGGGAATGACATCCTGCGAAAGTTGTCCCCCTTAATAGACTGTGTGAACAAGGTCCTCTGGACTCAGACTAACAGGCCAATAAAATTGAAACAGAGTATCAACCATGTTAGTTTAAATGGCACATGCCACATGGTTGAACAAAAACCTGATCATATTGAGTTTCATTTCCAGAATAACCAAATACCTGACGTACAGTAACTGCTTTAGGACAACAAACTGGTGATGGGAACGCCTCTCCGTTCCTGAAAATCAACCTTCCTTCCAGTCTCAAGTGGCATTCCACATTGGAAGGAAATACTTTGACATTTTTTACCAATTCACAATCTGAAAATCCCAATTCCATAGCCAAAAGTGTTGAGAAACCAGCTCAAAGTTTAGCTGATATTCAGAAAATTAGAGAACAGCTATTCATCCCTATTCAGTTAAATGAGGGGAAGGAATCTGTTCTCACCCGAGTGTGCGTGAACAACGGTAAGAGCTTCATCAGCGAAGCCATGTTCCGACAGCTCTCAAAAGATCCAGCCATTCCCACATTTAAATTGATAGATAAGTGGGAAATGGGCCTGGAAACTCCCAATTCCAAACATCTCCTGCCTAGCAGGTGTATGCTCAAAATCTCTATCGGAAGGGGGGGCGCTGTTGCGCACGTTACAAATGGCCGCTTGATTGCTGAGCTCCCGCTCCACTGACAAATCCTGTTGGTAGAAATCCGTCTTCGGCCTAACCAGCGCACCCTGGACGCAGGCATCGCTTGCCCGAATACCCGTGAATATCCCCTGCAACTCCTGTGATCCGGGGCCCGGAGGGGACGGAGCTTTCCTGGCCCGAACATCGGCCGGCCCCTGCGGCAGTCGAGACCCGGAATCGGGTACCAAGGCGGCTCACTCGAGCGCCGTGGCTTTGGCGTGCGGAGAGGCCGCGAGTGGGAGGAGCCTGGGGCCTATCCGGCGCCGCTCTCCGTGCTGAGATCGCGCTGCTGGGCTCACTGCCGGAAGACCGGATCCTGCGACCGGTTGGACGCTCGGCCTGAGGTGGCCCCGCGCTCGGAGCTCCGGTGAATCCATCGCCGGGCTGATCGCTTGACGGGTGTCCAGCCCGTAACGCGGCTTGTGCGCGACGCCGAGAGGTGATCTTCAACTCCATGTCACCGTGAGAGGGGAGACCGGAGCTGCCCCGGCAGAGGGAGAGTGGAAAAACGGACGTTGGTGGTGACGAGGGGGCCCCCAGGAACGGAGACTTACATCTGAATGAGGTGAGGTGGACCCGCCCGGCGTTCTTGCACTTTTGAGGTTCGCCACGGCCATCCCCCAGTGAAATAGCTTGCGGGGGCCGGTGGTACGCGGGAAGACACAGTTCATTCGGACATGTTGGGTGGCTCCCCCCGGGTGTCGGGGGTGGATCACCACATCCCGCTCCTTTTCATACACACTTCACAAGGGCGAGCCAACGGACCGCTCCACCGGTACAGCCAATATAGCGGATACTATTATGGGAGAACCAGCCAAGGCGGGAAGGGGCTCCAAAACCCCGGCAGGCAAAAAGAAGGGCCCGATGGATGCATACACGGGAAGTCAAAACCCAGCCACGATTGTGGAACCTCATTCTCCCACTGATATGACCTCGAACCCTGAACCTGGCGATCAAGTCGACAAACTAACAGAGATAGTTCAGAGTGGCTTCCTTTCGATTAATACGAAACTAGACGACATCGTTTCAACCATGAGCTCCCTTAAGGCCAGGGTGGAAAAGGAGAGCTCACGTGTCACAGAGGCCGAAAACAGAATAAGTACCAACGAAGACACCATCACACACCACACACGAGACATTGCCCAGATCAAAGGAGACCTAGCCAAATTGCAAAACAAGTGCGAGGATCTCGAATCGAGATCAAGAAGGAACAACATCCGAGTGGTGGGGGTTTCTGAATCCTTTGGGAAAAGCCAGATGGAGCGGCAACTGGAGGAGCTACTTAAAACCCTGTTTGGACATGAAGCATTCTCAGATCACTTTCTGGTCGAAAGGGCACATCGCACTCTGGCCCCGGCTCCTAAACCGGGTGCCCCACCACGCACTATCATTGCAAAACTCCTGAACTACAGAGACAGGGACACAATCCTGCGCAGGGCGAGAGAGATCGGGACACTTCAATTTGAGGGAAATCGCATTCATATATACACTATAGAACCGTCGTTCTGGATGATGTCAGATACTTCCTCATGATGTATAGGCGAGGGGCTGAAGGTTAAACTGTTAACATGGAATGTTCGGGGGCTAAACAATCATATGAAAGCCAAAAAAATTGATAACTACATCGCCAGACACAGCCCCCAGATACTGATGTTACAAGAAACTCATATGGTGGGGACCGATAATCTGCACATATTGCCTAGATGGGGATCCCTTAGGTACTACACAGACTATTCCTCTCAGGCCAGGGGGGTCATCACACTCATACATCCAGGGCTGGGGTTTAGACCAGAAAGCCACAGGGTTGACCCACTGGGGAGGTATGTTTTGGTATGGGGAGAGATTGCCTCCCAACGCCTTCTCCTAGTTAACACGTATGGGCCCAATGTTGACGACCCTTCCTTTTATTTAGAACTGTATCAGATAATAGTTTCGCTTGAAATTTCAGGGGTCATTTGGGGGGGGGATTTTAATCTGGTCCTTGACCCGAACCTGGACAGGGCCTCTAAGGCTGTTAGAGCTCCCAGTAAAGCTGCCCAAACTCTGGCGCACATCCAGTCTCAACTTCTGTTAGTGGATTTCTGGAGGGAGGAGGGAGCTACATCCTGATGGTAGACGATACACATTTTACTCTTCAGTCCACGACTCTGAATCAAGAATTGATTACTGGTTGGTCTCTTCATCAATGACGGCGGCACTTAGGGGCTGTGAAATTCTTCCACGCACTATGACAGACCATTCCCCAGTGTTGTTAGATCTATTACTCCAAAGTGTTCTCGCACCCGCCAGAAGGTGGAGAATGCCCGGCGCAATGCTTACAGACCCCGGGGAAGTTGAGACATTGCATGTTGAAATTGTGGAATATTTGGTGAACAATGTGGGATCGGTTGACAAGATCTCAACAGTATGGGAGTCCTTTAAAGTTTGGTTAAGGGGAATGTTGATATCCAGATCTGCTGGTATGCTCAAAAGGGTGCGAACCGAGTTAACGGAGGTTGAGCCAAACTAGATAGGTTAGAAACAGAATTCACACATACTCAAAACAAAGACATATTGGTAGATATACAGGCGCGCCTGCAAGAGTTTAACAAGTTGGCTGGCAGAGAGGTGCAGTATATTGCGGCACCCATACGAGCTCGCAGATATGGAGAAGGGAATAAGGCGGGTAGAACCCTTTCCAATTTACTCAAGCAGGGCAGACAACCCACCCTGATCACTAGTATTCACACAGTACAAGGCGATGTGCGCCTCACTGACGCAGATATAAATGGGGAATTCATGAACTTCTATAAACACCTCTACTCAAACCAAGATACGAAGTCACTCCCGGATATTAGGTCATATTTAGAAGCCCTCTCACTCCCTAAGCTCCTTGAGGAGGAAAGCCTCGCCATGGATCTACCGATAACCCCAGACGAGGTCACGGAAGCAATCAAGGGGCTTGCGTCAGGCAGGGCCCCTGGGTCGGACGGAATTGGGGCCGAATTTTACAAAGAGTTCCGCGAGGAACTTGTCCCTGTGTTACTGCAGGTGTGGGAGGAGGCTCTTGAAAATAAAATATTGCCTCCAACCATGAGGGAAGCTGTAATAACGGTCCTCCCCAAGCCACGACGACCACCACAGGACGTATCGTCATACAGACCCCTGTCACTTATAAACACAGATGCAAAAATATTTGCTAAAGTCCTAGCGAATCGATTTCTCCCGGTTGTTCCCACCCTTGTCCACCCTGATCAGAATGGGTTTATTCCCACAAGATCCACCGCCCTGAATCTACGTAGGCTTTTTGGCATCATGGCACAGATAGATCCGGGAAGAAGCGCGGTGGCCATAGCCCTCGATGCAGAGAAGGCATTCGACTCTGTCTCGTGGGTTTACCTTCTTGCGGTCCTTGAGGCGTTCGGGGTGGGCCCCAATTTTGTGAACTATGTCAGGTTGCTGTATACAAAACCCGGTGCACGAGTGTTAACCAATAAAACCATCTCTGATATGTTCCTTTTGGGCAGCGGTACCAGACAGGGATGCCAGTTCTCGCCCCTACTGTTTGCTTTAACCATCGAACCAATGGCGGCCGCGGTCAGATTGAGACACGTACACCGAGGGATCAGGATGAAGGGGTCTACCCAGCTGATTTCTCTCTATGCAGATGACACATTATTATATATCAAAGAACCCGAGGTAAATATAACACCTATAATGGAAGAGATACATGAATTCGCAGCATACTCCGGGTACACCATAAACAAGACCAAGTCTGAGATCTTTCCACTCACCCTGGCCACCGGGCGGCCCCCCACCACGGGAGGGCTTAAATGGTCGGAACACCACATCAGATACTTAGGGGTTCTAGTATCCAGAGACAAACACACGCTGTACTCCGACAATCATGAGATTGCACTACGTGACATGTGCACGAAACTCCAGATTTGGGGGCACCTCCCGCTATCGCTGGCAGGGAGAGTTGCGGTCCTTAAAATGGTGATCCTTCCCAAGCTGCTGTACCTCTTTGTCAACATCCCCATATGGCCGGGTAGAGTCTTTTTCACCAAACTCCGATCCATAGCGGTCACATTTCTCTGGGGCGGAAAAACGGCTAGAATAAGCTGGGAAAAAATGACGGAGCCGTATTCCATGGGTGGCATAGCGGCCCCCGACTTCGAGCTTTATTACTATGTCTCCCAGGCACAGTTTGCTAAACACTGGTACGAGCCCCCAGAAAACACACCACACGCATGGATTGAGGAGCGTACTACACACCCCACAAATATACAATCTGTCCTTTTTGACACAAAGTATAGAGATACTTGTGATTACAACCCTGTGAGCTGCACTGTAAGAGCATGGGAGGCAATATTTAAAAGGTTAAAGATTGAGACACCCTACAACCCGGAGGTCCCTCTTTGGAACTTTCCGGGCTTGCCTCCCACTCATGACACTGGCATACAGGAATCGTGGGACCCAAATGGGGAAATGAAGGTGGGCGATATGTTTGTGGAAGGGAAGTTTGCGGATCTGAGGTTGTTCTTGAATGCACTGGGATATGGACCACTTAAAACCCTCCAATACTACCGTATGAGGTCTGCATTTATTAAGCGATGGCCGACATACCCGGATGAACCGGTGGCTCATCCGTGTATACAGTTAATAACAGCTGCCAAAGGATTGGGGATCTCCAGGTTATACACCATGGTTCAGGCCCACACCCCTACACTGAACCACGTCAGTGAGAGGTGGGAGGCAGACCTGCAGACACCAATTGAGGAGGACAAATGGGCGAGGTATTGCATGCTTACTAAAAACATCTCACTCAACTCTGGTTTGCGATTGATTCAATTCAAGATTCTAAATAGGTTACATTATACACCCGCCAAGGTGGCTAGGTTTGTTCCGGGCGCTTCCGACTCCTGCCCTAAATGCGATACACCCCAGGCTGACGCCTTTCATATGTACTGGAAATGCCCGGTGGTGGCGGGGTTCTGGAGAGAAGTGGCGGAATTGCTGGAAGAAATAACACAAGTTCCCCAGGTTATGACTCCTCAGAAATACTTATTTGGCGACATTGGCAAATGTTCCGAAAAAATTCGAAGATTATTTAATATTATTTGTGCCATGGCCAAGAAATGCATACTCCAGAAATGGAAGAGCCCCGCCCCGCCCAGTATGAATTATTTTTTGAAAGAATTAACACATGTGAATGAGACAGAGGAACAATTTGTTATGACCCAACCTACAGCGTGCAGGCCCAAAGACATATGGGGCCCCTTCAGGGTCTATTTATGTAATATGATTGAGAATGATGACATTCCATTGTAACAGTATATATGGAACTATGGTTAAATGCACTCCTTGTCATTTATGCAAGCTTGTACGAGGTGTGGTGCCGGTGTACCTTTGTGACCATCAATAAAGAAAGTTTTTTTTAAAAAAAATCTCTATCGGAAACAAAAGCATAGAACACAATTGTTGGGGCGTGCGAGGTGTTCCTTTTGCCTTTTACATGGGCAGTCACCTCCTCAACCGACTCAAGAATTATTTGAATCCCAGTTATTGTCAAGCCCGGTCCCAACTGGAGAGCAAATCCCAGGGCCCTGGCAGTCCTAAAGAAAGCCTTCTGGTCAGCCCCAGTGCTACCGTATGAGATAGAAGTTAAAAAATCGAGAAGAGGTCATCATCCCAAGCCTCGCCTACAGAATCCGCATCCCCAAAGGTGAATTGACAGAAGAGAAATGGGTATATATTAATCAACTAAAGAGTTGTCGCCCTAGGCATACTTTGCAACAAATTGAGGCGCCCAGAGAGAATCACACAGAGGAGACATCGGAAACCTGAAAATCAGGAAAAGAAAAACCAGAAGGGAAATGACTAGGAATTATAAATATGATTATGTAACAGGGAGTATTTTCTTTGTTATCAATTGTTATTATTGAATGCCTGTGTATCCCACTGCTGTCAACCCGATTGGTGGGCAGTTAGTGGGAAATTGTTGTAACTGGTTTGAGTTCTCTTTTATAGATTCGTACTGGTTGCACCTATCTAAGAACCAAGGAGGACCGAACCGGCAACCCGGAAGAGAGAAACCAAAGGAGATCCAGAAGTGTCGCTCCACACTATGAAAGGAAGATCCCAGGGAAAGCGGGGGTTGTCGTTCCACGTTCCGACCAGATACAACAAGAGGAACAGGACGCACTGTTCTCTGATAGAAGAGGGACTCATACCTGCCTGATCCTGTTGGAAGCCCATGGAGAAATCCCATTTGCCCGACTCTCCCTCGACTTGAAAGCCCAGGAGAAGTTGGGGGGGATATATTGACCCACTCAACAGGATTTCACCACATCACCAAGCTGCATTTGCGCAAGATACAGCAACCTGGCTGCGCTGGCTCCTGTGCGCACCAGGACCTCAAAACTGCATTTTGGCAGCAACGAAAAAGAAATAATGGCTGCACCATCCTGGGGACACACTGAAAAAGTATGCAAGTATGTTCTGAAACATATAAATGGAAGCAAGTGGAAAGGTAGAACTGCTTTGCTACAAAAGCCAAAAATCCCCTTCAAAATGAAACATTTCACCCTTTAAAAATGCTGTTTTGACGCTAATTCCATCTGTTCATTCTGAAACCACTGTGGTTAAAAAGGCCCTGTCATGCCCTGGATAGTTCACTGTGCTTCACCAAAACCAGGCATAATTCCTGAGTGACAGGCCCAGTAAAACCAACTCTGAGAGAAATCAATAAGCCACTTCACTTTCACTCGCACGGAACACGTGTTTATTTCTTGCCAAAAAGTATCCAGGCTCAGCAGTTCAAAGAGACTTTAACTCTCTGAGCCAGGCCAAGTGTAAATGTATCTATACTTTAGATAAAACTCCTGCCTTCAAGGAAATGACTACAGCTGTAAAGACAGTATGGACATCTGAGGGAGCTGCCAAACCGAATTTAAAGAAAGAAATGCTGGCAGTTTTTAACATGTGGAAAAATGGACTTTGCTGACTGAAGAAACGAAATTGGCATGTTTAAAATAAATTGTTGAATGAAAGCCTGCTTACTTAACTTATCTCCTCTTCCCTTGACTCACTAGGTTGGCTCCCTTTTCACTCCCACCTTAACTTTTATTTCCTCCGTCTAGTTTTCAAAGCCCTCTATTGTCTTGCCCCTCCCTATCTCTCCTCCCTTCTCACTTTCTACACCCCTTCTCGTTCTCTTCGTTCTTCAGATCTCTTCCTTCTTTCTCCTCCTCCTCCACCCCGTGCCCCTTCCCGCTTCCGCTCCTTCCAACTTCTTGCTCCTTTCCATTGAACCGCCTTCTCCTCCCCTCCGCTCTACTACCTCCTACCCCTCATTCCGGACTTCTCTAAAAGTCTACCTCTTCCATTCACCCCCTAGCATCTTTCAGCTTCCCCTCTCTCCACTGAATCCCCCTTCTCCTTCACCTTCTAACCCTCCTCTCTCACTTCAGTCCACCTCCATATGCACTTAACTTCACCAATAATGTAAATTGTTCCTTGTACTGTTTTCTGGTTTGATTCAATGTTACGTATTGCTTGTCGTAATTGCTTGTTCCTCATGTAAAGCGCTTTGCCTTAAAGTGCTATATAAATCTAAATAAATCTAAATAAATACAAATTAACAATGTAAAGGGATTGTGTTAGCAGTGATAATACACACACAGTCTATCTTCTTTCACAGGTTTTAATTCAGTACCTGATCCAGCTTGGCTTGCTGCCACTCACTGCATGCTGCTGCCATCCTGCTACCCTGATGACCTATATTATCCAGTGACCAGAATTGCCCGTCCAGAAGTGCTACCCGGTAACCAGCCTCTGCCCAGCTGATCCTGTCCCGCTGATTCTGTCCGGCTGTCCTTTGTTAGACCAGATCTGTGTGGTGACCAGAACGCTGACTGTCCAAAATCCTAAACTAAAATGGACTGCGAGTATCAATCGGAACCATAGAAACCATAGTATACCTTGCATTGCCTTGTCCTTCGCTCCCCTCTCTTAGTCATCCTATCCTTACCCTGATAACTTGTAATACCGTCAATCATTTTTGCCACCCTGCCATTGATTTCTAGTGCTAGCGCCAGCTTCTTTAATAATTTTGTCTTGTGAAATCCTAAGCCATTGATCCTATTTCGAGTGATTGGACTGGTTCCACCAGGGCGGGCGTTGGGGAGCTAGGGTTGAATTCGCGAATGAACCTTGGAGCTTACTGTGTCCCTCTTTGGTAGTCTAGCCTGAATGCTCTAGTGTAGAGTAAAACTGTTCTTGCCAAAACTGATTTCCTTTCCTTTTTCACCGCTCCATTTTACTCAAAACGCACCTTTATAGATCTTGAAAAACTCAGTCAATTTACCAGCTAGAGACTTAATTTCACTTCCATATTTTACCTATGAGCTATAGCTACACCAACACAGAAACCGCACGCTAAATCAGTGTATTTTACCCATTTTTATTAAAAACTGTATGGGTAATTTCAGGCGGAAATTGCAAAGTTTGCTAAATTTCCAACGTGTCATTTACTGCAACATGTTTTGAAACCATGCCACTAATTTTCGAACTGTATGCTCTTGTTAATCCATTGCTTGTGATTGTAAGTACCTGTAAATTGTTGCTGTAGTGAGGAATAATATTTGCTTCAAGGTTTTTACACCCATTCATTATTTTATTCATCCATTTCCGAGTGTCATTTTTAGCATTGCCAGGGTTTAAAATCCTTTTTTCTCTCTTTTTGGGGAGGGAAGGTCGGATTTCAATTCTGTTTTCTATTTGTCATTCCTGATGACCTGCTGCTTCTGATTATCCATGCAAAATTGATTATTTGTGGGTTGAGGGAACCTTGCAGGGGGATATTCTAACTTGAGTCCTCTCTTACCAAAAATCAAAAAGTAATCCTATTTCCTGGTGTTTTGTAGATGTGTGAATAGAAGGTTAAACTAAGTGCATTGCTTACATTCCTATTGTTATTATCACCCCATTGGTGATTGCTGCCCCATATTCAAAAATTGGATGACTTTTAAAATAAATAACTATTATATTATTTAGGTTAGATTTAGATTTAGATTAGAGGTTAGATTGCTGTTAGCTTAAAGGTTTCAGCTGTTAGTGAGCGCACCATATTGTAGTTACTTTGTAACCGCTACTTCTGTTAGTGAAGCCTGCTAAACATCATACGATCTAGAGATCCTAGGAAATAATAGTAAGTTCCAACATAATCTGTCTAGGCGTGCCATTTGAATTTGTATTTGATTTGATTTGCCATCTAAACTGCATACGATTTGAACAGAAGAAAACCAGAAATATCTTTTGTTTTTCACGTATTTGAATTGAATTGCATGCATTAATTGACCTGCAGCAGGGGCTGCTAGAGGAGATTTAAACTCTGGTACTCCGTGTACTTATTCCTGTTTTCACTTACCTTGCGCCACATTAGATTTGCTACAACTCGTTCATGCTTGAACGTTGCTGCCACCTGGGAACCACAGTTCACAGAAGCCCTAAAGTCTCACTAAAGGAAACATCAGGTGCTTCAGCGCCGGCGCTTCCACGGCGAAGCCAGTCTACACTGGTCCACGGCGTCCATCGGCGTGTCTGCAGAAAACTCTGCCCAATCTTCCCCATGCAATGGAGCAAGATTACAGGTATGGGTTATTCTAAAATTCTCCAATTGTTGGCACAAACACTATTCTTACAAAACCAACAACCGGTTAAAACCAATCTTGACAACAGAGATGGCACTAGTAGCACTCCTCCTCAAGAAAATACCCTAAAACCCACCAAGGACCTATCTCATGATAAATCTACTACCCGTACAAATAATATAAACTCCGGACACACACCGAAAAAAAAAGACAAAAAATATGCCCATAAAAACAAACACAACTACCAACAAACCGGATCTACCACAATTTAAAATTGGACTACTAAAGACGAGGTCGCTAAATAAGGACGCCCAAGAAATACATTACTATATCTTAGATGAAGAACTCGACATCTTATGCCTTACAGAAACATGGCTACAAGACCCAACAGGCCCCACCATCGAAAGTAGCCGTACCAACAGATTACACCATCTATTTAAAAAACAGAGAATCAGGAAAAGGCGGCGGAGTGGCAATAATTGCTAAAAAAAAGCCTAAAATTCTTCCCAGCACCAATACAATGTACTGGCCGTGAAGTCCTGCATCTTAAATTGACCCCTACTTCTAATAGTTGCCTAAACATTATCATCATCTATAGACCACCCTCGTTAGTCTCGGACTTTAACGATGAAATCACACTACTGTCATGAACAATCGGACGCGTCCTTTCTGGACTTGCTGGTCCCTGACCCATAGGGGCTTGCACTCAGCAGTACTCCAGACATGGCCGCCGAACGCGGAATACTGTTTACCAGTTTCCGCGCCATACGCATTACGTTCTATAAAGCAGACACGCCCCCGCGGCCCTGCGCGTCTCAACGCTACCGCTTGCCGTGGCTAGATGTGTGCTGCCGTAGTTCGCTTTGTTTCCTGGTTCCCGGTTCCCCTAAATTCCTGGTCCTTCATTCCCACGCCTTTTGTCCTCCTTGCATCCTGGATCTCCATACACTTGTATTCCGTATGCGCTCATTGCTATTTTCCTGGATATCCTTGGACTTCCCAGACATCTGAACGTTCGCAGGACTCGGAATGCTGAACGCACGCTGGAATCCGAGGACCTGCACTCTGGGTTGTACAAGACACGAACTCTACGAAAAGAAACTCCATCGAAGATCTCCTACAAACAACAAAGACAGGTGAGAAGGGGGGAAACCTGTGACAACTACTGCTAAATAATCTTAAATCACCAAACACAGGACCCATACTTCTTGGTGACCTAAACAAATGGCGAGGCAATATTAAAGATCCAGGAGCCATACAGTTAGAAGAAGAACTACTGAACTGCTCTTACTCTATAATAAACAATAAATCCACCTCCATCTCAGGAAACCAACTTTACTGGATAATTAGCCGCAATAATGAGACAACAGCTCCAGTCACTTACCCATGTATTTTGTCCGACCACCATAAAATTGAATTTACACTCACACCTAAGCAAAAAAATTGAGAAACCATTAAACATCCCAAATAAATCCCAAGGGAGAAACCTTAAGAAAATGACCACTGCTATGCTTACTCAAGTAATGGAGCATGTTATGAGCAATACGACTGATAGTGACCCCTGTGATAAGATCATTCAAGCCTATAACAACCACTTTCAGGAACCTTTAGACACACACGCCCCTGAAAAAGACAAACAAGTAAGGGCCAATGTAAATCACCAAAAATGGTTCAATGAAGAATCCATTGCACTCAAGCAAGAAAAAAGAAAACTTGAAAGGTAATGGTTAAAAGATCCCACTGAAGCAAACAAAACCAATTGGAAGAACGCAGACACTGAATACAAACAAAAGCTGATTATACAAAAGAAAAAAACATAACGAACAAATAAACTCGGCAAAAAATTCCACAGGTAAACTTTTTCAAACCTTAAAATCCATTGAGAAACCCAAAGCCCTTTCGCCTCCATTTCAACTCACTAAGACCGACTGCGAAAATGTACAAAAAGCATTTCACAACAACATTCTCAAAGCCAGAGAGGCCATAACTAAGTGTAAACAAATAGCTCACCTCAATTTAACCACATAAACAAAGAAACTCAAAGGACACAAAAACCAAAATTCCACTTCACACCACCCACCAAGGACACTATGAGGAATACTCTCTCTAAAATAAACTGTACATCATGTACAGAAAACATACTTCCACCTAAACTGATCCTCGACAATCCAGAAATGTTTATTCCATTCATCATGCGCATGGTAAACGCCTCTTTTAGAGACTTTACTGTACCTACTACAATAAAAACAGCCACAGTTACACTCCTACCCAAAAAAACGGAATTAAACCAACAGGACCCATCTAATCTACGTCCCATTACCAACTGTAATTTCTTGTTGAAAGTACTGGACAAAATCGCTACAGAACAACTACAAGAATACGTAGACAATAACAATCTCCTTCATCCACAGAAGTCAGGATTCAGAAAAGCACACAGCACTGAATCCGCTTTGTTGGACTTACAGAAATAATTGTTAGGACTCCTTGACAAAGGAAAAGCGGAACTACTTATTTTATTGGACCTCTCGGCTGCATTCGACTTGCTAGACCACCAGAAGCTCCAAGAGGCCCTAGACTGTGTCGGAAACTGCTCCAAGGGAGCTATTGACTGGATATCTTTGTTCCTCCAAGACAGGCACTTGTCATGATGCCTACCCCCTTGGGACCCAGACCAAGTCCAGCAACCCCAGAAGCAGGCATCAAGTTACCCCAAGCAAGCCCAACAACCCCCGATAGGGGCTATTTGGGTGCAGTCCTGGCACCTATGGCGCCAGGCTCATATGGAGGGTCAGTCCTGGTGCCATAGGCGCCAGGCTCATAGATTAAAACTTACCTGATGCCGACCATGCTGCAAACTTACCTGATGCAGACCATGCTGCAAGAGCTCCCAGCCAAACAAGGCTTGCAATGGACTATTTTACCTAGGGACTATTTTTTTACTCGGGTGGGGCTGGGGAGGAATACTTACCTGGGACTACTTTGGAGGCTATTTAAACCAAACCCGAAGAGCAGCACACGCTTTGCGTTATTCTGCATCCAGCAGCGTAACGCTCACCGTGCCTGCAAGTCTGCATCCAGTCATCTGCCACGCCCGCCTCGAGTTTGGAGCTCCTTGAAAAAGGGAGCAAGAAGGAGAAAAGGTTAGAACAAGAGCAATACCTTTGATCCTTACCTGAATTCCTGATCCATCGCGCCTTCGAGCTGGAAGAAAGAAGTTATTTTATGCGCGTCGCCTCGTCTGCTGCAGCGCCGCGCTGAACTCACCGGCCTTCGCAGCATCTTCACATTTCACTGCATCCTCCTGCATGTTACCGCCGCACTCCGGCACCTAAGGAGAAGACAAGGGCCCTCATTACGACCCTGGCGGAAATTGACTGACCGGACCGCAACAGCGTAAATAGCGTTTCCGCCATAGCACGAAGGAGCAAAGTGCGGCCAATCACGACCCATCGGGCACGAGCATTACGCCATGGCGGAATCCGAAAGGCTGCGATGGCGGAAATGACCCCAAAACGGCCCTTACCGCCGCCGTACGCTGCACCAGGTGCAATACCGCCACCCATCTTAGCGGTCACCGTAATGAGCGGTCACCGTAACGAGCGTGCACCGCAAATTACGGCCACCGTAAATATACGGAAACGGAAGTAAAAGCATGTGGCCGGAACGGGAAACAGCACGCCGCACAACTATAAAATCCGAATCCCAACACAACCATAAAAAATCCGACCCTGACACACATCCCAACCCGTTAGCAACCCCAGTTAAAAAAATAAATATGGGAAAGGTAGCCAAGAAAGCGTGTGACCGCAAGCGGCAGGTACACTTCTCCCGAGAGGAACTGACCGTGCTCACCGAGACCCTACAGGAAAATTCCGCCGTCGTCTTCTCCAGTCAAATGACCAGGACGGCCCTTGCCAACAAGAAGGCCATATGGGTCCTGGTGGCACAGCGCGTAAGTGCGGTGGGGACAACACCCCGCACGCCACAGCAATGTCGCAAGCGGTGGGACGACCTGCGGATCCGCGTACGCAGCATACTTTCTGCGAACAGGAACATCGCCACAGCTACCGGGGGGGGTTCAGAGTCGCCCATCAAGTTGACCCCCTGGGAGGAAATCTGCGCCTCCACCATAGGAATGGAGAGCATAGAGGGAGTCGGAGGGATGGAGAAAGGAGTGCCGACATCCGGAGAATCAGGTAGGTTGGCCAAGAGAAACAATGCGAAATCCACAAACCACGAACATGTGCAGTACCATGTGACCCCATAGTGCAATACATACTTAGCCCTGACAGCGCCCTCTAAAAGTCAGAATGAACAAACAAATCAATCAAGAAGCCATAAACAACCCCTACATGTGCAGCATGCACCCCCTAACTGCAGGCAGCCAAATGAATGCATCCTCAATCCACACGAAAATGAGACCACCTCCAAGGCCCAGTCCCAAATCAGCCTCATGTACCACCCCAATGCATTTGATACGTTGCCATTCCGAATCCGACAGACCCATAACTAACGCTCGCCCCTCTTTACTCCACCACAGGGTCCGATACCAACGACGAGCTGCAGGACACCCCTACCAGCACGCCTGCAAAGAGGGCCAGGACCAACGTCCCAAGAGCCTCCACCTCAGGTGCAAGGATCAAGACACGGCAGCAGCAGGAATCAAGTGGCAGCACACTGGAGGGGACTGCAACAGGCACCCCAGCAGCCAGCAAGTCCACAACCCCAGCACCACAGGTCCCCCCAAAGAACGTATCTGATGGCACTGCCTCTGGTGGTAGCAGCACCATAGGTGACACAGCTGTCATGCCAGCATGCTCCGACACGGAAAACAGTGCTGGCGACGTAGGTACCATCCATGACCTTTCCCAATCCCCCTGCATGTTCCATCCCCTACACCATGACGAAACCACGCAGGGGCACCCTGAAGACGACGACTGGCCAACCCCCACAAGTCCTGTGCCAAGGCAACATGTGTTGAGCAGCCCCCCTGTCACACCACCGCAAATGTCCATGGCCCAGCAGAGGCAACAGTCCCTCGACCTGCTGATCGAGCAACAGCAGGAAGCGTCCACGCTACTCAAGGACCATGCAAATGAATGCGGGGGTTCCAGGGCAGCCATGGAAACATCCACCGAGACACTCAGGGCACAAATAGAGAAAAGTAGTGAGAGCCTCAGGGGAGAAATGGAGAGAAGCACCGAGAGCCTGAGAGCACAAATGGAGAAAAGCACCGAGAGCCTGAGGGGGGAACTGCATGCGACGTCCAAAGACGTCTGTGCTGAACTTGCTGCTGTGCGCCGTGTGCTCTCGGAGCTCTCACAAACCCTCAGAGACATGCATGGACGCGAGCAGGCAGAGACCTCATCCGTGGCAAGTTCCGTCCAGGGCAGCCCCCAACGCAGATCTGGCAGGAACCTGCGCTCCACGGGCAGGGGTGCCCCTGATACCCGTAGAGGGGGCTTGCAATAGCGTCTACCCACGGACAGCATGCATATTTGGACACTGGTGTTGGGGGGGGAGGTAGTAGGGTGGAGGGGGTGTGTTGGGCTTCACTGGGTGGCGGGTCCATAGGGTGTATAAATCAAATCACATCAACAATACAGCACCTCATTATCATCCAATGACATGTGTGGACATTGATATTTGCGTACGAGGCCTTCATAGGCGTACAGTCCACAATGTGCCTGTACTACACACACACAGTGCCACAGGTCCCCTTTCCGTGTAATAGGCACCATGCGTGGTTGCTAGAAGCATGCATCTATGATGCTCTGTCGGATTGCACGTGCATCCTGTGCCTCATGGACTCCTTGAGGTGCCTCCACATCCCCACCCTCATCATCATCATCATCTTCAGGTGCATGCAGTACAGCGTCAGGGGGCATGGGCACATTCCTACGTATGCACATGTTGTGCAGCATGACACATGCCATGACCATCTTAGAAACCTTCTCATGGCTGTATATGAGTGCCCCGCCAGACCTGCTGAGGCTGCGGAAACGAGCCTTCAGTAGGCCGAATGCCTGTTCAATGACCACACGGGTACGTGAGTGGGCATGGTTGTAGTCCTCCTCATGCTCGTTCTGTGGGTTCCGGATTGGTGTAAGGAGCCATCTCTTCAGTGGATACCCGGCATCACCTGTATGAGACGAATAAAGGGTGTCAGTGGAATGATAGTGCTAAGTAGCCCCCCCCCCCCTGCAAGGTCATTGACGCATCAAATGGGCCACGATGTCATGCATGGAATGAGACTCACCGAGTAGCCAGGATCTGTGCCCTGCGTGTCGCTCCATGTAGCGTGGTATTCTTGTGTTCCTCAGGACCATAGAATCATGGGTAGATCCTGGAAATCTGGCACAACAATGCGTAAATATCTTGTTGGAGTCACACACCATTTGCACATTGATTGAATGAA
The DNA here is from genome assembly GCF_040938575.1 of Ambystoma mexicanum. Taxonomy (NCBI): domain Eukaryota; kingdom Metazoa; phylum Chordata; class Amphibia; order Caudata; family Ambystomatidae; genus Ambystoma; species Ambystoma mexicanum. Next base: position 1,185,294,672 of record NC_090922.1, read on the forward strand.
ATTGTTTCCGGTTGCGGTACTGGACCTCCATGGCATGTGGGACAACCAATTCAACATGGGTGCAGTCGATGGCACCAATGCAACCCGGGATGCCGCCAAGTGCATGGAATCCCACTTTAGCGTTGGTAATCTCCTGGTACGTGCGTGGTAGTGTGATGTGGTCGTCGGCGTGCTTCAGGAGGGCATCGTGCACTTGGAAGAGTGTCCGTGAGAACAGTGGCTGTGAAATGCCATGCAACTGTCCCACTGTGTGCTGGTAGGTGCCTGTGGCCAGGAAGTGGAGTGCAGACACCACCTTCAGTAGGGGTGGGATGGCGGTTGGGCTATCTATCATGCTCACGAGGTCAGCATGTGTCATGTCCACAATGGCGATTATGGTGTCCCGGTCCAAACGGTAGAGGGTGTGGATCTGCTCAGCAGTGAGGTTGAACGGATCGGCTCGGAGGCGTGGGATTGCGGGCCGCCTGCGTGGTGGTAGTGGCAGTGCTTGTGGGCCTTGCTGACCCTGCCTTGCCCTCCTCCTCCTCCTCCTCCTCCGTCTCCCCTGTGCGCCCGGTTGTTGTACCTGTTGTTGTTCGTCGTCTTCTTGTAGTTGTAGCACTTGCAGTGCTATCTGGTACCCCAGGCCCAACATCGCTAGTCCTGCCGGTAGCATTTTGGAGTGGGAGTGGTTGTGGGAGGGGTTTGGGTCTGCAATATATGTGCTGTCGGCCTGTATGGCCTCCACCTGTGCTGATTGAATGAATCTGTGGCAGATGCAATCCCTTCTGGTCGAGCACGGCCCGCACGTAAGGCTGCATTTGGCCGCATGGCATCTTGGGATTGGAATCATGTATCAAATCCCGATGGCAGTGTGATGTACTTTGACTGATTTTCATGCTATGCTCCCATTGTTACACATGCTATGATTGCAGCCGCTTACATACCTGTGAAGAGTCAGTGGTATGTAGGGCTCGATCGATGGCCGACCCTCATGCAGCACAGTAACGTACTTCACCGACGGGCGTGGCGTCCCATTTGTGATTGCAGCCAGTTAGCATCATGACACACAGCCGCACTACATTGATGTAATTGTGAATGCAAGCGTTCACAGAAGCCTTTTCGACGTAATGTTGCAAGTGAGGAATTCGAAGGCCAGCATTTTGGGTTTTGAAGTAGCGGCGAGGATACGCCCACAGGTCTGGCTGGAAATGTAACGTTCTATTGTAGAATGTCCTTGGGACATGGCCCATAACGAGCAGGCAATGAATGATATGAATTGAAGGGGATGCGCAATAGCGTAGTGGACGATGAGGCAGGACGTTCCCAAATCCATCTTGCTTCACAACACTACAGATCCGGCCAGGGGCACAGTGGTTTTTGCGGACTGCATTACGCACAGACGCGATGGAAGTTTCACATATTATGTGAGTGAATATTCATGCGTTTTCATTGCGGGATGAGGGAATGATGTGTGGATGCATGGACTGATGAATCCGTTTAGGGTCTGCCATGTACATGGGTTTTTTGGTTCACTCCCCTTGCCCTGCGTTATGTGATGCAAGGCTGCCATAGTGGGACATACGTCTCTCTGCCCTTGTCGGATCCTCCCTGTCTCGACGCGCCTTCATACACTTGTGTCTAGGCACGTTACTAATCCCATGTCATGGGTTCTATCTTGACGGACGCATGCACAGTAACCGACGTTGCCAATGGTGTATTTAGCTCGATTGGTTTCGTTGTGATTCGATACTGGATTAGGGGTGTGTATATTCCTTTGGAGTGGGCTAGCATGCATATGGGTGTGGATTTGGTGTGTTGAATGAAGATTGTAATGCATCATGAGTCCCGTAATGCAATCGGTTGATTTGTGTTTCTTTTGGGTGACAGGTATCTCCTGCCCTATTGCAGATGCCATCTCTACGCCACTCCTCCAGATGGTTTTTACTCTCGACTCCTGCAGCTTCGGGTGAATCAGTGGAGCACCATTTCGATCATATGGGACGATCGCCAATGGGCCACATGCCCTTACGCTGTACTGGTGGCTAGGTGCAACATTTCGGCCTTTCAGCTCGACTAGTGCCTGCCTCATGGGACGGACCTGCGGTTCTTGCCGCTTCCATGTTGCCTTTTGGAACGTTGATGTAAGCCCTGTGTGCCATGATGGTACAGGGCGTCACACAAGTGGAAGCCGGTCAATTATTGCAGATGCAGCCCTCGGTGATGATGGTTGTTTTGGTGGGATTTTGCAAATTGATGTGGGGCCTTTGTCATTTGGATGTGCATTTAAATTGTATTCCGATATTTGTCGTGTTGCGTTGTTCTTTGCAGGTGATGTGGCGATTTTCGCTTTGTGGCGGTATGTATTGCGTGTTGATCTGCTTTGTGTTCCGCCTTCTGAGTTGAGTTGTGTGGTACAGTACTGGCCGCGTTTGCCTACGTAGCACAGTATGGTCACGGATAGAGGCTGCCATTGTGTCTGTTTACATGATGTGCTGTTCAGGGGCGGGGGATTGGCTTTTGGCCGACTGGTGCCTGTCAGCCAGGTCGATTGGTGGAATGATGGGTTGTTCAGAATGTGGCTGGTCACAGGTGACTGTGTTTGCGTGCGTTTGTTGGAGGGGGACTGGGGTCATGTCCATTGGAATAGCTTCTGTATTGATGCCATCTGTGCCCTGCAGCTCCCATCGGCCCCTCTTGGGATGAGCCTGGCTGCTCAGTCACTCTGCCGACTTGTGTGGTACATGCTTCTGCTGATGGTTGGTTTGTTTACTGGCATGAGTACAGGGCTGGTGCAATCCCCCTCAGGATGCTGTTGTGGATGTTGCCTTGCGCTGGTGGCAAGCGATGGGGGACTACTGTTGTTTTGTGTCATGTGTTCTTGATTTTCATTTTGATGTGTTGTACCTTCACATGCCTGTGCTGCGTCAGTACGGCTATGGTGACATGCCGTACATGGATGCCCACTCACGGGGCGCTTTGAGCCCCTGCATGCTTTTCTACGTTGGCATGCATGGGTGAATCGTGGATTTCACTGGTTGCATAGTGTGAGTACATTGCGCCTGCCAGGAGTTGTGCAATGAGGCCAGGGAGTGGAGTACAGGCACTCAGTGGGCCATTTACGGTTGGTTCGCGTTGCCGTATTTCTCGCCATGGCGGAATGGTACTTTACGACGTGCTTGATGGCGTTCAGTACATGTCCGCTAGGGTCAGAATTCGCGTACCGTTGCGCCATGGCGGTGATTCCGGTTTTGCAAGGCGCGCGTGCGCGTACTTGGTGCAGTTAGCGTTGCCGTTCACTGCGGTGTCGCTAATGGCATCGTACTTTACGGTGACGGGTCATGATCGCAACGAGCGGTGTTCGATGGCGGTATTGCATTTCCGCCATCATTTTTCCATTTCCGCAAGGGTCGTAATGAGGCCCAAGAACAGCAAGGTGAGCCAATGGAATACACAGAGGAATACCCCCCATTGACTTACCTGATTTTACCACCGGGGGTATTATTCTTCTTCACGGGTCAGCGCAGCTTCCACTGCATCCTAGCCGAACCCCGGCACCTAAGGGGAAAGAAAAGGACAGCAAGGTGAAACAAGGGACTAACAAGGGGAACCCTCCTCACCACAAAAGACTTTCCTGATTTTACTGTCGGAGGCATTATACACCGAGACTTCATACTTTCTCTCAGCGCCTGAATAAGGGAGAAAGCAACAGGTTAGATATGGACATTATTTTATCGAACTGTGTTGGATAATACAAATCCTTATCAAAACATTACCGGTTGCCACGAAGAACTCTTCAGTAGGGTCAAGCTGCAACCTGCAAGGAATCGGACAAGAGTGAAAGTCAGGCATTTGAACTCTTACGAACTACATACTTACGGCGTCTTGCCCGGAATATCGGAGTCAATATTGTCCTGGAACTCACCAATTCCTTCGAGCCAGTGAAGCAACTGGTTATCTACGCGCCCCTGTGCTCAATGCTGGATGGAGAGCTCATCTTTTCAAATCATCAGGTGAGACTATAAGAGGGAACATCCAAGGTGATCAGTGTGGAGAACAGCGGGGTGGGGGGATTTACGATCAACTCCACGGGTGGTTAATTCCCTTTCTCCACTTGCAGAAGAATATTCCTACGGGCCAAGCAAACGTAGCTAGGTGGGCCAGTCCAGTCCGTCATCTCGGCCCTACACGTCACATTGGTCCAGACCGCAGCAGTCCAGTCCAGATCGACGCCTCTGTGGGAGCCAGGTGAGCGTAACAGCAATCTAAGATAATATGGGGAAATCAAGCATCAACAACTAAACCAGTGGACTGTGGCGTCCCACAAGGAGCTAGTTTCTCCCCACTGTTGTTTAACTTGTACCTTCGATGTCTTTGTACATTGCTAACCGAACTTTGAATATTTTTCACGAACTTTGCTGACGACACACAGCTGGTGTTTGAACTCAGTGGTGACTACAACCAAGACAGTAACATGTTAACATTCATCTACAACACCATTGAAGCCTGGATGAAGGTAAATTGGATGAGCCCCAATGGCACTAAAACTGAGCTCATGATCTTTTGCTCACCTTTAGCCAGAAAAAGACTAATTTATTTTAAAATGTTTTTATTGGCATTTGGCATTTATGGTTATACATCGAACCATTACAATCATGGTTTGTGTCAAAGCTTGCGTTACAAATCACTTATGCCATATAGGGCATGGATAACATTAAACAACAAACAAATAAACAAGTAACAGTGGTAACAGTGACTGTCTTTTAGTCCTCTGAGTTATTGTGGTCCTTGTTTCATAGTCGAACCCCAGCCTCTACTCCATTGGGCTCTGTCTGGTCTTCATGGAACGTGGGGAGGGAGTGTGTGTGGGGTGGATGCTGCAGTACATGGATTAAGCCGTTATACAAAGTGCGAGGGGTTGATTCAGGGGGTTTGTAGCTCGTTGAGAAGATCATGGGCCTCATTACACGGAAGGCGGTAATGGTTAACGGCCACCGTTAATGGTAACGGTGACCGTTAACCATTAACGCCTTACTACGAGGTCCCTTAGCGGGTTGGTGCTTTAACGCCTGCTTTTTGCAGGCCTTAAAAACTAACCCGCTAAGGGACCTCGGAGCTAATTACGGCACCGCAAAATTGCGGTGCCGTAATTAGTGCCTTCCCCATTCCCATAGAGCCCTATGGGGCAGAAATGGGAATGGGGAAGGGCAATGGCGGAAGGGGGATTTACCGCCCCTCCAACCTTGGAATGGGGCGGTAAATCCCCTTTCCGCCAAGGCGGTGCCGGTATTTTACCGGCATGAGCAATGGCGCTAATAGCGCCATGGCTCACCGCCTTCCGTGTAATGAGGCCCCATGTCTCTCAGAAGGGTCTTCCAGGCCTCCAGTGTGGTGCTCAAGTCTTCCCCACCCCGGTTGTTCCCTTCCTCCCAGGCTCTAGTTTCTGCTGCCGTCCATCTTTCCATCTCCTTGATCCAAGGTTCGTACCTGGGGCCTACTGGGGATTTCCAGGCCATGGCGATCGTTCTTTTTGTAAGCACACATGCTATGTCCATGAGCTTCACTAAGTGCTTGATTTTACTCAGCCTCGGGTAGGTGCCTAGGAGGCACTCTTTCGGTGTCCATTCATATACCTCCAGGCCAGTTTTCCTACAGGTCTGTTCAGCGGCGAACCAAAGTTTCTGAGACTTAGGGCAAGTCCAAAACATGTGAATCATGTCAGCATGGTCAGAGGGGCACCATGGGCATGTCGGGCTGACTCTATCATTGAAGGTGGATACTCTATGTGGGGTCATGTAGGTCCTATAGAGGCATTGAGTTGAATTAACCTGAATCTAGCGATCCTAGATACCTCCTTCGGGTACGCTAGGGCTCTCGACCATTCTCCCTCTGTGATTTCGGTCCCCAAGTCGGCCTCCCATCTCTCTTTCAAACGTGCACTTCTTGGGTTGGGCCTGTCATTTATTTGGGTGTATAACCTTGATGTCGGTTTCCAACCATCGCTAACACCATATATCTCCTGTACAAGGGCGTGTGTTTCAGGCTCCTCGGGCCACACATTCCATTTCTCCTTGGCGAGAAGTTTCACCTTTTGGTACCATAAGAATTGGCTCGGGGTGAGCCCGTCTTTCCCTTGCAGTGATTCAAAGTCTCTGAATAGCCCTTCATCGAACATATCTCCCCACGTATAGATGCCAAAGTCCTCCCATCTCCTCATTATTGGTAAGTCACCGGGGGCTTTGCATACGTCTGCTAGGATGGGAATCTCAGGTGAGTATGGGTGCTGTAGCCCCAGCATAGAGCTAACCTTTTTCCATACCTGTCGACCCACCTGTACGATTATGGGCGGGTCAGGAGGCCCCATTCTGGTGTTCCATATTAGTTCTTTAGGATGCAAGGGTGAGGTTAGTTGGCAGAGAAGGTTCGTCTCGGCTTAGGGTTCGTCGCACAGCCACTTGGCGACATGGGATAATTGTGCCGCTAGATAGTATCTTTGGAAATCGGGTAGCTGGATACCACCTGTGGAGTAGGGAAGTGTGAGGATGTTCAGTGTGAGCCTGTGCCTGGTTCGTCCGCAAAGAAAATCTCTGATCAAGGATTCCAGCTTCCTAAAGAAGGATGGGGGAATGTAGAATGTTATATTGGTGAAGTAATAGAGGAATCTAGGTAATATTATCATTTTAGATATTGCAGCTCTGCCCATCACTGAAAGCGGTAGTTTCGACCAAAATTTGACGGATCTTCGTACCCCAGATAATGCGGCCTCAGTGTTGCACTCGTGGGTGGAGATTGGTGTGTGCTTGATGGTAAGGCCCAGGTAGCGGAAGGCCTCCACTTGCCATTGAATCCCGATCTCGGGGAGTTCTTCTGTGCTCCTTCCCCTGAGACCAGCCAGAGGGAAAGCGCATGATTTCTGCCGACTGAACTTTATGCCTGAATATTTCGAAAAGTTATCCATGATGTCTAGAGCTGTCGGAACATCATCTGCATACAGGGAGATGATATTGTCTGTTCCACCGATGCTTATGCCAGCGTCAAAAAGCTGTTTCCTGAAATAAATTGCTACTGGTTCCAGACCCAGGATATATAACATTGGCGAGAGCGGGCATCCCTGTCTGGTCCCCCTCTGAAGAGCCCAGGCCCCTGACACCAAGCCCCCTGTCTTAACTCTTGCCACTGGGTTATTATAGAGTACCTTGACCCATCGGATAAAGTATTCGCCCAGTCCAAACTCTCTCAGGGTTTCAATCAGCTACTCCCAGAAAATTGAAACAAAAGCCTAAATGGCATAGAGCGAGAGTACCGCTAGGTCTTCTTTGCATTCCTCTGTTTGTGCCATTATGTGCTGGAGCCTTCTCAGGTTGGCTGTAGTGTTGCGTCCAGGGACAAAACCGCTCTGGTCTACGTGTACCAGGGAACCTATCACCTTTGAGAGCCTCTTAGCCAATATGGTTGTAAGTATTTTGCTATCGTAGTTCAGAAGTGCTATTGGGCGATACGAGTCACATTTTTTAAGGTGGTTTGCCAGGCTTGAGCATTGGCACTATGAGGGTTTCTCTCATAGTGCCTGGTAGCGTGCCAGTCTGGAATGCCTCCGCATAGACTTCATGCAGTATGGGAGACAGGATCTCCTTGTATGCCTTGTAAAACTCTGGGGTAAGGCCGTCGGTTCCAGGGGTCTTACTCGTGGAAAGGGATCTAATCGCCTCGGTAATGTCTTCGATCGTGATGTTCTCTCCCAGCATATTTTTTTGCTCCTGGTTCAGTTTAGGTAGGCCAACTTCTGCCAAGGTGTCTCTTATGTCTGCTTCGGGAATTTGGTCACTGTGGGCATACAGTTCCGCATAGAAATCGGAGAAAACATCATTTATTGCTTGTTGTGTTCTGTGGACTATGCCATTATCGTCTCTGATCGCCGTAAGGGCCCGCTTCGGGTGTTCCTTCCTGCACAGCCAGGCTAGTATCCTACCTGGTTTATCCGCTTCTTTATGAGCTTTCATAGTGCGAGTAGAGAAGTCAAATTTCGAGAGCCTCTCCCATGCGGTGCTGCATTCTTCCCTGATCTCCCTCAGCTTGATTTCTGTCTCAATTGTGGGGGAGGAATTGTTTTTGAGGTGCCTGATCTTTTCCTCCTCGGCCTCTAGTTCCTTTCTCAATTGCTTCCTGATTCCACCTGCCTCGGCAATCACCTCTCCCCTTGTCACCACCTTCATGGCTTCCCAAAGAATGCTCCATTTTTCAACTGATCCCTTATTAATCTCTATGTACTCTTCTAGTTTCTCGGCCAGGGACTCCCTGAATGCGGGGTCAGTTAATGTCTCCACTGGCATACGCCACGTTGGGATAGGGGTTGGGGGGGTCACAGGCAGAGTTGTATTATTAGTGGGGAATGATCCAAAATTGATCTGCCCAGGTAATCTGCGGATTCGACCTGAGGGGGTAATCTATCCTGGTGTGCAGGTTGTGGGGGGCCGAGTAGAATGAATAGGATCTATCAGTGGGGTGGAGGTCTCGCCAGATATCGACTAAATGCAAGTCCTCAATCGCTATATGGAGGGCCAGAGCGGGGAGTTTATTGTGTATTCGTGGTGTGGTGGAACTGTCCATTTCCACATTCATGATGCAATTGAAATCGCCTCCCCACAGCAGGGTGTAGTCCCTATGGAGCATGACTTTGGCGCATAACTTCTTGAGGTAAGAAGGTATGCCATGTTGGGGGAAGTTTGAGTTCTTTCTGCATATTCGAGTGCTCTCCAGCATGCCCCACACCAGCAAGTACCTGCCTTCATTATCCGATTCTACCCCCAACTGTTGAAATGGTGTGTCTGGGCTCACCCATGTGTACACTCCTCTTGCGTATTTCGAGTAGGATGAGCCGTTACCTTGGCCCCCCCAGTAATTTGATAACTTATCTGCAGAGTCAGCAGAGAGGTGTGTTTCTTGTAGGAGGGCAACTGATACCTTCTTCCTCTTCAGGTAAGAGTGTATTCGATTTCTCCATAGGTAGGACCCCATCCCTCTGACGTTCCATGTGATTACCTTAAGTTTCAACGCCATTGCGTGGTTGTATTAATTGTCGAGGAGAGATCTATGTCCTCTCTGCGGCTTGATCGTATGTTGTTGTGAGCCATGTCTGGTTCTGGTTGTGTGGAGTGGTCAACTCCAGTGATTAGGATTGTGTTCATTTCAGTTTGGTCGAAGGTCCTCAGAGTTAGGGCAGTCAAAACAATAACAACTTGTGTAAAACAATTATAACTGGTGCACCCAGCAACTGACACAAAGGTGGAGTGCTCAGGTGCTCTCGCGCTGCCTGTCCCAATCCGGGTGTCTGGCGCGAGTAGGTGTGTGATGGCAACTAGCCTGCACTGGTCTTTCGTGGGGTCGTGGTCTGTGTCCATGCGTGGGAGATCAGGTGAGCCCCGCAGTCATTTAGCTTCTCACACTGTAGTTTTGCTTCGATGATGGTGGGGATTTCCTGAGCTCTCGGGTATTTTGTGGAGGGTGCAAGCACCTGTGTCGGGGCGTGCAACCCTCATCCTTGATTACCTTCATTAAGTTTCCCATAGGAGGATTCAATAGGGACCTCGGCCAGGTTATTATGTTCCATCCACATGTTAGCCGCGGCTGGTGTCTCGAGAAATATTGCTCTTCCTTTATACATTACCTTCAGTCTAGAGGGATAGAGCAGCATATATTTTAGGTTTAGTTTCCTTAGCCTGGCCTTGACTGGGACAAAAGAGTTCCTCGCTCTCTGAACCAACTGAGTGTAATCGGGGTATATGGTGATTTTTGAGTTGCCTCGCTCTATTTCTCCGCCCTCCCTCGAGAATTTCAGGATCACCTCCCGGTCTCGGAAGTTGAGGACCTTCGCTATGATGGGGCGAGGGTAGGAGCCTGGGGGGGGGTTCTTCTGGAGCGATTTGTGAGCTCTCTCCATGGCGAAGCCCTGTGAGAGGTTTGCCACCCCGATCTCTTGTTGAATTAAGGATTCCACGAAGGCCGTCGGGTCAGCAGTCTCCGTCCCCTCCGGCACGCCCAGTATCCTAATGTTACTGCGTCTAGCGCGGCCCTCCGCCTCCTCGGACCTCGCCTCCAGCAGGGATACCTTATGTTTAAGGTTTGCGACTTTAGATTTCAGGGCCGCCGAATCACTTGCCATGTCCTCCTGAGAGGACTCCACAATGGTGACACGTTCTGTTAGGTTGCGGGCATCTTGCCTTATCAGCTGGATGTCGGCTTTTAATTCGCCGATCTTCGTGTCTATGAATGATTTAGGGCCTCAATCGCCCCCAGCAGCCGATTGTGTCTGGTGTCCGGGCTGTCCCGTGCTATTGGGTCGTCCGATGTGATCTGGGCAGTGGGGTGAGATTTCGACGTGACAAAAGGGTCTAAAGTGGCATTTTTGGCTTTGTTTCTTGCGGCGGCCATGGTGGATTGTCTCGATCCTGGTTGATAGCACAGAGGATCTCGAAGTCCCTGTCGGGGCAAGCAGCTGTGCTCATCTTTTCCGGCTTGATTATGACACCACGTAGATGTGCAGGGCTACTAGGCTTTATGTGGTCCGGGATCCGGGCACTCAGAGGATGTGGTCGCCCTGCTTTAGTAGCAAAGGAGAACCTGAGGCCCAAGTCGCTCAGTGTGATATCATTGCCTGCATTACTGGTCCGATCCCCTGGTGTAGTGTGGTGGGCTGAGGGGATGCAGGAGCAGGCAGGTCAGGGGGAGCGGCGCAGCGTGGCCTTTTAGTGTTGCTCGGGGTGGACAGGCGCGGTCCTGCAATCTGGTAAGTAGGTTGTCGGGCCCAGCCTGCGAGATATGACCCGGCCTGAGCAATGTGGTGAAATCTGTTCTAAAGAGAAGGATGGTCTCACCTGTGAGAATAATGATTCAGATGGATCAGGATGGGCCTCTTGCCTGAAGTGGGAAATCCGTCCTAGGTGCCCCGGACCGGGGTCGTAGCAGGTGGTCCAGAGAGTCTGATGGTCCTGTCACGGTGGTCCCCCAGCAGTCGCGCTCCAGCTCCGTTTGGCGTAGGAGCACCAGCACCAGGCACCCAGAGTGTGCGGAAGCCTCCGCTATGCCGTCACACAGTCCCCAGCCGGTGTATCGATGGGCAGCAGAGAATGATGGGAGAGGTGTTTGGGCGGCCGGGGGTACGAACTCCTCGGCCGCTCTGGGACCGCTCTGGGATCGTCAGAGCGGCATGGCCGCCATCTTGGGTGTCTCCCACGGGGGACAGGGCGAGCCGGACCGGAGCATCCCAGCGGGCCCCCGACCTCCGATTTTTGTCAGAACAAATCGCCGGGTGCAGCCAATCGCCTGATGTACGACTGCACCAAAGGATGGATGATGTAGGTGAGTCTATAACACCCGAAACAGGATGCGACTGCGTGGCTCGGCCAGATCTTGTGCGCCTCCCTCAGGGGACAGGGGGGCCGGGCCGAAGCGTCTCAGATGTTCCCTGGTCTCCGATTTTTGTTGGAACAAGTTGTAGAGTGCAGCTAATCGCCTGATGTACAACTGCACCAAAGGATGGGTTATGCGGATGAATTTTCAGTACCCAAAACAGGATCGGACTCCCAGAAAAAGACTAAGGGCCTCATTACGACCCAGGCGGTAAGTTACCGCCTCGATCGTACCCTTACCACCATGGTGGAAACTATGTTTACACCATGGTGGATGGCGGATTTACCGCCCCATTCCAAGGTGAGTGGGTCGGTAAATCCCCATTTCCCATTTACCCTTCCCCATTCCCATTTTTGCCCCATAGGGCATAATGGGAGTGGGGAAGGCGCTAATTACGCCACCGTAAATTACGGTGGCGTAATTAGCACCATGGTCCCTTAGCGCCATGGATTTTAACGCCTGCAAAAAGCAGGCGTTAAACTCACCATGGCGCAAAGGGACCTCGGAATCAGGCGTTAAGAGTCGGCGCCGTTTACGGCGCCGTTAACCCCTTAACGCCTGACTCGTAATGAGGCCCTAAGTCCAGATTACACTACTTTTAACATCAAGGAAACACCAATCATATTGGCGGAAAAGATTAAAACATTAGGAATTTACATGCAAGCATCACTTGGGGCTGAAGCCCAGGTAGCATACTTAAAAAGAAACTGCCAATACTACCAAAAACTCCTAAAGAAAATTAAACCTCTTCTAAATAAACAAAACAGCACAACCATAGCCAGACCCACGATCCTCTCAAGATTAGACTATGGAAATGCACTTATGCTGGGAACTAGCAAAAAATGCATAAATCAGTGCCAAGTGATCCAAAACAACGTGGTCAGAACCATCACCGGCAAAACTAAAAGGGACCACATTACAGGAGAAAGGAGAGAACTGCACTGGTTAGCCATAGATGGAAGAATTATATTTAAATCTTTGATGCTTGTTCACCGCTCCACAAATGGAAACGGCCGAATATACCTCCATAAATAACTTAAGAAATACAAACCTACACAAAATCTTAGATCCATGAACAAAGGGCCAAGCTATCAAAAAAAACAAATAGACTAGGCAGAGCATTCCCTACCAAAGCCATTGCCAAATGGAACACATTACCTGAATCCCTAAGAACTGAAACAAACCTGCAAAGCTTTAAAAAGAAACTGAAAACTTTCCTATTCAAAGAATCACTCACCAAAATGACCACCTCATAGTGACTAAAATATACATCTGTGTTGTCCCGTCACCATGTCCCTTGTCTCTATGGAAAGCGCTCTGATGCCTGCGGGCTGCAGCGCTATAGAAATAAATAAAATAAAATACCAACCAGCCTGGTTCATGGTCCATTGTGACCCGGGGTATTTGAAAAAGGGGTGTGATAGGAGTGGTGTACCATCTCAATATTGAATCTAACATAAACATAAGCATTTCAGTCGTGCGGGGGGCGTGGCTACGAGGGCCATGTAGGAGGACGTGATCTGGAGGAGCTCCCGAGATCCTGTAATGATCCGGGTGAAAAAGTGCGTAAAGATGAGCCGACGACCGCTGAAAACACACACGTCGGTGTGTGAATGATCGGGCCACGCGTGGTGAACTTCTGGATGGTGTAGGAAGAACGGCGGCAGAGATCTGTGCGGAAAAGATAAGGAGCGCCGGAGACGAAAGACGACACAAAATGGCCGACCTATGTCTGGAACAAAGGACGAAGCAGGCCGCATGGTTACCGAGCGAAAGGGGCGTACTGAGTGCGCGTTTGTCATTTGTGCAAAATACAGGTCCTCCGGGTCATGTCGAACAGAACGGTGAGGCCGAAGGCAAAACAGCCTACCTTAGACGACTTCGCTAAGACGTCCCTGAGTCAAGACAATACCAAGAGCAGGGACAAGCCACCTGCAAGCGGCATGACGACATCGGGCGCTAACCAAGAAGTCCTAGCTGCGATTGCGGACCTAAGGGCGGCCTGGGAATCTAAACTCGAACTGGCCGTCACTGAACTGAAAATGGCATTGGACCTAAAGGTCGGAGTGGTGCAGGAGGACGTTAATCTACTCCGACAGGACGTCAGGGCCTTGGCAGAGCGCACAGAGTCCCTTGAGAAGGAAGTTAGCCCGAATACTGCGGATTGCGCCTCCCATAAGGCCGAATTGCATGCCCTGATACAAAGAGTGGGCAACTTGGAGAGCAGAGCGGAGGAGGCGGAAGGACGAGCCCGACGAAACAACATCCGCATCGTGGGCCTGCCGGAGGGACTGGAGGACCACGATCCCACGGAATTCATTGAGTCCATGCTACTGCAAGAGATACCCGGAGGAGCCCTATCTCAAGGATTTGCGGTGGAAAGGGCACATAGAGCTCTAACAAGGAGGCCGCCGCCGGGGAACCCGCCTAGGCCGGTGATAGCCAAAATTCTTAATTACTGAGATCGGGAGAGGATATTGGAACACTTTCGTAAGGGAGGAACGATTACGCGAGGAGCAGCAAACAACACGGCCTAACCGGACTACACCCTGTCTGTGCAGCGTAGCCGCATGAACTTTGGGACGGTAAAGCGAAGATTGAGAGAGGCGGGCCACAAATATATGTTACTGTATCCGGCAAAATTGAAAGTCATTCATAAACACAAAACTTTATTTTTTGAGACCCTGGAGGATGCCATGGGATGGCTCGATGCGCAGGGATGTCACCAGGAGTCAGAAGTTCGGACGGAGAAAGAGCACGGAAGAGATAAGTAATGTACGAGGAAGGTGCCACAAGATGGCGCGGCATGTGGGACTTGAATATAGTCGTTTGCGCAGCCTTCAGTAGAGAAGGTCAGATTATTGCACTAAATGTTAAAAGCACTGTAGTTATTATTGTATTAACGGGAGCCTTACAGAGCGGATTTCTTCACCCCACAACAATTTTAGCTAAGTGGCCATTAGGGCGACTTCACCCTACTGAGCTCTGTGCATTGTTTGGTGCTTGCAGGGTTAGATGTGGGGGTGCCTGAGTTCCGAGAATGGAGCTGGGCAGCAGTTGGGGTGTGTGATGTTGGGGAAGGGACGGGGGGAGGAGGGGAGGGAAGTTGGGAATTTGCTGTGTACATAGTTATGGGGAGTTTGAGCTGGTACGAGAAGTTACAAGCAAAGATGGAGAGCTGTATCTGTATCACGTGGGCAAAGGGGAATCGCTGCACGGAAGGCAGGAAGACACTCATGAGCCATGGGGGACCTTAAGATCGTAACATGGAATGTTAGGGGACTCAACAGTTACTTAAAAAGAAACTAAGTCATGATGTACTTAAAGAGACAGAAGGTTGATATTGCGTTGTTGCAGGAAACACATTTGACCCAGCAAAAATTGGAACTGGTGGGGAAGAAGTGGAGAGGTACTGTAGTAGGCTCTCCGTATTCTGCCTACACTAGGGGAGTGCTGGTCTGGGTGGCACCGCATGTTCCGCTCCAACTTACACAAGAGGTGGTGGACACAGAGGGGAGGTTGGTCATATTAAAGGCTTTGGTAGAGAATAGAGAGGTGTGCATTATAAATACGTATGCCCCCAACCAAAACACTGCAACATATTTTAGAACCCTGTGTACTCATCTGGGCGCGTGTATGGGAGGAGCGGTTATCTGGGGAGGGGATTTCAACTGCGTGCTCAACCCAAAGGCAGACTGATCTGATGGGAAGATTGATAGGCCCACCCCAGCGGCCAGGGTATTGCAGACATTATTAGACGACTTTGGGCTGGCAGATGTTTGGAGGCTGAAACACCCTAATGAAACACAGTACTCGCATTACTCAGCTCCGCTGCAACTGCATACGAGGCTGGATTACTTTTTTGCCACACCAGATGTGGTGATAGAGACCACCCAAATAGACGATAGAGCGAGGGTCCTGTCGGACCACTCGCCTCTGGTGCTGAGTTGGCAGTGCTGCCGCCACAGGGCGCGGATACCGACATGGCGCCTACGGGCGGAAGCACTCCGGGACCCGGTCTTCAGGGAAGATATCAGGGATGCGATCATACAGTACTTTGAGGTAAACACAGGCAGCTTAGACTCAGCATGCACGCTTTGGGAAGCCTTTAAGGTGGTATTGCGGGGTGCTGCTATTGCTAAGTCAAGAGGCCTACAGGGTGGGGTCCTAACGGAACTAGAGGAAGCAGAAGAGAAACTGGAGCGCGAAAGCAACAGGGCGGGAGGAGATGCGGAACTTGTACTCGATTTACAGCAGAGGTGCGCAGAGCTTTGGGAAAGGCTCAGCAACCTTAACTATAAGAAGTATGTCGAGAGGTAACATGCAGGAGGGGACAAAACTGGCCGCTTGTTGGCGTGGTTATATAAGAGCGAAACCCCCAGGCCCCCGATTAGGAGAATAACTAGAGAAGACGGGGAGGTGGTTGACACCCAGGAGGGAGTCAACGAGGCATTCTTGGACTATTATAGGACATTATATGAGGACAGAGGAGGGGTCAATCGAGAGGAGAGTAGAGAAACTCTAAAAGACATGGAAATACCTAAGATTAGTGCTGAAGAAAGGGAGGAGTTGGACGCACCGATTACCTTAGAGGAATTGGGGGAGGTGGTGAAGCAGCTGTCCACCTGCAAGACCCCGGGCGCGGACGGATACCCTAGCGAGTTTTATAAAACATATAGAGAGGAAGTACTCCCCCGCTATGCTAGAGATGCTCAATGAGTCTTTTGAGAAGGGTCGGCTGCCGGAATCGCTTAGAGAAGCATTAATTGTGCCGCTCCCTAAGCCCAATAAGCCAGGGCATAGCTGCGGCTCCTATAGGCCGTTGTCAATGTTGAACCAGGATAGCAAGATATTGACGGCGGTCCTGGCCAATAGGCTGCGAAGAGTTATTAGCAACCTGATACACCCGGACCAGACAGGTTATGTCCCCAACAGAAATATAACCCACAACCATAGGTGACTCCACCGGGTTATTGAAGAGGGAAACAGGAGCAAGGAGGAAATGGCGGTGGTGTCCCTAGATGCAGTCAAAGCTTTTGATTCAGTGAGGTGGCCATGGTTGCTGGAGGCCCTGGAAGAATACGGGATGGGGCCGGGTTATGTTAGGTGGGCAAAATTACTATACAGTGAACCACTGGCCAGGGTACGCACAGGATCGGTGATATCTGAGAGATGGCAACTCAGTAGAGGCACCAGACAAGGGTGCCCCTGGTCCCCGATGTTATACATTCTAGCCCTGGAGCCCCTGGCAGTGTACCTCAGACAACAATATGACATGGTCGGTATTGAGGTAGGGGGAGAGAAACACCTAATATCCTTGTATGCTGACGATTTACTACTATATTTGAAATATCCGGAGGAAAATCTTCAGTATATTCTAGAGGTTATGGAAAAGTATGCAGAACTGTCCGGCATAGCGGTGAACCCCCAAAAATCGAGCATGTTCCCATTGGGGAGCTACATAGGAGCCCCACTGGAGTGGTTGCCAGTGTTGTCTGTACCTTGGGCGGCTGATTCCTTCCACTACCTCGGAATAGATGTGTATCATACGGTGGAGGGGGAACACTTGCATAATACCGAGGTGGCTGTGAAAAAAATCTGAACAAATATGAAGTTTTGGGAGAAGCTGCCGTTGGCGATGATGGGACGGGGGGCGATGCTCAAAATGGTGGTCCTGCCCAGGCTGTTACATTTCTTCAGTAATATACCATACTTGATACCCAAAAAGTTTTTTGTCAAACTGACCAGCATGTGCAGGGACTTCCTATGGCATGGCACTCGCAATAGAGTGGCGCTATGGAAGCTGCAGAACTTCCATGATAGAGGGGGCATTAAGCTGCCGAATTTTGAGGCCTATTATGTAGCTAGTCAGTTGCAATATGTAACCAAATGGCTCTCCGATGAGGTAACTCCTGAATTTGTGCTATTTGGGCAGAACTGCACCCCGTTTTACCTAAAGGAGATTATCTGGGTGCCTAGACTTGAAATTAAAGAACGCCCGGGTATGATGTTGCTTGGGTGGAAGATGTGGCGCAGAGTATGCCAACTGATGGAGAACCCGTACCCGTGTTCCCCACAGGTGCCGCTAGTCGCCTTAGCTGGGGGAGACAACCAACTCAGAATGATAATTAGGACCTATTGGGAATCGGTCGGGCTGGTCACATTGGGAGATGTATGGCAAGAAGGGATTATTAAAGATTTTGAAGAACTGCGGGAAGAGGCAGGTTTGCACAGAGGCCAATATGTCACGTATCTTAGGCTAGTGCAGACTATTCGTAAAACCTGGCCAGAGACTGTACTGGCGGAGGAGCCAGACGTCCTAATGGGAACAATATATGACATATATGAAGGAGGGCACGAGATCTCTACACCGTACGAGATGGTGATGCCCCGGGTGGGGAAGGATTTGACTCATTTGAGGCTGGACTGGGAAGCGGAGGTGGAGGCACAGATGACCGATGGGATGTGGGAACATGCTATGGGATACCACAAGAAGGTGTCCAGAAACGCCAGATTGCAGCAGATACAGTTATACATAACGCATAGAGCCTATATGACCCCGAAGAGAATATCTAAGTTTGTAAACGCAGGAAGACAAGCATGCCCAAAATGTGATGAAGAGGATGCTGATATGCCACACATGTTCTGGTCTTGCCCAGTGATTGAAGCTTTTTGGGGGGAAGTGGCACGAAAACTAAAGGATAAAGGGGTCACGCTCAACATAGATACGGCCTGGGCCTGCCTGTTGGGAGGGTTTCCCAGACCACAGAATACTAAACATGTTGGGAAACTGAGGGACCTGGCATATGTGCTTGCTAAAAGAAGGATTGCCATGGCCTGGAAGCAGTGCCACAAGCCACGGGTTGAGGTATGGTGGCGAGACTTGCAAAAACGGGCAGAGGCTGAAACGGTAGTGTGGCAGGAGGCATGTAGCAAGTGCGGGGAAGAAGAAGTGGGTAACCTGATGGCTTGGAGAATGCTGATAACAGGACTGTTTGGCACATTGGTGGTTTCTGCAGCTTCGGAAGGAAGCGATACCCGGCCACACGCAGCAGATACAGAAAAAGAAATGCAAATAAGCTCTTGAGGGGGGAGGGATTTGGGGAGCAGTAACGTGCGTTAATTGATGTTCATAAGTCTGTTGTAAATAATGCTGCAAGTCTGGTTTGTATTGTTTATTTGTTTCCAAAATAATAAAAACTATTTAAAAAAAAAAAAGCATTTCAGTCGCGCAATGTATACTAGGCTGAGACTAAGGTGTGTGTCGCCTGAATGAAATCCTTAACAGCATCCGGAGGTGCATTAGGAGCCTCCGATCCAACGGGTAAAAATGGAATGGAACACCCCCGTGGCATATTACTCCAAGACACTTACTCCTAGTGATAGGAACTATTCTGTTTTAGAAAAGAGTTGTTGGCCATTAGACAGGAATGCGAAGAATGGCATCATCTTCTGCAGGGAGCTACAACGCACGGACCATCAAAACCTCAGCATCCTCCAACAGATGGAGTGCCGTAATTCGAGACTTGCTTGTTGGGCCTACTTCTTTTCACAGTTTGATTTTGTGATCACTTACATACCAGGAAAGGAGAATGTCGCTGTCATGACCCCTAGCACGCGCTCACAGAACTGCCCTAGTATACATTCACATCACTGTAGGGGTAGCCATAGTGATCCGGAGAGGCAATGGACAATGAGAGTGGCTGGCTGGAGATGGCACCTGTTTGCACATGATTTGAGCCCCTACCAAGATGGCCGCCAAATCAGGACTCCGTTTGGGAACCAAGATGGCCCCCAAGTTACTCCTGTTCCCAATATCCATGATGGTCTAGTGGAAGGGTGAAGCCCAGGGCTATAAAAACCCTGCACTGGGCCACACCCAGTGTTAAGCATTTTTTCCTTTCTGAATGCAAGTGGTGTAACGCTTGCCGTGAAGCCAGTTCCACGTACAGGAGGATTCCTGCAATTTCAGATTCTGCCACTTGTCTACGTACCTGATTCCGGATCTTCATCAAGCAGTTTTCCAGTCTGGTTGCACGCTTCGTGGGACTCCGCACCTGAAATGAAACACAGAGACAGTAAGCATTTCAATGCTTGGCATCCCACATCCAATGCAACCTTTGAAATAACGCTTGAAATAACGCTTACCTGCATTTGGGCATTCAACGAACTTGTGGCCAGCGGTTCTTCCGCACGCAGCATCTGAAAGGAAAAAAACAAAACAGGAAAGAAGTTAGTCATCAGCATTACGCGCCTCGCGCGCCACCCGCATTTCTTATTGCACAGTTGCATCAGCACAAGAAACGCTTTAAAGACTTACTGATCGAGTCACAGAGAGATTGCATAGTTGCGGAAGCACCAGAGATACTTTAAAGACTTACCTACAGAGTTGCAGAGACATTGCACAGTTACAGAAGCACAAGGGATACTTTAAAAGGCTTACCTTCAGTAGAAAGCATCACGTGCACCGCAGCAGGACTGGGCCACCCTCCCGTAACGAAACTGGACCCAATGCAGAACTGATCCTTGAAGTGCACAACTAAATTATTAAGGTGAGCCAGGGCCTTAAGTGGTTGTTGCTGGTGTCGTGGATGGTCCAGCCTCCTGGGACATTTCCTGGAGTTCCTGTTGGGACAAATTGACATGTGCATTACCACATTGTTGCTGATGTACATTGGAAAACAACATTCACTGTCACTTGTGCTATGTCGTCACTGTGTGTTGGGCCTTCTGGGGGGGGTTGGCATCATCTGTCGGCCACTGTGTACATGGCATACATTGCGTATGGACGACCAAGTGTGGGTTGGTGCAGTCAGGTGGGTAGAGTGCATTTGGTTGTGTGTGGGTCAGGTGGCCATGTTGTCAGATGTGTACTCCTCAATGTGTCTGTACATGATCTATGGTAGCCGAGAGGCGTGTGGCTGCAACACAACTATTAACTGTTGTGCATCCATGGGCAGGGACAAGTTGCATGGTTACATGGTGGCTATGTTGGCTGTGCATGGGTGTCATGTGAGGGGGTCCGGTGGTCACTGGTTGCTGTCAGTAGGGCCTGGAGCCTCACATGGATGGTGATTGCTTTCTGCCTGCAGGGTTGTGCAGTCATTGTTGCATGTGTCAATGTGGTACTCACCAGATTCAGCATGGCTGCTGGCTCCTAGCTATGCTGTGCCCACGCCCTCGATCCCGACCATGTGCAGTATCCCACTGACCATCTCCTCCGACGGTGTCAGTAGCAGGGTTTCTACTGTGCCACCTCAAGTGGCAACGGTCTCCTGATGGTGATTGGAGATGAGGGTCCTGACCCTAGCCTTGAGGACATTCCACCTCTTCTTCATGTCCTCTACTTCATGTTGGATGTGCCCTATGGCCACCACCTTGTCCCTGATTTCAGACCATATGTTGCCCTTGTGCTGTTGGCTGGTCTTCCTGTGCAATGCCCCATATAGCTCTTCAGAGTTGGCAACCACTTGCTCTGCATACACTGTGAGCTCCTGCTTGCTGAATCTGGGCTTCCACTGCCTCATATCGGGCACCCTGCGTTTGCCCTTTCCTGTGGACACGTTTGGCCTTAGCTGGATGTCTGGATGGCACTCCTAGTTTGAGATATTTGATAAAATGCATTTGCCAAAATTGCTGCCGTGGAGCTTCCTTTTTTAGCCATGAGGAATTTCTGTCATACCACAGAGTTTTCAGCGATAACTGCGTGGAATTACTGTTACCGCCATTGGTGTGTGCGTGAACCCACCAGGTTGTACTTCGGCAGTAAATCCACAGCAATGCATGGCGGCATTGATAAATCTGCCACAGCGGATTTACTGCAGATTTACTCTGTAACTCGTAATGAGGACCTTTGTGTTATATATGAACACAATTGAAAACTACTACCACCCGAAAAGCCTGACAACAACAACCCCTGTCGGTGATGAGGAATCGCAACTCCCTGTTGGTAGTGCTATGGATTTTAAGATGAAGCTTGATGCTATGACGCCACCTGGTTCCCCTATCAAAGCTGCTGCTGCTGAATGCTGTGATGGTGTAGTTGCCATTATGACCTATGCAGACTACACAGGTGCAGACTACATCGATATGGATGAGTATATAAAGACTCTTAAATCACCCTTGCATGAGGACCTGGGGTTTCTGGGCAAACTGTTTCCAGAGACTGCCATGTCCCTGGGACCAGAAGCATGTCTCGATGAAGACAAGCTGTTCATGGTAGCCGTTAATGCTGTGGCGATGGAAGCAGATTGTCCTGACGTGTGCAATTTGGTATGTAGGAAAGTGTGTGTGTGCCTCTGTGAACTATGGGTAAAAACATGTATTCAATAGTTACAATTCTTTATTTTTTTAATTGCTGAAAACAGTAGATGAAGTTGACGATACTGAGAGTAAGAGGACTTCCTTCAACACCATCAATTTTTACTGTGTGTGCTGTTAAAAAATAATCAAAAGTCCAGCAACCCAAAGCCGTAATAAGTGTAAGAAATGTGTCTGCTTAAAACGCTTTGAAAGTTCTGATGAAGAAGAAGAAGAAGAGGAAACTATGATCCTTTTGGAGTGCTTAACTGTTCAGGCTTGTGCGCCCTGTGTAATGAAAACATGCTTCAAACATGATTATTATCACTGGTGTTATGAGCATAAATGCGATGACCCACAACAGGATGCTCATGAATGCCTACAGCCGCAATACCACGCTAGAGCAAAACGGCAGACATTTTTAATGTTGAATCCATATGACGTTTTGCAAATGCTTAAAGTGATGTGTAAAGGCATGGGTATGTGTGCCTACCTTATAGTGTGGAGAGTATTTGATCAAAAACATTCCTGGAAATACACGATTGACGCAATCCAAAGGAAAAAATTTGATTTTTACAGGTGGCCAGCCCCTTTTAGCAAACGGGGAGCCCGATTATTGCAAAAAGATTTTCTGACCTCTACCTTTTTAGGAATACCCATAAGGAGTGCCTGATACGTAGGAAGTTGTTTTAAAGAAGAAGAAAATAGTACAATGAACCTTTTATGTGTACATTTGTTTCGAGGACAGAACTTCGGAAAATCAATCAATGCGTATGGAACATAAACTAAAGCCAAGACGGGTATGTGTGGAAAAACTATTATATGCTGTGCTGAAAGAGAGAATATCTGAAATTGCCCCAAATACCTTGAATTATCTACGGGTACCTGCACCGTCCACCCCCCCACCGATCGTCCTTGTAAAAGCGTAATGTGTAACAGTAACATATGTGCCAAAATTTAGCTGCAGGTATTGGACCAACACTGGCATCTGTAAAACTATGATGTGGACTCTCTATACCTACACCCTAGAGCGGTATTGCAGCAGCTCCTGGATGAACTGTATGAACACTAGTCAGCATTTAAGGATACTTGTTACAGCACCGGGAGTTGTATGAACTTTTAAATGCTTCAAGTCTTTCGTGCATGCAGAGTTATACGTGTGGAGAACAGGCTGTGCTGTACAACGCCATTCATAATGCTGCAGAAAAAATATCACAAATGATAACGCTGTGTCAGACCTTACATGTACAATATTGGTAATAAAAATAAAATGTCCTTCACAAACCACGCTGCTGTTTCATTTTTTGAGTGCCTCAATGGATAACAACTCTCATTTAAGAATGCATAAAAGCTATTATGATAAAAATGAAATTGGTAGCTATGGTGGTGTTGATGCTCTTTATAGAAAACTACAACATGACAAACAGCCCATCAGAGTGATGTCAAGAAATGGCTATCTCGTGAAGAGGCATATACCGTAAAAAAATGGTAGACAACGCTTTAAAATATGAATGACTGTGGTATCTGACCATGGCAGACAATGGCAGGCAGATTTAGTGGATATGAGTCCTTTTGAAAAGCAGAACGATGGTGCACATTACATCTTGACGGTAATAGATATTTGATCAAAATATGTTTATGCCGCGGTATTGAGGGATAAGACTTGTTCAAGAGTGACAGCCGCTTTCAGGCATGTCTTCAGTAAGGGCTGTGTGCCTGCAAAATTACAAACTGGTGCCGGCAAGGAGTTTTTAAATTGGCCCATCCAAAATCTTCTAAAACAACACAGTGTGCATCATGTTATAACCCACAATGAGGGTAAGGTGGCTATTGTTGAGAGCTTTAACAGAACCTTGAAATTAAATTCTGGAGATTTTTCACAGCTAATAATACGAATCGTTATGTGGACATATTACAGCCTTTTACAGATGTGTATAATGACAGCTATGACAAGTCTATTAAAATGACTCCAAATTCTGTAACGCCTGAATATTCATTAATGTGTATGCTAAAAGGTTATCAGAGAAGGTCAATGAAGAATCCATTGCACTCAAACAAGAAAAAAGAAAACTTGAAAGGAAATGGTTAAAAGATCCCACTGAAGCAAACAAAACCAATTGGATGGATGTATGTTTTTCTAAAGTTCAACTGGTGTGGAATTCATTTGACTTATCTTTTGGTATTAGGGACCCAACTCTTAATGTAGGCCTGTACTACACAAGTTGGTAGAGCTGCTGAGCAGCCAGCCAGGGAGTTATGGGAGTTGTAGAAAAGTACAAAGAAATCGGTACATATTAAGACCCAAGAAAACACTCACTTGAATTTATATTAAAATATATGTATTTATATATACACAAAGCACACAAGAAAATCTAAAATGTAGCAACTAATAAATAACATTCAATTGGAAATGGAATCAAATTATAAATGGGCCAAATATGCAGGTGACTAACTTATTCTATGCTGTAAATATCCAGCACACAGAGTGACGTCAGTTAAGGTGAGTAACCGTACTTTTATGTATCACCTTTCCAAAATTGAGTTAGGAGGGAAAGTTTAAGGTTAGACAGAACACAGCTAATAACAAGTACACTCTCCAAGAGGGATATAAGCAGTCTGTTTCCTAACAATATAAGTGTTCACAATCAATGTCAATGGAGAAACCAGCATTGCCACAGCCAGTAGGATCGAGAAGATGGACCTTTGGGAAACCAGTGCAGCCAAAGTCAAATGGACAGTTCCAGTTCTGACGAATATCTACAGAGGAAATGTTAGTTAACCAGTCAGTGGTTCATGAAGAAAACACAGGAGCTCAAGGGGAGCCTTCCTGCTGGCACACAGTCTGTAAGGCCTGCACAGTGGAGCTGAGGTCAACTCTCAAGTGAAGAAAGCAGCCATTCCAAAGGAAAGAAGCACCAAAAATAGCATGAGGTAATTACAACCTAAGCCCCACAGTGCCTTGAAGATGAAGCAGAAATTATAGCTGACTTCCATCTAGATGCAATGTTGCAGATCCTAATTCCTGCTCCTTGGTCGTGGTGACAAAAGGGGTACCTTTGGTGGGCTTCTGCAGAAGCACTTGGGAGAATGGGTCGGCAGCAATGGATTTAGCTGACTTAAGTGTTACGCTCACCTGGTTCCCACGGGGGCGTCGACCGGAACTGGGCCGCTGTTGTTTCTACCAGCGTGACGTGTAGCGCCGAGATGACTGACTGGACTGGCCCACCCAGCCTAGTTTGTCTGTCTCGCAGGAATATTCTTCTGCAAAGGAGAAGAGGAATTAACCACCCGTGGAATTGAGTGTCAACCCACCTTCCTCACTCCCGTTGTCTTCCCACAGATCACTCTTGATGTCCCCTCCTTAGTCTCACCTGATGGTTTGGAAGGATGAGCTCTCCATCCTGCGTCGACCGCAGGGGCGCGTTGATGACCAGTTACTTCACTGGCGTAGAGGAATTGGTGAGTTCCAGTATTGACTCTAAAGTCCAATTGTTCATAAGAGTTCAAATGTCTGATCTTCACTCTGACCGATTCCTTGCAGGTTGCCGATTAATCCACTCGAAGATTTCCAAATGGCAATTGGTAAGATTCAGGTAAGTCTATTGTGGTTTTCCCCTTAGGGGCCGGGGTACGGCGATGAAGCAGAGTTGACTGTGCCGACCCGAGATGAGGTGAGTACCCCCGTGGTAAATCAGGTAAGTCCTTGGGGGTAGCTTGTATAGCCTTAGAGAGTCCCCTTGCTCACCTTGCTGTCTTTGTCTCCTTAGGTGTCGGAGGGCGGCCGCGAGATGGAGAGAGCGTGATGGAATGCTGAAGTACTGCCAAGCAGGTGAGTTCAGCGCGGCGCCGTAGGAATGCGAAGCAATGCTTCAAAGACTTCTGTCTTTCAGCTCCGTGGCGAAATGGATCAGGATTCAGGTAAGGATTAAAGTTAAAACTCCTGTTCTAACCTTTATCCTTCTTTTCTTCTTGTTTCAGGAGTCCCAGGACTGAAGCGGGCGTGGCTGCAGCAAGCAGAATAACGTGAAGCACGTGTGGCTGTCCGGGTGTGGTTTAAATAGCCTTGGAAGAAGATCCAGGTAAGTATTCTTCCACAGCCCCACCCAAGTAACAAAATAGTCCCTTCAGTAAAATAGTCCCTCCTAAGCCTCATTTGGCTTGAGTCTTCATGCAGCATGGTCTGCCTCAGGTGAGTATGCAGCATGGTCTGCTTCAGGTAAGTTATCAATAATGAGCCTGGCGCCCATGGCGCCAGGACTGACTTTATCTTTATGAGCCTGGCGCCATAGGCGCCAGGACTGCACCCAAACAGCCCCTAACTGGGGCTTTTGGGCATGCACCAAGTGGCATGGTGCCTGCTTCCGGGGCTGCTGGGCCTGGTTTGGTCTTCCGGGGTCAGGCATCATGACATTAAGTGGCTCTTTGTGGTTTTGGTGACTTTTTCTCAGTGCCAAGAATAAACGAATATTGCTGGTTGGATTCTCTTCGATTACTCAGTCCTGAACTCTGGTGAGGCGACTTTTGGTGAAGAATTCCTACCTCTGGAGGTCCACACGGATGTCTGTAAAGTTTCAGCTATGTTTGACCTTCAAAAGACAATGCACTTGATAATGGTCCAGGTACCCCTGGCTATTGGTGATCAGCAGCCCAGGAAAGTCACAGGACGTCAGGGGTTGGCCCAAAATGAAGAAGATCTTGAGGCTTGTCTGTCCCACAAGCCTACGGGAGGAAGTCATCCTTGGTGGGTCATCCCTGTCGAGATGAAAACGGTGTCAGCACAGCTGCGGGGCTTAACCAGGATCTGCGTGGCTGTTGAAGGTGTGAAGGTGCTGCTGGGGTCTCTGCTCATCTTCTGCTTTGGATTCCTCGTTCCAGGGGTTGACTCTGCCTGTGGTCCCAAAACACTTGCCTTATATGCTGGAACCCATTCATCACTCCTAGGAAGATGTCAATCAACCGGGGGTTGGCTGTCCTCCAGGGCATTCAACCAACCAGTTGGAATTGTTTTCAGCCAGGCATACCTACAGACAAAGTACAGTGAAGTTTCAGGCTCCTCCCTTTCTTTCTGCCTTTCCAGGTACACTGGAGCCTGGGCAGGCTTCAGGGCTGAAGCCCGCCAATGGCAAAACTCACAAAGGACTCAAATCTACTCTAAGGGATAGAAAAAAGGCCAGAAGGAACTGACAAATCAAAAATGTTAAAAAAAGAAAACAGGGGCCATTTTGAGAAACTGGTCACCCATGGGTGCTATACTGCAGCTGAGAAATCAGCCTGCTAGTAACCTGCACAAAAGGTAGTAAAAATGAACCACTGCCACCAGCCATTTAAGTTGCTCAGTGTGACAAAATGTTACATGAGGAGAGGGAGAAGGAGTTACAATGTAACCATCCAGCACCCTGAAGGCACGCCCCTGCATGCTCACACCAGATGAAATACAGCCGTCTAGGGAAAACAGCCGAAGACACACTTGCAAGGAGAACAAATATTTGTTTCTTACAAAATAGAGGTGCATCAGCAAAGAACACTGCTGCCTGCCAAACGTTCTGTGTTCCATAGGGAAGTGCAGCACATTATAAGCACAAATGATGTCACTAAAGAAGTCATGAAATACAGCACAATTCTACAATATGGATTGGAGGGGCCTATGCATGTAGGGTGTGCTCCATATGGCACGCCAGGCTATTGGTCCGTCTTCATCTGTTCATCTCCTTCCATGTGGGCACTGCTGGGCTCATTATCCGAGGTGTAGTTGGCCTAACAACGAATTGGCTACTAACACAAACAATGTCATTTTATCATTGTAACAAGCACCTGGAAGATAAAGGGATGGGCTCGTGGGGAGAGCCGAGGTCACACTAACTCACATACTTCACTCGGTCTGAGACAGATGAGCAACTCCCAAGGTCTTAATCTTCATTTTTGGCTATACTTTGTTGCCACCCTGCACTTCGCTGCACAGATCATGTGACCCATTTGTGATGGCGTGATAGCCTTGCCTTCTGATCTTAGTGATTGATCGAGGGGTGTAAAAGTGTTATGGTCAGTGGTCTGGGTTTGGATGGGCCTGTGGCACGCAGGGGGCTCAGGATAAAAGCATTGCAAAGCTGTTTTCTTGTGGGGATCATTGGGGGCAGGAGGGCCTTGCTATCTCTTCCATGGGATGGTACTGCCGAGAGGCACTTTGCTCCCTTTCCATGACCTTGCGGTGCCCATTCCTCCCAGGGAGCGAGGACCTGTAAACAATGGAAGATCTCTTAGACTCTGTGAGACCTGGCTGGGGTGGGGTTGGTGCCTGCGCTTATGCAAGGGATCTAATACTAACACACAAAATGCGCTTGGGCCTAACTGCTAAGATGACTGCCGTTTGCCAAATTGGTGTTTGCACCCACATCTACCATATAGCCTTTAATGCATGCACTAAGGTGATTGCGCACCCTCCTCTATATGCACCCTCCCCCCCCTGCTCCCTGGATGTGCTTTCTTAGCGTTTATTTCTCATTTGGCATCTCAAGGGGATGGGAAGACCCTCTTCCGTTCCCAACATTCCCCCTTTCGTCAATCCTAAATCAACAAACTCCCCTGCAGTGTCAGTGGCAGCTATGCTCCAATATGGTGTCCAGACATTTGGTCGACCGAAAACTGGTCGAAAGACATTTGGTCGACGCAATTTCGTCGAAAACCAAATGGTCGAATTTTTTTTTAAAATTATATATTTATTTTTTGGGTTTTCGTTTTTTAAAAAAAAGGGTTTTTTAGAAAAAAAAGGGTTTGGGGGGACCTCCCCAAAAAAAAAAAAAAAAGGGTGAAAATGAAAAAATAACAAAAATTCGACCATTTGGTTTTCGACCAAATTGGTTCGACCATTTGTCTGGCCGCCCAATTTTTTTCGACCAAATGTCTGGTAACCCTCCAATATATATTCTCCTCCCCTCTCTGCACCCTCTCTAACCTTTCAGCTTCCAAGAAAGATGGCCACCCGTGCTTTGGGACCCATGCTCTTCAAACATCTAGCAAGCTTGCTCCTGACGTGGCATATTCTTCTGGGGTACAATCCCCATACACAGCTAAATCCACCCAGTGCTCTGTGTAATTCTTGGGGTTAGGTGGGGGTGCAGTGAGTGTGCAGCAGGGGTGTTGGGATGATAAATCTCTATCATACGAGGTTTGTTTGTGTCATCTGTCTGGGTACCACTTTCTGTGATACCGGGAAGTGCTTTGGGTGCTACCCCAATTGAGACCATCATCACTGCACTATTGGGCACTGCTTTGGCACAACATCAGAGTCCCATTTGGCATGTGCAAAAGATGACCAAGATAAAGGTGATGCGGGCACCAGCATTTTCACAATCGCTCCCAGCCAGGATGGAGCCCACGAGAAGGTAACGTCAAAACAGTCTTCATTTTGTATGCAAGCTACTTTCTTCATGCGCATTCCCAGATTATGTACAGCTTTGATTATGTGTGAGAGAGAGCCATTCTCAGCATCAGGAATCCCCTATTTTTGTGCACACGCCTCCTTCCATGGCAGTTAGCATATCCAGGACGTAACAATTCTGCATCGTCATCAGCCTCAAGGCACGGAGCTCCACCTTTCTGACGTTGAACTCATTCTCTGTCATTGGCCAGCTGAATCAGTTCCCCGCGGACAATTTGCAGCCATTTAGCATTGGTTGCAGCTTGCACACAGTGCAGTAACAATGAGGTGAAAAAAGTCTCTGCTTTGCTGAAGAGTCTGTACTTGTCTGGTATTCCCTCGAGCAGGTTTGATGAGTCTTTGGACAGATAATTCACGCTCTCTTTTTCCTTTGCAGGGTTACATCATTTTCTTTCCCATGGACGGTGTGGAACTGTGGTGCTGGCAATGGGTTTCTTGTTTCTTCTGCAGGGGTTGGAAAGTTGGTAGGGGCAAAAGTTTATGTTGGCTCCCCTTGCAAATGTACTTCTGGGATTACAAGCAGGGCTATGTGCAGCGTGGCCAGCAAACAATAGCCCCCCATGATGGTGGGAGGTGCAAGTGCGCTTGTTGACAGCCCACACAATAGTAATCCATCACTGCTGCCGTGCCTTTCTTGAGATCAGAAATTAGCAGAGTCTTATTGCAATGTTTGTTCGCCCCTACAGATATTGTTCCAGCACCATAAATGCAAAGTTCATATGTTTCTTCTCTGTGCATTTTCACCGGTTGCTCCATTGCTACAATCCATGTTAGTTGTGTGATGTGTTCAGTCCAGAAAGGTGTACATGCTGCTTTCACCCGGGCCAGAACCTCTTCTTCATATCCTATTAGACCAGGGTTGTCCAACTCCGGGTCTCAAGGGCCGGAATCCTGACGGGTATTCAGGATATTCCTCATTAATATTCATGAGGAAAAATTTGGATACATTTAGAATCATTTTATGCAAATCTCATGAATATTAATGAGGGGTGTCCTGAAAACCCGGCATGGATCTAGCTCTCGAGGCCTGGCGTTAGACAACCCTGTATTACACACTCTGCCATACAGCTTACTGTTGTTTCTTGCCATTTATTGTTTGTGTATTTCAGTCCTTGTATCACCAGGGAGGGTTTTTTCAGGCATCTGCTACCTTTTGAATTTTAGTCGCTGTGCAGGCGGTCTGGATCAACAAGTTCGAGCACCACATTATGTGCCTAGAAACTGCCCCTGAGCCTACATAGCAGAGGATTTACTAGGCATTGTGCCTCTAAAATTGGTACTTCCTATGGCACTAGGCCCTGGGGTGCCCCTGACGCATGCAGTATCAACTAACACACATAACTGCCATTCACTTTGTTCCTCTCTACCAAGCTCATGTCTGTGTACCAGCTATTAGACCGTTCTGGGTGATGCACATCTTCTATGGCGTCGAGATCAAGCCCATGGTAGGCATCTACTTTGCCCTTTGTGCTTGTCTCTTTGTACATTTGGGGGTACCTATATATCCATTAATAACAGTACTAATATTTACATCATTAAAGTTTGTGTCATAGAAAGCATTGGGAAATTTTCAAAACAGTAGGGGCCTAGCAATATATTCTAACAATCCGGTGCGAGGAAGTGGATCCTTTTTATGTACAGAATTGTTGACATGTTGATTGGTTGGGCCATGGGAAAATACATATTTATTTTCATTTGAGGGATGTTCATTTTCGTTTACGTGTATATCTGACCTATTATTTATAGTGAACTTGTAATGCACAGTGGAATAAGTTACGTCCCTCTCTCCTCCCACCCCCCTCCGCTATAGGTCCTTTTGATATAAAAGAACCCCCTAAATAAATACCTATACCAAACATTGAAATAGCAAATACACCTGCTATATAATGCATTGCACACATGTAAGAATATGAAAACCTAGACAGAATACTATAATTACAATACTTTTTATTGTATAACGAGCGATTTGAGAGCGCTAGTCCCATTTTCTTCACAATCTGAAAGGCAAAACGTATGCACACAAAAGAGACAAAGAGAGAAAGAGAGAGAGAGAGAGAGAGACAGAGAGAGAGACAGAGAGAGTGCAAGAGAGCACCTCCTTGTTTTAGCAGCTGTACGTGTAGAAGGGTTTGGGGTAGGTGGGGCAATACAAATTTAAATGCTGGTAGTGTAAAGGGAATTGAGGAAGATGCACATTACCCGTCTTTTAAAGTGCTGGTGCAACGTCCGAAAGTGCCCTCCGATTGTCGGACAAGTATTCGCAATACCAGAGTCCCTTAACTTTGACCGCAAGAGGAGTGGAAAACACTACATCAAATGATCCATTGAATCTGGGGCTGTTCCACTTACATACAAAGGACCGCACATAGACAAATTCTCCTGGCAGCAGCAGTTCAGTGGGTAGGGAATCACTCGTGGAGTCAGCTCTGGTGCTTGGAACCTCTTCCAATCAGGGTGTGCAATCTGTCGGGAAATACATTTGAGTGCTTGTGTTAGTGCTGTCAAATAGTCTTTGAATTTGTCTCCTAAAACAGCTGCTGCCCTATGCGTGTATGGTGCCTTCCTAATAGGAGATATTGGTGTGTGTATGCGGCGGCCTGTAACCACCTCATGGGGTGATAAATAGTTGTCCTTGCTGGGCTGTGTGCACAAACTGAACAGGGCCATTGGTAAGCAATGCACCCAGTTTATTTTTAAAGTGGTGCAAAGCTTAGACAGTCCTTTGATCCTCTCAACAATTACGTTGGCCTGGGGATGATAAATCATGCACATCCAGTGTTTAATCCCAAGAAGCACAGTCATTTCATTAAATAGCTCATTAAAAAATTGTGTGCCATTATCTGACCATAACACATCACACACGTCCCCTCGGGGGAAAACTTTGCGGACCAGAAATGTTGCTGTACATTTGGCATCCGGATGTGCACAAGGACACGTCTCCACTCAACGTGAGAAGGGGCAAACGACAAAGATCAAATACCGGGACCCGCTGCATCTCTCGCCCATGTCCGCGTAGTCGAAGTGCAAAGTGCAACTCGCGGAACGCCCCTGTGGGGCAGGGCAGAGCGCCTCTCAGTGTTCTTAGTGTCATGCCTGTGCTGAAACTCTGACACGTGGTGCATCTGATAACCATACTTGTCAAGCGTCCTTGGATGTTTGGAATGAAGCAATCCTCTTTTATATCAGCAGCAATGTGGTATTTGGAGCTGTGGGAGGGGTGATGGAGCTGATCAAATGCTATTATCAACAGTTCGTATGGCATCACTGCTTTTCCTGTGAATTCCTGTGCCCACAACAAATCAGTAGGGGATTGTGTGCACCCCCTTTGGACCCACCATTCTTTTTCCTCTTTCTGGGCCCTCCCTTGCAATTCAATGATTTGCACATGGCCTGGGCATTGTATGAGACAGGTGGCTGGTCAGTGCCAGGTGTTGTGACAACATGTTCAGCTACAGTTGGTACTGGGAGGTATGCCTCAATTTTGGCCACAGTGTCTGCGCCAGCGTTTCTGAGTGACACTTTGTCAATGTTGTTAGTGTGAACGACGCATTTAACGACCGTCACTACAGAAGGCTGTGAAAGTGCAAAAATTAGCTTGTCTAATAATGCGCCATGCTATGCTGTACTGGGGACCCATCCGCCCTTCTAAAGCACCTCCTTTTGAATTGTGAAAGACTAGCGTGCATGGTTGTAGTGACGTATGCCGAGTCAGAATAAATGGTCACGTGATATCCCTGTGAGGACTGTAGCGCTTCAATAAGTGCAATGAGTTCCGCTGCCTGTGCTGAATAATGCATTGGTAGTCTTTTTAGAATTAATGTCTCATATTCACCATCCACTAGGCACACCACCGCTGCGCCAGTATGTAGAGACTTGTGTCCTGGTCAATTGTCGCTGACCCATCAATGAAGAGGACCTCCCCACCCCCGAGTGGCCTGTCCTTTGCTTTGGGGATGTCATCCTCCTCCTCCTCGTATGTTACGCAGTCGTGTCTAGCTAAATCCTCATCAATGCACATTTCTGCTATGAATGTTGCGGGGTTCACTATTTTACATCTTACAATGTGGATATTTGTGGTGGACAGAATGATCTCAAATGCGGATGCTCTTTGGGTAGTTAAAGTTGATTTCAATCTCTCCAAAATGGCAAATATGGCATGTTCCACGTAGAGTGTAACAGAACAGCCCATCACAATTGTGGAACTTTTCTCTATTGCAAATGCAGCCACCACAAGTGCATGTTCACAAGCGAACTGCCCTTACATGACTGAATCTAGCGTGCCACTGTAATAGTCCAGTGGCCTGTAGCCCATTGTGCTCTTTTGTGTCAGCAAGGCAGTAATGAGCTGACCATTAGAGTGGGAAAATAAGTAGAATTCCTGTGTATAATCTGCGGTTGCTAGTACCGGGGCAGTTGAAATTACTTCTTTGAGATCATTGAAACTTTGTAACATTTCCACAGGCCAAACAATTTCATCATCAGTCATTTGTGCTTCTTTTAGGCCCTGTAGCAGAAGGCTCATGTATGCTGCGTAATCAAAGATCCATGCCCTGCGTTAATTGCACAACCGTAGGAACTTTAGCATTTCTTTTACTGTTGTGGGCTGTGGGGTGGCACGCACATAGGCAGCGCGGTTTGGTATTATTCTTTTGCCATTTGCTGATATTAACTGGCCTAGATACCGCACCTTCTGCTGGCAGTATTGTAGCTTTGCCTTGTCAACTTTGTATCCCTTGTGTGCCAAGAGCTGCAAGAGTGTAATGGAGTCATGTCTACAGTGTTGTTCATTGTCCCTGCACACCAGCAGGTCATCGTCGGCAAACTCGATGATCGTGCCAGACACTTAGATGTTGCCTAAATCGGTGCAGCGTATTGTGTTGAAAGTGCTGGGGCTCTCGCAGTACCCCTGAGTTAATAATGTGTAAAACTGGTGTGGTACTGTGAGTCTGGGTGCAATGGTATGGAGAAAAAGGTATTCCTGAGGTCAACTACTGTGAAATGTGTTGCGTCTTTGGGGAGGCTCACAAAATGGAGGCAGGTTTAGGAACCACAGGAAACTGCTGCTGTACAGCATCATTTAGGGGGCGCAGATCTTGAATCATTCTCCAAATGGCCCATTGCCTTTTTTAAAGGATATATAGCTGTGTTGCATGGGGAGGTAGATGGTACAATTACCCCTTGGTTAAGTAGGGCATTGATGGTATCCTTAATTCCCTCCTCTGCCTCCATGGGGAGTGGCTATTGTTTCACTTGGGTTAGTAGTGCTCCTGGTTTCAATGTTGTTTGTAGTGAGGTCACTCCCTGTAGGAGCCCTACTTCATGGGGGTTAGTAGTCCACAGTCTCGCGGGCACTTGCTCTAAATCTGTATCCACAAACTGGGGTGGGGCTGCAAGGGCCACCATGGGGCACTGGAGCTTCCGGTATTGCACCATTATTTCACAGGGGATACAGACTACTAGCACTATTCCCCATCATCTGGCCTGTGCTCAAACAATTCTGTGTTGGTCACCTCTTTCAGGGGAACCGTGGTGTCAATGCAAAGTACTGTATCCCACTCACATCCATCCTGGTCGGTCCCCATCACAACAATTGTTTTTGTCAAAATCACAAATTCTTGTAAATCTAAGGACAGTATGGTACCTGCCGCCTACTCAGGGGACACTCTAGGGCAAAAAATAAAGTCTGTGGGCACTCTCTAACATCCCTTGCCAATCTGAGTCACCACCTCCGCAAGCACGGTTATTCCATACATGAACATGTCTTGGTCTATGGGACTCCCACAAACCACCACTTCTCCAATGTAATATTAGCTTTGATCTTATGGCGCACTTCCCTGGCATGGCATAAACTATGACACTGTCTGTGAACGAGATTGTCATATTGAGCTTGCTGAGCAGATCCCTGCCCAACAGGTTCACTGGGGAATTTTCAGAATAAAGTAGGGGAGCCCACACCACCTTCCCCCCAATTTTGATGTAAATCTCTTTAGTGTATGGGACCATGGAGACAGCCCCAGAGAAGCCCTGTGTGTCAAGTGTCTGGCCTGATAGTGGGCAATCTCCCTCACTGATTTTGTAGCACCCATGTCGACCATAACAATTAAGTGTTTGTTTCCTATCTCTGCGCCCACCAAGGGTTCCTCATCAGTGCATACAGTCATAGATAGATCTAGGCACACAAGCATTTTTTGTGGGCTGTCCTAGTCAGGGTATGTTTTCCTTTCCGGGGAATGTGAAAGGGTTGTTTCCCATCACGCTCACCCCTCGGTAGGGCACTATGGTGCTATTCGGCACTTTGTTGGGTGTGTTCTTGTCACTATCTCCATGCTGGGGCATAGTTTGTTGTGGGTACTGCTGCTGCGGGTGTTGCTGTTGTGGGTGTTGCTGTTGTGGTGTCTGTGCCCCCGGAGGCCGGTGTGGGAGCTGCATATATGCTTGGTGTACTTCATAGGGTATGGAGGTAATCCTTGGTGTCAGCATCTGTTGTGTGTTCTGGTGTTGTGGGTGATAGTTATTGTACATGTTATATCCAAGTCTTGGCCTGCTTCTACACTCTCTTGAAAAATGTCCCTACTTCCCGCAGTTCCAACACTGTGAGGAACCCATACTCGCCCCTCTTGGTCCCATGCCTCCAAAGCCCCCTC
Source organism: Ambystoma mexicanum (assembly GCF_040938575.1). NCBI lineage: Eukaryota > Metazoa > Chordata > Amphibia > Caudata > Ambystomatidae > Ambystoma > Ambystoma mexicanum. Next base: position 1,185,330,435 of record NC_090922.1, read on the forward strand.
TACCTCCTCTAAATCTTCCCCTCCCCTGCTGCTGTCTTCCTTGTTGCCCTTCCTGTGTGGGGTACTCCCCACTGTCCTTGTCCTCCTTATAGCCAAAATGCAGCTATATGGATGCCTGCGGACCCCTGTGTGCTCCCTGTCGCCTCTGTCTGTGCAGGTGTGGACACCATCCCCTCTACCGCTATCTAAGCCAGCTTCCTCTGTACCATTCTCCCTTAATTTGCCTGCAATTGTTGTGCCGTTTCCCTTTCGCAGTCCTTTATTTGTTTGCAGTGGTGTATTATTATACTCTGAATTTCTGCCCAACCCTTCGATTCAATGCCCACAATTTTGTCTAGTTCCATCTGCACTGCCTTCGGCAGTCCTCTCTTGATTATGAAGTAAAAAAGAGGAAGTGATCATTTGCATTGGTCCCCCGTCCCCGCCCTCCACACCGTCTCCACCCTCCATATCTCCTGAACCTTAATAATATACTGTACGGGGTCTTCGTCATCACCCATTGCATATTGCATAACCAACTGTATGTCTGGCGTGTCAGGGCAAGTATGCCGAAGTGTGCCCCTCACGTGCACTCTGATGTTATTGAATGGTGTGCCGTCATGCACTTCATTGTCCAACCTTTCTCCGGGGTATCCTGCTTTAATCCACACATCCCCAGCCTGATCTCCCACAATCGCTACCAACAATATTTTCATGTCACCCACGGCAAGGGGTATAACTGCCGTCTGTTTTTCGAATGTGTATATCCTCTTCCCCAACCTGGCTGTTGAAGGCAGGAGCCCTTTAATCAGATTGTTCTTATCCATCTGCGCCAAGGGCACATACTGCACCCTACCCACAGACTTGTGTATAAGGGGCCTAGGTAAGCCCACTCTCTTCCCTTCCTTTCTTCCGGTACTTCCCCTTTTCCTCACTACTGCCATCTGGCCAAACCTTCTGACCCTCTCATCCGACAAACTTTCCACTCAAGGTGTGGACTCCCTCATCAGAGTCTTCCACATCCTCAATCATCTTCCATAAGTCTAATATTTCCTTTCTGTTCTGTAGATGTTTACCCTTGTACTTTGCAGCTATAAATGTAGTCATATGTTTCAGAATTCCCTTATTGTGGGTGCCCTGCTCTGGCCATAAACGGGGCACCACCCACATGTTTCTGCCACCCATTGCCTGTGATATTTCTTAATCTTCTCCTGGTACAAGGGCAAGACCTTGTACATGTACTCTAAGGAGGTCTCCCCTCCCATTGCAGCGATGTATGCGCTCAATAGCATCCCTATACTTCCAATTGCATGCTGCGCACGCTGCAAATGTCACAACCAAAAAATCAATTTGTCGGTACCCTCTGCCCATCAGCCCATGCCATTTTCCCTCCCAACCCCTTCACATGCACCCACTCTCACACTCCACACACTCAAAACAAGCCACTTGGTTAACAATGCCCCTCCTTCGGTCTCTATCTTACACAAAAGAGTCGCAAAACACAAAAACAATGAGCTAATATAACAAGCTAAAATAACAACCACTACTATTTCTGAGCTGACTAATTATGCGGGCCTCCTATTTGTTTCCTTTTCCTCTGTTAGACAATATAAGTGGCGCCACCTCCTCCCCTCACTCGGGGAGGCTCCCTAACACTCCTGTTTTCCTTTCCGTAATGTTCTCCTTTAAAAAGTCCTTATAACTAAAAGCAAAAACTCTCTGAAACACTTGTGTATGAGTGCAATAGAAATAAAATATAATATCATATCATATCATATACACCCACACTATACACACAACTTGTTCTCCACTCACTCTCCCCCATATATCCTTACTCTACTTGTTATCACTTGCATGGGTAAACTCACATATGCATGTTCACTTGAACTCCTCCGTCACGGGGTTCCAACAACGGCCTGTACTCTCCCCGGAGCTGCGCTTTGCTTCAAAGAGCAGACTCTGCAAAGACGGCTCCTCTACACCTCTGGGACTGACGCCCCTGGGGGGACTAGTCGCTGCAGATGGGCGCAGTCCATTTGGAGAAGTGGCCTGGAAGTTTCTGGCAGTGAGGGGGTCGCTGGGATCACATCAGGGTCACCAAATGAAGGCACGTCCGTGCACACTCAGTAATTATTTTTTACAAAATAGAGGCGCATCAGCAAAGATCTCTGTTACCACCGAATGTTCTGCATTCCGTAGGGACGTGCAGCACATTATAAGCACAAACAACATCACTAAAAACGTCATGACATGTAGTACAATTCTACAATACTGATTGGAGGTGCCCTATACATGTATGGCCTGCTCCATATGGGATGCCAGGCCATTGATCTGTCTTCATCTGTCCATCTCATTCCACGTGGGCGCTGCTTGGCTCATCATCAGAGGTGAAGTTGGCCTAACAATTAATTGGCTACTAACACGAACAATGTTATTTTATCATTGTAACAAGCACCTGAAAGATACAGGGATGGCTCGTGGGGAGAGCCGAAGTCACACTAACTCACATGCTTCACTCTCTCAAAGACGGATCAGCAACTCCCAATGTCCTCCAACTTCGTTTTTGGCTATACTTTGTTGCCACCGTACACCTTGCTGCACAAATTTCTTGACCCTTTCGTGCAGGTGTGATAGCCTTGTCTTCTGAACTTAGTGATAGATCGAGGGGTGTAAAGGTTTTATGGTCAGTTGTTTGGGTTTGGATGGTCATGCAGGGGTTGGGCCTAACTTCTAAGATGGCTGCCGTTCGTCACGATGGTGTCAACACCCACGTCTACCATATAGCTTGTAATGCATGCACTAAGGTGATCACGCACTCTCTTCTATGTGCACCTCTATCCCACCTGCTCCTTGGATGTGCTCTCTTAGGGTTTATTTCTCATTCGGTATTGCCTGGGGTGGTGGGAAGACCCTCTCTCCTTCCCAACAACCCCACATAAGGTGGTGTGTGCTGGACCCAAGAAAGAAAAGGTAAGTATGATAAAAGTTATCTTATTATTCTTGGGAACTGTAGTTTTCACAAGAACATGTATTTAAACATAAAGAGAAGTCCAATAGACTCCTCAGTGACACTGCACACAGGAATGCCTGTATTAACCTATGGAGTTTACCAGACTCCATAGAACAGTAGAAATAAAAAATCCTGGTCAGAAAAAAGAATTAGTGAGCGGTCAAATGTTCCACTCACTCAGCAGATTAAAATAAAAAAATTCCAGAGTCCAGCAAAAGTGCTGGGCGTCTCTCAGGATAAAGGGAATTAGCACAGAAACTGAAAATGCTCCCTAACACCCGTCCCCCCAGACTAAGGGACAGGAGGATTTAATCCACTCCTGGATGAATCTCTTGTCGTTCATACTTCCTGGAGAGACCATCAGCATTCTGATGATTGGTTCCTGACCTATGCTCAATGGTAAAATCAAACCCTTGGAGGCTGATAGACCATCTGAGCAGTTTAGGATTTCCCCCCATTATTTGCATTAACCATCTCAAGGGTTGGGGGCGTGACGAATCAAGTTCTGGGGCACCAGTGGTCGCGGGACGAATATCGGTTTCTGAACCATCAATCAACCCCACACCTCTAGTACACCAGAAGGGATCCGAACAAATTGGAATACAATTAAATTATAAGACCTCCTTGTCCAATTTTGGTAACGTTGACAGAACAACACCCATATCTCCGCAAGGTCGTGGAACGTGGATTAGTTGCAACACAGCGAAAATACAATTATTTGCTTGTATAAAAATATCTACTTTATTATTACTACAACAGACAGTTCTAGCACACTACAATTACAACCGACACAGCGAAGGAACACAGAGGACAGACAGTTTCACGAAGGAAAGGGATGCACTCTGGATACTGACAGGAGGGTAGTTGGTAAAGTAATCAGTCTTATAGTTCAAGATTATTTGGTTTCAACACCAAAGGGGCAAAGGGTCATAACTGCCTCTAGGGGCCTTCAGAGAAGGAACAGGGAGGGCAGAAGCACAATGTACATGGTGCTGAAGAAGTTCTTCGTGCTCAACAGGGTCGAGGTGGTTCCATGGCACTTTGCAGTCTGTGAGACAGTTAGTGGCGGGAGACAGCTGTGGGTACCAGGCGTCAGTCTGTTCGGCAAGCGAGGCTTGACGGACATCTGCAGACTGTCTGGCGCAGCGACTCAGGGCCCAGAATCGTTGTCTCTGTTCTGGTTGCTGGATCTGGAATGCTGGTCGAGGCGTCTCGGACCGCTCTGGCGACTGCGGCATGACAACAGTCAGCGGTGCAGCCGGGTGCGGTTCGAGGACTTGACTGTCTCGAAATTGTCTTTAAAAAGTTGGACGCTGGATGATGCTTGAGTGGCACTCCTCTTAGCTTCTTCGCAGGGCTCGTGTCCTTTCAAGGAGGACACCCCAAAGCTCAGGAGGATGTTAGCAGGCAACAGCCTTGTCCTTTATCCAGAGACTCTCTGGCATTTCCCACCTAAAACGCTTGCTGTCAGAACCTAGCAGGGCACGCTTTGTGCTAGCTGGGTACAGGTTCTGGAGCTGCTGGACGGTTCCTCTTAGTCCGGTATCTCCCCCTGTTCCCTGGGAGATGTTTAGGGGGGGGGTCTTGCTTCCCTCTTGGAACTCCTGGCCTTCCTTCACTGGCGGAAGATGTAAGGTAGACTGTACCTTCAGCTCGGGTCCAAATGAGTCCTTCTTCTTACTCCTTGCAAAGTGATCATGATGATCTGATCAGTGAGGGGCTCAGACCTCTTTTAAAGCCAAATTGGCCACAGTGATTGGTGCAGGCTAAACCCACCTTAATGAACCAATCCTGGGTCCCCACCAACAATCTTCAGTGAGGCTACAGGTCAGAATTAGAGCACTTGGCAACAGACAGGGGAAGGATGACAACATATACTTCTAAGTCCCACCCATCTTCCTGTCTGCTGTACATCAAAGTACATCAAAGTGTCACCCTAATTAACTAAGCCCTTTGCGGTGCTTGGTCACAACATGGGCTTCCTTTGAAGTAAGGAGTTGCAGGCAGACTTTCGTTTCCTATAATTGACATACTTCCCTGCTGTGAAAAGAGTGGTTTCAGACAGGACATTCACCGCCCTTTCATACCAAAGGGGGGGTGTTAGTACCAAGTTGACACATTGCATTACAAAGAGGTGTTGGTCTCTGTTTTCCATTGTCACTTCCTGCACCCAGGACTTCCCCGAGGCCTGCTAGCTAACATTCCTCAGTATTCAACACCACCAGCAAGGTGTAACAATGGAGATGCAAATCCATGGGGCCTTGAAATGCTTATTAGGTTGCCCATGGCCAGAGGCTTTTGATGTACCCACAGCTGTCAGGTGTCAGCTACACAAGACAGGGGAGGGCAGTGCTGGTAAGCTGTGTCCTCCCAGAGTACATGACTATTTTTCTGCTGTGCAGTGAGCATGGAAAATATGTGCGGGAATGGCCCCACATATTTTCTGGAGGTTTATCTCCCCTCATTCATTCCTTTTAAATAAACAAAAATCAAAAGGCCCAGGCGAGCGCCCTCTCCCTGTGTGGATGGTCGAAATACTCACATGCCCCCCCAGCCTCAACATGTGAACCACCACCCTACTGAGGGTCTCGTTCGTCATCAAGGTGAAAGCACCGACTGAAGCCATCTGCATTTCCATGCTGGGAGTCTGGCTTGAGCTGGATGTCCATATCTAATCCCTGTAGGGATATGGCCCACTGCAAAAGCTTAGGGTTCTCCCCTTGCATGGCCATTAACCATCGCAGAGGCCTGTGGTCCGTCTGGATCGTAAAGTGAGACCCAAAGATTTAGGGCCCACACGACCGCATATGCCTCCTTTTCTATGACAGCCCAGTCCCTTTCCCTTTTTGTCAACCGCCTGCTACCCCTTCAGAGTTCAGTTGCGCTAACACTGCTCCAATCCCAAAATCACAGGCGTCTGTCTGGATTATGAATTCCTGACCATAGTCTGGCACTTTCAGAACTGGGCTCCTGCACAATCCATACTTTAAATCCTGAAAGGAGGTTTGACAGGCGGGGGTCCAAGTTACCTTTTTTGGCATCTTTTTGGATGTTACATCATTCAGGGGCATGGCAATGGTCCCATACCCTCTGATGAACGACAGGTACTACCTGGTGAGATCTACAAAGGCTCTCAACTGTGTCAATGTGGTGAGGATGTCCCAATCCTTCACAGCCTGTACCCTCGTTTGAAGAGGTTGTTTCTTACTTCCAGTGACCAGGTGGCCTAGGTAAGTCACGGTACCCTGCACTTCGTGGCCTTGATAGTCAGGCCTGCATTCTGCAGAGTCTGAAGCACTTGTTTCAGGTGGGGTACATGATCCTCCCAGGTGTGGCTGAACACAGCAATGTTGTCTAGATAGGCGATGCTGAGGTTTTCCAGCCCGGACAAAACCTGGTTATCCATCCTCTGAAAAGTGGCAGGGGCATTCTTCAATCTGAAGGGCATCACAGTGAACTGATAATGTCCTTCCAGGGTTGAAAATGTCGACCTATCTTTCGCTCCATCTGTCAAGCCGAACTGCCAATACCCTGCTGTGAGATAAAAAGTACTCAGGTACTTGGCAGCGCCAAGCTTGTCAATGAGCTCATCTGTCTGAGGAATGGGGTGAGCATCTGTCTTCATGAGAGAATTTAGCCCCCTGTAGTCCATACAAATGGAAACTTCAGTTTTCCCACTACTGGTCTTTTTAGGGACCAGTACCATTGGGCTAGCCCAGGGGCTGTGGGATGGCTCTATCACTCCTAGGGACAACATCTTGGAAACCTCCTCCTTGATGGTGTCCCTGACCTTATCGGACATCCGGTGAATCCGATTCTTCACCGGCTTACTGTCTGTAGTATCCACATCATGGGTGCACCAATCTGCACGACCGGGAGTCAGCGAAAATAGACCGGCAAACTGTCCCAGAAACGGCAACAATCTGTCAGTTGCTGTTCTGACAGGTCTGTTGCAAGGTTGACACCTTCAACTGACTCATCTGTGGCTTCAGTGTGCAGGAGGTCTGGGAGGGGATTGGTTTCCTTCTCAGTCTCTTTATGAGTCACTAACGCCATGACCAAGTTGTCCTGGATATAATGGGATTTTAGCCGGTTGACGTGAAAGACCCTGCACATCTGTTTAGTTCCTTTCACATCAATGAGATAATTCACCTCATTGACCTTTTTCAGCACACAGTAAGGCCCGGCCCACTTGTCCTGAAAGGCACTGGGTTTGACAGGCTCCATAATCCACACCCACTGGCCTGGAGAATAGACTGTCACTGTCGCCGTTTGGTCGTGCCAGTGCTTCATCAGCTCCTGACTGGCCTTTAGATTCTTGGTTGACTGTTTCATGTACTTTGCCATTATAGACCAGATTTCAAGTACATAGTCCACCACATTTCGTGACAGGGATGAGGGCTTGCGTTCCCATCCCTCCTTCACTAGACTGAAGGGACCTCGTACAGGGTGTCCAAACAGAAGCTCAAAGGGGCTAAACCTTACTCCGTTCTGTGGCACCTCCCTGTAGGCGAACAGAAGGCTTGGCAGGATAATATCCAATTTTCTCCTCAGGTGCTCTTCCAAGCCACCTATCATGCCTTTCAGGGTCTTGTTAAACTGCTCAACAAACCCATTGTGTGGTGGATGAAAGGAGGTATAGAACCGGTAGGTGGCTCCACACCCTTCCCTCATACCATTCATCTATGCTGATATGAAGTTTGGTTCCCTGTCAGAAACGACTTCCTTGGGGGATCCAACACGGGAGAGTATCCCAATCAGAGCCTGCGCAACCAAGGGGGCGTTGATGCTTCTCAGAGGGACAGCCTCAGGGTATCTCGTGCTGTGGTCCACCACCACCAAGAAATATTGGTTCCCTGAGCTGGTTGAGGATCCAAAGGACCCACAATATCCATGCCTATTCTCTCGAAAGGCCGCCCAACCACGGGTAGTGGAATTAAAGGGGCTTTTGTGGCACCACCTGACTAGCCAGAATCTTGACAAGTCGGGCAAGACCGGATAAATTCCTTAACACTTATGCCAAACTGCGGTCAGTAAATGTGCGCAGACAACCGGTCCAATGTCTTAATCACTCCCAAGGGACTTGCTAAACGACTTTGGTGAGCCAAATGCAAAAGGAACTTTCTGTGACATTGGGGAACTACCAACGTTCTGGTGTCCTCGCCCTCAGAACCCTTTGGTTCACTGTACAGGAGTCCATCGCCCCAGTACACTTTGAACAGTCCAGGGGCCTCACCCGTTGCCTGCTCCTCCGCCTGCGTCTGCAGACCCGCCAGAGTGGGACAGTGCTGTGTATAAGTCAGTCTGATCTGGGCCTCCAGCTCATACAAACTCATCCAGCTTGGGCAGACCCTTCAGATGTGCACCCACCTGGTCCTCCACCTCAGGTTCCTGCGCTGCGCCAGGCAACTCTGAAGTCACGGGGTCCCCTGCTATCAAAGTAGGGTCTTCTGTGGCTACTAGCCCCTCTCCCATAGGAGTAGGTGACTCAGCAGTCTGTGGAACAGGACTACGGGCTACCGGCTACGCCGGTCCTTCCAACAAGCCCTCTGGAAGCACTCCAGGCCCTAAGGCTTTCAGAGCATTCAATCTGGCATTCTCTTTGGCCCTCGAGCCTGTATCCGCTGCAACTATTTCGGGATCAGGAAGATCATTACCCAATAGACATGGGACAGGGATGGAGTGTTCTGTCTTGATGGTCGTGTAGATTATAGAACCTCCGTCCCCAAGTACCACACGGGAAGATAGTAATATAACTGCCCGTGCAGTCCTTGAGGCCACAGGTGTTGAGTGCCGTCAAACTGGAACCAGGAACACCGGAAGGACCCCTGAACACTACAAAGCAAGCAATGAGTACATATAAAACAATGGCAATGCAGTCGATAATCAGAACACCAGAGATGCACCACAATAAGGCTTACCTAGATGGAAGGGGAACGGGTGCCAACCATACCCCGGGTTGGGACAATGGGGGCAGGAGCCTGCAGATAACCGGTGGCAGCAGGAGGAGGGTAAAGTCTTCAAAGGAGTAAAGGAGTTCTGGATGAAGTACTAATACCTGAGCAGGCAGCGAGGACCAATGATCAGTGAACCAAGTAGGTTGATCCGTTAGCAGTCCTGGAAACAATCCGAAGTCAGAAGCCAGCAGGTAACGACAAGTCCAGGGGAATCCAGATCAAAACCGTGTAACGGAGCCAAGAGTCGGGAGTTCCAGGAAAGACAAAGCAGTATGACAGTCCGAGGGAGAAACAAAGGAATCCGTAAAGCTGTCCGTAGTCAAGGTAACCGTAGATATCAAAGGAACAAAGCGCCAAACAGTACTCGTAGAGAAGCAGCTATGAAGCGTTGTTTGAGCGCATTCCTGGTCCTTTTAAACTGCACTGATGAGTCATGTGACCCGAGTCACATGACGCGTGCTCCATGTCACGTGTTCCGTGTTGATATCAGATACTCGCTTCTTCCTGATCACGTGACACGGAGACCGACGCAGAACCAGGTAGGGCCGATGTATTTGCCAGTGAAGGAACGGTTGCAAGGATCTCGGTTGACCATCCAAGCCTGTCCTCTTCCGGGTGTGCCATATCTGACCACCAAACTGCTGCCGTCGGGTATGTGGAGGTAAACAGGAAATAGAGGGGGACTGGTGGGTACCTAAAGGGGCGCCGAGGCTGCAAGAACGGGGTCCCGTAACAGGAGACATGACATGGAGTCTTTGACTGCTACACAGCGCTGGGTTGTTACACCTTGTCAGCTGAACTTTACTTTCACCAAGGGGCACTTACTCTTTCCATAAAATCCACTTACGCACCAATCAGGCCCATCAATATACTGGCCTGGTTGTACCCACTGCCAGGTGACAGAGATGACGCTAGAAGCAGTGTCTCGGACCACAGGAGTTTTGTGTCCATTGATGTACACATAGGGCCTCATTACGAGTCCGGCGTTAACCGAGGCGGTAAAACCGCCTGGTTAACGCCGGACTCGTATTACCATTCCGCCTCCGTGATTCCCGGAATTACCGGGGCATTACAACCCCGGTTTTCCGGGAATCACGGAGGCGGAATGGTGTAAATCCCCATTCCCATTGAGTCCTATGGGACTCGATGGAAATGGGGATCATGGAAACACCGGCAGCATCTCGTAATGCTGCCGGTGTTTCCTCGTCCACCTGCATGTGGGAGGTGTTAAACCCGCCAGGAGAGACCTGGCGGGAACATCACCTCCCGCCTGCAGGGGTCGGGATCAGGCGGTCCGGAAACAACGGTGGCGGCGGGTTTACCGCCACCGTTATTTCCGGACCGCCAGGGTCGTAATGAGGCCCATACTCTAGCTAGAGTTGAGTATTATTGGGAACTGGGGTCTCTTCTGGAGATACGGTACAGTTTCCACTCAGTGTAATCAATCCACATTCGGCCGCTCCCTGGCCTAGTGGGAAATCCTCCTCTGAGGGGCCCACACTAATGACGGCCTCTTCCATGAGTCCAACAATCACTATGGCTTGCTTGGGTACACCATTGCAAGCAGGATCCCCTTTCCTATGGCCCAGTTCCTTACACACGAAACAACCTTGGGTGGTGAGAGCGCAGGTATGCCTGTGTGAGGGGTGCCTGCGCTCTTCTTTTTGGTGTGCACGGCTGAACTAGAGTTTGGGGGTTTCCCTTCGCACTTTTGGCAACCTGACTTTGAATAGGATTGGGTTGGACCTTTTTCCTTCCCATCCTTGTTTACTTTGTTGTCCGCTGATTTCTCTCCCAGTTTGGGTGTGCTCGGCTGGGTCTTTTTCTGGACTCGAGTGCTCACAAACCTGTCGCAGCCTTTGCAAACTCCCTAGGATCTGTGATAGTCTTGTCCATTAGATGCTGGTGTAGGTCAACCTCACAATTTCTCAATACATGCTCACACGCAATCAAATTGTACATCCCTTTAAATGTGTCAACTTTGTTACCAGTCACCCACCCGCTCAGATATTTCAATGACAAGTGTGTGAACGCTTCAAATGTCTGCCCACTTTTCTTTACGAGCTCTCTGAAGCACTTTAAATACTGTTCTGGGCTTTTACAGAACTTCATGAGAAGGGCTGCCTTCATGCTCTCATAAACGGGCTTTTCCTCAGGAGTTAACTGAAGAACTGCATCAGTCCCAGGTGTCAGTAAGCGACTCATCAGTGCTACACCCCAGAGTACCTCATCTACCTCCTGCAGCTGGAATGCCAGCTCGAGCGCTTCAAAACAGTAAAAAATATCCTTCCCTACCTCATAGGCCTGTACTAAATCTTTGGGGATGTGCAGTCGGGGCTTATCCCGGGCACTCTGGTTTCAGCCACTATTGCTGTTCACACTAGAGGCGGACCTGTTGGCCTCTTTCTGCTCTTCAAGCGCCAGCTTGCGCAGTTCTATGGTGACTGTGTCCTGCTGTTTCTGTTCCTCTAGTGCTAGTTTCCTCTCCTCGAGCAGGAGCTTTCTAGCAGCTACCTCTTTAGCACCCAGAACAATTACTGGGCCACTTAGAGACTGTACTGAGGCCTGGGACATGCAGGATTCCGTGCTAGCCCCTGTCCTCGCTGACACTCTCGAGGGTTGAGAAACCACACTTGCCCTCCAGTTGGATGATTGGCGAGAAACACTGCTCATGCGGTCATCCTCGTCATTTATCCCCTCCAGGAGATCTTGTCCATTCGGGTACATAGGGCCTAGTCCATCCCCTGGGGGCTTCTCCCCAACTGCCCTCACTTCTACCCAAGCTTGGAGGCTGGTCAGCAACTCAGTTTTATTAACCTTAGTGATGTGGGGAAGTCCCCTCTCTTGACATAAGACATGCAGGACATCCTTGGTCATGCGTTTTATAGTCTCCATGTCAAGCTCAGGAGGAAAGTGGTGGCACAGAAGACAAAGAAACCCAAGTGCTTGCACACTATATAGTAACGCTTGAATGGCAGCAGGTGGTTGTATGTCATGGGTATTTGGCCAAACACTCCACAAAAAAGGTAATATATTTATGAACCTATACAGCCCCACTGCGCCACCCGTTGCAGTTTCATGCATAGATGCATATGTATTTATTCATTCCAGAGTCAGCCTGACACGTGTTTCGAGCCTAAGCTCTTCTTCTGACGCTGAGGAAATCATAACATGTGCAAATTAATTATTAAGATTGGTGAACCAATATATCGTCCAGACAGCACACGCCCAATGCTCAACAAAGGGTTCCATGTGCATGGTAAATTAAATTCAAACAAAATGATACAGATACATCAATGTCATATGCAGTAATAGCAAATCCATTTCATAAAGGCATAATAGCACATGGCATAAGGGTAATGGAAAATCCAATTCATTAAGACATAATGACACAGGACATACATATAAGGGAAAGGTGGGGAAACAATACAAAAGAACAGTTAGTGATTCGGTAATATTCAAAGAGACAAATTGTATCTAATTATGTCACTATTTGGGCGGTGTGTCATATCACCTCTAACTCTTGGATACTGTTAAATGTTATTACCTTAGAGTGTTCTTGTTGTTCACATAGTCCTTGAAATTAAATTAATCGGAGAATAGTAAGTACGCCTCTCTAAGTTTGAGATGTGGTCGTTAGAGCATCATTGTGCATGCTAAAAACTAAGCGTTGCCATTTACCATTAGGTTTTGTAGCCAAAATGCAATAATCAGTTCTGAATTCCTACAGAGAGATATTAAATATGATAACCCGTCACCTTACAATGCACACTATATGTTAAAAAGACCTGTTATTGTATCGACATTAGTGAAAGAGCAGGTAATTACCTGTATATTCCTTCGCTGTTGCCTCTCAACAATTAAATTACTGTATTTCATTGGAAAGCCACATGGTTTAACGTAATCATCCAAAACATGCATTCATAATTGGTGTTGGTAAAAGCAGCGGTCAGGTAAAGGCAGCCAATAATGGGAGAGAAAGAAAGAACCCCTCCGCCTGCCTCCGCCCCACCCTTCCTCAATTAGTATCGCTAATTTATGTTATGTTATTATATAAATAAATATCCACATCACTTGTATCAGATTGATGTAGGTTTATTCATTAAAGAAGTCCCCCACAGCCAACCTTAAGCAATGGCTCACTTCTTCCCGTGTGGCTCCCAATCAGAGTTCCAGAACCACACGGAAAGAACATTCTTGGTTGGAACTATGTACATTAAATAACATTCTACATTATAACATCTCCTCCTCCACATTATTTATAAAAATGTGGCTGTGTAACTATGTACAAAAAATGAAGACAACACTTAATCTATTATAGCATCCATGCTTAATAAAAGGATACATGCTGAATATTTTCAACAGGTGAAAGATAGCATGGCGTGATGATGGATCATTCACAAATATATATTAAGTATTAATAATAGATAAAATCTTTCATCTTGTTCTGTACAATTCTTCTGGACCTCATGAAGGATGCGTTATCTTCAGGAACTCTTCGACATATCCTCTGACTGCTATACTTCCCAGCCAATTCAACATCACTTGTAGACTTATTGTTCTCATTTATATCTCTTGACATACAGTATCTCTCTTCCTTGTTCCCTGGGATGAGTACTCACTAGTACTGTCCAAGTGTTGGTCTTTTCCTCTTGCCAATATGACATCATTACATGACCACTTGTTGCCATCTTCTAAAATCACTGATTTCCTTGAACATTTAACCACTTTCTGTGGAGATCGAAATTTGGACTCTCCTTTCATAACTCTCCTGGGTTCTTTTACCCTGATCCAATCCCCACTTACAATTTTGCTTTCTTTGTCATGCTCATGACTGTCATAGTATTTTTTATATTCTTGTTTCCTCTTTACTCTTCTTACAATATCTTCCATGTCAATGTTTTTACTTCTCTTTAAAGTCAACCAAGCGGGTCTTAGTCTATGAATGAATTGGGCGCCATTGTCTGAAATTAATTCCAGTGGTTCACCTTCCCTATTAAATATTTCTTTCAAGAATTTCCTCACTTTCATGGCCGAAACAGACTCTTCAATAATACCACACTCCACCCATTTGGATGTATAGTCAACTAATACAATGAAATATATCTTTTGTGGCTCCAATGTTTCATATGGACCAGCAATGTCAATAGCCAACTTTGTCCAAACTGAATCTGGTACTGGTATTGGTTGTAATGGTGTGACCCTGGTAATCTTTCCCTTGTCACTCACCGCGCACGCAGAACACTCTTTGACCATAGTTTCCAAATCATTCCACATGTTGGGCCACCAATACACCACTCTTACTCTCCTCTTTGTTAAACTTCTCCCTATATGCCCCTCATGTGCAATATCCATAATCTTCTCCCTCACGCTTACAAGTGGGACAATGCGATCTCCCCGGTAAATGCATACACCATCACATGATATTTCATTTTTTATCTTCTCCCAAGATCTTATTTCTTCAGTCACATTTTTCCAACCACTCTCCACCGCTCTTCTCAGTTGTCCTTGTTCTGAATCCAACTTTGCAGCCTCCACCCATTCATCTTTACAAAAAACTGGGATGTATCTGTGCTATAACACTATCGGTCTCTTCATCATTTCCACTGGAATCTTCTTCCTCAGAGGAGATTGGCAAACGGGAGAAGCAATCTGCTACGATATTCGCTCTTCCTGGGGTATACTTAATGATCACATTATATTGCATGATAATTAATATCCACCTTCTAATACGCAGAGATGTTAAATGCGGGTTCTTTGGATTCAGAAAGTGTATGAGAGGTTTGTGATCCGTCTTAAGTTCAATGGGAATTCCCCATATAAGTCCCTTGAAATGCTCTAAAATCCATTTAACAGCTAGAGCTTCCTTCTCGATAGTAGAATAGTTCCTTTCCGCCCCTTTCAAAGTCCTAGAAGCGAAATCAATTGGAACCAAATTTCCATTTTGCGCTTGTTCCAAAACACCCCCTAGACCCGTGTTACTGGCATCTACAGATACCATAGTTTTTGCACTGCAATCGAACATTTTGAGGGCGGGTGCTTCGTTGATTAACATCTTGATTGTTTCTAGCTCATTTTTGCATCCTTGAGACCATTCACAGTTTTTACCTTTAATCATCAAGCCTCTCATCTGATTTGTCCTATCAGCATAATGGTCTACAAATTTCAAATAATATTCTGTGAGTCCCAACAAACTTCTTAAGTTGATCCTTGTTGGTGGGATCAGGAAGCTTGAGGATGGCATTCACAAGAGTCTCTTTAGGTTTAATTCCATCCGCATTGATACAGTGTCCTAGGTATGTCACCTCTTTTTTCTTTATCTTGCATTTTTCAATTTTAAGGGTGAGACCTTTCTGTTGTATGACCTGCAACACCCCCAGTAATTTGGCATCATGATCTTCCTCGGACAATGCAGAAACCAAAATGCCATCCTGAAAATAGTGCATACCTTGTAGACCATCAAAGAGATGTTGCATTAGTCTTTGAAAAACGGCAGCTGCCGATGCTAAATCAAACGGCATTCTTTTATACCTGAACGCACCCAGAGGTGTTATAAACGATGTAAGGTGCCTGGACTCTTCTTCTAACACCACCTGATGGTATGCGGAGGACAAATCTAACATAGTGAAAAATCTTGCAGGTTCCATGGTAGTGAGCATTTCTCCAATGTTGGTAAAGGATGGCGATCTATCCATATGTTTATATTTTGCACAATAGATTAAAGAACATTCAAACAAAAATTGTTCCAATTTTGTGTTTGCTTCAGCTTCACATCATTTCAATCCTTGATACAACTTAATATTAGGTGTTAGCTCCACACCTATAGTTTAGTAGCGTCTTCAAGAAAAATTATTTTTGTTAATCTGATTATCTGTGCCTAACTATATCTCTCCCAACACGTGTTCCCCATTGGAGAGGAAGTGTATCCTTTTACTCGGATGCTTATCATGGCAGAGGATTGCAAAACAAGAAACAAGTTATAACACAGAACTCTATCCAAAAATTGGGATAAAAAGGCAAACCCTGAAAAAATAAAATAACCATCAAGTTTATTTGTTCATCTATTTTGAGCCTGTCAAAATTAGCTGGATATATGCTCAAATCACAAGAATGCAAATACACTTCCTCTCCTGATGAACCATTGTTAGCAACAATGGGGAAACACGTGTTGAGAGAGATATACTTAGGCACTGATAATCAGATTAACAAAAATAATTTTTCTTGAAGAAGCTACTAAACTATAGGTGTGGAGCTAACACCTAATATCAAGTTGTATCAAGGATTGAAATTATGTGAAGCAAACACAAAATTGGAACAATTTTTGTTTGAATGTTCTTTAATCTATTGTACAAAATAAAAACAAAATTGAATTGACTCACCTTGAACATATTCCTTGAATAAGGTTGGCGCATTTGAGTAACTTTTCCAAACTTCTCTTTTTTTACTTAAATTGCATCTGTGTAGCAGCCACTAAGTTTTGGGATAAACTCATGCTGACAACCTAGTACAATCACTTCGAAGTGCACATTTAGTGTACCTTGTTTTACAGCCAAAAATTAGCGGTCAATACGGGAACACTTCTTTACTGAAGGCTGGAAAGGTTTTTTCCGATCTATCCATATGTTGTTATTGAGATCCCTCAAGTCCACGCACATTCTGATTGACCCATCCGGCTTCCTTACAATCACAATTGGGGAAAGCCATTCAGAGCTCTCTATAGGTTCAATGATGGCCTGTGCACACAATTTCTCCATTTCCTTTTGTAGTGCCTTTCGGGTGCCAATGGGAATGTTCCTTACTTTGTGCACCACTGGCTTTGCTCCTCTTTAAAGTGCAGCATACATATTACACTTAGAGCAATTTGGCGGTTATCAAGTAGAGTCCCTTAAGGTAATTTTCTTCTTTGTAATTAACTCAAATGCTGAATAAGAATGCACTTTCATAAATTAATGCGGCGGGTCGAGCAGTGGAGTTCAGGGAGTTTTCTGAATGAAATAATCCTGTAAATATTTCAGATGTAAATTAGTATGTGCATACAATGTGCAGTATACCTATTACTCATAGAGAAATGTGGCTGATCTCAAGTAGAGCCTATCTAGGATACCTTTCTGCGATTAGTTATACCTAATCAAGATGGTGGACGCAACAGCACGAGTGCCGTTACAGCTAATAGCGTACCAGGTACTCTAATGAGCATTTATGTAGGCTGCTTACTGCGACATGGCTCCCTTGGCAATGTGGACTTGTGCCGAAAGGCAGAGTAAGTAATAACGAGTTTTATTTTTGCTATGGTTCCTGGGGGGCCTTTAACATGGTAATTGAAGGAGTTTGGAGCGCTAAATTAGGGATACTAATTGAGCAATCGTGCTCGGGGGTTTCTTTCTTTCTCTCCCATTATTGGCTGCCTTTATCTGACCTCTGCTTTTACCAACACCAATTATGAATGCGTGTTTTGGATGATTAAGTTAAACCATGTGTCTTAACAATGGAATACAGTAATTTAATTGTTGAGACGCAACAGCAAAGGAATATACAGGTAGTTAGTTACCTGCTCTGTCACTTGATACAATTACAGGTCTTTTTAACATATCGGGCCTGATTCATGGAAGTGTTTTATAACAGCGAAATCCCATAGGAAAAGGTTCCACAAATCAGGCCCATAGTGTGGTTTGTAAGGTGACGGGTTATCATATTTAATATTTCTCTGTAGGAATTCAGAACTGATTATTGCATTTTAGCTACAAGATCTAATGGTAAGTGGCAATGCTTAGTTTTCAGCAAGCACAATGGTGCTCTAATGACCACAACTCAAACTTAGAGAGGTGTACTTACTATTCTCAGATTAATTTCATTTCAAGGACTATGTGAACAACAGGAACACTCTAAGGTTATAACATTTAACAGTATCCAAGAGTTAGAGGTGATGTGACACACCGCCCAAATAGCTACATAATTAGATACCATTTGTCTCTTTGAATACTACCGAATCACTAACTGTTCTTTTGTATTGTTTCTCTACCTTTCCCTTATATGTATGTCCTATGCCATTATCAAGAGCTCACTTGAATTAAGAACTGTCCCTAGCCTACGGATCCCTTCCACTGAACTACAAACCATTAAATTACCTATCTCACCTAATCATACAGCCACAGTGCATCTCATCTATAAGCCCCCAGGTCCCATCTCCTCGTTCTCTGAGGACATCTCATCCATCTTAGCCACTAGTGCCAAGCCCAACTCACAAATCCTACTGCTTAGCAATTTCAATCTAGGATACCAGGATGTGAACAATACTAAAGCCTCTGATTTAGCAAACCCACTAACTGACTTTGCCCTTACCCAACACATCAGAGAACCTACCCACATCAAGGGTCGCACTCTTGATTGGGTCTCTGACCTGAACTGCTCGTTCAACACGATCTCCGTGACCCTCTGCTCCTGGTCTGATCATCACAAAATAATTTTTTCTATCAACTCCTACCCACAAATAGCCAAACCTAACCTCGCCCCACCTATCCACACTCGTAATAAGAAGGATATCACGGTAGAGAAACTGCTCCCACTGATCCTCCCACTGCTTAATATTACTTCAACCACTTGCTTGACCCCATATTCCTAGTAGATACCTATAACCATGCCATGATAAAAGCCCTTAATACCATTGCGCCACTTAAGCTGTGCAAACAAAAACCTTGCATCCAACTTAATACCTGGTTCACCCCACATCTCCGAGACCTGCGTAAAGAAAAAAGAAAAGCTGAGGCACACTGGAAAAGCATAACTTCTCTAGTTAATAAAAACAACCTAACCATTGCCTCCTCTACCTGCAAAGAAGCCATACTAGCCGCTAAAAAAGACGTGTACAACAAACGGATATTGCTAGCACAATCAAACACAAAGGAACTCTTTAAGATCCTCAAGGAATTAGAGTCTCCAGTAGCCCCTCCTGATACATGCACCCCTGACACTGCCTGGTGTACCAATATCCAAAAGGCACTTTTAGACAAAATCGCTATGCTTCAAGCCAAAATCAATGCTAAAAGAGGCCTCCTCTCGGATTCGGCAGGCAACCCCCCGTCATACAACATCCCCACGCCTAAATACTCCGTCAAACCATTTAGCTTCGGAGCTCGCTCTATTGAAGAAGTTGAAAATATTATTAAGAAGCTCAAGCCATCCAACTGCCAAGGGGATACTTGCCCCGCACTGTACAATGTGTTTACTAAACCACTCTTTGATATACTTGACTATCTGGGTGTCTCTTACACCAACTATGCAGACGGCACCCAGATACTCATCCCTATCACAGGCGACTATGTAACTGACTCTAAAGCACTCAATGTAGACTACACAGTCATCCAGGCCTGGATGGCACATCATGGGCTTTGTCTTAATGATGAAAAAACAGAGCTACTTATCCTAAATTCCCCCACCAAACTTACCAAACTTGACCCAGAATACAAATCTTTCACCATTGACGGGAACATCATCAAAGTGTCCAACGTTACTAAAACACTTGGCATCTACTTAGACTCGACACTGTCTCTTAACCGACAAACGAATGCTGTTGCTTCGGCCTACACCTGCAAATTTAACACTGTGTGCAGACCCTTGCTGACAACCGACAATTGTATTATCCTCGCCAGAACTCTCATCATGCCCAAAATTGATTACTGCAATGCCCTCTACTTACAGCCAAAGAAACCTGGTTAAGTTACAGGTCACTCAGAACAATGCCATCAGGGCTGCCCTCAACGTCCCAAGGAGATCGAACATCTCTGACACAAGACACAATCGAAACTGGCTCTCTGTTGCACATTGCATCTCTCTCAAAGCCCTTGCTCTAACATACAAGGCCCAGAATAACTTGGCACCTGTATACTTGACCAATCGCTTCACGCGGCACACCGCAACCAGACCTCTGAAGTCTGCCCATGTACACACACTGACTATACCTAGCTACAAGCTTCAGACAGCCGGGGAATCGGGTTTCCCAGTCCTCGCGGCCAAACTCTGGAACACCTTACCCAACACTCTCAGAACAGAACCTTACATCCACTCCTTTAAAAATAAAAACAAACGTTGGCTCCATGAACTTGATGCTTCGGCCTTATCTTCCTAAACCTCATGTGCCTCCTACAGGAAGGAGTGATCTTCACTTCCCTATCCTGCCCTCCCGTACTGTACCCAGATACTCTAATTGTTTGGCATATGTTGTAGTATTCCAAAACTCCCAGGAATTTCTCTTGTAACCATTTTCATTGCTGTTGTGTTATATCTTGTTGTTCTACATTGCTGTCTTTTAATCTTTTTTTCTCTTAAAATCTGCATTTTGTATGATTAAGATGTACTCTTTCCCTGTGGAAAGTTGTTTTGAATGTGTGTAACCGATTGTAACCAATCCCTTCTAATTATGCGCCCAGATGCCTCAGGGCAAGGTGCGCCATACAAATAAACAAATACAAATACAAATAAAAATACAAATTATGTCTTAATGAATTGGATTTTCCATTACCCATATGCCATGTGCTATTATGCCTTGATGAAATGGATTTGCTATTACTGCATATGACATTGATGTATCTGTACCATTTTGTTTGAATTTTATTTACCATACCCATGGCACCCTTTGTTGAACATTGGGCTTGTGCCATCTGGACGATAAATTGGTTCACCAATGTTAATAATTAATTTGCACATGTTATGATTTCCTCAGCCTCAGAAGAAGAGCTTAGGCTCGAAAAACACGTGTCAGGCTGACTCTGGAATTAATAAATACACATGCATCTATGCATGAAACTTTACAGCGGTTAGCGCAGTGTGATTGTATACGTTTATAAATCCATGTCAAGTCCCATGACTATTACTATTACCTACCAGTGACTAAACGGTACCTGCAACAGTACTTTTATCGTTGGGTAACTAAGCTTGCGCAAGACTCCAACTGATCCGACCGCTTGCCAACAATGTGACGAATCAACTTCCGGGGCACCAATGGTCGAGGGATGAATATCCGTTTCTAAACCATGAATCAACCCCACGCCTCTAGTACACCAGAAGGGATCCGAACAGATTGGAATACAAGTAAATTATAAGACCTCCTTGGCCAATTTTGGTAACATGAACGGAACAGTAGGCTTATCTCTGCAAGGTCGTGGATCGTTGGTTTAGTTTAGTTTAGTTTATTTTATTATTTGTATAGTGCCGCCTGGCCCTGGGGCATCCAGGCGCTTGTAGTGGTTACAACATAGTAATATATATCAACATGATCAATAGGAATACAATACAGATAGTATATAATTGTTAGTTGTAATACAGCGAAAATACAATTATTAACCAATGATATAAGGGACTGTCCAGTCAAGGCTGTATAAAAATATCTACTTTATTATTACTACAACAGACAGTTCTATCACACAATAATTACAACCCACACAGTAAAGGAACACAGAGGACAGACAGTTTCCCAAAGGAAAGGGATGCACTCTGGATACTGACAGGAGGGTAGTTGGTAAAGTAATCAGTATTTTAGTTCAAGATTATTTGGTTTCAACACCAAAGGGGCAAAGGGTCATAAGTGTCGCTAAGGGCCTTCAGAGAAGGATCAGGGGGGGCAGAAACACAATGTACCTGGTGCTGAAGACGTTTTTGGTGCTCAACAGCGTCAAGGTGGGTCCAGGGCACTTCGCAGCCCGTGAAACAGAGTTAGTGATGGGAGACAGCTGCTGGTACCAGGTGGCAGGAAGTTCGGCAAGCAAGGCTGGATGGACATCTGCAGGCAGTCCGGGGAAGCGGCTAAGGCCAAGAATCGTTGTCTCTTTGCTGGTTGGCGGATCTGGAATGCTGGTCGAGGCCTCCCAGATGGCTCTGGGGACTGCATTGTGATAACAGTCAGCGGTGAAGCCAGATACGGTTTGAGGACTCGACTGTCTCGAAATTGTCCTTAAAAAGATGGATGCTGAATGATGCTTGGGTGGCACTTCTCCTAGCATTTTTGCAGGGCTTGTGTCCTTTCAAGCCGGACACCCCAAAGTTCAAGAGGGTGTTAGCAGGAAATGACCTGGTCCTTTGTCCAGAGACTCTCCGGCAATTCCCACCTAGGAATCTTGCTGTCAGAACCTAGCAGACACACAGTGTGCTGGCTGGGTAGCGGTTCTGGAGCTGCTGGACGGGTCCTCTGAGTCCGGTATCTCCCTCTGTTCCCTGGTAGATGATCTTGCTTCCCTCTTGGAAGTCATGGTCTTCCTTCACTGGCGGAAGATGTAAGGTAGACTGTACCTTCAGCTCGGGTGCAAATAAGTCCTTCTTCTTACTCCTTGTGAAATCTTCAGATGATCTGATCAGTGAGGGGCTCAGCCCTCTTTTAAAGGCAAATGGATCCCAGTGATTGATACAGGCTAAGCCCACCTTAATGAACCAATCCTGGGTCCCCACCAACAATCTTCAGTGATGCTTCAGGTCAGAATCAGAGCGCATGGCAACAGACAGGGGAAGGATGACAACATATACTTCTAAGTCCCACCCATCTTCCTGTCTGCTGTATATCAAAGTGTCTCCCTAATTAACTGAGCTCTATGCAGCGCTACGTCACAACATGTGCCCCCTTTGAAGTAGGGGTTGCAGGCAGACTTTCGTCTTCTACAATTCATATACTTCCCTGCTCTGAAAGGAGTGGTTCCAGACAGGACATTCACTGCCCTTTCATACCAAGTAGGGGTGTTAGTACCAAGTTCACACAATGCATTACAAACAGGTGTTGGTCTCTGGTCTCCATTGTCAATTCCTGCACCCAGGCTTTCCCTGAGGGCTGCTAATTAACATTATTCAGTATTTGACACCACCAGCAAGGTGTAACAAAGGAGATGCAAATCCATAGGGCCTTGAAATGCTAATCAGGCTACCCACGGCCACAGGCTTCCGATGTACCCACAGCTGTCAGGTGTCAGCTACAGATGACAGGGGAGGGCGGCGCTTGTAAGCTGTGTCCTCCAAGAGTACATGACTATTTTTCTGCTGTTCGGTGAGAGTGGAAAATGTGTGAGAGAATGGCCCCACATATTTTCCAGAGGTAAATCGCCCATCATTCATTCCTTTTAAATAAACAAAAATCTAAAAGCCCAGGCGAGCGCACTCTGCCTGTGCGGATGGTCGAATTCCTCACAGGTGGTCTGTTTGAAAAAGGAAAGTAGAACCATACAAATATGGCCTAAACATCTTCAATGACCACACAATGGCAAGACATTCTCGTTCTATGGTTGCCCACTTTGTCTCACAGCCCTTCAGTTTCCTACTGATGAAGCACATAGGGTGTTCCCTGCCTTGCTGATCCAGCTGACTCAAGACTGCCCCAGTTCCTGTGTTGGATGCATCTGTTTGCACAATAAAGGTGTGAGTGTCATCGGGAGTACTGGAGCTTTAGCATCTTTCAGCCCTTCAAATGCCTTGGCACACTCTTCATTCATTCTCACTTTCTTTGGATACTTGGGTGAAGAGGGACATTGGTGGAGAAGTTATGGTCCCATAGTTCTCTATGAAGTAACGGGAGGACCCCTTCTATCCCATGTCCAAGGTAGACCACCTTACTCTGACCAATCTGACACTTGTTTGCCTTTGTGGTCAGATGGGCCTGTTCAATGGCCAGCAACACATGTCCAAGGTGATGAAGATTTTCTTCCCAAGTGGGGCTGAACACTGCAATGTCATCCAAGTATGTCATGCAGAGGTCCTCTTACCCATTCAGAACATTATTCAACATCCTTTGGAATGTGGCAGGCGCATTCTTGAGTCCAAAGGGCATGAGCTTTAATTGGTACAAGCCTCCAGGGGTAGATAATGCAGTTTTCTCCTTGGCATGGTCTGTCAGAGCTATTTGCCAATAGCCTGAGGTTAGGTCAAATGTGCTGTGGAACTTGGCAGCTCCAAGTTTGTCCACCTGCTCATCTGTCCTAGGTCAAGAATGGGCATCAATCTTGGTGACTGCATTCAGAGCCCTATAGTCCATGCAGAACCTTAACTCTTTGGTACATGCCTTTGTATATGAGTTCTTACATGATCAGACATTCTGTAGCCCCTGCTTTTGACAGACAGAGAGACTGTCATCAGTTAGGACATCCTGCTGGCCCCAAGGAGTCAAGCCTGGTGTCAGAGAAAACAGAGTGGCACACTGAGTAAACAGAGCTTTGCAGTCCTCTTGCTGCTGCAGTGTCAGATAAGAAGAGAGTTTTACTCCTTATATAGTTTCATCTGAAGGGTGTCCCCTGAGGAAATCAGGGAGAGGTTAACTCGCCTCCTTCTCTTGGTCAGAGGCTAGAAGCATAGCTCCTAGTTCTGATCTGCAGACATAAGCCTTTAGACAATTAGTGTGAAAGACCCTAGGGTCCTCCTTGGGGTTTCTCAAGTCCACTAAATAATTGACCTCTCCATGCCGCCAACTTTGAAGGGGCCTATCAATGAGTCCTGCATGCAAGACTCTTTGGGCCTCATCACGAGTTTGGTGGTAACACTTAAATGTGGCGGTAGCGCTATTACTGCTGCATTTAAGGGTCCGCCAAATCACGAGTTTGGCAGTTTTCCCCCCAGCACTGAGCTGGGGGGAAATCCGCCGAAATTTCGCGCTGTTACCGCCGGCGGGAAATCCCCCGGCGGTAAGAGCACGAAAATTCCCCATTGAGCCCAATGGGGAATGGGGAATTCCCGAACGGGCTCAGTGGGGAATGGGCAATACCCGTTCCGCCAAACCCGTGATCCGGTAGGGCTATTAACGCCAGCACTAATAGCGCCGGCATTACTGCCCAACTCGTGATGAGGACCTTTGTCTTGTGGGAACCATCACAAGAACTAGCTGGTCTGGAGTAAACTCCACCATGTTAGCTTTCTGGGCATACCAATGCTTGACCAGAGCTTGACTAGTCTTCAAGTTTTCAGTAGCCTCAGTCATCAATTGCACCGTCCTCTTCCTGAGGCCTAGTACATAGTCAGTTACACAGACTGGCTTTAAGGGTGGAGCACTCTCCAATCGTTCTTTGATCAGAGCCAAAGGGCCTCTGACAGGATGACCGTAGAGGAGCTCAAAGGGGCTGAACCCCACTCCAGCCTGAGGCACCTCTCTATAAACAAAGAGAAGGCATGGCATTAAAAGGTCCCACTTTCTTCTCAAGGTGTTCTAGGGCAACTATCATGCTCTTCATTGTTCAGTTAAACCTCTCTAACAACCCATTTATTTGACAGTGGTAGGCAGTTGAGAACATGTAAGTAACTCTTTTTTTTCAGATGGCCTGCATCTAGTGGGACATAATAACATGACCCCTTGTCAGAGACTACTTCCTTAGGAAAACGTACCCTGGTTTAAAATATCAAGTAGGGTCTTAGCCAAAGCACAAGCAGTAACATAGGTAAAGTCTCAGGATATTTAGTAGCATGGTCTACTACAACAAGTACAAACTGGGTGCCTGAAAAGGCAGGAGGGTCTAGGGGACCAACAATGTCAATCCCTGCACTCTCAAAAGGAACTCCCACAACTGGGAGGGGCACTTAAGGTACTACATTCTTGGTACCACTTTTACCAGAAAGCTGGCAACTGTACAGCTTCTACAATGTTTTTCAACATCTGCACTCATCTTGGGCCTGTAAAAGTACAGTACAATGAGAGTCTCTGTTTGGTGTTCTTGGAACTCAAGTGACCAGCCAGACGGATCTCATGTGCTAGTTGTAGAAACCTTTGTCTTGTCTCTTGGGGTACTAACAGTCTCCTGAGGTCCCCTGGAGTAGACTCAGTAGGCTCCCTGCAGAGGAGTCCATCCCCCAGTAGAGTCTATGCTTCCCTGGCTCTTGCCCTTCTAGCTGGGAAGCTGTCTGCTGATGCAGACCTTCTAGAGAGGGACACTGTATTTGTCCTGTGCTGAACTACGCCCTAGACTGTCCACCTTCTGCAAATAAAGTATGCCGCTCAGGATGGTCTCTAGGATCCAGATCTTCCAAGCAGGGAAGGATCTCCTCTAGTACTGTTTCACCAGTAGCTAATTCATCAGGAGTCTTGTCAACCACTAACTCAGAATCAGTGGTGGGTGGGATACCTGAGGTGAACTGGAACTTTCCTCTGGGGGAAGTCCTTTTCTTCACAGCAGGTTGGGCTTGAGGCCTTCTTTCTTTCCTGAGACTCTGAATCTCTCCTAGGTCTCTTTATTCTTGTGAGAAGCGGAAGGTTGGCCTGCCTGTTGAGTAGAGATATTGGATTGCTCCTTAATCTCAAACTAAGAGTCTCTCAGGGTTGTCACTCTGGCCAATCCTGTCAGCTACTGTTTCTTTTTACTGGGAAGCCTTGATGTACTTGAGGCTACTCCTAGAGTCTTCAAGTCATTACCCAATAGGACTCTCCCAGGTACTTCAGATTGTACACTAACAGGAATTCTTACAGTCATGTTATTACATTGAATGAGGGCTGGCAAAATGGGGGCCATTTGGATAGGACCTCCAGCAAGTTTTGGGTGCCTTAGCTACATCCTCAGGTTAGAAAATACTTTCATCCACCACTGTAATGCTTGCCCCAGTGTCTCTAATGTCAGGAGTCTGCTGTCCATCTACAAGTACACTGTCATTGTAATATATGTGTTGGTGTTGTCAGGATTGTATTATGAACATCAATATTCTGCAGTTCCCACAGACCCAAGGACACTAAGGAAACACTAGCCATTGGGTTCTTAAGCTAGTAGGTGAAAGTG
Organism: Ambystoma mexicanum; assembly: GCF_040938575.1. Classification (NCBI taxonomy): domain Eukaryota; kingdom Metazoa; phylum Chordata; class Amphibia; order Caudata; family Ambystomatidae; genus Ambystoma; species Ambystoma mexicanum. Next base: position 1,185,357,098 of record NC_090922.1, read on the forward strand.
AGCACCTGCCATTGGAGCTTCTCCCTCAGGGATGAAGGCTAAGGAGACAGATTGGACCCTGAAGGTTTAGCCTTACATCTGGGATCCCCTTTCACATTGTCAACAGACCCACAAACCACACATTTGCCACACCTTCTTGGGAATGTGGGTTTCTGATAACCTCCCTCTGGTTTGGCCCCAGAGGTTTCACTAGACCTGTATGGTTTCCCCTGGAATTTACCCTTATGGTATTTGAGGCCCTCTTTGGATGGTGGAGGATTAGAATTTCCTTTACCTTCTTTCTTGTGCTTCTTCCCTTCTTCCTTTTCATGAACTGCTGCAGAGTCCTTGTGAGTGGCTCTGTTGGCTACCCACAAGTGAGCAGTTTGTGCTAATCTCTTGGGATCGATTTCTTTTGAGCCAGCAAGGTGCTGTCTCAGCTCTAGGGAGCAGGCATCAAAAATATTTTCAAGTAAAAACAAATTCCTCATTCCTTCAAAAGAGCTCACCTTGTAACTCATTACCCAGCCATCTAAGCTCTTCAAGCATTCACAGACGGTAGCCCAAGGAGTGCCATCCTTTTTCTCATGGTCTCTGAACCGTCTTAGGTATTGCGAAAGAGTCTTCCTATACATGGCTATAAGAGCCTGTTTGACTATCTCATAGTCCTTCCAGTCTTCCGCATTCAACTCCATGGCAGCATCACAGCCATTCTGGGGGAACCTAGACATAACCCATGCAACTAAATCATTCCAACTAATATCTTGCAAATTACAATTAAACTCAAGTGTACCCAACCAATCCAAAACATCAAGCTTTGGATCATACACACTCACCACTTCTTTTGGATGGCAAGGTTTCTTGGGACCATCAGACTGAAAAGACACTGAAAAGGAATTAGAGTCAAAGTACATTTTCTTCATCTCATATTCAAGTTGCAGCTCCCTTTCCCTGTGCCTTCTTTAGTTTTCTTTGTCCTCAGACTGAATGGTCAGTTACCTGAATTCAAGTTCAATTTTCATTTTCTCAATACATAGGGCCTCATCACGAGTTGGGCTGTAGCCCTTAAATGCAGTGCTAACGGTATTACTGCTGCATTTAAGGGCTGGCCCTATCAGGAGTTGGGCGGTAAATCGGCTGTTTTACCTCCAGCTTTTTTCTGGAGGTGAAAATCCCTGTTTTCGGCTGTATTACAGCCGGCTGTATTAGCCCGCAGTATTAGCACCGAAAATTCCCCATTGGATCCAATGGACCCATTCAGGAATGGGTATTTACCGTTAAGGCCCAACCCGTGATCCGGTGGTAATACCACCGGACCGGTCGGCGCTAGGGCTATTACAGTCGGCGGTATTACAGCCGGGAATACAGCCTAACTCGTGTTGAGGCCCATAGATAATCTGGGCTTATATTGTGACCTAGTGGGGTCATGGCAAGAGTTAACTGAGGTACAGGGGAAGACTGTTGGGGGGGGGGGATTGGCAGACCATTGAGGACCCTTTCCATCGTCTTATTAATTTGTCAAGTTAGCACTAAGCTCTAGACTTTCATCCTCAGAATTCTCTTCCATATCAATGTTGGGATTAGGGGTTCCAGGCCTTCTCCCAGGCTTTTGGTTATTTAACAATCTTTGAATTAAATAATGTTGTCTTGCCTTATAACTCAAGCTTCTTACTTTACACATTTCTTGTATTATGTCTACTGTAAGCAGTGTAAGAGCCTGTTCACTAAAATTATCCATTTCAATTTGTTATAAAGCTAGCCTTGTGGATGGATTTCCTAGACTCGGGTATTACCAATTGTCAATGTAATCCACTGTGCATCAATCCCATGCCTGCCGGCAGTGTTAGGTACATTTTTTCTAAAATCCAACTGGTGTGGGACTTCATAGGACCTATCTCTTGGTATTAGGGGCCCAACTCTTAATATAGGCCTGTACTACACAAGTACTACAGAAGTTGGTAGAGTGGCTGAGCCGCCAGGCTCATATTAGCAGTGAGTTATGATATGATATGTAATTTATAAAGTGCCTGTTCACAAATGTTTCCTGGTGTGACAAGACAAGGGGGGAAGACAGAGGTAGGACAAGACAAACCATCTTACTAGGCCTTATGTCATTCAGATTGTGCATGTGCGACAGCACAAAAGTGCAGGGAGAAGGGAGTGGGGGAGTGCAAGGGAGAGGGAAGGGGAAGTGCAATCAGGGCAGCAATGTTCTGAGTAAGGGCAGTGCGGCTCTGGGTAAGTGCAAGGAGGAAGGGGGCTGTAGAGGGTATAGTTACAGCCCCTAAGTGCACAGTAGGTCTGGAGGCAGTGCAGGGGAGACTGATCATGGAGAGTCTGCTACCCAGTGAGAATCCGGGGGTAGCCAAGCAATCAGTCGGCACAGCAGGCAGGTAGGTCAGCAGGGGAGGGAGAGAGAGAGAAAGCAGAGGAGAAAAGTAAGGTTTTGATCAGCTTTCAGAACTTCAGGTGGCCCGTCTCACATTTGAGAAGGGCAGGAAGTTATTCCAGAGGGTGGCACCTTTAGAGGAGAGGGATCTACCCCCCACTCTCTGCCCGTAGAAGCGTCTGACCCTCAGAGAGTTGGAGGTAGCTGAGCGAAGGGCTCGAGAAGGAAGGCATTTTGGAAGAGAGAGTTGGATGTAGTGCAGGCCCTGGCCCCAGAAAGGGTCTTAAACTTGATCCTTGCAGCCACCGGGAGCCAGTGGAGAGATTTCAGGGCTGGAGAGATATGGTCCCTGGGCTTGAGGGCAAAGATAAGTCTCACAGTCCTGTTCTGGATTAGTTGCAGAGGGCAGAGAGTAGAGGAAGGGAGATTGGGAAAGAGATTATTGCAGTAGTCCAGCCTAGAGAGAACCAGGGCTCTGGAGACAGTGAGCCTCTGGGGGATAGTAAGAAAAGGAAGAAAACCTCTGAGGAGGTACAGCTGGTAGTGGGCCTTCTTGGCAAGGTCTGTGATGTGAGGAGAGAAGGAGAGAGAGGAATAGAGGATGACACCAAGGTTTTTTTGCCTCACAAGAAGGCGAAGGAAGAGGGCCCAAGCAGGGCGGCCAGAGTGAGAGAGGGAAAGCGGGAACAGGGATCCCAGTGAGAAGGATCTCCGTCTTACTGGCATTAAGGCAGAGATAGTTGGAGGTGCGCCAATCCTGAATTGCAGACAGTCAGGAATGAGCGAGAGAGGAAAGGAGGCTGAGGGTAGACTGAAAGAGAGCTGAGTGTCATCCGCATAACACTGAAAGTTGGAGGAGAAGGTAGAGATCAGGTGGACCAAAGGGGCCAGGTAGACATTGAAGAGCCAGGGTGAGAGGATCGAGCCCTGGGCAACATCACTAGTGGAGAGAGAGGTGGTGGAGAGAAAGGACCCAAGATGGACCAGGGATGTCGGCCCAGGAGGAAGGTCAGCCAGTCCAGGGCATGAACCGTGATGCCCAGGTTCTCGCTGAGTTGATTAGTCAGGGTGGCGTGATTGACCATGTCAAAGGCAGAGGAAAGGAGGATGAGGACAGAAGGAAGGCTGGAATCAAGATTAGAGAGCAAATCATCACAGGTGTTAAGGAGAGCAGTTTCTGTGCCTCTGGCTGCTCTGATGCCAGACTGATGGTCATAGAGACAACCAACAGATTCAGTGTAGAGAGTAAGCTGGGATATGGCTGTCATTTCCAGGAGTTTGCTCAGGAAAAGAGTGATCGAGATCCGGCGATAGTTTGCCGAACATCTAGGGTCGGCAGAAGGCTTTTTAAGGAGGGAATGCACAAGGGAGTTCTTGAGGAGGGACAGGAAGGATCCAGTGGCGAAGGAATGATCGCAGAAATCAGCCAAAGCTGGAGAGAGGGTGTCAATATGGTCCTTGATGGTTCTGAAGGAGCAGGGGAGCTGTAACGCTCACCTGATTCCCGCAGAGGCGCCGTTCTTGACTGGGTGAATGCCGTATCTTCAAGGGTGATGTGTAACACACGGTTGGCTCTTTGGGCTGGACCTCTGTGCACTGTATGTCTGACTCGAAGAGTAAGATGTCTGCAGATAGAAAATATGGGATTAATGAACTGGGGTTATTGGGTGCCTCTCTCCTCCTCCCTTTCTCTTCTCCTGTAGAACCCCAAAGGTTAACGCCCTCACCTTAGGTAAGTGAACGCCGAGCTCTCCATCTGCCTCGGGGCAGAGTGCCGTAACCAGTTTCTTCACTGGATAAGGGTGCAGGCCTCTTGACCTCAGAGGACTGCTGTCCGTCGTTAACTGCACGAACGGTAAGTTCTGGGCACTTCAAATGTCTTAAAAGTCTTTTGTAATGATATCTCTTGTTTTGCAGGGTTCCGGCGATGGCGGATGGCGGGCTGATGAGAGTTGAGGATCGAACCCGCGTGAGGAATAGAAGCGCCTGGAAGCACGTAAGTAAGCACTTGTAGCCTGCTTCACGATGCGCACTAACTGTCCCTTTTATCTTGCAGGTACAAGTTCGGAGCTTTAGAGAAGCTGAAGGGTGCTGGAATACCCACTGGTCGGCGTGGGAAGGAGTAATGGCACGTGAGTAATAAAGTTGCCCAATGTCTTTAAACGCACCTTCTTTTGTCTTTCAGATGCGGGATGCAGCGCCAAAGGCCTCCGGAGCGTGCGAAGAGCTGGTAAGCTTTTGTCTTTCAGATGCCGGAATGCAGTGCGAAGACCTCCGGAGCATGCGAAGAGTAGGTAAGCCTTTGTCTTTCAGATGCCGGAATGCAGCGCGAGGCGTTGGTGACAGCCGATGGACCAGGTAAGAGATGCGCTGCCACTGAAGACCGTAGTGCTAACCTGTTCTTTCTTTGTCTTTACAGGTGCTGCTGAAGACTGGATTCCAGGATGGTAAGCCTTTGTTCCCTTAGGCCCAGGATCAGAAGCAGAAGACACGATGAGCGTTCTGCTGCAAAGAATGCAGAATAACGCAAAGCAAGATTCATCCATCGGGTGTGGTTTAAATAGCCTCCTGTAGTGCTTAGGTGTCTCCTTCCACAGCCTCGCCTAGGTGAGAAAAGAGTTCCTGCTTTCCAGAAAAGTTCCAGTGTTCTGAACCTAGGGAGTGGCTCCTGCCCCACCCAACAGGAAAAGTAGTCCCAAACAGAAGAGGATCAGGGGCTCAACTGGCAGGTAAGTAAGCAGCATGGTCTGCTGCAGGTAAGTCCACCCAAGCATTATGAGCCCGGCGCTTCCAGCGCTGCGACTGGGCATCTTTATGAGCCTGGTGCCACTGGCGCCAGGACAGGGTCCAAAAGGTCCCAATTGGGACTGGCTGGCACTCGGAACCGGGGTTATGGGTCTGCTTCCAAGGGAGTCGGGCAAGTCCTGATCTTTTGGAAGCAGAGATCATGACAGCACCCCCCCTCAAGGCCCCTCACAAACCGGGCTTCTCCGGGGGTTTGGGCTTGTTAGGAAATGTTCGATGAAATCTTTTGATTAGACGAGGGGCGTGGACATATTCTGCAGGTTCCCAGGATCTTTCTTGGGGACCGTAGCCTTTCCAGTCAATCAGGTAAAATAGTTTAGATTTGGAGATCTTGGAATCCAGGATGCTTTTGACTTCAAACTCGAGTTCTCCATCAACTAGAATAGGTTTTGGAGATTTAGTTAGTCGGGTTTGAGGTTGCACGGGTTTTAATAGAGAGACGTGGAAGACCGGATGTATCTTCATGTGAGGGGGCAAGTCCAACTTGACCGCTAATGGATTTACTATGGTAGTGATGGAATAGGGACCAAGGTATCTTGGGTTGAATGTGCGTGGTCCTTTTAGAGGTAGATATTTGGTGGATAACCAGACTTGATCTCCTACTTGATATTGGGGAACTTCCTTCCGATGTTGGTCTGCTCCTTTCTTGTATCGTTCTTTAGCCCTTTGAAGGTGAGAAACGGCTTCCTTAAAGGCTTGAGTGATTGTAGAATGCAGGTGGTCTACTGCTGGTGTTCCAAGATCTTGGAGTGGATCCAACTCCGAGGTTCGAGGGTGACTACCGTATAAAAGAAAAAACGGGGTCTTCCCAGTTCCCGAGTGGACAGAGTTATTGTAGGCATATTCGGCTATCCAAAGGATATCTTTCCAAGTTTTTTCAGTTTGTTGTAGCATGCAGCGCAAATACTGTTCCAGAGTTTGATTGGTCCTCTCGGTTTGTCCGTCGGTTTGAGGGTGGTGGCTGGTCGAAAGTCTCACATCAATTTGAGCCGACCGACAGCAACTTCGCCAAAAATGAGAAATAAATTGACTACCTCGATCCGAAATGAGAACTGAAGGAAAACCGTGCAGTCGGACGATGTTTTCGAGAAATTCTCGGGCCAGAGTTGCTGCTGTTGGTAAGCCTTTGAGTGGAATGAAATGCGCCATCTTGGAGAATAGGTCCATGATTACTAGGATCGTATTGTATCCGGAGCATGGAGGTAGATCGGTGATGAAGTCCATAGGAAGCGTATGCCAAGGGCGAGGTGGGATGTAAATAGGGCGTAAGAGGCCGACTGGTTTTTCCTTTTGACTCTTGTTTTGGGCGCATACTCCACAGGACATTATAAAGTCTCTGATATCTTTTTTCCAAGACGGCCACCAGAAGTAGCGCTTGATCTTTTCCGAGGTCTTGGTCATACCAGGATGTCCTTCCATTAAAGAATCATGATAACAAGAGATTACCTTTTTCTGTAAATCTGTGCTGGGCAGGTATAACCGTTCTTGGAAATATAATAGGTTGTCCTTCACCGTAAAGTCCTTTCCCTGCAGATGCCAATTCTGTATGTCTGCTGGAGTTACCAGTAGCCTGGCTTTATCCTTAACTTCCTCTATGGATTGTGTGGCGATTACACCTAGAATTCTTTGTTCGGGAATGATAGGTACAGGTTTAGGATTGATCAAATGTTCTTCCACTCCCATCCGAGAAAGGGCATCAGCTTTACCGTTTTTTGTACCAGGTCGATAGGTAATTATGAAGTCAAACTCGGCAAAGAATAGTGCCCAACGGAGTTGCCTAGAGGATTGAGCTTTTGCGGTTTTCAAATATTGCAGGTTTCGGTGATCTGTAATCACAGTATCGGTGTGTCGGGCCCCCAGAAGATAATGCCGCCAAAACTTAAAGACGGACTTGATAGCTAGAAGTTCCTTATCAGTAATAGTGTAATTGATTTCAGGAGGCGAGAATTTGCGGGACCAAAATGCCACGGGATGCAACTGATTGGTTACTGGGTCCTTTTGTGATAGAACTGCCCCCATGGCAAGGCTCGAAGCATCAGTTTCAACGATTTAGGGGAGTTCTGGGCGAGGATGTTTTAAGATCGGTGCAGAGATAAATCTAGTCTTCAAATTCTGGAAAGCTTGTTCCGCCTCGGTAGACCATTCAAAACGTTTGTTTTTCTTTAACAAGGTGGTGATGGGCTGGACTATTCGAGAGAATTCGGGGATAAACCTGCGGTAAAACTTAGCGACGCCTAACATGCTTTGAACACCTTTTACGGAGGATGGCGATGGCCATTTGAGAATTGCATCGACCTTCTTTGAATCCATACGCACTCCGCTAGGTGATAATATGAATCCCAAGAATTCAACTTCAGTCACGTTGAAAACACATTTTTCCAACTTAGCGAAAAGTTTGTGTTGACGCAATCTCTCGAGGACCATTTTCACATGTTTCCGATGTTCAGTTTCCGATGAAGAATAAACGAGGATGTCGTCAATGTAAACAACAACACACACATCTATGAGCTCTCTGAGGACATCGTTCATAAAATATTGAAAGGCGGCCGGGGCATTGCAAAGTCCGAAGGGCATGACCTGATATTCAAATAGCCCATATTTGGTGCGGAAGGCCGTCTTCCATTCATCGCCCTCTTTTACTCGTACCAAGTGGTAGGCTCCTCTAAGATCCAGCTTTGTATATATGCATGCTTTTCTGACTTGGTCCAGGAGTTCAGGGATCAAAGGTAACGGATATCTATTCTTAACGGTGATCTGGTTCAGGGCGCGATAATCTATACAAGTTCTAAGGTCCCCTTCTTTTTTTGGAACGAAGAACAAAGCTGAGGAAGCAGGGGCCTTGGAAGGACGAATAAACCCATTCGCTAGGTATTGATCCAGGTATTGTCGGAGGTGAAGATTCTCAGGCTCGGTGAGGGCATAAATTCTACTACAAGGAGGGGTAGATCCAGGTATCAGGTCTATCTGGCAGTCATAAGACCTATGAGGAGGTAGAGAGTTAGCCTGATCCTTCCGGAAAACATCTTGGAATTCTAGGTATTCAGGAGGTAACTGGGGAGCCTCCGAGGAAATTGCTGCCAGTGCAACACCAGGTCGAGGGTGACACGTAGAGACACATTCTGGAAACTGAACCGTTCTTGCTCGCCAATCGATCTGAGGATTGTGCTTCTCTAACCAAGTAATTCCTAGAATAATCTGGAACTGAGGGGCCTTGATCACATCGAACACGATCTTCTCATGGTGTCCATCTTGACTTACTAGCGTCACTTCTTGGGTGGTATGCGTTACTGGTCCGGAGGCTATCTCTGTACCATCCACCGTAGTAATGACGCCCTTTACAGCCTTTAGACAAAGAGTCAGATTCATCCTCAAAACCATTTCATGATCCACATAATTGCCGATGGCACCGCTGTCGACGTAAGCTTCAATCGCATGTAATCGATCCGGATGTTCAGGGCTAATGAGGACCATAGGTATCACGAAATGCGAGGTCACGGAACTGGTTTTAACGCTCGGCAAGAGGACCTCTATTCTTGTCGGGCGAGGTCGTTTCCCTGCTCAGAGTTTGTGACCCTGGTAACTGCAGCTCCTACTGCCTTCTTGGCTGGTTTCACCGGACAGTCTCGAAGAAAGTGCCCCGAGTTTCCGCAATAGAGGCATAATTGCAGCTGTTTTCTCCTTTCCCGCTCCTTTTGTGTTAGTGGTCCTTTCAGGCCCCCTATTTGCATGGGTTCCCCGGAGTCTACTCCTTTGGTAGGAGTTGGTGGTTTGGAAAATACTCGAGCATCAAACTTGGAACGATCGGCCTTCCTGTTCTGCAGTCTGTGGTCAATTTGAACGACTAAGTCAATATAGTCCGAACAGTCTTGCGGGGGATTCACTACTTGGGCTAACACATCTTTGAGCTCTCCACGTAGACCTTTATAAAACAGCGTAATCCTTTTGTCCTCAGGCCATCGAGTTTCCACTATCAGTCTGTTGAAAGACGCAATATAAGCCAAAAGGTCTTGATTACCCTGTCGCAATGAAAGGAGCTCATTGTCCAAGGCCTGCCCCTGTGAATGTCTTGCAAACAGTTTTTCCATACTGAGCTGAAAAGCTTGAAAATCATGGAGAACCGGATCATCTTGATTAACTAGAGGGATCGACCAGTCTGCCGCATTGCCACTAAGGTACGAAAGCACGAAAGCTACCTTAGCTTGATCAGTTGGAAAGGCTGCTGGCCGGCATAAGAAGTGCAACCGGCACTGATTAATAAATACTGCAAACCTCTTTGGGTCACCAGAAAATCGTTCGGGCGGAGCCAGAGGTACATTCCCAGGTAGGTTGATCTGCACTGGGTTCGTAGAAGATGTTGAAGGAAGATTTGCCCCTGATGCGGGTAACGGAGTTTGTCCGGCTTGTGACTGTAGCAATTATCTAGCGAGATCGTCTGTTCGCTCTTTGGAAATAATCAGTTCCCTTCTTAGAGCATTCCTTTCCTGACGGGCTGCATGCACTTCTGCTCTTAGTTCCCCAAGTAACTGGGCTAGCTGGTCGGTATCCGAGGTTTCCATAGCGCCTGGGTGGGAGTTTTGCGGTCAGCTTTGCGTTCTGTAACGCTCACCTGATTCCCGCAGAGGCGCCGGTCTTGACTAGGTGAATGCCGTATCTTCAAAGGTGATGTGTAACACACGGGTGGCTCTTTGGGCTGGACCTCTGTGCACTGTATGTCTGACTCGAAGAGTAAGATGTCTGCAGATAGAAAATATGGGATTAATGAACTGGGGTTATTGGGTGCCTCTCTCCTCCTCCCTTTCTCTTCTCCTGTAGAACCCCAAAGGTTAACGCCCTCACCTTAGGTAAGTGAACGCCGAGCTCTCCATCTGCCTCGGGGCAGAGTGCCGTAACCAGTTTCTTCACTGGATAAGGGTGCAGGCCTCTTGACCTCAGAGGACTGCTGTCCGTCGTTAACTGCACGAACGGTAAGTTCTGGGCACTTCAAATGTCTTAAAAGTCTTTTGTAATGATATCTCTTGTTTTGCAGGGTTCCGGCGATGGCGGATGGCGGGCTGATGAGAGTTGAGGATCGAACCCGCGTGAGGAATAGAAGTGCCTGGAAGCACGTAAGTAAGCGCTTGTAGCCTGCTTCACGATGCGCACTAACTGTCCCTTTTATCTTGCAGGTACAAGTTCGGAGCTTTAGAGAAGCTGAAGGGTGCTGGAATACCCACCGGTCGGCGTGGGAAGGAGTAATGGCACGTGAGTAATAAAGTTGCCCAATGTCTTTAAACGCACCTTCTTTTGTCTTTCAGATGCGGGATGCAGCGCCGAAGGCCTCCGGAGCGTGAGAAGAGCTGGTAAGCTTTTGTCTTTCAGATGCCGGAATGCAGCGCGAGGCGTTGGTGACAGCCGATGGACCAGGTAAGAGATGCGCTGCCACTGAAGACCGTAGTGCTAACCTGTTCTTTCTTTGTCTTTACAGGTGCTGCTGAAGACTGGATTCCAGGATGGTAAGCCTTTGTTCCCTTAGGCCCAGGATCAGAAGCAGAAGACACGATGAGCGTTCTGCTGCAGAGAATGCAGAATAACGCAAAGCAAGATTCATCCATCGGGTGTGGTTTAAATAGCCTCCTGTAGTGCTTAGGTGTCTCCTTCCACAGCCTCGCCTAGGTGAGAAAAGAGTTCCTGCTTTCCAGAAGAGTTCCAGTGTTCTGAACCCAGGGAGTGGCTCCTGCCCCACCCAACAGGAAAAGTAGTCCCAAACAGAAGAGGATCAGGGGCTCAACTGGCAGGTAAGTAAGCAGCATGGTCTGCTGCAGGTAAGTCCACCCAAGCATTATGAGCCCGGCGCTTCCAGCGCTGGGACTGGGCATCATTATGAGCCTGTTGCCACTGGCGCCAGGACAGGGTCCAAAAGGTCCCAATTGGGACTGGCTGGCACTCGGAACCGGGGTTATGGGTCTGCTTCCAAGGGAGTCGGGCAAGTCCTGATCTTTTGGAAGCACCTGTTTGGATGACACTTTCGTAGATCAGACTTGTCTAAAAACATCATCAGCTGTCGACTGAGAGAAAGAGGAGAAAGGAGAGGGGGAAGCCACAAGAGGGGGGCCAGGAGAGGTAGAGGGAGAGGAAGAGGAGAGTGAGGACTGGATGTCCTGGGTCTTAGAGGTGAAATGAGAAGCCAGAGCCATACAGAGGGCTTGTGAGGGAACAGGAGAGATAGAGATTGCAGAAGCATTGGCCAGCTTATTTCAGATTTTAAAGCATGCTGCCGTGTTGTTAGAGGCCGCAGAGACACAGGCTTGGATGTGGACTCTCTTCTTGGACAGGACAGAGAGTCTGTATTGCCTTCGTAGCAGGCGGTGGGCCAGTTTGTCAGAGAATGCGCCCAAATCCCTCCACTTCATCTCAACCACCCTGCACTCGCGTTTAAGGGCGGCAAGGACGGTTTATGTGAGCTGTAGAGCAATACAAAGAAATCAGTACATCCATAGACCCAAGAATACACTTACTCACTTAAAGTTATGTTAAAATATATGTATTTATCTATGCACAAGGCAAACAAGCAAATCTAAGATGCAGCAACTACTAATAATATTCCACTGGAAATGGAATCACATTATAAAAGGACCAATAGTGCAGGTGAGTAACTTTTTCTGTGCTTTACATATCCAGCACACAGAGTGACATCAGTCAAGGTGAGTAACAGCACTTATATGTATCACCTTCCCAAAATTGAGCAAGGAGGGAAAGTTTAAGGTTAGACAATACACAGCTAGTAACTGTTAACAACAAGTACACTCTCCCAGAGAGATATAGGCAGTCTGTTTCCTAACAATAAAAGTGTTCACAATTAAAGTATATGGAGGAACCAGCATTGCCAAAGCCAGTACAATCAAGAAGATGGACCATTGGGAAACCAGTACAGCCAAAGTCAAATGGACAGTTCCAGTTTTTATGAATATCTTCAGAGGAAAAGTTAGTTAACCAGTCAGTGGAACATGAAGAAAACACAGGAGCCCAAATGGAGCCTTCCTGATAGCACTAAGGCTGTAGGGCCTGCACAGTGGAGTTGAGCGTTAGGAAAGATTTCGCTTAGGGGCAATTTTCCCTCCATTTGGGAACCCCCCAAACATTTTGCTTTTGTTTGGAGTACCTAACCTGACATTTTCCAGTGACGCACAGCCTTCAGCTGCGCTCCTCTGGGCTTTTGCTCATTTGTTATGGTGAAACCTACACATTCTTCAGACTGTCAGTACTGGGTAACTATGCATCCCTTAGTCTTCGACTTTGTTGCCAGTTCTTGGTAACATTTTCTCTATGTGCCAAGTACCTTACAGTACCGCGCATAGGGTTCCTTGTATTTCATGGCCCTAGCCACCCTCTAAGGATTTATTGATGTTTGTACACGTGTGCCTAGGACGAGCGGGCAGTGCCAAAAATGGCCATGCCACAAAGTCTTCTGTTCTGTCCTTTGGCCATTTTGTCCCTTTGCCTTGCCCCAGATCGAGAGACCCGGGTATTCCTTATTTGGGCATGCATTCTCCCATGAAAACCGCTTGTCACGTGTGCTAGTGCCCAGGAAGAGAGTTGGGACTGTTGGTCCCAATACACACTACTGGTGCCAGTATGCCTGGTATACCTGAAGGACTAGAACCACCGCGGGCCACAACTGGCGTGCATGCAAGAGAGCAGATCTTCCTTTGGCTATCTAAGATTTGAGGGCAAACTGAATCTTGGATAAGAGAAGGGGCTCTGCATCCATTCCAGGTCGATCTACTGAGGCTCATACCGAACCTCATGAGGCACCAAGTATCCTTAACAAGAAAGCAGACTCAAGCAACTGCTGGTGACGTGCTTGGAAGGTTTGGCACCCTGACCCCGCTGTTGTCCCATCGGACCCCTATTTCTTCATTGCACCAAGAAGGCCTGCAAGGGCGCTTTGCCCCTTTGGAGTAGTGGGAACAACTGCTCTCAGCTTCTCCTACTTTCCCTCGAAAAGTGCCTCTTTGAAAGTGTTCCTGGGCCATCCAGTGAACTGATCAGCGCGACCCCAGGGTATCGCACAGGAACGCTGCCGTCCTGAGGTGAGACTCGAGCCTCTGGGAATCACTAGCTTGTGGTCCTGGGGCCTCTCCCGCCAAATCTCGTTGTCCTAGCTTCTCTGGGTCGTGATTTACGAGAGTGTGCCATGTCATGAGCATTTACGGTCCCTGCGTCACCCCGCTGAGGTGACCATCGCTGAAAGTGCCTGCAGTTCTTGTCTACCATGTCTTGAGATGTGCTGCACTGGAACTATCCTTCTTCTTCCTTCAAGGGCTGAGAAAAAGCAAATATCCCGTCACGGACGGTCGTCCCGTACCGCAGCTGCTGAGAGACGGAGCGTCCTGAAACTACAGGGTTAATACTAACAGGTGAAGTGGGCTGGACTGCCAAAGTTTGGTCCAGGCTGTGTCGAGGGTCGATGACTAATTTCCTAACTTACCGGTGGCCCCCTTGCACATCCATTCACTATTACACACAAGTGTCCCTCAAAAGATGCTTACCTTGGCTGGGATAGCCTGCGCTCCCTAGCTATTGCCGAACTCAGAAGGTCACTCTGTCTACAAGGGTAGACCCACTTCTAGGAATAGGAACGTATTCTTCATTGCCTCATGCCCCTTCCTGAGCAGCTACAGCCCCATACAGAGAACCCGCTTTTTCGTGTATGCACGACTACGCCTTGTTAACGCACTACTATGTTAAGCGCTATGCTTCAAACAAAACCAGAACTGTGTATTGCTACCCAGTAAGCCCAAATGCACTCCTAGTGGAACCTAAATTCCAATGTTGATTCGTTAACATTCAAGTAAACTTTGGCCCCTGGAGGCTCCGATTTGTACAGGTGAATTCACAAATTATCTTTCAAAATTAGAGTGATTATTTCATACAATTTTCAACAAATCTTTCAATGAACAATGTGTATTTCAATAGAGCCAGCGTACAAATCAATATTTAGAGAATCGTTTCAGTTTAATTCTCCAACCTAAAGCAATATCAAATTTCCAACATGATTGTCTATTTACACAACACATCTAACGTAAAGTGAGCATGGCAGTAAATACACAATTATTTTGGTGTTTACAGAGATAATTAGAGACATCTGTCTCATGGAGTGGTCAACTCCCTCCAGGGAAGCCCTTTGTGGATTTAACAAATAACCAACGCGTTTCGGATCAAAGATCCATCTTCACGGTAGGGGCTTCACTGTTCCTATACACGGTGAGCTACTATAGTGGATAGTTTCCTTAATTCTGTTCCTGTGGGGAATTCAAATGGACATTTATTTTAGTAATAGCTTATAGTATGGCGAAGCTGAAAGAAAGATGTCACTAACCTCTCCCAGGGGGCTGGTGAGGTCCAGATTTTGACCTATCAAAAATAAATAAGAAAGTAAACAAGGTAAGTACCCTCTGATCTATGTAAAAGCCGCTCAGCAATGAGTAGCATGATGTAAATGACACCGTACACTCACCCAGTCTTCTGGTAGTTGTCACTGGAGACTGGGAGGCGGCAAAGCACGGTCAGCAGAAACCCTAGAAAGAGTAAGTACACTAAGCATATTGTTCATGGGAGACCCTCATGGGGATAGCCCTACTCTCCATTGTGTGATATTCATTGGTTACAAGGCACAGGACTAAAGTCCATTAAATGCCTGGTCATCAGCATGTAATCAAAGAAGTGGTTTCTAACCATAACTCAGCATGTGTCTCCTCAAATTGCGGAGCACACATTCATTAACTGCATCTAAACTGCTTTGTGACATGCTATTAGTTACAATCGGGACACTCACCTAATCACGGAGCTTCTCATACCTCACCGACCGCTACAGTGAGCGTGGCGCGACTTAGGGTAGCATTCTAAGTTGTCCCGGCAACCCTGCGCCTGTGCACAGGGCAGTCGGCCGGCGGACATCTTGGTGTGGGCGCTCAGCTAAAGCGTTGTTGTCATGGAGATAGCTATACATGTAAATAAGCATAACGCTTTTATTTTTGTATCTCTCGCGTTTGCCTACAGCAGCACTCTTAGCTATACGTGTAAATAAGCATAACGCTTGTATTTTTTATATCACTGCGTTTGCCCACAGCAGCACCCTTAGGGCTGTAAAGTCCCTGTGGCAGTCCAAGTGCCCAAGATATCATGTGTGAGTGCCCAATGAAGAAATAAGTTGTGGGTGGTGCGCATGTGGGCACTACTGAGGCTCAACAGAATCCGCGGGGTGCCCCATAACGCATCAATCTTGAATAATCGTCAAAGTGGGGTTTCTGGGGGGTGGTGCAAAAGCCGCTATTGGGTGGTGACAGGTTTTCTAGCATATTTAATCAAATGGTACATACATGAGATATTTCACAGTAGCACTTAAAGCAATACAACCTAACTGTGCCGACGACATACATGTAAGTTATCCACATTCATAGTGCCACTGGGCCAGGAGGCAAATCCAGCTAAGCGGTCAAGCTTAAGTCAGGTACAGAGAAAAGTCAAGCAAATAATCTAACCAATAAATCGAGCATCAAGTTGAGTGAACAACGATTAAAGAATGGTTAAAGGAGATGCAATTAAAAACAGTGCCCAAAACAGCATGGATACAATTTACAAAATGCAAAGCACAATGGCTATATGTTGAAGTTTCACACAAAACACATTAAATCAAATTTGGTGTTCATGCCTCGGGGGCTCAATGAGTCCAAAAGTTTGATCCATAGAATTTCCCGTTGTGACAGTTTACGTTGCACATCTCCCCCTCTGCTACCTGATGTTACTTGCTCTAGGATGACACATTTTAACTGTGCAACAGTATGACATGCTTCTACAAAATGGACTGCAACTGGTGATTTCTGACTCTTGGTGCGAATATTGGACTTGTGTTCAGTCCATCTTGTTTTTGCCTTCCTAGTTGTCATCCCCACGTAGTAGAGTCCACATGGACATTTGAGTGCATATATTACATTCTGGGCATCACAGGTGCAAGAGTGTCTTAACAGTATGGGTTTGCCAGAGTGGGGGTGTGAAATGAAGTTGCCCTTGATAATGTTGCTGCAGTGCTGGCAGTTGTGGCACGGGATCGTGCCCTTGAATTGAGTCGATGTGCCAGAGGACGGCAGCTCGGCTTTCACTAGGCACTTACGTAGTGATTTACTGTTTCTGTATGCGAATGTCGGCAGATCCGGAAACAGGTGTTGTAGCTGTGGGTCCAATTGCAGCATTGGCCAATGCTTTTTTATGGCTCTGCACCGAGTATGTGGTGACATACACCAATGGTTCCCCAGACTTCGCTGATTTGGGTACCAGCAGAGTGTCTCGATTTATGTTTCTGACTTTTCCTGCTACGTTGGAAATCAATGTGGAGTCATAGCCTCTTGCTGTGAATTTAGTTTCCAATGTGGACGATTGACATTCATACTCAGTGTTCTCTGAAATGTTCCTTCTATAGCGTAGGAATTGGCTAAGTGGTACACTATCTACAGTTCGTTTTGGGTGGAAACTCATGGCCAATAATAAGCTGTTTCTGTCGGTCTGTTTAGTGTAGATCCTAGTCTCAAGTTTGTGGAGTTTTACTGTGTGTGCTCATTGTGGGCTTCTGATCACTCTCACCCCTCCTGAGACTAAGGGCCTCATTATGAGAATCGCGGTAAAAGCACAGTCATTGCCGGCATGGTGGTAGTAGCCCGTCCGTGTACCCTCGATGCCGCAAATAGCATCTGATTACGAGAGCGCGAGCACGCGCGAACCCCCATGCCGGTAATGGCTGCACCGCCATGCCGCTAAAGACCACTCAGCCCCCGATAGCAGCATCACGGAACCTGCTGATACCATCTCCACCCAGGAGCAACCCCTTAATAACGGACCCGACAATACCATCATGCAAATACCGGGCTCGTAATACCGGACCCGGAAGTAACGTCATCGCGCCGGAACGCGAAATGCGCCGGCAGCCATCTTAAAAAACACAATCCATTGCAATCCCCCGAACACAGCACTGGTACTGAGTTGAGAGTAGGCTAAATCACCAGAAAATGTACAAGGCAACTAGGAAATCCACCCCCCCCTGCGCAAGAAGAGGTTATCGCATGAAGAGCTAAATATGTTAGCTGACACGCTGGTTGCCCATTCAGACGAAGCCTTTGCAACAGATCTGAAGCGCCCAGCACAACTTCGGAAAAAAGAAATCTGGGAGGAGGTGGCGAGGAAAGTAACTGCGGTTGGCACCATCACCCGCACAGTGAAGGATGTAAAAAAAAGGTGGGACGATCTACGTCTCCGCGTTCGCAAGATCCTGTCTGCCAACCACAGGAAGGCCATGGCAACAGGCGGCAGGGACCACTCTCCCACCAAACTGACAAGGTGGGAGGAGACTTGTAGCACCACCATCAGCATGGAGTCAATAGAGGGATTCCGAGACATGGAGGTGGGGGTGCCGTCAACGGCAGATGGAGGTGAGTGTCCCCACAAACCACAGAGAACCAAAGCATGACGTAGCATAACTGATGTGAAAGTGAACCAAGTCAATGCATGGCCCATCATACACACATAAGCAGATCCATGTCCAGATGGTGGCCCAAACACTGGCACATTGATATGCATGCTGCGTGCCAATCCTATTACCAACAGACATCCAACACACAGCAAAACATCACAGGTCACACATCAGGCAAACCGCAATACAACGGTATGACACATAGCACACATCAGTTCAAAAAGGAGAGTCCACGACGTATGCCAATATGCCCCCCATATTGCAAGCGCCCGGTGTGTCACACCTACAAGTATACAATGCATGAAATGTGAACTACTGAACAACACCAATGTATTGTAACGCTCACCTGGTATCCACGCGGACGCCACTCAGGCTGTTTGGACCTCCTACGACCTCGAACCCTTCCCTGAAATCTGTTCGACTGGAGACTGGGCCTGAAACACAGGATTGCCAGAGTTTAACTCTCTATTGTTTCTGCTTGCTTGACCCCCTCTCCCCTGGGGACCAAACCTTCCCCTTTGTCCACTCCTCACCTTGTTTTCATGTGTAGCGCGCTCTCCGTCCTGCCTTCGGTGCAGGGGTGCGTCGATTGATGCGGGCTCAATACTGCCTAGTTGCTTCACTGGCGTGGGCCCGACAGACTGGGCTTGCTGTAACTTCAGCCCAACCAGTAAGTAGAATGAGTCTTATGAACTGTTCTTTTGACTCTTCTCTCTTCTAATGTGTCTTTCTTCCTTAGGTGTTGGAGGGGGGGGTCGGAGATGGCATTGTGCTGCTGAGATGAGCTAAGCACTAACGGTGAGTGAGAGCGCGATGCGCGATGCTGCCCGCACTTCCTTGTATTAACCAACGTTCGTCTCTGTGTCCCTTTCAGGTGCCGCAATATCCCAGCGTGGCAGCCAGCTGAGAGGATGAGGTGCGGTGAGTAAGCGCGATGTGTGGCGCCTCCTAATGCTTTCCGTGCTAACCTGGAATGTCGTTTCCCCTTGCAGGTCGATGGGATGCTCCGGAGCTGAAGTTACCCCCAGCGGCTTGAATTCAGGTAAGCGTTTGACTCTTACAGTTTTTTGAGTAAGCTAAGATATGCAGAATGCTTACTAATGTCTTTTCTTCTGTTTGTTTATCCTTCCCTAGGATGTGGCGTCCCGAGATGCAGATGACACCGCCGTAGCTGCCCACAGGACTGGAGGAGCGATGGATGGAAGCTGGATGCTCTTCGGGGTAAGTCTATTATTAATGCTGTTCTTGTTCTTGCAGGTGCGCGGGATGCGGAGGAAAGGAGAAGGCCTTCAGGAGACCGATCCGAGTATGGTGAGTGTCACGCTGCAGGTGCAGAGAAACGCAAAGCGTGTTTCTCGGCCCGGATGTGGTTTAAATAGCCTTCAGGTATCCCAGGTATCCCTGGGTTGAACCACACCCAAAAGACTAGACTGCATATTCAGTTCAAGGAACTGGATTATGTGGGGGCATCCATCTTGCCCACAATGTATTACAAGTCCAATGCCAAGTGAATCTTAGGGCTGTGTGTGAGCCTGGCGCCACAGGCGCCAGGTCTGACTCCAAGTGGGTCTCTGGGAAGATGGCAATCATCTATATGTCCACCCTTAGTGGCCATATAGATGATTGTGGCCTGGTTTCAGCCTGATATCACAGAGGGCTTGGGGCAGGAATCATGACATGTATGCATCTTGCACGTACCACCATCACTGATGCCCTGCATCTCTTGATCCCCCACAGGCACAGATGCTGACAGTGAAGGCCAGGAGGCTCCTGCACAGGCCATGACACGGCAAGGGATCAAGGGCCAGCCAAGAAGGCACAGGACCATCTACCTCCAGGCCAACACCAATGCCCAGATTGCCACACAGGCCAGCACCAGCAATAGAGGGCAGGCCACCGCAAAAAACAACCGAGACACCACCCGACGACACAGCCACAACGGAGTTGTCCGCTGTTGTAGAAGCTGAAGTTGATGGCACACAGTCTGCTGCCACCAGCTCAATTGGGGAGGTAGCTGCCTCAGCCCCCCTCAGCGAAGTAGAGGGCCATGCCGAAGAACAATCTTACATGGACGGCAACCTCCTTGGGGAATGTGCACATACCCCGAGCCCCCAGCCCAACCCCCAGGACGCCCCCCCAGCAGATCCCCCTACACTCCACACAGGGCACCCCAGTCAGCCCCATGCAACAACATGCCGGAGTACTGGGGAGTCCACATTTGTGGTCCCCATCAGAGGGCAGTCCAGCATTGGCCCGCCCTGCTACTGCCCCGTCCACCTCCACAGCCAACAGTAACAGGGAGGCCTGCATGACGAGGATCGAGGCCCGGCAGGATCGGATGATAGAGCTGGTCCAGCAGTACGTGGCAGAGGGGGAACTGACCCGCCGGGAAATATGTGTGCCAATTCTGCAAACATCCTTGCCATGAACAATAACACTATGGTGATCCGCGACAGTCTAGTAGCAGTGACCCAGGCCCTGGGCAGAATTGTCGAACAACAGCAGCAGCAACGACCTGCACCGACGGTTGCACAGGCAGCCACCTCTACCCCATCCAGCACACCTGCCAGCTCGACTCCAGCAAGCCCTGTGCGCCAAGCCAGGTGCAGCGCATGCCACACAGACATGCATCCACCAGAACAAAAGAGAGGTTGCCACTAGCAGGGCCACCCTGCATGTGTTGACTGCATTTTGAGGAAAACCATGATTAGCACATCATGTGTGGGATGTCAATGGGGGAGGAGGTATGGGGTGTTGGGGGTTTTAGGGGGAGGGGTTATGGGGTGTTTTGGGTGTTGGGGGGAGGGGTGAGGGTGTCTTGGGGGTGTTGGGGCAGGGGAGAGGGTGTGTGTGTGAGGTAGAGGGTTCAACCACAATAATGTTTAATTTCCAATACACCCGTTGTGGTCAAAATCATATCATGACTGAACATTGTTCATTTGGTGTGTGTATATTCAATTCATGACAGTGCACAGTACCCAACTCCCCACACACCCTGTGTCCATATGCACACGATCCCAGTGCCCAGTGTAGTACTAACACAGAACCATCAGCATCCCAGTGTTTCAGAAGAAATCGTCAATCACTGATTATCGCACAGCACGGCCATCTTGTGCATCGTGAACTGGCAGGGGTGCTGCTTCTCCTCCATCATCATCTTCATCCTCACCCGGTGCATGCAGGTCAATGTCAGGTGGCAGTGGTACGTTTCTCCGGATGCGCATGTTGTCCAGCATGGCACAGACCATGGTGATCTTTCCTGCCTTCTCAGGCCCGTAAAGGAGTGCTCCACCAGACCTGCTGAGGCAGCGGAACCGTGCCTTCAACAGGCCAAAGGTATGCTCGATCACAACAAGGGTACGGGTATGAACCCGATTGTACTCCACTTCGTGCCTGTTCTGCGGGTTCCGTACAGGGGTAAGGAGCCACGGGTTCAAGGGATAGCCACCATCACCTGCATGGGAGCACAATGAGGTATGTGTGAGTCAATATCTGACATGACACCTGTAGAAATCACTGTCATGGCTGCAGCTATTTGATGTTGACATGCACATGTCCCTGGATGTATGCACACAGATTAATTTGTCGCAATGTGTGCTGTACTATGGTCTTCAGGTGTGGATTGTGTTGTCCAGATGATGCAGGGTGTTCACTTGCATGCTGTTGCAGATGTACTGTGGATGTGGAACAATGTATTTGCACCCATATTGGTGATGTATAGTACTCTGTATGTATTCCACCTAGCAGCATTGGCACAGGTGTAATCATGATTTGTCATCCATCAGTTGCCATTCCCATGGTGGTATGCAACACGACTGTGGTGGTGGGCCAGTGACAATCAGTGTACTCCCTCGGTGGGATTTCTTTGTTAACACTCATGGGTGCATGTCCTGTGTTGTGCTTTGCTGCAGTCATGTCTGTTGCGCATACTCACTGCATGTTGCTGGATTGTGTCGCGGAGGGTATGCTCAGTTGATGTGCAGTCGACGCGTTGAGGGATGTGGCCTGCTTGTACGTCTGGCATATTGTCATTGGTGTGCAGCATCGGTCTTATATGTGGCATTGATGTGTCAAGTTCGGGTTGAGATGTTTAGGTCCACAGTGTTTTTCTGTATGTGCATTGTGCACTCACCACCCAATCCCACCCAGGTGGAGTATGCACCCCCCCAATCTCACCCAGGTGGAGTATGCATCCCCCCCGATCTCACCCAGGTGGAGTATGCATCTCCCCCAATCTCACCCAGGTGGAGTATGCACTCCCGATCTCACCCAGGTGGAGTATGCATCCCCCCAATCTCACCCAGGTGGAGTATGCATCACCCCCAATCTCACCCAGATCGAGTATGCACCCCCCCAATCTCACCCAGCTGGAGTATGCATCCCCCCAATCTCACCCAGGTGGAGTATGCAGCCCCCCGAATGCACTGCCATGTGCCTGTCAGGTGACTTACCGAGCAGCCAGGCACATCGTCCAGCATGTCGCTCCATGTAGTGGGGTAGCGAGGAGTTCCGCAGCACCATGGCATCATGTGTGGATCCGGGAAATCAGGCACAACAATGTGTGATCATCTTGCTGGAGTCACATACCAGCTGCACATTGATGGAGTGGTGTTGCTTACGATTGCGGTACACCACCTCCATGGCATGAGGGACCACCAATTCAACATGGGTGCAGTCGAGGACACCGATGCAATTGGGCATGCCTGCCACTGCATGGAAGCCAACTTTTGTGACAGCGAGCTCCTGGGCAGTCCGTGGTAGGGATATGTGGTTGCTTGCGTGCTTCAGGAGGGCATCCAGCACTTGGGTCAGCATGCGTGAAAAGAGAGGTTGTGATATGCCATGCAGCTGGCCCACAGTGTGCTGGTAGGTGCCTGTGGCCAGGAAGTGGAACACAGACACTACCTTCAGTAGTGGGGGGGGGGAATGCAGTGCGGATTTCAATTAGGCTGACGATGTCGTCGTGTATCATGTTATGGTGTGATGGTGTCCCGGTCCAGCCGGTACAGGGTGTGGATCTGCACAGGGGTTAGGTTGAATGGACTGGCTCTGATGCGAGGGATTGGTGGCTGCCTACGTGGTACCACTGCCTGCACTGGTGGGACTTGCTGTGCTTGTCTCACCCTCCTTCTCCTCCTGCGTCTCCTCTATGCTGCCTGTTGTTGTTGTTGCTAGTGTAGCAGTACAGGCATGTCCACCAGCCCCAAGATTGCAACAGCAAGTGGGATCATTTTGGTGTAGGAAGGGGTATGGTTTGTGGGTGTGCTCCTTTTTAGCTGGGACAGGCTCCATTGCCTCCACCTGTGGTGATTGTGTGTACCTGTGGCAGTTGGTTACACTGCAGGCTGCTATTCAGGGGTGATCCGCGATGCCTGTAATACCGCCATCGTGCAGGCCCTATTTACTGCCTTCGGGATGCCGGTAGGTGCATGCCCGCGTGACTTGTGATGTCCTCCTGTTAGCAGCATCCCAGTATTGCCGCCATGAAGGGGCACGGTACAAGCGGTGGCGGTAATGGGGGTTTTCGGCTCGTAATGGCCCGGACCGCTATTCGATGCTGGTATTACCATTTGGCCTGCCTTCTTTGCTTACCTCCATGCTCGTTATGAGGCCCTTAGTCTTCACCGCCTGCCAAGCTACCATAGATTGGTCTGGTTTGTCCAGAAGGTTCTCCTGTTCCACTAAACTAGGGTGGCCTCCTAAATTTCTGCCCACCAGGTCAGAGTTTAGAAATCCATCTTAACATTGGGGTCAACTCTCAAGTGAAGAAGCACTTTCCAAGCAAGCAAGCACCAGAAATGGCATGAGGTAATTACAACCCAAGCCTCACAGTAGCTTGAAGATGAAGAAGAAATGGTAGCTGGCTTCCTTCTTATTGTAACACTGCAGTCCCTTATTCCTGCTCCTTGGTCGTGGTGATGAAAGGGGGGACGTTTGGTGGGTTTATGTGTCAGGACTTGGGAGAAGGGGTCAGCAGCAATGGATTCGGCTCAATTCAGCTGCTCTTTGTGGTTTTGGAGACTTCTTCTCAGTGCCAATAAGAAATGAAAATCGCCAGTTGGATTCTCTTTGATTACTCTGTCCTGAACTCTGCTAAGGGAACATTTGATGAAGATTCTTGTAGAGTTTCAGCTGGGTTCGATCTCTGGAAGATGATGCACTCAATAATGGTCCAGGTACCCCGGTTATTGGTGTTCTGCAGCCCAGGAAAGTCGCAGGACTTCGGAGGATAGCCCAAAATGAAGTTCTTGATACTGGTTGGTCCAACTAGCCCAAGGGAGGAAATCATCCTTTGCAGGTCTTTCCTGTTGAGATGAAAATGGGGTCAGCACAGCTGCAGGGCTTCCCCGGGATCTCTGCAGCTGTTGGAGGTCCTGCTGGCATCTCTGCTCGTCTTCTGCTTCTGATTCCTAGTTCCAGTGGTCAACCTGTGGTCCCAAAACCCTCCCCTTATATGCTGGAACCCATTCATTCACTCCGAGGGAGCTGTCAATCACCTGGGGGTTGGCTGTTCTGCAGGACAGCCAGCCGCCCAGTTAGAACTGGTTTCATCCAGGCATACCTACAGACAAAGGACAGTGACGCTGCTGACTCCTCCCTCACTTCCTGCATTCCCAGATACACTGGAGTCTCTGTGAAAGAGGGGATATACATCTACCAACTGGATGATTAATCTGGGGAAGCTGTAAGTGGTAATTTCTATACAGATGGTTACAAAATGATCCACAACGTCATTATAGAATCGAGAACATTATTCAGAGTAAAGGTAAAGGGTCTAAGAAACAAAACTTTCTGAATTGGCCTGAGAAATCTAAAAATTGGGTAAGCGCTGCATCTCTAAAGGATCTAAAAAGCCTAGAAGCTCCCTGAGACGATGGAAAACACTGCATTTTACATCACCTTACCCAGTACCGCTTCTCTAGATACATTCCCTAACAACTAAATATCGAACTGTTGTGTTAAACTGGCTCAACCAGTTTATTTACAATAATTGTGGGAGGCTGGGCTGATGGAAATTCAATGCCACCATACATGGGACACTGTAGATAGAAGTGAGGCAAAGTTTACCATCAAGCGTGAAGGATTATTCAACTGTTACACGTGGGTTTTCCTCACAGTTTTTACCCCATAATATAAGTTCTGTTAGATGCTAGCAAACATCGAGAGCTTTTGTGATATACAGTTCTTTCTAGATAATACTCAGAGGAAAGTATTTGTAAGGTCGACCGATCTTACCACACAGTTTATATGTACTGTGAGAAACCTGAAGGCACTCTCACAACCACTCCCCAGGGATCTTCGACTGAGGTGGCCAGGGAAGGGGCATCACTTTTGGATCCTGGCCCTGGGGGTGTACAAGCGAGGGAGGATCACCTTGGTAGAGGGTCCTTGGGGATTGGAGACAGGAGGCCAGACAGCGAGACATGGTATCCCTCCTTCCCGTACAATGACTTACCCTCCCTTTCCTGTAAATACCCACCAAGTACTGAGAAGAGGGAGAAGCAACTAGGAATAATGCACACTTCCCCTTTCAAACACCACTCTAGTACTGGGACGAAGAAGAGGGGTATGGAGACATCTAATACTGAAGGTCAGGCATGTCCCATTAATTGGGTTCAGTATGGTCAGGCAAGACAAGCCAACACCTCACACCTGAGGCCCCTTGATAGCATACTTGCCAACCCTACCGATTTAGGCGGTAGGATACCGCTTTTGAAGCAGTCCTACCGCCTACCGATTTTTTAACACCAAATACCGATTTTTTTTTGTAAAAAAAAAAAAAAAAAAAAAAAAAGTTTTTTTTTTTTTACATTTTTTTTTTTTTTTTGCCCACGCCAGCTCGGGGGAGTCTTTCAAGGGCTCCCCTGAGCTGGCATACCGGGAGAATGCGCGGCATGCAGGCTTTTAATGTCAAAGGCACCCACGGCGGTGGGCTAAAGCGCCCCCTCCGCCGCGGGTGCCTTTGGCAAAAGGCGCCATTAGCCCCCCACCACGCCAGCTCGGGGGAGTCTTTCAAGGACTTCCCCGAGCTGGCGTAGCGGAAGAAGGCGTGGCATGCAGGCTGTTAATGTCAAAGGCACCCACGGCGGTGGGCTAAAAGCGCCCCTCGGCCGCGGGTGCCTTTGGCAAAAGGCGCCATTAGCCCCCCACCACGCCAACTCGGGGGAGTCTTTCAAGGACTTCCCCGAGCTGGCATACCGGGAGAATGCGCGGCATGCAGGCTTTTAATGTCAAAGGCACCCACGGCGGTGGGCTAAAAGCGCCCCTCCGCCGCGGGTGCCTTTGGCAAAAGGCAACATTAGCCCCCCACCACGCCAACTCGGAGTCTTTCAAGGACTTCCCCGAGCTGGCGTAGCGGGAGAAGGCGCAGCATGCAGGCTTTTAATGTCAAAGGCACCCACGGCGGTGGGCTAAAAGCGCCCCTCCACCGCGGGTGCCTTTGGCCAAAGGCGCCATTAGCCCCCCCACCACGCCAGCTCAGGGGAGTCTTTCAAGGACTTCCCCGAGCTGGCGTAGTGGGAGAAGGCACAGCATGCAGGCCTTTGATGTAAAAGGCGCCCACGGCGGTGGGCTAAGGGCGCCCCTCCGCCGCGAGTGCCTTTCACAAAAGGCACCATTAGCCCCCCATTACGTCAACTCTGGCGAGTCTTTCAAGGGCTCCCCCGAGCTGGCGTGATGGCAGAAGGCGTGGCAGGTGCCTCATTGTCATTGAATGCACCCGCGGCGGCGGGCTCATCCAATGACAATGGGCTGCTGACGCGCCCAATTCCTATCATTACCTCCTCGCCTGACTATTTTTGAAACTTTAAGATTCCTACAGATTTTTGGTCACAGAATGTTGGCATGTATGTGATAGGGCTCAGGTATATAAAGGGAGGAGGCCCAAGCAAGCAAAGAGAGGAGAACCGCAGTGTTGGGAAGAGACTCAGAAGTCTAAACGGTGGCATCAACCCAGAGGACCTACAGCTGGTGTATGCAGGAACAAGAACCTTCAAACTGGAAGGCGGGTAGCTGGGGCTGCCAAACTGATGAGGAGAGAGAGAGAGAGACGGCATCCACGTCGAGACCCGGAGGTAGCCAGGAGCAAGGGAGAGGCGAGCCTCTATTGTGAAGCAAGAAGCTGAGAAGGGAAGTCGGATGTGCCCAATGAACGTGGAAGTCTGCTTCCCCGCAACAGAGAAGGTGAACGGGAGCAGCAGGAGCCACATCTGGGGAGACCCGAAGCACCAGTGAGTGTCAGAGGACACGGGAAGACCGGAGCGCTCCCAGAGGACTGCAGGCAAGTAATGGTCCAAGTAAATGTGAACTATATTGAATACCGAACTGAACTGAAACTGCTAAATAAGCATATTGAACACCGAACTGAATGGAAAGTACTATTTGAAAAAGAACACGGCATATTGAATACTGAATGAACATTTGAAGTTAAACAGACCTATGGCATGCTTTACTGTATGTAAGTGGCACTGTGGGAAAAAACAACAGAATATGGAATATTGAACAAGTACTTAAGTCTTTTTACAATCAGTGTGAGAAAGGACCATACGTCTATGGTAAAGCAAAAGACTGATGCAGAAAAGTGTCATATTAGCCAAAGAGAATGCAAGTGTGTAGAGTCAGAAGCCTGAGGGAGAAGTGCCCGAAAAGGGGCCAAACAAGGCTAAGGGAACTCAGGGTTGCACGACCTGTGATGACTGGATCGTGCGGTCTGGCAACTGCACCCACACTAGGGAGTTCTCCACTCTGAAGATCACAGATATCACTAATCGAGTTAAGGAGAAGGTTAGGGTTCCTGGTTGCATAACCTGTAATGGGTGGATTGTGTGGTCTGATAACTGCAACTAGACCAGAGAGCCCTAAATGTTGAGAAGTAAAGGACATTGGAAATGAGCCACGAGGAACTGTGAAACAATTGGTCAGAATAAGTGTGGCAGTGAAATCTTGGGGAAGGGAACCCTGAGAGTTGAAAGAACTGGGAAAAACAGTCTTGAGGAAGGGAACCTCAATACCTCCTTTTTGTGTGAACAGTACTGCATTGAACTTGGGGAAGGGAACCCCAAGATATGGTGGGACACTGGGAATAGGGACCCAAGGGGACCTTTCAACTAACCCCAGCTGAGATTTTCTTTTGAACACTATTTTGTTGGCTAAGAAGAATCCCTCACTATGTTATTGTTAGATGTGAAGGCAAGCATAGGTGTTTGACACAGACATACTTTTGATTTGGACTTACAGACACAGACTTCCCTTAGTTTTCTTCAGGTAGGAGAAATCCCTACCTTAGTTATAAGGCAAGTTAGGCCTTACACCAACCTGATATTCAAATAAAGAACTGTTTGAAACTTAAAATCTGTTGTCTGTGTCATCTCTTAAAACCATGCTTGTCTCACAGTAGCAGCAAACTCTCTAGGTTGTTGAGAACCGCTCAACATGTGAAATGTAATAAAGCTTTGCACAGAACATGCACTGATATTAATGGTGGATCTTACAGCCTCATGATCTACAGTGATATAGTAGAATATCAAAGTAGGTGACTCATGCCCCATCATGAGAACTGCCCAAGTTAAAGGTGAAAATAATGGTATTGTTAATATACAATACATTAAACCTGATTATATACCATTTCTAAGTGTCATTTTGACACCATCACTATACAGATAAGGAACGGTTAGTGGGAAATGGCCTCATTTAAATACGGGAAGGTCCAAGTGAAACTACATGTGCGTCTGAGGAGAGAAAAGGACTACTAAAACATGGTATCCATGAAGAACTATGGGGAGCTGTATAGGGATTATTACCACAGGCAAGCCAGTCATGGTGATCAACCATACTTCCAAGGCGCACCCATTAAGGGAGTATTTTCAGAAGTCCCTTTCGGAGGGTTATGCTATTCCTGCCAAAAGTGTTTGAATTAGCCAAACCGTATGTGAAAACCACAGCTACAAATATTGCTAAGGATGTGGTGACTAGTGCAACAACCGCCATCGCAAATCGTTTCAACAAACCAACGCAGGAGGGTTCAGGCCTGGCTTACGTGGGAAAAGCTGAAGCAAAAAGAAAAAGGAGAGCAACGCACAGTTGGGATCCGCCAAAGCCGCATTAAAAAACAAAGATCACCATCAAGAGCCACTCAGAAGAGAAAATGCACTCGGAAGGACAGACTGAACAAGAGAAATAAAAACAGCCCCAACATCCATATTTTCTAAAAGATGGTCTTAGTCTATTGTGCCTCAGGGGGAATGTGTTGAATCTGAAGTAGACCTGTTTGCCGTACGCCCAACACAGACAAGCATTGGAAACAGTTTTTTAATGGAAGTTGCACCACTTGCTGCACTATCGCCTCTAGCGACCATGGAGATTTTCATTCCGGGCTCAACGGAAATGTGCCTGGATCTGAATGACACTCTACCTGTCTGGTCAAATAACATAAGTCGATGGGGCAGATATTACAGCCACTGCTAAGGTAGCCACGATTGCCTATACAGTGGCCACCCTTTTTAATCAGGTGGACACCACTCTAGGCAACACACTGATTTCACATTTCACAGATTGACAACTTGTACGACTATAGAGCGTACACAATAAGCATTCTGAACTACAGCAATGGCGCTTTGGATACTCAGTTCACAGGAGGTTTTTTTTATAAGGACTCAGCGGGGCATATGGAAGATTATGCTCTAGATGGGTCCAATAGGGGGTTTATAAGGAGAGCAGTATATGCGGCAGGTCGCAGAAACTTTGATTTACTAGGAGGTCTAAACTATGATCTATTCTTTCAGGAGAAACTTATGGTGAACAGAGCTGACCTGAAAATCAAACTCTCTCGAAATAAAGATACCTTCTGCCATAACAGTGATTATACAGAAGCCTATAAGCTAGTATGAGCGGATTTATCTATTAAGAGGGTCAATGTGTCACCCACTGTAAGAGTAACTCACGCAGACGCTCTACAAGTATCTAACGTCATGTCGCCAGTCAAGATAACTTATTCTTGGGGCAGCAACCTAAACTAATTATCATTGGATTTGTGGACAACACTGCTTTTTCTGAGGATTATGGCAGCAACCCTTTTATTTTTAAACATTACAACATCAACTATGCCACTCTTTTTGGGACAAGCTTGTTCTACTGTCCAAAGCCTATAGCCCCAGTCTTGAACACAAAAATACAATTAAGGAGTATTTGGGTCAAGTCTCCATCAGTTGTAAACACTTACATGATAAAGGCTTTGTGAAACCGTGTGATGCCTTTGATGGGGGTTACATGCTGTTAGCCTTTGATTTGAAACCCGATAATGCATCGTCCGGGCATTATAATCTCATTAGGAATGCTAATCTACTCATCGAGGTACGTTTTGCTGCAAATTTACCAAACACTGTGAATCTTATCATTATGGCTCTATTTGACTCCATCATGGAACTCAATAATCAACGGCAGGTGCTGTACGGGTGTGATGAATATCTTCCAGATTAAATGTTTTCTGAGTAGAAACAAGCATGCCAAGAAAACATTCTGGGGTGTGTATTCATGTGATAACCTTCCAAGAGGTATACATGGCGTGCGACCCGTCAGCCTTGCGGTAAACACCGATCCCCAGGATCAGGAAGGCACCACTGAATAACTCTGTTATAGACAACAGTACAATTACGATCTTAGATAGCCCGAGGTACTTCCCAAGCCAACCAATATACAGAGGCACAATATTGGACTATTTTAAACATATTGCACCCGTAATACATTATAATAGAACACAGGTGCTACATCCTGAAGCCATAACGTCTGGGCAGCACTCTAGCTACTTTGTATCTAAAATGTCTGAGAAACATTCTCTGTTGGGGGTTATGCAGACCTGTTCACTAGATCGCAGGCAGAATGATCTGATGGTCTGCTTTTGTGAACAAGAACAGCTACAGCAGACCCCCTGTAAATGCCTTTAGTTCTTGTGAGAAATGCACCCTTGTTATTAAACCCTAGAGGTGTACATATCCAAATAAAAACATTTTGTGATTTTAATCAAAAGTCTTTTGTCTCGTATTTAATTTTATTTATTTATTTAATATTTTTAAAAAGAGTGCCTGCATGTGCAGACATGTTTGAAATGATTACATGTCAAATGTTTGGTTGGTATAAATAATCAACGTAATTATTAAAACCAGAGCCCTTTCTTTTACAGAATGGAAAGCTATCCTTATAAAAAAGACATCTACATAAATATATTACACTGCCTGCGGTAGCAGCCATGTAGTTATGGTTAAGTTGCTCAAACCATAGGAAGAGCACTTTTTGGGCAGCTTATAGCTCCCCCAACCCGGACAAATCTTCACAAAACTTTGCAAAACAAGTATATGCCCAAAGCAGATTGATTCTGCAAGGTTTGGTGCTGTTTGGTGCAGGGGGGGCAAATTTATAGGAGGGTCACAAAAGTTGTGGTTCTTCCCATAGACGCAATGGAAAAAGAATGTTGCTCGCGCCTACTGCCTAAACCGCTGATGGATCTTCACCAAATTTGCGGCAGGAGCAACGGCTTGGTCCTGAAAGCGTGCTTTTGTAAATTTGGTGTAAATCCGTCCAGTGTTTATTTTTAAAATGACAAAAAAGTAGGTAAAAACAAATTTGTGATATCTGGGTTCGGTCCGCGGATTGCCTCAACAGCAAGGCTGAAGCAAAAAGGGCATAATATGCCATGATTTGCATTTTGCAGAAGCTGGTGAAATGCAATGTATTCAGAATTTAGTATGGATACATATACAAATCGCTCATTTGGGATGTGGTCTTGTGAAACAGGGTTGCACAGAGTACATGTATGTTTCCACGTGTGTGAAATTTGGAAGATTTAATTTATAGGGATGTTTTTGGTTTCCAGTACTTGTAGTTAGTACATTAGGAATTTGTGTGCATCTTCCTGTGTGTTCATGGTAAATGTTACCATTCCTGCGCAGTAGTCCTATACTTGCTTTATACCTGAGACACTGTAAGTATTGTTAGGATTATTTGTGGTATTTCTATGAAGAACGAGCATTTGCAAACACAACTG
Source organism: Ambystoma mexicanum (assembly GCF_040938575.1). NCBI lineage: Eukaryota > Metazoa > Chordata > Amphibia > Caudata > Ambystomatidae > Ambystoma > Ambystoma mexicanum. The sequence goes on from NC_090922.1 coordinate 1,185,388,805, forward strand.
GGCCGATCCGTTTCAGTAAATGTTGTGAACAATTGGTGGCAATTGAAAGTGAAGATTCGTAGTTACATTAACATAACAATTTACTCCAGTTGTGCTGCTGAATTTAAATGGAACAGAGAGTTCTGTTTGTGGATCGTTTGATGGGCCTGCAGATTTTTCAGGCGAAGAGACATTGGCCCTCATTACGACCCTGGCGGAGATCGCGGTGCAAAATGCACCATGGAGCACGGCGGAAAGCTGTCAATACCGCCATGGGGGTTGGCGGATTTACCGCCCCATTCCGACCTTGGCGGGGCGGTAAATCCCCAATCCCCATTTTACCCTTCCCCATTCCCATTTTTGCCCCATAGGGTATAATAGGAGTGGGGAAGGCGTTAATTACGCCACCGTAAAATACGGTGGCGTAATTAACAACAAGGTCCCGTAGCGCCATGGATTTCTCCGCCCGGAAAAACCAGGCGGAAAACGGCTCCATGGCGCTACGGGAACTCGTAGTAGGGCGGAAGGGTCCGCCGCGAATACCGCTGGCGTAAACCCACTCCGCCAGGGTCGTAATGAGGCCCATTGTTTTCTGATGGACGTGCAGTTGACTTTGTACTAGACAGCTTTGTGGTTGTATTGTTTGATGCAGAAGGAGTTATGATATGATATGATATGATATGATATGATATGATATGGCATTTATAACGTGCCTATACACAAGTGTTTCAAGGTGCGACGAGGCAAGGGAGGGGAACAGAGAGAAGACAGACAATGATCTTACTAGGCCAGGTGTCATTCAGATCGCACAAGTGCAAGGGAAGGGGGAGAGCGAAAAGTGTGGGGGCGATGGGGAGGGGAAAGTGCAGTACATGGGATAATAAAATAACAAGATAAATAAAATAAAACGGCCAGCTGGTGGCAAGGGCAGGGTGAGTGTAGACTTAAGTGCTGGTGGGGGGGAATTTTGGGATACAGAAAACAGTCCCCGGGTGCAGGGGTTGCCAGGGAGGCAGTGCAGGTGTGCAACAGGTGGGGCTGGGCCCGAGAACAGTTGGGTGGCCAGGTAACCAGTGCAGTCTCAGTATCAGCCAGGAATTCAGCAGGGGGTAGGGGGACAGAAAGCAGAAGCAAAGAGGAAGGTGCTTCCAGAACCGAAGATGGTTCTCAAGTTTCAGGGAGGCAGGGCGGCTGTTCCAGAGGGAGGCCCCAGCCAAAGAGAGAGATCTACCACCAACTCGTTACTTAGAGAAGCGACTGGCCCTGAGGGAGTTGGAGGCGGATGTGCGAAGAGCTCGAGAAGGAAGATATTTAGGAAAAGAGAGTTGAAGGTATTGAGGCCCCAGGCCCCAGAAGGCCTTGTGGATGATGCAGAGGGTTTTGAACTTAATCCTCGCAGCCACTGGGAGCCAGTGCAGAGATTTCAGTCTTGGAGAGATACGATCCCTGGGCTTGAGGCTATGGACAAGTCTCGCAGTCCTGTTCTGGATGAGTTGGGTGTTGTTTCTTTAGAGGTATTGTTGGGAGATATGTTATAGATTCTGTTTGTATTATCTGTCTTTTTAAAGGTTTCTTTTTTCGAGGTACAGGGTACACATGTAGCTTGGGGGTGTATAGTGCCCATAGCCTGTTGTATTCCAGGGTGCAAGGAAAGTCAGTGTTGACTTTGTTTGCATCAAAGTTAACTAGGAAGAGACCATTGGGTGTACGCATACGTGAAAGTGCTACGTAACTCATACCATCTTTAAAGATAGTGCTGCCAATGTCAATCAAGGCTTGCTCTAGGGTTAGATCTTGTCACTTTTGAATAGGGACAGCATATGCAAGAGATAGAGGAAATTGTTCTCTGTGTACGTACTGTGTCTTTGAAAAGAAGGAAACGTGCTATTATCCGGCCAATTCTTTTAACTTCTGCAAGTTTGTCAAAGTGGATGCAAACAAACTGAATGTTGTTGTCATGTGGATATGTTTGGAAGCCAACAACTGTACCAATTGCTCCATTGACTAAACCTTATTCTACGTCAAGGTCACGTTTTAGAATTACTCTGCAGTTTAGACACAACATCAATATTTTCTCCAATCCAGCTCTGTTGATGATACATTTTTCTAAGCTATTTAGTCATGCTCTTGCTTGTTGACGCATAGGAAGTGTCATGCCATGTACTTCTAGTCTGTCTGTGGAGCTGATATGCAGTATGGGTTGCATTTCTTTTTTCAACATTGTCTCATTCAATTGACTACAACCTGCAAGGGTTGGCATTAAGGACATGCATTTTAGATTTTGTTGAGTTAATTGTTCCATGACATCAGAAACAGATGTGTTTCGTTAAATAGCTCATGGATTAGTCTACTATTTAAGATGGATTTTGCATCTTTAGTAAGCAGACCAGTTCTAATGCCTTTCAAAATGTAAGCAAGTAAGGGAGGTCTATAGACTGACGCATATTTTGAGTGTGTTCTTTGTAGTGAAAATGTTGCCATAGATTTACATTTACAATACTGCCGAGTGTATTGTGACATTGTTTGTGTCCTAATGTTTTGAAAATAGGTTGACCTTTCACTGGTGTTAACTGTAGGAGGTCACCGAAAACAATAACATGTTTTCCTCCAAACAGTTCTTATTGGTTGGTTTTTAGGACTTCTTGCATTCTGAGATGAATTAAAGCCAACATGAGGCTGGAAACCATGCTTACATCATCTATCAGGAGCAGTTTCATTTGTTTCAGAATTCTGCTTACTTCAGTAGCAGCATCTGCTATGTAGTATTCTAATTTGTTGTGATGTTCTACGGTGAGGAGCAGTAGTTGGTGTAAATGTACACCTACTATGTTGTACGCATATAACCCTGTGGGGGCTGTTACTACTAGGTTTTGTAGAAATTTGCTGATTATTTTAATTAAAAATGTTTTACCTGAACCAGCTTCTCTGCTTACATACAGGAGCAGAGGTTTAAAGTTTTAACAGCTACAGGTTTTAGTTTCATGTTTAAAACCAAGTTCAATTTCTTGAGTGATTTCTAGATAAATGTTGAGTTGTTCATCATTTAACTGTGATTCGAGTACTGACAAGTCTTCTTCAGATTGTTTATATTGATACATGATATTTTCTACTTCAGTCATGGCTATTTCTGCTTCATTTAGAATGAGTGGTCCTCCAAGTGGTTCTTGGCTTCCTGTAAGGGAAGGTTGACTGCCCTCAGGATTGTCTTTGTCTAGTTGAGCTTCAGTTTCTTCCACTTGTTGGCATTCATTGTCCAACATTTCTTTGTATTGTTTAAAAGTGTCATTTGTTATACTCCTTTCATTTCATTTGAATGCAGCTTCAAATGAATCATGGTTACCTAACAATTCTTATTCTTTCCCCCAAGGTTTAAATAGTTGTAGTAGGGCCATGTAATACAGTTCCTTATGTTGTTTACATTTAAATGATAACTTTATATGATTAATTAGACTGGGTTTGGTAAGTTTAACTAGGCTTCCTGCACAAGTTGAGACTGAATATTTCCCAGCTGTCTCATTTAGTGTTACATTGTTTTTGCAGGTGTAGTTTTTGACAATGTCGTACAGACACATGTTTTCCAAACCAGTACTTATGTTTGGGTAGTATGTGTCAATTACATTGTTTTTAAAATATCCTGGCTGTTGGGATCATTTGTGGTGATGGTTGCTATCTATTGGTAGGATTTTAATAGTCTTTCTCGGGATGAAGCTGGACTAAGGGTCAGCCATACAATTTGTTCAGATTTGCCATATATGGCTGTACCTGTTAAATGGTCTGCAGCTTCATAGCACCCGCATTCTCTATGGGAGAGCATTTTTATACCGAAGCTGTTCTATTTTTGTGATAGTGTTTTGTCAGATGATATGTCATCGCAAAGGGCTTTTAGTTCTGTTTTATCAGCTTTGGTGAGATAGACTGTGACATATCTTCCAACTCCAGTGGAATTGTCTGCAATGTACTGTATGTCTATGTTTGCATTCCACAAGAGGGAAAAGATTGCATTGTAATCATTGATGTACTTGAATGCATGGTTCCTTTTTTTGTTGTATGTATATTTAGGGGATTTGCCTTTTACGCTGTGTCTAACAGAAGACATCAAGTTATTTACTTTATTTATTTTGCAAACTGCTCTAGGGAAGCCAAAGCGACATTTGGTATAGTATGTGCCTTTGTCAGCAGTATTTGCCAAACGTATGTTATTGGAAGTGTACGATTTGTGTATGTAGGTCACTATCTGTGGTTTCTGAAGGGATGTCACAGGTAACATATTTTTCAATAAACTGTAAAACAGTGGCATCACTATCATGGCCAAATTCAGGAGCATCTTTTATCCACAAAAGCATGTGGATGTGTGGTGCTCCTCTGGATTGATATTCTTTCTCCAAAAGAAGTGTTGCACTTCTCTGAGGGGAGAGGTAGATGTATTGCAGATAAAGTGCAGCATAGCAATGCAGCGATGGTAAAAATACCTTGATACATTGACAGGGTCAAGAGAACAGAGTTATCCTGGTGTTTTTATATCTATTCCATCTTTATTTTGGTTTGCAGTGCGTAAGAAGTTGTGCAAGTCATCCCATGCATACTCTGCACAACTTAAAGTAACAAACCATTTGGGTGGCCCTAGGTTCCTTAGAATACAACGTACATCTGTGTGGCATCGGAACCAGTATTCTATGTTGGCCAAGAGATTTGTGATACTTGATTGCAAAACTTAATCTTTGTCTTTTATCTTAAAGTAGTTGGGTAGCTGAAATGTTTAAAAAGTTAGAGCCTGTTTTTAATGTGTGTGCAACTCCATAACATAGCGTTGCTAGTTCACTTTTGAAGAGGAGGTGGAAAATGTATTCGACATTTTGTCTGAATCTGGGGTCTTCAGAATACATTCTTAAATAGCGATATTCTGATGCACTAATTTGTGTGAACCTTTCATCATATCGTCCTCGTTTTCCTGTAGGAAAGTGTAGAGGAAAAGAACGTGCTTCTACACTTTTTTCCCATATGCTCATTGGGGATCCTTTGGCTTGATGCATTTGATATGTTTCTAATGCATCGTCAATGTATTTGGAGTGTAGTGGGTGAATTGTATACTGGTCTAAAATGTTAGCTGCACTAATATAATCTACATGTTGAAATTGGCCAGTTTTTGGTGAGTGATGAATTATTTGGGTGGTTTCTCTTAAGTTTTACTCTATGTTTAGATCTTTGTGGTATTCATTTTTTTCTTTTAGATATTTTAGGGCTTGTCTAACTTTGTTTAAGTCTAACTTTGTTTAAGTCGACTAGTTATTGCCAATTTGTGTGTCTTTTGTTGGCACACCATTAACTAATACAATCAAAGATTGATTTATTGCTCGTTGTACTCCTAGAGTTTCTACATTTTCTTTCAGATCTAATGACAAATACACTACTTTGCCATGGATACCCTGTAGTAACTCGGATGGAGGTAATTTGGCTGATTTCGGTTGAAGGTATATTACAGCTTGAAATGGGTGCACTGTTTGGATTATACTGCTCTCATACAAGTTAAGTTGTTGGAGAGCTTTTGGAAGTGGGAATATTCAGTGATAGCACGTGATGGCATTTGGTTATTGTCAAGCTTTGGGTTGCAGTACGTGCAAACTGTTGAGGGGTCAGTTATTTTGCATTTAGTTTCTGCTTTTAGATATAAAGCTAATTGTAACCATTAGGATTCTTCATTGTCTTTTATTTTATAGGCTATATCTACTATTTTTGTGCTCTTTTTTTATAAAAATGTTCTGCGACAACAAACACATATTTGGTCTGGTATTTCAGAAGATGTTTTTTGAAACTTAGCTATTTCCTTTTTGTATGTATTTATTAGGATGTTGGTGTTTATAAGGTTTTCAGTAATGTTTTCTGAAGGTGCAGAATTTTCTAAGTAAACTTCAGTTCCAAAGTATTTACATTGGATGTGTTCTATTTTTTGAAACAGTTCTTTGGCTGTTCCATGCAGGGGAATGTTATTTATATTTTGCAGTTCTACAGCAGGACTTTTTACATAGTATAGCCGATGCACAAGACTTTGCATAGCAGAATGGTGTGTTGCTAACATTTTGATGTAGTGGAAGATGCTTTTGCAAGCAGTTCCTAAAATGCAGGCTAATGAATATCCTCAAAGTGCCGTGTGGCTGAAGAGTCCATGGTTTGTAAAGTTTTCATTTTAATTTTGTTCATTAGTTTCACATAGTGATTGAGGAATAATCGTAACGATTTAAAGGATTGTTTGCATACATTACACATTGAGCTGCATGTCCATTTGTACACTGAATGGTTTGTTTGGGTGAAAGGAGCATTTGGTTCAAAGTTTGTTTGGGACTTTTTTTCTATAAGGGTTTCTTTTGCCATAATGGTGTCTTCCACCATTTTATTCCCACAACCATTATTGTCTATGGCAATTGTTTTGTTGTTGTTATTGTTTATAAGCTTCTTCATTGAAATATGGTTCTGTGCTGCTTGTGTGAATCCATTCACCATCACAGAAGTTTGAAAAGGTCTGTATATTGACACTGCGCACGTTTAGAAGAACTATTTGTAATGTATTGATTAATTTAGTTAGTTGTTTCATTCTGTTTAAAAACAATATAAACAATGTTCTCTTTAGTAGAAAAGCGCTGTCAATTAGAGACTAAAAGATTGATTGGGCCAACAAGGTATGGTCAGGCCACAGACACTACCTGTGAATAGCCCGAAACTCCATTAACTGCCACACCTGCGCTACCGTCCTAATACGGTCCTGCCTGTAGTTATTGCATTCAGCACCCATTACCCTTAGCAATGTGGGCAGGAGGTTGCACACAATTCCCCTAAAAATGCTCTCCCCTGCCGCGGTTACACCGCCGCATCTGTGCATGCGCTAATGCCTGTAACACTATACATGGCCTCGCTGAGCATGCGCTCATGGCCCTCCAGCACAGCTCTTTCGGATTGAACCAGGTCGGTTCACTGCTTTTTGAGCCACCACCAGCTTGTTCCAGGTAAGCAGTGTTCGTGTACTGGTTAGGGGCCCAGTAAAAGCTAGTAATCTACATGCAAGGTTATGCCTGGCAGTGCATATCAGCATACTAAAGCACTTTGCCGCCTCTCTTTCTCCTTCTCTTTGCAGTACTGTGTTTGGATCTAGTAAGATCACAGCATATTCCCGCCGCAATTGCGAGACACAGATACGATCCCTCCTTTATTTTGCCTCATGCCTGTGACCAATTGGGCCTGAGGTAAGCCTCCTCCCTAACTTACACTACTTCCCATCGGCATTAAGATGGCTGCATACCAGCATGCCCCAGCCTTTCCCTTACATCACAAATCTCTTTCTGTGCAGCACATTGGCAAATTCCTCCTCACTGTCCACAGCAGGGCTCCTGACCAGACCATAGACGCTGCTCTCTGCCAGCCGTGCACCATGGTGATTGACACCAAGCACAGTTACCAACCAGTTAAGGTAAGAGTGCCATCCAAAGGGGGTTGTTTTCCAACCAAATTCATAACCCAACCCCACTAATTCCTTTGGCCTTTGCCCACACAAATCGCTTCTGGATATTGATTTGAGTCTACAGTAGCACACAGCCTGCTACAGAAGCATTTGCTGTGACTACCACCACTGCACACCGATGAGCGCAATTCACTTCACCTACCCTTGACCCCCCTCACCTGAGAGCAAGGTTTGTGTCACTACTACTCTCCATGGAGAGGGAACTCTCCATGATCATTGCAGATCTCACCCACCTTTGCAAAAGAGCCTGAGGTAATTTTGTTTTTGTTTTTAAAAGCCCATTTAATGTGTGCTCTCAATTTCAGGGAGACACAATCCCGTGGCCCAGAAGAAGGTACCACCATTGGGAGCCGAAACATCCAAGGACTTGGCTCTACAGCAGCTTGTCCACACTAAATTTATGGAATGCCATTCCCGATGTAGAACTGCGATTGGTCAATTTTTTTACGGCAGCTAGTCCGATACTAGTCGGGGTCTATTTGAGGACACACACTTTTCCTTTCTCCACAAAAGATCCTTTGTTAGCTTATATCCTCAAGATTATGTTTATTTTGTATGTGTATATGTTCACTTTGGTACTCAATTATGCTATGTACCTGCCTCAGTTTGAATTGATTTTTGGTTTAAATATGGAGTTTTAAACTGTTGCTTTTCTAGAAATACTGTTTACTAACATTATGAGACTTATGCTCTATATCACTTGTTTAAACATATAAACCGGGATGTATTCCCTTTAATGTTTTACATCCAGGACGGACAGGGTCTTTGGCAATTACTTCAATGCCAAAACATCCTCTATGAATAGGAAATCATACACAACTAGCAGTATGATCAAATCAATACTGGCGGCTACCTCTCTTGTGTTATACCTCTTGTTCCAGTCCTAGCTTCCGCCAGTCAGGGTTGTCCCTCTCGTTATACCATGGTTTGTGATTGGTGCATTCCATTGTAATGTGTGCAAAATAAAAATTCATATTTAAGTCTTTGTACAAAAAGGTATATTTGTGTGTCGTAAACATTAGTTATTATTTTATGTACATCTGTTGGTTGGTTGATGGGTACAACTTTTTTGATCTCCCGTATGATTCTGAGCCTTGTGGATGCTGTCCGATGTCAGCGGACTACCGCACTGTCTGCAGACTTCATTTCTGCCACCGGGGTGGGGGGAGTATGATATAAGGAACTTAATTAGATCAAAGGTGCACTAGTAAAAACCTATGAAATTCACTGAAAAAAACCTTCTTAAAGGGACATTATGGTTAAGTTGCAGTAAAATAAACCATGGAATTCAGTGAAAACCCTTGAAATTCACCAGTTATGGTAGACTAAGCAACCATAACATGCGCCACCTCCGTGCATTGCTAAGACTAAAACCAGGGCATCAAAGATGACATATATAATATTTACAACTGTTAAACATTTTCTTAAACTAAAAAACATATTTACACACTAAACCAGTCTGATTGTTGTTTTTTTTATTTTATTTCTTGTTTTATTCTTAAATGCATTGTCTACAGAATCAACATCATCTGTCTGGGGTTTAACCTCAGGGTCTTCTAAGGTTTTGAGCAGCTGACAATGTCGCATATTTCCAACTAAGGTGGCAGGTATGTTTAAATTGGCAGCTGCTTGCATAAACAGCTCCCAGCCTCTAGGTGTTGTGCATCTTCCAAAAGGCCTGAGGATTGGCAATGCTTCAAACTAGACAACCGTTCCTTTATAAACAAATTCCCTCTTGTTGTTCCATGTTGACACACCCTTTTCACTCCCCATTTTGTTCAGCAAGAGTTCAGCATTTCTACGATAACAGGGGTTAATGGAGTCCAGAACTTCTACCACAACCTGATCTGAAACAGGGGCAGATGTGGGGCGTTTGGCGAGACTTGCAGGATCTTTGGGGGGCATCTACAATGTTAGTTTATTCTTCTCATTTTCGGCCTGTCTAAAGTATGTTAAGTATTTATGTCGTAGTCTGATAAATCATGATGTCTTAGGATCTATTGCATTTTGAACTTTAGGGTGGCTGATTTTCAGATATCAGGTTCTTCCCGGTTCTGGGTACTCAAACCATCAGGGGTGTTTCAAACCATCCAGCTGGTGTTTGTCAACCAAATACATCTTTTGGCTGTACTCTATTGACCACCCCCTAAAAGCCTAATGATCAGAGACAAGGCAAAACCTATTAGCGATCCTATGAAATCCCCAGAATGTTTTAAAAGATTTCTTTTAGCTTTTAGGGATGACCACTTGTTACTCAATTTCTTGAGGAGGCGCTTTTTGTTTTTTAAGGCTCCTAACTGGTGGGTGGATAGTGGAACGTTCCCCTTTATGGTGTTGAAGACAATCTCAGCTATAGCCAATATTAGATCATCAGAAGCTGAGCACAGAATGGACTTTCATTGTTGTGGTGGTGGTACTTGCATTTTAAGGAGAGCAAAGTTCCTACATATACATACATGCCGTCATGGTGGCTGGTTGTTGGTACTATTGAGGAAATATTTTCTTTCAGCTGGGAATGTCTAGAAGTCTTTTGTATGTAAACCACAGGTAGATCCGGTGGGAAAGACCAGCACACAGTATGTAGTCCACTAAAGTATTTGTTTTAAATCCATCAATAGGTAGTCATAAGGTTTCCGGGTAGCGTCTTCAAAAGCCTCTACGAAAAATCTGGTGTTAGGCGGATACATTTGTCTCACTAGGACAACAAGCTCTTGTGTATCACTACGGTTCTTGAACAGCAATATATAACTGCTGTTTCATGTTATTGAATGGTTGTACTTTCCTCTGTAGAGTACATTCTGAACAATGTAACAGATGCTAAGGGAACGATTGTGCGAATACTGGTGAATGCTGATCATCATTGAGAGAATCTGGTAAAACTTCTACAAATTTCAGATGAGTTAGTTTAATGGACAGCTCATTATACAAGGGTTGTCATCACACGTAGAACCACCCAATGTTATTGAGTATCCTTATCATAAACGAGGGTGCATTTTCTAAAAGCTGGTTAATATAACAGCTTTTACTGCAACTGAAAGGGCCCGCTAATACTCATGCAAAAGGGTGTTATAACCTTGTGTCCATCGTACGCAATGCTCCCTTAATAGCTGCAGGGTAATGTCTTATAATCGGTTTATAGTCATAATCTCGAATACAAATATGTCGAAAGTCATAATGTCGAAAAAATAAAGTCGAAAACAAAAATGTCGAATTTCTTTTTTTTTGTTGATTTTTATTCGAAATGGGGGGGTTCCTCCCCCAACCCCCCTTTTTTAATTTTTTTTTTATGTTTTACCCCTTTTTTTACCACCGGAACCCCAAAAAAACATGTAAATTAAAAAAAAAAAATTCGACATTTTTGTTTTCGACATTATTGCTTCGACATTATTGTAATTCGACATTTTGTTTTCGAGATAATGACTGGACACCCTTATAATCATATGTGAGCAAGCACTTATCAAATACTACTCTCAAAGTTGTCTGCATCGTTTGGGTACTATCTCCCATTGTTTTTTCTCACAGACTATCGAGGGCTGCTGGACCACAATAGTCTTGATCGTCATTTTTTTTAAAGAGCACCAACTGCTTCAAGCTATCAAAATTGATTGTTATAATGTTACTAACGTTCAGAGTGATGCTTTTTACCTTCAAGCAGACCACCCCGTTGGATGTCCGATGTGAATATGTTTTGGGACCTGCAGAAATAAACTCAACAATGTGTTCACCTGGAGATAATGTGCTTGTTAAATCACCAAAATAATCACCCAACGGGGGTTCTCTTCACCAGGTGCACTGACAAATGAGTCGGTATTGTGGTACAACAGCGCTCTCAGAGGCAATCCATTACTTTGCACAACTCCAAACGGGCATGGGCGCTCGTGAAACAGGTGAGCAAAATCTTTATGTTGTTGGAATATGTTTGGTACTCTTTAGCGTATTTCGAGCACAGGCACGCTGTTTACTCATCTATGAACTGTAAGCTCGAAATGTCATAGTCTGCATCAAAAAGGTAAGCAGTCAGTTTGCTGGGGTTGGTTATGATATTTGTGTTTGGGAGATTGGTTCTCTGTGCAAATTTACTCCACAAGGAATATAAACATAGATTAGCTAGACGACGCCTGGAGGGGTTATTTTCAATAAATTCGGGTCCCAGCAGGGTCGCCTGGTGTTTGTAATACTCTTCTATGTAATACTGGCATGAGGTGGGGGCCTTACAACCTTGGGGGTATCCTGAGGCCTCCTGTTCATTGCGTAGGAACAGGCTCAAGTAACCGCAAAACAGTTCTGCCGTGACCTTCTCAAAATGCCATATTTTATAAAAACTGCCCCAGCCAATACCCTTTCTGCAAGGCCACTTCCAGCTCAACAGTGCACCAGGTACCCGTGATCGACATCTCCTCATTACTGTGTGTGCATTTTTCAGTTTGTTTTACCTTCGCGCAAGTCATACAATGAGGAAACATTCACTTTCAAGAACCCTCTGTGGGAGCACCAGAAAATAAAGTTTCTTAGGTGGGTACATCTGGCATTTCATCAACCCAAAATACTGTTTAATATCCCCTAAATCTTTATAAATGATATGAGGATGTTCTAGCGGATAGGGTTTTGAATTGTTGTCAAAGGGGTAGAGACTGGTAAAGTCATACTAATGTACATTTTCACCTGCCGCTGTCTCGTAGTAGAGCTTGACAGCATTAGTCCGCCTGCTAAAAAGAGCGTCACGTGGTTCTAGTAGTTCTAGTAGATTTTTGAGAAAAATGTTTAAGCCCTCAATGTCTTTGGCACATGTGACAGTGGAATTGGCACCTGTGAGCCATATGGTTGCTGTATATGTGGTAGCAATAAGGGCATACATTCCTAGCCCTAAGGAAACCTTGTAGGTTTAAGATACCGTAATAGCGACGATTTTGATGTAGAATGTACACTGTGTCACCCGGCAGAAAATATTTTCAAAGGCAGTCATTGTTATAAAGAATTTTGATCGGTACTCCAAAGTAATCTTAAAACAAACTCAACTCATTGAAACCAACCATGATTTCTGGGGGTACACCCAAATCCTTGTGGGCCTCCAAAACCTTTGTCTGTGTGCAACAGTCTGCAATTGTTCTAGCCTCCAACAGCCCTACAATGCTCGCAGCCATACATATGTTTAATGGCCCAGAAAGTCCAAGAGCCAACACCTGTTCCTTGCCATAAGCATGCTGTAAAGTGTTTTCTTTAGTGGCTTGTGAGCTCCACCCTCTGTAGGTCAAACAACCACAGACATGATCCTCAGAGGCTCCGCTTTGTAACAGTCTTCCAATATCTACGAACTCCAAAACATCAAAGGACTGGCGAAATTAACGTCTCGTGAAAAGAGGTCTGTTTAAAGTAGAAACGTCAAAACAGATCTGGACAAAGTCATTAGTGCCTGCCATTTCAAGGATGCGCAAAACAAGCCTTTCAACCGCTTCTGTTATTATCTCAATAGGCCGTGACCTGTGAATGTTAACTGATCTAAATTTACAAAGCGAAAAACCTTGTAGTGTTCAACACTTTCATGCTTTGATAAATCTCTCTGGATGTTCCCATCCTTGTTTAAAAAAACATGTCCGTCTTGGGCAGCTGTGGTGTGTTTGGGGGCTGGAGCACTAAATCTTTCCTTGCGCATTGGCTAATGATACTTTTTCCTTTTTCAAACGCTTCAAGACCATTTTCTTTTGCCTTCGGTAGTGAGGGTACTTTAAACTCCAGGCAGCTAAACCTTTTAGGTAAATGTGGTCTTGCAACATGACTAGGCAGTGTCATTGGACCCTGCAACCCAGACACAGGGGGCTTAGTGCCAGCATCTAGTTCTCACGTTTGATGTATTAACCTGTTTAGACGTTGGTGGCGTAAACAACTGTTTATTATGGTCTAAGCACAAAGTGACAGTTGTACGTTGCAGCTTGTTTACACCACTTGGTCCTCTGCAAGAAAGATCCAGTGGTCTCAGGCCATAGTTTAATTCACAAATGACTGATTCATATACAAACTCTTTTAAATACGATTTCAAAGGGGAGCCCGGGGCCGCTTCATCATCTGGCTCCTTGCAAGACTGTTTAAGAGTGGTGATATTGCTGTTTATTTGACAAATGACAGAGGTAACGTCAGGGTCTATTTTTAAGGGGGCACGTAATAACTATCACAGCCTCTTTTAAGGGTGAGTCTGTAATAATTATCACAGCCTCAGAATATGGGGCTGCAGGTGCAACAATGGCCCCAAATGGTTGTTCTAAAACTTCAGGAAAATGAACATCCCATTCACTGCTGGAGTTTGTGGGTGAAAACACATGGGGAGGTGTAAATTCACCAGAACCAGGAGACCACGGCCGAGGGCTGGCAACTAGCTAAGGCTGAAGGGGTTGTGGACCTCACTGGTGAAAAAACAAGCGGTGTTATAATTTTACCACAGTCAGGAGCCCCCGTACTATGGCTGACAACCATTGGCGGTACAACAGTATCCCAATAAAAAGGTGTAGAGGGGTGATACAGGCAGGGTATTTGTATGTCACAAGCTTTGACAACTTGGTTGCTTGGGGTGTTTGGAGAACACTTTTGACTGCCTGAGCTTGTTAACAAACAGATTTCTTTTCCAAAATAGTTTGGAGACCCACGCAATCCTGATAACATGAGGTGGTTGCTGTGTGCATGTGTTGTGTATTAGTTTGAACTGTAGTCTTCGGAATGTCCATCGGTAGGGCCACAGAGGTCTTATGCGCTTTGGATTCTTCTTCATGCGCAACCCAAGACCCTAAAATAAAAAAACTATTAAAAAAGAGATTTGTGTAAAGAGCTACAGCGCCATAAGTAGATGTTAATTTGCACAAATAAGAAAACATGGTTTTGTTAGTAGTTGTGTAACCATAGAAAATGTACCATGTGACCCGCCGCTTGGATGATTCCTTTTCAGCGCTGGGACACCAGACAATGCTGTTGCAGGTGGGTGTGAGTCTGAAATAAAAAGGTTTTAAGACTGAACACTTTACCATTAGATATTCTCTGAAAGAAACAGGTGAAAAATACAGCTTTCACAAGCGGCTCCATATTGTTTTAAGCAAACAAACATATACATTTTTTTAAATTAGAGTTGCGAGTAATAAATCCTGCAAAAGGTAAACAGGTTTAGACCATTTTCTTTTATTTTTAACTAGCATTTCTTGAATGAAGCCATTAATTACCTCTCAAGATAACAGGTGTGTCTCTCGCTCTTCTTTGGGGTGAAGGGTTGCATGCATAATAGTGATCCGCTGCCACAACATCTAACAGTAAATACTTTTTTATTATTATTTTCTTTTAATGGTTTAGTGCTGAGTGTGTTGTGAGAAAACAGAAGGTGTCTCACCCACTAGTCCCTGGGGATCTGTCATCCAGGTGATCGGGATAGGTCTTTTGGATCCAGTTCCTGGGGGTGGACCAGTGTGGGAGATTCGTCTGGGTGAGGGGTCTTTGAGGAGTGGGACACCGGATGGTGAGACGCGGTATCCCCTTCCCATTAACACCTATACCCCATCCTACCAAGTAGGATATTTAGGAACTCTAACCGCACCTCCCCCCGCCTCCCCTTCACAACACACACTTTTTTTCACGGACAGCTGCTATGAGAGAAAACGGACTAACACCCGAGCCGTCACACACACCTGACTTCCATTAAGCTTCCCCACACAGATAAAAGGCAGAGCACGAGAGCATACTCTGAGCGAGGCAAAACACACTAGGAAACAGCAGTTCAAGATGGCAGTTTAAGGAGAGAAGAAAGACGGCAAAACAGAAGGGGATCGTAAGGAGGGAAGTTCCTTTGACCTTTTCGACAGGGAACCGTTGCTTTCATGAACTCTCGAGATTGGAATGGGTAAGACCAGAAAAACAGGCTGAAGAATCCTGCACTGTGTATTGGAGATACCCGGGGCCCTCCCGCATCAACAATCAAGGTGCGGAGGATTACCTACCGCTGTGGTACTGTCCTTGGCTCCAAGAACAAAGCAACGTATGTGAAGCCAACACAGCTGGTGGGTTGCGGAGACCGATGCAAGACCGGTCTGTGTTGAAACCAAGGTTGCAAGCAGCAACATTGTATGGAGAGCGCTATAACAAACATTGTTTGAAATATGTGTGAGAAAAGACACAATTAAAGTTGAACTGCTGATGAGAGATTGAACTATGAAACCAAGATACACTACCCTTGACAGAGTGGTCCAGAGGTGTGTGGGTGCTCAGTCGGAATTCTCCGTAAGGTATCCAGCTGAGAATTTGCAAAGTGAAAATGAGAAAGAGAGCATATCAAGAAGAGAGCAAGCAATTGCGAATCGAAGTGGTCCTGCAGGTTGAGCAAAATCCTGCGCACAGTCAAAGATCTTCGGTTTCTTAAGTAAAGAAAGTTTATGGTAAAGTAGATAAAGTTGGTCCTAGCCCGGCTTAGGGAGATCAATTGAAAGTTTTGTGTTAAAGTAGGTCTGAGCCTGGAAGAGGGGGACCCGGGGTGAAGCAAAAATCACCCAAGAAGTTGTACACCAAAATCCTGAGGAGAAAGGAATTTTTGAATGTTTGTAGCATCAGGCCCTCTGATGTAAGAGAGTGAATGGCAAAGCGACTTTGGCACAGACGGCCCTGATACGGAGATTAGAACTGCATCCTCATGCTAGAGAAGCTAGAGACTGTGGTAAGCTTGAGTTTGCCGATTTGTCTTGTGCTGAAAACGTGGGGAAGGGAGGCCAAAGGCTTTAATATCCTGACTATAATTTCTTGAACACTTTTCTTTTGCATAACATTGTTTCCCACACTATTTGTATTTAGAGGTACGGATTGGCAATAAGTTTATTAGTAGTATAGGCCCTTTTATTTTGACAGACTCGACTAGGACTGCGTTATTATTATTCAATGGTCATAGCTTGCTCCCATTTTTAGATTTAGGATTAGATAGGCATTTTTCAAACCTGATTGAAGTTCAATAAACACCCTTGAACTGTGATCACTTGTGTCTGTCTTATTGTTTGATACTATGCCTTCCTTACAGCGTGCACATGACGAGTATTCAGGGTTATAATTATAATTCTACATTCAAACAGGCTAACCAGTGCTTACATGGCTAAATCTAGAAACCCCAATGAGAAAGATGAGCTGTCTATTTTATCACTTAGCTGACTAATATTTAAACATGTTCTAATATTCTGTGTAAGAATGCAGTCATAGCAGGATCAAAACATGGGACATCTAACTCAAAAATCCCGATCCAAGCTAAAAAAATATAGTACTGAGTGGGTTAAAGGTACCGCCCACAAGATGTTTATGCCATGGCCACAAAATGGGCCTTTATCCAAAGCCGTCTTACAGCATATGATGACATATTTGCACTCCACATATATAGAAAAGAAGTTAGAAAAATGCCTTGCTGTTCTCGAGTTGTGGAAAATGGACGAACAGGTAAAGGAGGAAGAGCCGCCAACATATTGGATACTTAATGTATGCACAGAGGGGGGTTAGACGCCTATGGCGCCAACTGCCCCGCCTGAAACAAAAATGGAAGAAAGTAAGGACGAGGGATTATACCCGTTAAGGAAACTTAAAGCAGCCACAGGACAAAAATATTGCCTGCGCAACCCCAAGGGACAAGGGGAGATGCAATGATGAAAGAAAAGATCAGGCACAGACAAGTGCATCTCTCGACAAGGAGAGAGAAGGGAAGCTATGGAAAGGGAGCGAAGACAGAACTGATGAGATAGCATTCGCAAAAGACGAATGGTGGGAGGACAAATTTTATTGAAACTCGATGGGAAAGGCATTGATGAAGCGAGACGAAAGGAGAGGTTAGATGAGACACCGAGGAGGGGGAAAGAAAGGAGTTAAAGAGACGAAAGGATAAGAAGGAAAGACAGACAAAGGCGAGAACAGCTATATCGCGAAGAGCAAGAAAAACAGCTTGTTTGCAACCCAAGAGCGGCCTGCGATCAAGACAGACAGAAACAGCAAAGGTTAGATGAAAAGCAAAGGATACGTGAGAAAAGAATAAGGAGACGAAGAGATGAGGAAATTCTAAAGGCATATGAACGTAGAAATGAAAAGAGAAAGGAAGAAGATAGGGTCAGAGAAGAGGCGAGGACACGCAAAGAATTTGATGATGATGTAGAACGTAAGCAAAGACAGAGAGCACGCGATCTTGAATATCTGGGGAGAGAGGTTAGAAAACCCACTCCAGTTGCAGATTGGGAAGACATCAAAGAATTCTTTCCTGCGTACAATTCAGTACCAGGCACGCCTAGGGCAAACATTGATGACGACTTCGACACCAGAAGCATCGGAGAAACGATTGATAGAATATATGATGAAATGGGGCTAGAACAAATACCCCAAGGGGAGGGGGAAGACGAGCGCCTGGAAAGCACTCAGCTGTATGACACTGAGGAGCTCACTCGAAGTAGTGGGAATAGAGAGCTATCCCTGGATAGATTAGAAATAAGCAGGAACAAGGACAATACGAGAAGTTACGTGAATTGGGGACAGACAATGTCTGACTCCAAAAGGGAAGAGCGCGAAGAACACGAGGAAGGGAGGCGAAGTGAAAGGCGACTCCCAAGGGAAAAGGAAATAAGATGGTCAGACGCTAGTGAGTCTGCACCAAGAGCGTCAGAGTCTGCCATGCGGCCTGACCGATATGTAGAAGTACCTCACAGTCAGAGGGGGGTGTCTTCGCCACCTTATGCATATAGGCTAAGGACATTGCCAGGTAGACAGCGATGCAGGAATATTACCCCTGCAATAGACAGAAAAACAATGAGAGAAGAGAAAGAGGGCTACGCATTCCAATTTCGGCTACTAGAGAAGGGGGGAGTAAGACCACAATATATTCCATGGCCACACATGGATCGAGAAAATGTGCAAAACAAGCTTCCAATGCTGACATCGGGAGCCGGAAAATGGATACATGACTTAGAAAAAGTGACAGGAGGCAACACGCTAGCTATAGGGGACATCAAAGGTCTCCTGGCCACTATACTTGGTGAGAGAGCAGATGATGTGTGGGTACGAGCAGGCTACCCTGGTGTAACCCAATTAATACCTTGCATAATGGAGCTCCATTTAACAATTGTAGAGACACAGTATGGAAAGCGCTACGAGTACTTTACCCAGATACTACCAATATGGGAGCTACAATGACTCGAAAAATGAAGGAGTTGGAAGATCCGTTGATTTATATACCGGATTTCCAAGGCGCGTGGGTGATCGAATCGCATGAATCTTGGACGAAATCTATACCTGTGTTTTACCATATACTGTGCCAAGGGTTGCCAGAGCCGGTGCAGAAACAACTCAAGACATTAGTGGGAATCGAAGCCAAACCTTGGGCAGAAATACAGTTGACCATCGCACATTATTGTAGACTGGTAAGGGTGAGGAAGCGAAGTTGGTGCAAAGGAAATTGTCAAAGTATGCTCTTGAGGAAGCCATGATAACTAGTACAGCTGAATCAGGCATGCAGCAGGTGGCTAATCCACAGCAAAATAATTAGGGCAATACGGGATTCTGTCCCAAGGGAAGAGGATTTAGGGGAAGAGGATGGCAGAGCAATCAGGGAGGTTTCCAAAATACTCAAGGAGGCTTTCAAAATATGCAAAATGGTAACCAAGATATGTCAAATGGGCAAATGATCTGACCACCGGCAGTTTGCTGGCTGTGTGGAATGACAGGGCATTTGGCGCGCACATGCAGAAGTCAAGGCATGTTGCAGAACGGCCAAGGAACAGGAGCAGGCACCGCTACAACTATCATAGACCATGAACCCTGGAAGTGGAGGTAACAATGGGAACGGGGAAATCCACTGGCACACGGTGGGACAAATTTATATATAAGTTAGGAAAGCTCACTGGGAACCCTGATGTGTTCTATCCTATCAGTGACACCAGACCCTCATAGGGAACCTAGGGTGGATGTCGTTATAGGGGGTAAAAAATATTCCTTCCTAGTTGACACGGGTGCAACACACTTGTGCATACGTGAAGGCAAGTTTTCCTTGTCCGGCGAGGTCATAGATCCTCAGAGTTTTACAGGAGCTCATAGTCGAGTTCCCTTTACAGACACACTCCCAGTTTCCATAGGAGAGTGTGAAATTAATGTACCTTTATTATATTCACGTCAGACCCCAGTAAACATTTTGGGTCGAGACTTAAGGACAAAGTTGAACATGACAATTTTGTTCACGGAAGAGGGCATAGTATGCTCCACTCCAGGAATGCACTATTCAAATGTATGTGAAATGGTTAGAGCATACGCAGGACACATAGCTATGAGGGCCATACCATTAGAGCCAGAAATCTTCGCATATGGCATGCAAGTGCTTATGTCGGGATTGCCAGGCCTTGCAGACAGGATCATGAGAACCCCTGATGAGTTTTTATTCAGACCAAGAATATCTATGCATGAGGAGGAGGGACAAGTATTTCCCTTGATGATACATACAGCTGCAGTGTGAGGGAAAGTGGTCTTGGTTGACGGTTACGATGATGAAGGCAGACAATGGTGCGCAATAATTGCCATTGAAGAAGGATATCGAGTGACTGACGTCACTGATGATGATTTGTTTGAAGAACAAGCAGAAACAGGAGAGACAATGGTGGAAGTAAGTCTCACCTTTTGGGTAAAGATGATTAAAAGAGAAGTACCTCAGAGAATGATGTTGGCACTAAAACGTCCTGAATATTTTGATGAAGATATAGCTAAAGTGCCTGTCTAAGTGTGGTCTTCCGGACCCTATGACGTGGGTCTCTTGAAGGGGGTTGGAGAAGTAAGGATTAAACAGAAACCAGGAGCAATTCTGCCAAGAGCCCGACAATATCCCATGTCCAGAGAGGCAGATGAAGGGATTTCTAAGACAATTTCTGCCTGATCGACCAGGGCATATTACTGAAGTCAGAGTCACCATCTAATATGTCAGTGTATCCTGTCAAAAAATCAAAGGGAGAGTCTTGGCGTTTAATTCAGGATTTACGCCCAATAAATTATATTGTTGAGGCCGAGTTCCCCTTAGTCCCTAGCCCGGCTACAATATTATGCAATATACCCATTGAGGCAAATTATTTCACGGTGATTGACTTGAAAAATGCATTTTTCTCAATCCCGTTGTACCGTGACTCACAAGATCTGACGTCATTTACGTTCAGACAAATCCGTCTGAAAAGCATGAGGCTGCCACAGGGGTACTGTGAGTCCCCTTCTATTTTCAACAGAGTCCTGCAGATGGACTTAAGCAATATTGCAATAAAAAGTGTTGTCCTGCAGTATGTGGATGACATCCTAATCTGCAGCACAACAGAAGAGCAATGCGGGCACGATTCTATTCAACTTATGACTATACTGGCTGAGAAAGGATATAAGGTTAACAAGGAAAAATTACAATATTGTCAACAGGAAGTGGTGTACATAGGCCAGCTGATCTCACATGAAGGGAAGAAAGTGACCCCAGAAAGGGCTGAAGCCATATTGAATACGGCTAAGCCACACACGATAAAGCAGATGCAGAGCTTTTTAGGCCTATGCAACTATATCAGGGCATGGGTCTTCGACTACAGCTCTTACACTAAGCCTTTACTTCAGGCCCTAAAGAAGGTCCAAGTGACGAAAGAAAAGATCGAATGGTCTGAGACCATGGAGAAAGGGTTTGCCGAACTCAAAAGAGCTATTTGCACAGCTCCAGTTCTAGGGATCCCCAATTATGCAGAGGAATTCTACCTGTTTTCACACACAAATGGCTGCGTCATGACGGCAGTGCTCACTCAAAGAACCTTGTTGGGGTACAAGCCCCTGGCATACTACAGTGGGAATCTGGACCCAGTAATGAGAGGCCACTTCCCTTGCAAACAAACTTTAGCTGCTGCAGCGTTCGCCATAGAGAAAGCTGTTAGGCAGAATTCCGTGCAGTGCCCTTAGGGACCACTACACACAATTAAGGCTACAGGTGGCAATACAAGTTTTACCTTTTGTACAAGCCTGTACTACTAGGTTATAGTGGTAGCTGTAGAGGAGCAGCCAGGCTTATCTGAAGAGTATGTGAGCAGTAGCAGAGATTACACAAAGGGACCACAATTACTGTGACTCAAGCAAACACTGACTCAAGGTTTCGGGTAAAGTACATTTATTTTTAAACCATTTGTTATTAGCACAACACTTCTATTCATTCACTTTGTACAGTATTTTTCGAGGTAAGTACCCTGTTTTTGAATGGACCGGTGTTATGGAACAGAACACGTTACCGTGAATACAATTGCGATCACTTTTTGACAGTTCGGTCTACTAGATAAACGCGTGTCCGTGGCAAGAAATGCTACCAGACACACAAGAGTCAAGGGGCCGGAGCCAAAGTCAAGTGACACTGGGTGCCTGTTGTCGAGGATCACACATTCGGACAGTTCGAGCTTCAACGTTGCCAAGAATACTTTGATATTGTCAATGTTCGGAAGCAAAAGTTATAAGAAGGAGGGAAAAATAAGGACAAGCCTTAAAGTAGAGAAATAGGGATTTCACCCAAAATTCCTCAAACAGGACACAGTACCTTTCTCAAAGAACGAAGCTGGTGCCACGGCAGTTGTTCCTGTTGGTGTCCCACAGACTCACGCTTTCCTGCAGCTTCAGCACGAAGAATGACGATGAGGGGGTCCGCAACACACAGGGATGAGGCCGGCAGCAGCGACAATGAATAAAAGGTGCGCTCCTTAAAAACAGGAGAGGTTCTTCAGGTGGCTATCCGGACCACTACAGCAGTGTGCAGCGATTTCGACCACGGAGGCGACCTCTTGCTGAAGAAGATGAGCTGGTTATCCCCACCAGGCTCAAGGGAAGAAGACTCCGGACTGGATCTCCTATTAGTCGTTGAAGGGTAGATAGCTCAGGACTGCAGCAGGGCTTCACTGGTACGGGGTAGTTGCAGCAGTCGGCCTCTCCTCCACTTCTCGTCGGTTCCTTGTAGTTCCAGTGGCGACTCTCTGACTTCCAGCCCAAGAGACCTGCCTTTTATGCACAAAACCCCCATTCACACAGCCTGGCTGTCAATCACCCAGCAGGGGGGTTGTCCAGCCCGGACAACCACCTTGTCCAATCATGTCAAAGTGTGACTTGGGTTTCCTAGAATACCCTTCCTCACATTCAGCCCACCTAGACACCCAGGCGCCCTGAGGAGGGCTTCTAGGTAGAAGCCCGCTAAAAGACAGTGAACAAAGAAGGCAAACCTGGTTTGCCACGCAAAGTAAAACACAAGAAGGAGTTTAACAAAAAGAAATGGCGAATAAACTGCACCGGAGCCAAACCAAAAAGGATTTGGTCAAGCGGGTTTAAGTCTGAGGTTAACACAATAGCCTACAATATTACAACGGTTATATAAGATAACCGCGGTAGAAATTTAGGGTAGATACCACTGCCACCAGCCATGTCTAAATGTTAAAAGAGTGAAACAATGCTCTAGGAGGTACAGATAAAAAGAGTTAGGAGTTAACCCTTCCAGCACTCCATGTAAGATGGTTTGTACTGGATCTGTGGTTACATTTGACTAAGTAAAGTTAATGGTAACTTTACCCTTTTCTGGGGGACAGTAGTCACCTCAGAAATGGAGTCGGGGGGAGTCTGAATGACAACCCTGTGCCACTGCACAGAAGGTGCTGTGTGACACACACAAAGAGGGGGGCTACTGAAGTGGTGTACTCCAGAGCCCACAATCACAAAAACAGGTCAAAACACATAGCGAAATACAAGTAAGAGTGGGGGAAAAGCTCACACACGAAGTGGAAAGAAACAACTCCAGAAATCAAGCAAAGCTGCTGAAGGACTCACTAGGTAAGGGAAATTAGCCATGAAATGAGAATTCTCCCTAACACTCGCCCCCCCAGACTAAGGGACAGGAGGATTTAATCCACTCCTGGATGGTTCTCATACCTCTAGTCGGTTACAAACATCCTAGAGAGACCATCATCATTTTGGTGGTGACTTCCTGCTATGTGCTCAATGGAAAAATCAAATCCTTGGAGGCAGATTGACCATATGAGTAACTTTGGGTTCTCCCCTTTCATTTGCATCAGCCATCTCAAGGGTTGGTGGTCAGTCTGAATGTGAAGGTAGATCCATACAAGTATGGTCTAAACCTCTTCAGTGCCCACACAATAGCAAAGCATTCACGTTCTATTGTTGCCCACCTTGTTTCAGGATCCTTTAACTTCCTGCTGATGAAACAAATGGGGTATTCCCTACCTTTCTCATCCAATTGACTAAGAACTGCACCTATACCTACATTTGAAGCATCAGTTTGTACAATGAAGGGTTGGTGATAGTCAGGAGCTCTTAGGACTGGAGCTTGACAAAGGGCTTTCTTTAGACCTTCAAAGGCTTGATTGCACTCCTCATTCCACTTGACCTTTTTAGGACATTTGGGAGAGGAGATGACATTCATGGTAGATGCTATGGTCCCATAGTTCTCTATGAAGTTCCTATAATACCCAGTGAGACCTAAGAAGGCTCTCACTTGGGTTTGAGTAGTAGGGGTGGCCCAGTTTTGGACAGCTTGTATGTACTTTCCATGTAGGGCTGAACATTGCAAGGTCATCCAAGTATGCCATGCAGAAGTCCTCCATGCCATTCAGAACTTGATTGACCATCCTCTGAAATGTAGCAGGTGCATTATTTAATCCAAAAGGCATTACCATGAATTGGCAGAGGCTAGCTGGGGTAGAAAATGCAGTTTTCTCCTTGGCATGGTCTGTGAGGGCTATTTGTCAATAGCCTGACGTTAGGTCAAATGTACTGAGGTACTTGGCTGCACCAAGTTTGTCCACCAGCTCCTCTATCCTAGGTAAAGGATGGGCATTAGTCGTTGTGACTGCATTTAGAGCTCTATAGTCCACGCGGAATCTCAACTACTTGGATCCTGCCTTTGGTACAAGCACAACTGGGCTAGACCATGGGCTAGTAGAGGGCTCTATAACCCCGAGATCAAGCATCTTGTTGACCTCATTCCTTATATGGGTTCTTACATTGTCAGACATTCTGTAACCCCTGCTTTTGACAGGCAAACAGTCACCAGTGAGTATATTATTCTGGCCCCAAGGGGTTAAGCCTGGTAAAAGTGAGAACAGGGAGGCAAACTGATTCAACAGTAACTTGCACTCATCCTGCTGGTCAAATGTGAGACTGGAAGAGAGATTAACTCCTTCCACTTGCTCACCTAAAGGTAAGCCTCTGAGGAGGTCAGGCAGAGGTTCACTCTCCTTCTCCTCCTGAGCTGAAGCTAGAAGCAAAGCTCCTATGTCAGGTCGAGAGACATATGCCTTCAAACGGTTGGTGTGAAAGACTCTGGGAGCCTCCTTAGGTTTGTCTAGGTCCACCAGATAGTTCACCTCTCCAAGTTTACCCACAACCTTGAAGGGTCCTATCCATTTGTCCTGCAAGGCCCTCTGCCTTGTGGGGACCATAACAAGAACAAGCTGGTCTTGAGTAAACTCAACCATGTTAGCCTTCTGGTCATGCCAATGTTTGACCAGAGCTTGACCAGCCTTCAAGTTATCAATTGCCTCTGCCATCATGTGTGACATTCTCCTCCGGAGACCTATCACATAGTCAGTCACTCTGACTGGCTTGGGGGAAGGAGCACTCTCCAACCCCTCCTTAATCAGGGCCAATGGACCTCTGACTGGATGGCCATAGAGAAGTTCAAAGGGACTAAATCCTACTCCCTCCTGAGGGACTTCTCTATATGCAAAGAGAAGGCATGGCAGTAGAAGGTCCCACTTTCTTTTAAGGGGTTCTTCTAAAGCACCTATCATGCTCTTCATAGATCTGTTAAACCTCTCTACCAACCCATTGGTTTGGGGGTGGTAGGCAGTTGAGAACTTGTAGGTTACACCACAGGTTTTCCACATGGCTTGCATGTAGTTGGACATAAAGTTTGATCTCCTGTAAGATATCACCTCCTTAGGAAAACCTACTCTGGTAAAAAATACCAAGTAGGGCCTTAGCCACAGCCGGAGCGTAACAGTCCTTATAGGTATGGCTTCAGGAAATCTAGCGGCATGATCCACTACAACCAGGATAAACCTGTTGCCTGAAGATGTGGGAGGATCAAGAGGACCAACTATGTCAATCCCGACCCTCTCAAAAGGAACTCCCACCACTGGGAGAGGCACTAAGGGTGCCACATTCTTGGATCCACTCTTGCCAGAGGTTTGGCAAGTGTGACAGCTTCTGCAGAATTTGTCTACTTCTGAACCCATCTTAGGCCAATAGAAGTAAAGAGAGAGCCTTTCCTTGGTCTTCTTAAAACTTAAGTGACCAGCAAAGGTATCTCGTGGGCTAACTGCAGAAACTGGAGTCGGTTCACTAGAGGTACTACAAGTCTTTTGCAGTCTCCAGGGGTTGACTCAGTTGGTACACTGTAGAAGAGGCCATCTTCCCAGTGCAACCTGTACTTCCCAAGCTCAGTCCCATTGAGCTGAGAAGTTGCCTGTTGGCGAAGAACTTCCAAGGTAGGACATTCTCTTTGTCCCTTACTGAAATCTTCCCTGTTGGGTCCACCTTCTGCCAGTAAAGACTGCAGCTCAGGATGGTCAACAGGGTCCAAAGTTCCTACCAAGGTAAGATCGTCTTCTAGATCTGATTCCTCAGTATCTGGTTTGACCATACAGGGTTGAACCTCACACTCAGCCTCAGCTGGTGTGGGAGTCACAGATGTGACTTTGGACAGTCTCAGAGATGTCCTTCTGGGCACAGGAGTGCTTGCTGGTTTCTTGCTGGCAGACTTGGGTTTCCCCTTGGTCTTTCCTTGCCCTGCAATGGCAGTAAGTAAGTCCTGTGGTGATAGTTTCCTCTATCATGTCCCCAGGAGAGCCTCTCAAGGGTCTCTCCCTTGCAGACCTTGTGAGCTCCTGCTTCCTTCAGCTCGGGGGCCTGGGGGTACTAGACACAATTGCAAGAGTTTTAAGGTCATTACCCAGCAGGACCCTTCCAGGTACGTTATTTTGCACACTTACAGGTATCCTGACAGTCATGTCATTACACTGGATGAGAGCAGGTAACTGGGGAACCATGTGCACAGGGCCTCCAACTAACTTGGTTAAGTGTTTGGGTGCCTTAGCAACATCCTCGCCCTTGAAAAAACATTCATCAACCACAGTTATGCTGGCTCCAGTGTCTCTTAACTAATGTGTTTTCTTGATGAAGTATAAGTATATGTGAACAACCTACACTTTTCTAAAGTTTCTGTTGCAGAAGATATTTAGGGTTCATGTTTCTAAATGCTATCTGATTGTTCTTGAAAGCACTAAGATGCCATACCTTGATTGTTGTTGGCCTATTAGCCTGATGTAATAAATTTGCACCATGTATATCCTTTGTGCGTACATGTACGAATGAATGTGCTTGTAGCCTCTACCCCCTTGGAGTCCTTTAGACTTTGACATAAGTTTGAACTATTGGCGATCTTTGCTAAGACCACCACCCCCTTCTTTTGAATAATGACATACATAATCAAGAGTATGTCCTAACTATTTTCAGGCGGCTACCCCCGTATGTGATATATTGTCTACCTCAGCCTAAGGTTCCGCCATTTGGGCTGCCCCTCCAGTTAACACACCTTCGATACAGTGTTTACTGTAATAGGGCTATTCTCTTAAATATTTTGAAGCCTTTTTCGACCAAGGGTTGGTCACCTATAGTTAACAGACTAATGTCTAAAACATATCGGTCTTGTCTTGACTTTACAAGGACAAGTACCTTTCCTATACATTTGCGTGTGCACTATAGAATAGTGCCTATTAGACCTGTTTATGCCTCACTACAGTCTACTCTGATGTTGCACCGCACCAAATTGTCATAAATGTACTCTTATGTTTTTTCCCCTTTTTTTGCATTTGTGGTTTTTTACTTCCATACTCATCAGTCTATAACTAATGTGTTTTCTTGATGAAGTATAAGTATATGTGAACAACCTACACTTTTGTAAACTTTCTGTTGCAGAAGATCTTTAGGGTTCATGTCTCTAAACGCTATCTGATTGTTCTTGAAAGCACTAAGATGCCATACCTTGATTGTTGTTGGCCTATTAGCCTGATGTAATAAATTTGCACCATGTATATCCTTTGTGCGTACATGTACGAATGAATGTGCTTGTAGCCTCTACCCCCTTGGGGTCCTTTAGACTTTGACATAAGTTTGAACTAGTGATGATCTTTGCTAACACCACCACCCCCTTCTTTTGAATAATGACATACAGAATCAAGAGTATGTCCTAACTATTGTCAGGCGGCTACCCCCGTATGTGATATATTGTCTACTTCAGCCTAAGGTTCCGCCATTGGGCTGCGCCTCCAGTTAACACACCTTTGATACAGTGTTTACTGTAATAGGGCTATTCTCTTACATATTTTGAAGCCTTTTTCGACCAAGGGTTGGTCACCTATAGTTAACAGACTAATGTCTAAAACATATAGATCTTGTCTTGACTTTACAAGGACAAGTACCTTTCCTATACATTTGCGTGTGCACTATAGAATAGTGCCTATTAGACCTGTTTATGCCTCACTACAGTCTACTCTGATGTTGCACCGCACCAAATTGTCATAAATGTACTCTTATGTTTTTTCCCCTTTTTTTGCATTTGTGGTTTTTTACTTCCATACTCATCAGTCTATAACTAATGTGTTTTCTTGATGAAGTATAAGTATATGTGAACAACCTACACTTTTGTAAACTTTCTGTTGCAGAAGATCTTTAGGGTTCATGTCTCTAAATGCTATCTGATTGTTCTTGAAAGCACTAAGATGCCATACCTTGATTGTTGTTGGCCTATTAGCCTGATGTAATAAATTTGCACCATGTATATCCTTTGTGCGTACATGTAGGAATGAATGTGCTTGTAGCCTCTCCCCCCTTGGGGTCCTTTAGACTTTGACATAAGTTTGAACTAGTGGTGATCTTTGCTAACACCACCACCCCATTCTTTTGAATAATGACATACAGAATCAAGAGTATGTCCTAACTATTGTCAGGCGGCTACCCCCGTATGTGATATCCAGTGTCTCTTATGGCAGGGGTCTCCTGACCATTCACAAGAACACTATCTTTGTAATACTCTTTAGTATTATCTGGGATGGAGTTATAGACATCTAAGTTCTGTTGTTCCCAAAGACCCAAAGACACTAAAGAAACACTAGCTGAGACTCTCATGGGCTCATCAGCTAGTAACTGAAAGTTTCCACTGGTCATAGGTACTTCATCCACCTGGGAGAAGGCTAAGGAGAGTTGATCCCTGAAGGTTTACCATTACATCTGGGATCTCCTTTCACAGGGTCAGGTAGCCCACAAACAAAGCATTTTCCAAATGCTCTCTGGAATGGGGGTTTACTCTGACCTCCATCTGGTTTGGGGCCAGATGGTACACTAGCCTGATTCAGTTTTCTTTGTGGCTTACCCTGGTTATGTTTGGGGCCCTCTTTTGGATTGGAATTATTGGAATTCTCTTTGTTGGCTTTCTTTGGCTGCTTTCCCTCATCCTTTTTTCGGAGTTGCCCCAGAATCCTTGTGAGTGACCCTGTTGGCATCCCACAAGTCAGCAGCCTTAGCTAGTTTCTTAGGATCTATCTCCTTTGAATCAGCCAAGTGCTGTCTAAGCTCAGGGGAACAGACATCAAAAATAGACTCCAACATTACAATATTCCTCAAACCTTCATAAGTGTTCACTTTGTAACCCTTAACCCAACCATCTAAGTTTTTCAAACATGCACTCACCCAGGTAGCCCAAGGGGTACCATCATGTTTTTTGAGGGTTCTAAACCTCTTAAAATACTGGGAAATCTAGCTTTTAATGCTAGCTTCACACACTCATAATCCTGTTTATCCTCCTCCCCCAACTCCATTGCAGCATCACTTGCAACAGGGGGGAGCCTAGAGAAAAGCCAGGGAATCAGCTGATTCCCTGAGATACCTTGAATCCCATGATTGTACTCAAACATTGCTAACCAATTCAAAACATCAAGTTTAGTCTCATACATACCAATCATTTCATTTGGCATACGGGGTCTCTGGGAGAGAAGCATTTTCTACAGACAGTTTCTTCATCTCTAGTTCATGATTCAGCTCCATTTCTCTGAGCCTTAACTCTTGATGTTTCATGGCAGTTTGTGCATTAATACGTTTCACTTCCAATTCAAGTCTCATTTTCTCAAGTGCAATAAATTCAGGAGTAAGTGTAGGACCTGTGGACCTGTGGGGGGTCCCAGTGGACAGACGTTGTGCTTTCTGAGCAGGCAAAGGAGTTGTAGGGTTACCTAACAAGAACTCATCTACTTCTTCCAAATCAACACTCTCAGAATCAAAAACATCATTATCCACATTTGCTGGAGGGGTAGTCCCTTCTGACCCACTCTCCAGACTTTGTTTTCCTATTAACTTTGCAATCAATTCCGATTTCTTTCCTTTACCAGAGAGACTCCTCTCCCTACACATGGTTCTCAGGCAGTGTAGTTCAAAAGACCCTCTTCAGTGTAGCTTTCAATATTTGACATGATTTCTTAGTTAGATAGAACTAGTGGTGTTAACCTTGTGGTTAGTTGAACCCAAGCAATAGCAGCACTCTAAGTGTAATCACTCTACTTTCAAATCCTCACCGGTGTACACCAGTATTAGGCAGAATTCTGTGCAGTGCCTTTAGGGACCACTACACACAATTAAGACTACAGGTGGCATTACAAGTTTTACCTTTGGTACAAGCCTGTACTACTAGGTTATGGTGGTAGCAGTAGCGGAGAAGCCAGGCTTATCTCAAGAGTTTATGAGCAGTAGCAGAGATTACAAAAAGGGACCACAATTACTGTGACTCAAGCAAACACTGACTCAAGGTTTGAGGTAAAAAACATAAGTACAAAGTATTTTTAAACCATTTGTTATTAACACAACACTTCTATTAATTCAAAAACCACACGTAAAATATACTACAACTAACCAATTCACTTTGTACAGTATTTTTCAAGGTAAGTACCCTGTGTTTGAATGGACCAGTGCTATGAAACAGAACACATTACCGTGAATACAATTGCGATCATTTTTTGACAGTTCGGTCTACTAGATAAACGCGTATCCGCGGCAAGAAATACTACCGGGGTAAAAACACACTTAGCACCCAAAATACCCAGAGAGAGTTGGCGGCAAAAATCACAGGCAATACTTTGGTTAAGCCGACAGAATTGTAGAACACACATAGACAGGGATTCAAGAGTCAAGGGGCCCGAGCCAAAGTCAAGTGACACCGGGTGCCTGTTGTCGATGATCACACAGTCGGACATTTCCAGATTCAATGTTGCCAAGAATACTTTGATATTGTTAATGTTCGGAAGCAAAAGTTATAAGAAGGAGGGAAAAGTAAGGACAAGCCTTAAAGTAGAGAAATAGGGACTTCACCCAAAATTCCTCAAATAGGACACCGTACCTTTCTCAAAGAACAAAGCTGGGGCCACGGCAGTTGTTCCTGTTGGTTTCCCGCAGACCCACGCTTTCCTGCAGCTTCATCACGAAGAAGGACGATGAGGGGGTCTGCACCACACAGAGATGAGGCCGGCAGCAGCGACAATGAATAAAAGGCGCGCTCCTTAAAAACAGGAGAGATTCGTCAGGTGGCTATCCAGACCACTACAGCAGTGTGCAGCGATTTCGACCACAGAGGCGACCTCTGGTTGAAGAAGATGAGCTGGTTATCCCCACCAGGCTCAAGGGAAGAAGACTCCGGATTGGATCTCCTCTTAGTCGTTGAAGGGTAGATAGCTCAGGACTGCAGCAGGGCTTCACCGGCACGGGGTAGTTGCAGCAGTCGACCTCTCCTCCACTTCTCGTCGGTTCCTTATAGTTCCAGTGGCGACTCTCTGACTTCCAGCCCAAGAGACCTGCCTTTTATGCGCAAAACCCCCATTCACACAGCCTGGCTGTCAATCACCCAGCAGGGGGGTTGTCCAGCCCAGACAACCACCTTGTCCAATCATGTCAAAGTGCGACTTGGGTTTCCTAGGATACCCTGTGCAGGGGGTGACTACACCCCTCCCTCACATTTAGCCCACATAGACACCCAGGCACCCTGAGGAGGGCTTCTAGGTAGAAGCCAGCCAAAAGACAGTGAACAAAGAAGGCAAACCTGGTTTGCCGCACAAAGTAAAGAAGGAGTTTAACAAAAAGAAATGACGAATAAACCGCACCGGAGCAAAATGAAAAAGGATTCGTCAAGCGGGTTTAAGTCTGAGGCTAACACAATAGCCTACAATATTACCACAGTTATATAACATAACCGCGGTAGAAATTTAACGTAGATACCACTGCCACCAGCCATGTCTAAATGTTAAAAGAGCGAAACAATGCTCTAGGAGGTACAGATAAAAAGAGTTAAGAGTTAACCCTTCCAGCACTCCATGTAAGATGGTGTGTACTGGATCTGTGGTTAAATTTGACTAAGTAAAGTTAATGGTAACTTTACCCTTTTCTGGGGGACGGTAGCCGCCTCAGAAATGGAGTCGGGGGGAGTCTGAACGACAACTCTGTGCCACTGCACAGAAGGTGCTGTGTGACACACACAAAGAGAGGGGCTACTGAAGTGGTGTGTACTCCACTGGTACTCCAGAGCCCACAATCACAAAAACAGGTCAAAACACATAGCAAAATACAAGTAAGAGTGGGGGAAAAGCTCACACTGTTACCAAGTGGAAAGAAACAACCCCAGAGATTTAGAAAAGCTGCTGAGGGACTCACTAGGTAAGGGAAATTAGCCATGAAATGAGAATTCTCCCTAACAAAAGCGACAACCATTGTAATGGGATGCTCAATGACATTGTACGTCGAGCACTAATTATTTGACATTCTAGAGAAACCAAAGGGCACATTGACATCTCAGAGAGCTTCAGCTTACGAAGTGATCATATCAAACCCATCGATTAAAATAGTCCGATGTAAGATAGTGAACCCAGCCATGTTTATAGCAGAGCCAGTCACTGAAGGAGAACCGATACATGACTGTGCAAATAACGAAGAATTCTATGATGAAATCCCAGGGTGAAAGAAAATGCCTTGGCAGGAGTAGAGATCGTCTTTATTGATGGGTCTTCTAGAATCGACCAAAGTGATGGGCAAAGATACACAGGCGTCGCTGTGGTGAAACACATAGCAAATGGAGAACTTTAAGTACTTGTTAGTGCGCGAATACCTTCTCAATACTCAGCACAGGCTGCAGAATTATTGGCGTTGATACTCGCCATTGAGAATCACGCAGACCAGGAAGTAACGGTGTACAGTGACTCTGCCCATGTGACGTCAACAGTGCACGCAGGTTTAGCGCGCTGGAAAAGGAGTGGCTACCTCTGAGCAGACGACACACCACACTTGTTGGACAGGCTGATTAAGGCACTACAGCTCCCAGTGGGCATAGCCGTCGTGAAAAGCGCCACCCACGCGAAAGGGACAGATTTTGTCTCACGCGGAAACCAAGCAGTAGACACGGAGCCAAGCGTATGGCATCCAAAAGTGAGGTGATTATGGAAGTGGAAGTCACCTGCATCAATGAAAGAATGATGGTTGCACGGACAACATCCAAAGCCTATAACAATCTTGGCCAAACGCAGTTAATGGAACTCCAAGGGAAGGCACCCCAGGAATCACGCAGACCAGGAAGTAACGGTGTACAGTGACTCTGCCCATGTGACATCAACAGTGCACGCAGGTTTAGCGCGCTGGAAAAGGAGTGGCTACCTCTGAGCAGACGACACACCACACTTGTTGGACAGGCTGATAAAGGCACTACAGCTCCCAGTGGGCATAGCCCTCGTGAAATGCGCCACCCACGCGAAAGGGACAGATTTTGTCTCACGCGAAACCAAGCAGCCGACACGGAGCCAAGCGTATGGCATCCAAAAGTGAGGTGATTATGGAAGTGGAAGTCACCTGCATCAATGAAAGAATGATGGTTGCACGGACAACATCCGAAGCCTATAACAATCTTGGCCAAACGCAGTTAATGGAACTCCAAGGGAAGGCACCCCAGGAAGAGAAAAACCTGTGGAAACGTTGAGGGTGTTCTTTAAATGCCTCTGACAGCTTGTGGCGACAAGACAGCACTGGTAAACCAGTAATGCCTGTAGCCCTACTAAAAATAGCGCTGGAGCAGTTACATTACCCGGTGAATATGACAAAGGAGAATCTAGCAGCAACGCTCGCGGAAGACTGGTTCATACCGAATTTAGCTGAGCATGTAGCATTCTTTATGGTGAACTGCATAATCTGCCAGCAATTCACCGCTGGGCACACATTAAAACTTATGATAGGAGTCATCCCCAGGCCAAATGGGCCTTTTCAGCACTTGCATGTTGATTACGTCAACATGATTCAAGTATGCAACGGGTACAGATACTTAATTGGTGTGGTGTGTCCATTCTCTAGATGGATAGATGCAGGTCCATGTACACACCCAAACGCTACCTTTGCGGCAACATTTTTAGTGAGGGAAGTGTTCCCAAGGTGGGGGGCATGTGAAGTCATGAGATCACATAATGGGGCCCACTTTGTTAATACAGTATTTGAACATATTAACTTGTGGCTTGGTATAAAGCACAAGTTCTCGTTGGCTTATCATCCACAAGGTAATGTAATCTGTGAGAAGCTCAAAGGCTGGTTGAAGGAGAGAATAACCAAGTTGAAGCTTACTCTAAAGAGGGGATGGTTTCACTGCCTTCCACTGGCACTGTATGCACTTCGGAACCAACCAGGCTCCGACCATCATCTTACACCACACGAGATAGCCACAGGAAGAAGAATGAGAACTCCCCTAACACCCTGAGATAGAGCTACAGGTGATGCCCAGTCAACAGGGGAGGTTTTAGGGTCTGAAATGCAAAGCTATCTGAACTGCATGACATCTTGCCTTACTGTAATTTCAGACTAGCTGCAGCGACGACGAAAAGGGTGCAGCGCAGCACAGGACACAGAAGGACACACTGCAACAGACCCAGCTCAAGGCATATGTGTTCTACTCGTCCTCCCTGGAGACGCCGTCTTCGTGAAATACCATACATGGAAAAGGTGGGACGAGCCAAGACTCAATGGTCCTTTTATCGTAGAGGACTGCACTCCATCCGCTGTGAAGCTACAGGGCAGGAGTGCATGGATTTTTCTCAGTGATATCAAACCCTACATCGGAGAAGGCCCCCTGCCTGCACCCCAATGAGAGGAATCAATGAGCGACGGCAAAGAACCACAGCACGTGCAGACGGGATCCATGATGAGGAAGAAGGACGCATGACCAGCAAAACATAAACAAGGAACTTTTTGCAAGATTGTGGCTTAACTTGGACAGTTCCTCTAAGCAAAAAAGGGGGAAAAGGACATAGAAACGGACACTCTGTGCATCCTAGTTGCAGGGTGAAGAAGAAAATTGCGCGTATAAGCCACAACATATTCTGTTGATTGGAACTTTGAACTGAGGCACACTTAAGCCTTGACCCTATTTGGAATCACTTATGGTGCCCCACAGTAGAGACGTCACAAGGGCCTAGTCACCTATTTCGATTTAGTACTAAAGTCATACCCGTCACTGGTAGGGAGGCTCACCAGTGTCACAGACTTTTTACAAGATCCTGAGAACAAAAAGACAATAAGACAACTCCTCACTGTCATTGCTGAACAACTCATCCTACTCCCTGAGTACAGTGAGAAAGAACCAAATGTTCCCAAAGCAAGTGGAACTAAATTAGCTTGTCAACACACTGTTCTTTCACATAATCGAAGACTGTCCAACTCTTATTGGAAGAACGACAGACACAATCACGTTTCTTTGAGACCCAGCAAACACTGAACATTTAAGCCATCTTTTAAATAAGATCGCCATTTTAGTCGCACTCCACGCGACGGGACAGTGCAGACATTGTTTACATCAAGGAAAAAACATATAATCTGAACCAAACAAGACAGGACAGATGTCCCTGTCCACAGAAGACAGCAGATTGGCGCACAATGTCCTTTTTCGCCTAGTCACTGACTTTCCAGAGGTTGACGTCCTCACCTTCATCAGAGATCCAGCTAATGTCACACAGATGGGAATGCTCCTGCATGGAATCATACTCCAAGTGGAACTTTCCAACCATCAGAGAGATTACCTGAGGAGATTCTAAGAAAGCTTTCCGCCGAGGGACAGATCGAGGAAGCAGAGTCAAGAACTTCATTTGTTATATTTGTTGTCATTTTTTCCCTATTTCTTCATACTGATCAGTGCATAATATGTCCTCAGGACTAAAGCAAATTCGAGGGGTGGATTGGGAGCTTACCTACTTTGAACATGTGTTAGTTTATTTGATTTTTTTCCCATAGTCTAGCAAAGGAACTGTATCCTGAAATAAAGGACAATTGTCACTCACAAGAGGGGGGACACTTGAGGAGTACCTGACACTCTTAAACACAGAACTCGAAAGACGATATTGGATAAAGGAATAATAACATTGACATTTGGCAAATGATCGAGATGGGGGTCCAGAGCAGCAACCTGGTCCTCCCACAAACAGAGAGGCACCCCCGCTTCTCTGGAAGAAAATGGTTCTGCCTGACTTATAAGGGCATAATGTACATATGCATTATATTCATTATTATTTTATTGTCATTAATGATCAGAACTGCATTCTTTATTGGTGCACGAAGCGTTCCAATTTCAGTGCACCCACCTGATGATACACGCATGAAACCCACAAAGACACCCAGACCT
Organism: Ambystoma mexicanum; assembly: GCF_040938575.1. Classification (NCBI taxonomy): domain Eukaryota; kingdom Metazoa; phylum Chordata; class Amphibia; order Caudata; family Ambystomatidae; genus Ambystoma; species Ambystoma mexicanum. The sequence continues at coordinate 1,185,425,050 of NC_090922.1, forward strand.
TATATAGTCATTCCAGTCGCTAGAAAATCTGATGGTAGAGTAAATGAACTTGAAATGAATGTGATTAATTATGATATACACACATTTATGGTAACAAATGAGCAGAAAAGCCAGAGACGGGTCGGCATGAAATGAATGAAGAAAAAACACTGACAACACACACACTGAATGCACACGAAACAGGCCTAGTATCAATGACCGCAGAACCACAAACGAAAGCAGCAGAGAAGATGAGACTGCCTGCCATAAAAACCTTCACAGAAGATAGTGCGAGAAAACAAGAAGAATTAACAGAAAGGCCAACAGAAGCAGTCATATCAGAAACTCTTGAGAAAACAAAAGCCAACTCGGAAAAACTCTCTACACTGACACAAATGATAGTAGACTTATTATTTCCGCACATAGCCAGAACGAGGAAACTACAAGAGGAAATGAAGAACAAAACGGCAGAGACTGTATCGACTAGCACACATGTCCTAACGCAAGGGAGAAGCACCAGGTCTACAAAACAGCCATATAGCGTACCGGTGACAGGCTGGTTGGCATGGGCATTTGCACGCAGCAGAGAAAAGATGCATGAGGACCAGGAAACAGCTGCCAGACTCCCATCCACTCAAATGGCACAGATGAAGAGTCCTGCACCATGGACCAGGATACCTGAGGATCCTCCAGCAAGAAAAAGCCATACAGAGGCATTCAGAGATGTAGTTATAGCAAACTACAGGAAAACCTTAAGAATCAAGAGAAGCAGGCATGTAGATGACAATGAACTAAACGACTACCTGGACAGCACAGCACATCTGGGAAAAAACATTTGGTATCAGCACATGAAAGAAGTTGGTAGACAAAATTCAGAAGGAGAATGCTTTGTTTGTGCACTTCTACTGTACAGCATGGGGATGTCCAAGATCTTTGTAGCTGTAGAAATCGATGTCCCGACAGCACATTGTCTCTGAAACATAGCAATGTGCAATACCAGAGGCCAGTTCATGGGAAGTGATGCCTCACTGATATGGGCAACTGAGACACCTTATCCCGATGAAGATGATTATGTTCAGGACATTAAGAAGAGAAACAGAGCTCATACTAGGAATCACGTGATCAGGTACGAGAAACCTGAAGTTAAAGGAGCAGAAATGGGACTGGCCACCAGGGGGCGCGTGGATGTGGTCTGACTTTGCGTGAGCTCTGCTACTTTGGGTCCCTAGGAGGGATTGAGCCCCCACCTTGACGACTAACCCAAGATTCTACACCGGTGTGCCGCCAGCTGAGGACCCCCCCTCCGGTCGGTCGAAAACCCGATCGAAAACGACCCCTGCAAACTTGAGATATACGTCCTTCAAAAAGACGTCACACATAACGGCTCCGCGGCCCGCCCGCATGGAACTGCACAACGGTCGGAGGCAGACCCTGGGCCTGACGAACGAAGAAAGCCTGAAAGAACCTGAACCCCGGCCACGGAATTCATACTCCCAACGACGTTCCTTGCCGCAAAGGGGACGTGACAGCCTCGGTCGAGTCAGCGGAGCTTCCAAAGAGCGTGATCAGACTAGGCCTTGAGACAGCGCTGACGGTAGGCCCATCCCATCTACCCCGTGAACAATGGGTGGTGCGCCATCACCACGCAGCGGCGGTTCGGACCTCTCTCGCCCCGAAGTTTTACCCCCGCACCTCGCACAAGAGGAAAACATCCCCAAAGCGTCGGCTGACCCGGACACTGCTTGAAGGGCACCCCGGGTGACCCATACGCATTACTGTGCCGCCCATACCCTGGGCATATCAACAAACGCACCACGGACACCCCTCCCAACACCTAACGAACTTCCCGAGACCACCGACGTCGGAGTGCAGAGGGTAGGGCCCCCGACCCAGGGGCGTGTGCCTCCTCTGTCCCCGACCCCATCTCCCCATCGAACAGCACTGGTGACACCACCGAACTTCGGGAGAACCAATGGACATAAGCGAGAAACTACCTACATTCTCCTACGTCGCGACTCCTGCAGAAAATTGTGACCATACCATGGCGCACCAAAATACCTCGGGGAATGAATCAGCAGCTACCAAAGGGGACATTGACGCCTTGCTGCATGAAATAAAGAATATGGGTGCCAGCATTGGCTCCAAAATTGACAAGATACTAGGGAGGAGATGCTCAAAGGGGTCGAGAACAATCAAGCGTCCATAGACACCCTGGAAGCACAACTCGACAAGCGGATGACCGAACTGGAGCAACGAGAGGAGAGCTTCAAACTCAAGCTTGATGACTTGGAAAACCGGGAGAGGCGGAACAACCTGAGGATTTTTGGAATCCCGGAACGAGAAGGGGAGACGGAGAGCGATCTGAAGAACACCCTGCATGACATCATCAAACTCTTAGTTGCCGATGACGCGGTTGATGAACCTAAGACAGAGAGGATACACAGAGCCGGGGGGCCTCCAGGCAGACCAAGATCTGTCCTTGCTCGATTTCACCACTTTCAGGACAAAACACGGATCCTCGAGAAAGCAAGAAGCAGCGATTCAATTACCCTCCAAGGATCCCAAATCTCGATATACCAGGACCTATCATCCATGACCCTGGCACTCCGACGCATGTGCGGGCCTATCACCAAACATCTGAAGGAAAAGAACATAAGATACAGGTGGGGATACCCCTTCTCTCTGTCCTTCGAATACAACGGAAACAAAATCAAGCTAAGCTCAGAGGGGGAGATCAAGGCGTACATCTCTGACCTCCTTGGGCCAAGCGCAGAGGAACACGATCAGCGAGACCCACATCGAGAAGAAAGAGGATGGCATATACAGGGCCCCAGAAGGAAACGTGTCAAGGGATCGAGGAAATTTCGGAGAGGTAATACCCCCCCAGGGGGAGAGAACCGATGAACTGCAACACTGGTAAGATGACATATATTCTAATACATATGTCCATGGCCTGAACTGTGTAAGGATGTATACACTCAAAAGAGACTCAGGCCATGTTAACGAAGGAGGGAGGTGAAAGGGGGCTCAATCAAGATTATGATGTTATAATAATCTCGGGGACCCGAAGTGACGGTCCCTAAAGGTGGTTCGATGCAGGACCAGTGTCTTTATCTGGGTCCGCACGGACGCCGTCAATGTGGGAAGGGTGGAGGGTGGGGGGGGCGGGCAGACAAGAAATGTACAGAGGATGAAGCATTATTGGCAATACAAAGGATCACTCAAGATGACGTGAGTCCTTATGAACAATATATCTACTTGACACTGGTCACGAATCCACAACCAAAATACTCTGATAATGGCACCAATTGAAGAGCTGAAGGGTAGGGAGTCCCTAAGGATAGGAACACTTAACGTGAAAGGCCTCAACTCGCCGACCAAGAGATCGCTAGTGGCAAGGGAATTCCATAGATGTCAAATAGATATTCTCCTTCTACAAGAGACAACGTTTGCCAAGGGGGAGGAGACAGGCATACTGGGAAAAAGAGGGGGAAAAGAATTTTTGGACTCGGGCCCACTCAGGAAGGGAGGAGCTGGAATCCTGATCAAGAAAGGAATCAATCTCGAAGTAGATAAGACCTGGTCCGATGTAAGCGGGCGTGCCCTCCTGATATCTGGGACAATCGCAAAGGTTAAAGTAACAGTCGTAGTAATATACTCTCCCAACGCAGGACAAGCCAAGTTCCTAGAAAAGACAATACCCAAAATAATGTTAGAAGCATCCGGCCAAGTTGTTCTCGGAGGAGACTTTAATCAATGGGCAGACCCGACCAAAGACTGGGAACCAGGCAACCCCGAGATAAGAAACCAAACGAGAAGTGATCGCACTGGGCTTTCAGACATAATGGAGATATATGACCTGCAAGATGTGTGGAGAATTAAACATCCTAATGAAAGAGGCTACACATTTTACTCCAATCCGCACAAAACATTCACCAGGATTGATTACTTGTACCTCACCAAGGACCTCCTTGACACCACAACGCTATCATAAATAATCCGATAACATGGTCAGACCATGACATGGTCCTGTCAGATATAAGATGGGCAGACTTACCTGTTACAGGAGGGAAGTGGCGCTGTAATGAAAGCCTGCTGCAAGATACAGTATTTAATTGAAATGGCAACTGAAATTGAGGAATACTTCAAATTAAACAACAATGGGGAAGTCTCCAAGCAGACAATATGGGAGGCGGGTAAAGCCACCTGGAGAGGCATCCATATACGAGAAGGATCTACCAAAAAAAGAGAGAGAAAGATCATTGAGCACAGACTTACGTCTGAAATATGCCAACTGGAAAGCGAGAACAGGGAACACCTGGGCATGGACGGCGACAACATCAACATAGCACAACGTAAAAGGGAAGAACTAAGACTATTGGAGCACGAACAAATTGTGCGCAAACTTCGATTCCTCAAACAGAAATTCTATGAGAAGGGGGACAAGGCCGATGCACTATTGGCAGCCAGACTCAGAGAACAAAGGGCGGAGCGTAAAGTGAAAGAGATAGTTGAAGAAACCCCTACGAACCCCCCAACCCTCCACACTATCCCAGAGAGTTTTGCCAACTTCTACGAGGTGTTGTACACCTCAGAAGTGACTCCAGGACAATCATATACAGATCACTATCTCTCCCAGATAGACATGCACAAAATCTCGTACCCTGAAACTAAACTCTTAGAATCCCTGATATCCGAACCTGAGGTCAAAGAGGCAATTAAAAGACTAACTGTAGGCAAATCCCCCGGAGAGGACGGCTATACCGCTGGGTTTTATAAAACCTTCAGCGACCAACTAACACCATTCTTGACGGAGCTCTTTAACGAGATATTAGAAACAGGGACAGCCCCCGACTCCTTTACGAAGGCGCTCATAACAGTGATCCCAAAGGAGGGAAGGAACCCCAAACATTGTGGTTCATACCGCCCAATTTCATTGCTCAACTTAGATGCCAAAATGTACACCAGGGTACTAGCCGCCTGATTGGAAGTACTGATCCCTCACCTCATACACAATTATCAAGTTGGATTTATATTGGGTAGGCAAGGGGCGGACATCATGCGCAAAACTCTCCATCTCATCCACTCATCACCAGAACTACCAGGTGACCCTGCCCTACTGTCAATAGACGCAGAAAAAGCCTTTGATAGAGTGGAGTGGGAATTCCTGAGGGCAGTCCTTCGAAAGGTGGGGATAGGGCCGAGATTTAGGAAAGGAATACAAGCAGTATACACATCTCCAAAGGCATCTATCTCTGTTAATGGGGACTATTCCAGATGGTTTGATATGGGACGTGGTACTAGACAGGGGTGCCCCCTCTCTGCAATACTTTTTGCGCTCTCCCTAGAATCCCTGGCCCAAAAGATACGATCCGACTCCAGAATAGAAGGCATGCAATTGGGAACGAAAGAATATAAGCTAGCACTCTATGCTAATGACATACTTTTACACATTACCAACCCCTCTGTATCTGTCCCTCATGCTCTCCAACTATTAGAAGAATATGGCAAACTCTCTGGGTTTAAGGTGAACAAGACTAAATCAATATTGTTCCCTTTGCAAGGAACGAAAGAGGAAAACGAAAGCAAGTTCTTGCCCTTAGGCCTCAAACTCGAACACTCTGAGTTTAAATACTTAGGCATCCAGATCACTAAAAACATAACAGAACTATACGAAGCTAACTTCCCTCCCCTCCTCCAGAGCTTCTTGGCCGATCTGAATAGATGGGACAAACTCACGATCTCGTGATTAGGGTGGATTAACGCCATTAAAATGCTATGCCTCCCCCGATTCCTGTACCCTTTCCAGATGTTACCTATCGAGATACCAAATGCATTTGTTGAAGAGGCCAAAAAACGTATGCTTAGGTTCCTCTGGCAGGGAAAGAAGGCGAGGATTGCATACGACACTCTGACGCTTTCCAAAGACAAAGGAGGAGTAGGTCTCCCTGACCTGCGAGCATACTACAAAGCCTCACAACTACGTATCCTTATCCCACACCTACGTGATCACAACCACCTCCAATGGGTCCACATGGACAATCATTACTTCTCGCCAGCCACTGTGTCAGAATGGCTATAGACCCCTCACAAAAGAATACAACGGAAAATTAAGGGCCACCCGATACTGAGTACCATCTGGAACATCTGGCAACCAAGCAAAGCAATGAACAAGATCACCACTTGGCCGTCCCCACTTAGCCACTTATGGTCCCCTGGCATAAACGATCACATACCCGAAGTAGGAAGATTCCAATCCTGGTACGAGGCAGGATTCAAAGGGTAGGGCAACTCCAGAAGAAGGACAACTTCATAACCCTTCCAGACCTAACTGAAGCCCTAGGGATAGGCCCATTGTCCACCTTCCAATACATCTAGATAAAAGGAGTCCTCACAAAATCTGCATGGAAGGGAAAGCTGCAGAGAGAACTCACCCCATTCGAACAACTTTTGGATTCTAAGTCTGAAATGAAAGGTTTGATATCTGCAATGTACAAAGAACTTATCAAAGCAGGCACCAGGTCCACCGAACATCTCAGAAGCAGATGGGGGAGAGACTTAGGAGAGGAGATAGATCCAGAACAATGGGAAATGATGTGCAGAAACGCATCCAAAACATCCTTATCCAGTCAATATAAATCACACCCCATTAAACTCCTACATAGATGGCAATACGGCCCACTCAAACTGTCCAAGATGTTTCAGACTCTGAGCCCGAGATGTTGGCGAGAATGTGGAGAAACAGCCGACTATTGGCACATGTGGTGGAGCTGCACACGCATTAAGGTATTCTGGGAGGAAGTCCTGGCATGGATCAAAGACATAAACGGCATACAAAGAGACGTTAATCCACGTTTGGTTCTCTTCGGAATGGAAAAAGACGAGGATGAATGGACTAGACTCAGGGGTCTTGCCCCACACCTATTACTAGCAGCCCGTGCACTGCTAGTAACAAAATGGAAATCCAAAAAGGTTCCAAGTAAGAAGGAATGGATCTATTTGTCAACCAACATTTATCCAATGGAATTGATCACGGCATCCCTACACAACAAAGCGTCGCAATGCGAGATCTTATGGTCAGAATTTCGAGGCAAACACCTCTCAGAGACGACGGACTCCCAACCCGAGGACACTACAGGATCTTAATTGAACCAAGAATCTCAAAAACTCTCAATACAGGACAGTTATGACCCAAGAATCAAAGAAACCTCACAATAGTGAACCGAACATTACCCGCTATGAACATGTCAACAGAGAAAAGATGCCGCAATGATGTCTGCCCAACCATGGGGAGGGAGGTGGGTGGGTATGGGGTATGTTATAATGACTGTTACTACTAGAGATCGGAAACAAACACAAGGACGATCAATTGTATAAGGAGACTCTAGTTTTGTTCTTTTGATGTAACCATATGCTAACAGCATTGTAACAAGTGAAATGCTCAAATCTTTTGTTAATCTTTTGTTTCTCTTTTAATTTTTGTTTCAAAATCAATAAAACCAAATAATAAAAAAAAGGAGCAGGAATAAGATGGGAAGTAAACCTGAGACTAAATGTCCAAGGAATAACTCCAGAAGAAGCTCAAGTTTGGAAAAACAGAGGCCAAATACAGATTTGGAGAACTGTGCTTTCACCAAATGGATGGGAAGAAGGAGTAGTGATCTGCCGAGCATGGACGGTCCTTGGTGCCTGCAAGGAAGCAATTGAGAACTCACAAAGACTCTGCATACCAGTATGGCTAAAACTTGCAAAATTACTAATATGAACATGGGTCGAAGACAGAGGAGGACCCTTGCAGATAGTGCCGCTCGAAAGCCCGAATTTGTGCTTCAGGAACAATGGCACAAGGAAGATGGGAGAGAATCAGAACTGCGGACGAATTTTTGAGGCTCCAGGAATGACTCATGGGACTGCAGTAATTATGGATCATTATTGGGCATGCGGATCCAAAGCATACATCAGACTGCCGAAAAATTAGGGAGCCATATGCACAATAGTGAATGTCCACGTTCCAGCACTGGTAATCCCGAAATGTGACCTGAATATTGACAGTTTCCTGAAAGCAGATGCTCACCTGAGGAAAAAGAGATCTGTGGAACTGCTGACGCGAATGAAAAGAGAACATTATTTCTCTGCTAAATCAGAAGAATCCTTTCATGCAATCCTATATGAACACAGGCTGTTCAGCCTCACCTCATCAGTGTTCACAATGATTTTCGTGCCAAGAATCCAAGTTGGAGTAAACACTAAATGGTTGCAGATAACCAGATGGGAGTTATCGCAGACCATCAACACGACCATAAAAGGATTTAATGCGAGTAAAGAAGAGTTAAGAGCAATTCGACTGATGATTCTCCAGAACAGATATGTCCTTGACATGATCACAGCTATGGATGGAGGAGTTTGTGCAAAAATTGGAGAATCATGTTGCACATTTATACCATCTCACGACGAGGAAAATGGAACTCTAACAGAAGCCATAGGTATGCTGACGAAGCTACAGAATCAGATGATCAATGAAACCGATGAAGTTGACAATGACAGCTGGTTTGGATCACTATTCTCGTGGGTTACACAATGGATGGCAGATGCATTCAAGTTCCTGGGAGACCTGCTAGTGATGATATTCCTAGGATTTTGTGTCATCAGGATAATAATTTCGCAATGCCAGAAAACTGCAAAGAAAGTCATAGGGATGAAGATCATGATTGATGTCAAGCCAGGATGGAGACCTAGAGATCTAACTGATGATGAAATAAGAGACTTTGTGAAGACCTGCGAGCATGCGCAAGAAGGTACAAAGTTTCTTTACCCCAGGAAACACAGAAATTGTGAAGAAAAATGGATTTACTGCAGTCCAAATGGACAATGTCAGCTGATGACATGGAACAAAGACGAACATGTAAGGACAGCAGGAAGCCTGAGAGGAGTGATAAAAATATGGACTCCAAAGAGACACTTCTTCAAACCATCATGTACAAACCAGGTAAGATGAATCAAAAGGGGGAAGTGGAAGTGGTCGATGAACCAACCAGAGGGGGGAGTGTAGAGGAGGTCCCAAATAAAGCCTGCACTGCAGCTTCCCATTTTGAAGTACAAGGAACGTTCACACCAAGATATGTGACGTATGATGAGAAAATAAACCAGCAGAGAGCCACAGTAGGGCTCTGCCCAGTGACTATCAGGAGAACAACACCTGTTGAAGTACCGATACCTAGAAAACCATGGACAGTAAGGTATCCATTGAGAAAACCCTACTAGCAAACCAGACGAAATGAAGATAGCCTAAACACTGTCCTGGAAGAAACTCAAAAGGCCTTAATTGAAGATGAATGGTGACGTCACAAAGACCCAGACAGACTTGCAGATGGAATATGAGACGACCCAAAGATGACACACAGAGATGAAAGGCCATGAATAAGGATATTGTGAACCTAGAAGGAGAGACATTGTTGAAATATAAAGTAACAAGCTGTAAAGCAGGATGAAGTCATTCAAACCAGCTAACGCCTGTACATATGCTTGAAACTGCAAGAAAGCTAAGGAAACAGTGCGGCTTGCTATGCTTAGTAGAAGAGAGACCGCGGCAAGCGCCAACTATGCATATCTACCTCACCGAAGCACACTATACAAGTGCAAGTCGACTTTACACAAAAGCAGAATTAACCCAGGTTACTAGAGGTTAAACAGGACAGGATTCATATTCCAGCTAAAACGAGAAGAGATGTCTGAATCAAAACTCAGCAGAGGCAACGTGAGACAGGAAGAGCCAAGGTCAGACCAATAGAAGGAGCGAACAGTAGCTTTGCGGAATCGAAACTTAAGAAGAGAACAGCCTATCTCAGGAAGGCTGAGATAAGGAGGCTCGGGCAGGTGGCAAGCCGAATAAGAATTAAATGCACAAATTGAAGGAAACAAGGCAGATTCACGGTGTAAGCAGCACGTGACCACCCGAGCAAGAAGAAGCACGGGTTCACACCATCGCCTGGCTGTCGCCCAGACATCGATATCATATTTTTTTCTGACAAGAAGATACAGTTTCGAGGCCAACCACAGCCAGCTAATTCACACATAGCCACTAAAGTAATGATTGATTGAAGGGAGGCCGGGTGAATCTTGGGGCATCATGCACCTGGCGGACCATTCTGCATGCTGCTAAATTAAGTGGAGATTTATGCATGGGGTTGAAGCCAACCCAATCACAATGGACCAAATAATCTAGGGTCCTATAGATAGTAGAACCAATGGGACGTCGTAATCTTAGTGACCTCTACAAGAGTAATGTTAGAAGGAAGGGCGTAGACGCCCACCTGATAGTGTTTATCCAATACTCTCACTCCGTTACCATATACAGATATAGTACCTTTTCCTAACCAATAGAATTGCATGGAATTGCATGTTAACTTTTGAGTGTTATACGTCAATGACGAGTTTTGGGTATAAATGTTACTGTTTGTATGAAGTTTGAGGGAGTTGAAGAGAGACGGACTATCCTATCATTGTTGATTTCCATGTTTCCCCGTTTTTTGTACTTGTCATTAAACTGACTCCCCTTTGCCAAACCATTGAGTTGTCCTTATTGATTGGTGTTGGAGTAATATACCTGCACCCCCATCCATCTCGAAGGTGCATCTATCTCGTCTTAAAGTACTGCGGAGCAAACCCCGACTCTATGGGCCGGCCGGGGGTCCCCCCAGTACACAGGAAGAGCAGGCATGTGTTTTTTCTTTCTAAGTGTGAATGTGTTCAGCGCGCGGTTTATCAGATTCTAACGTATGGCTTTCCAGGGCACATATATACAGACTCATTTGGCGGTTTTCTTCTTGAGACCTGCTGTACTCTGAAATCAATATGTGCCAATACACATACATCCCCATCACCTGTTACATTTTATCACAATGAATCCCCCAAGACTGACAGATCACGCACATCCAGGGCGACGCAGCACAGCACCTGTTCCATTTTATCACATTGCTTTGGACAGCGTTACAGAACACGTATATCTGCAGCGAGGCAGGACCTGTCTAGAATTTATCACAAGGAATAACACAAGGTTGACAGAACATGGTGGTGTGCTAACATGTGTTCCTATGCACCACCTTGAAACAGATGTTTATTTTTATTTTTTTCACTGGCACAAGACCCCATTTGTAAAAAATTCCAACAATGTATTCTTTAGCTCAAAAACATTACATCATACCCTTGTTTCACAGCTGTGAGCCAGATCTGCAACAGCATTACGTAGCCCCATATTTCACAGCTGGCTCCTAACATGGCGTGCGCTGGTATAAATACGAGCAGAGCGTGGTTGACACAGCTGCCGCAGGAACTTGCCTTGCAACAACACTGCGAGCAAGGTCTCTGCTAAAGATGTTCCCCGCTACGGCATAAGGACAACAGAGCCAGGCCTTATAAAAGAACAGATGTGTAGCGTTCACATGCCAGACTCAGCACTTAGCAACCCTTTGCCACATTACAGTTGGGTGTTTTTTTAATTATGTTTTATTATTTATTTATGCAGATTCTCTAAAAACTCGGTATAAATATTAGGATGTATATTACACTTCTTATTACAAGGAAACACAAAATCTAGCACAGCTCAATACTAACCAGGCTCTTTTAAACCCTAACACCACCAACCGTTACACATTTTTGAATATGTGTTCAATCACTGTATAGTTTGTCCTCCAGCCCAGCCATAATGTCACATCCAACAAGATAGCCAAGTCTTCAAGAGTGCTGTATACCTCTGTCTGGTTCTCCTTCTGTATATATACCCTTTACGCCACCCACAAGGGTGACACCATGCTTGCATCATCTCCACAGCACCCTGGCGCACCTTGACACATTTCAGATTCAAAAGTGCGCTACCTACATCACACCTCCCTCCAAAAGCATCACAGGTTAATGCCTGCATCATCTCCACAGCGCCCTGTCACACTGTGGATCCTATGACACGCTTCTGGGTCTTGGGGGCATGCACATAATTTCCACATTATGACGTCACCCCATGAACAGGGGCCACATGGCTTCACATAGATTACTATTGGGTCAAACTGCTGATGTCACTTACCCACACCCGGGAGGGGGGACTGCCGGATGGATGCCACTTCTGGGGTGGGACTTTTGGCAGGGCAGGACTTCTGGGTGCCCCCAGCATGTCACATCCTGGAAAGAACTTCCGGCAGGACTACTGGGGGACACCCATGATGTTCCGGGATAAGCCTTCCGGTGGGGCAAAACCTCTGGGTCACCTGCATGATGTCACTGCCAGAGTGGGACATCTGGTAGGGCGGTACTTCCAGGTTAATGGGGCATTCCCACCTGTCAAATTTAACTTAAGGACAAAAGGGATCATCCACCTCTACTGCCCTACCCGTGGTTAATATTGAGTTAAAAAGATTAGTAAAGTGTGGCAACAACTCCTGATGAAACGTTTTATAGAAGCGATTGGGGAAACCATGTGGGCCCAGGGTTTTATTACAGGGGAGCGCCTTTATTACTATATCCATTTCTTACATGCTAATCAACAGTTCGAGTTCCTCTCTCTGTTTGGTTTGATTTTTGGTAAATTAAATACTGGGCTTGTGCTACAGGGTCTAGCGGTTTGTCCACAGTGAGTCTATCGAAATAGGGTTGGATGATCTCCATGTTCTCTTCTGGAGTGCTTGTTACGCTCACCTGGCTCCCACAGAGGCGTCGATCTGAACTGGACAGCTGCAGTCTCCACCAATGTGACGCGTAGGGCCGAGATGACGGACTGGACTGGCCCACCTAGCTTTGTTTGCTTGGCCCGTAGGAATATTCTTCTGCAAATGGAGAAAGGGAATTAACCACCCGTGGAGTTGAGTGTAAATCCCCCACCCTCGCTGTTCCCCCCACTGATCACCTTTGATGTCCCCTCTTATAGTCTCACCTGATGGTTTGAAAAGATGAGCTCTCCATCCTGCATTGAGCGCAGGGGCGCGTTGATAACCAGTTGCTTCACTGGCTCGAAGGAATTGGTGAGTTCCAGAACAATATTGACTCCGAAAAGTATGTAGTTCGTAAGAGTTCAAATGCCTGACTTTCACTCTTGTCCGATTCCTTGCAGATTGCAGGTTGATCCTAGTGAAGAGTTCCTCGTGGCAACTGGTAATATTCTGGTAAGGATTTGTATTTCCAACACAGTTCGATAAATAATGTCAATATGTAACCTGTTGCTTTCACCCTTATTCAGGCGCTGAGAGAAAGTATGAAGTCTCGGGGAATAATACCTCCGGCAGTAAAATCAGGTAAGTCTATTGTGGTGAGGAGGGTTCCCCTTGATAGTCCCTTTGTTTCACCTTGCTGTCCTTTTGTTTCCCCTTAGGGGCCGGGGTTCGGCGAAGATGCAGTGGAAGCTGTGCCGACACGTGACGAGGATTAGTACCCCTGGTGGTAAAATCAGGTAAGTCTATGGGGGGGTAACTAATATTCCTCTGTGTATTCCCTTGGTTCACCTTGCTGTTCTTGTCTACTCCTTAGGTGCCGGAATGCAGCGGGAACATACAGGAGGATGCGGTGAAATGTGAAGATGCTGCGAAGGCCGGTGAGTTCCGTGCGGCGCTGCAGCAGGCGAGGCGACGCGCATAAAATAACGTCTTTCTTCCAGCTCAAAGGCGCGATGGATCAGGAATTAAGGTAAGGATCAAAGGTATTGCTCTTGTTCTAACCTTTTCTCCTTCTTTCTCCCTTTTTTCTAGGAGCTCCAAACTAAAGGAGGACGTGGCAGAAGACTGGATGCAGACTTGCAGGCACGGTGAGCGTTACGCTGCTGGATGCAGAATAACGCGAAGCATGTGCTGCTCTTCGGGCATGGTTTAAATAGCCTCCAAAGTAGTCCCAGGTAAGTATTCCTCCCCAGCCCCACACGAGTAAAAAAATAGTCCCTAGGTAAAATAGTCCCTTCCAAGCCGCATTTGGCTTGGTGCTCTTGCAGCATGGTCTGCATCAGGTAAGCCTGCAGCATGGTCTGCATCAGGTAGGTTCTACTCTATGAGACTGGCGCCATAGGCGCCAAGACTGACTCTCCATATGAGCCTGGTGCCATAGGCGCCTGGACCGCACGCAAACAGCCTCTAGCAGGGGTTTTTGGGCTTGCTCAAAATAACTTGATGCCTGCTTCCGGGGTTGCTGGACCTGGTCTGGGTCCCCAGGGGTAGGCATAATGACAGTGCTTTTAACCATCTTCCCAAGTGTCTTTTAGACCTGTTATGTAATTTCTAGCCTTAGGTTTCCGCAGCTTTGCCAACAGTAGATGATACGCCTTATTCCCTTTTGGATAGAATGTTTGCTTAGTGGTTAGGATGGCTTGTGCTAATTGGTCAGCCAGATGGATTTCTAATTGTTTCCTTGCCATTTTAGGTCTGTCATTGTCTTAGAATTAGGCTGTTTATGCTTGTCTTTGCATTCTCCGACTTGGTTTTCCTACTCTATCCAGTGTGCTTCTTCGTCTTTCAGGTACTTCGTTGTTTTACTAATAAGTGCCCCCCTAAAAACCCAGCATCCCATAAGGTCTCCCATCGCACCTCCCCTGTTATGTTGACTTTAAAATAGTTAGCTATCACCTCAGATATTTCCCGCCCGATTAACGGGTCTGCCTGTTAATGATAGTGGAAGAATATTCCATTTGATCATGTCATTATTCATTTTGTGTATAGCAGGCAGGTAGTTAAGTTATATTTGTGCAGCTAAGTTTGCACTCACCTGCACCCCTAAGTATTTGATTGCTTGTATTTGCAGCCTGAAAGGGGCAACTCCTCCTGGATCCCAGGGTATGTCTGCCCTCAATGGCAATGCCTCCGATTTGTTTGAATTGATTTTGTACCCTGCTACTGAGCCAAATTCTTCCATGAGTGAGCATAAGCTTAGGAGATAAGAGGAGCACTCACTGATGTACAAGAGTACATTATCTGCATACAAAGATATAGAATTTCCTATTCCTGCCCTGACGATACCCCTCATGTCCTCTTCTTCCCTAAGAGCAAGTGGTCCTACATCCATTGCATATAATAACGGCAATAGAGTGCAACCCTGATGTATAACACAAATAGTCAGAATGTAGGAGACATGCAACCATTCATAACCACTGGCTCTAGGGAGGTGATATAATAGTTTGACTAGCTGAATAAAGATTCCCTTAATGTCTAATATACGACGGACCATAAACATGCAGTCCCATCATACGTTGTCAACTGCTTTTCCGGTAACAAGGGATATGATGAGGTCCTCAACCTCATGGTGGCCTGCAATTACGTGTAGTAGGCTTCTCATGTTATCGGAGGAGTGCCTATTGAGTATAAAGCCTGTCTAGTCCTGATTGATAAGGTGAGGTAGTATGAGCATTAGTTGTTTCCTTAAGCATTTGGCTAATATCTTTGCATCCGAATTGATCAGTGAGATGGACCTGTAGAAGCTACACTCAGCGGAGTCTCTTCCGGGCTTGTGAAACACCACAATATTCGCCATTAGCATAGAGCTGGGGATATGCCCCGCTTCACAGGCCTGCGAGAACACCATAGTCAATCTGGGAGCTACATTGTCATTTAGTGTTTTGTAAAGATTGTGAGGGGGCAGAAATGAGAAACAGCACAAAGTTGTTGTATTCTTAAGAAAATACATTTTTATTAAATAAAAATGGGTTGGAAAATGCCTCTCTAGCCCTATTCTAAAGAGGAACATACCTACCTAGAAAGTAAAACTAAGGATCTGTCTGTGTCAGGATGTCATTAATTGAAAAGCCATGCTTGTATCCAAAACAACCTATCCTGACCCTCACATTTATAAACAAACAACAAAAGACTAAAGGAAATATCTTTAACTTGATGTTAGAAAAAGTGTTCAAACCAAAGGTTTAAGAATGACTTCAACAACACTGTTCTCCAAGGGAAAGACCTTAGGATCCAGAAGATGGCCCCCTCCCCAGGATTCTTAAACACAATGGCAAAATATCTCTTTAGCTAACAGTTCCTTTGTGTCTTTAATTGACTCACAAAGTTCTTGTTCCACTAAACAGTTCTGTTCAAGCAAATAATTTTGTAACAGTCTTTCTGTAAAGGTTCTTGTATCTCAGCAGATTACCTGATATACTTCCCTGCCAGGAATCTTTGTACAATGTTCAGCTGTCTGGTGTACCCGCCTGCCAGGACTTCTCTTTAGGATTCTCGGATCCCCTGGTGTACCGTCCAGTCAGGAATATTTGTACAACTTCAACTGCCTGGTATACTGGCCTGCCAGGACTTCTTAAGTGCTTCACAGTTCCTTGATATGCCAAAATAGCATATAACATGTGGTGCTTGGTATATCTATCTTTGGCAATATTTTACTTAAATATAATTGCTCAATCTTCTTCCCCACATTGGCATCTCATGCATCTGTATTTGATTGGGGTTTGCCTTTATACTTTGTCTTGTCTTCATTCAAACATGCTTCTTATTGAATCTTGCCTTTATACTTTGCATTGGCTGCATTCAAACAAACGATGCCTTTGTGTATTTTCAGCATCAAACATTCTTCTTATTGTGTGTTGAATTTGTACTTTGCTTGACTGCATTCAAACAATCTTTGCCTTCGTAGATTTTCTGCATTACCACTCTTCTACCATTCAATCACTCATTGGCTCAGTTGTCGGAATGCCTCGGGGTGCCCACCTGCTTTGGGTAGACTCACCGGTCTTTTCCAGCATCTCAGATGTTGTTCGCGCCTCTGCCTTATGGCTCCTTCTTCTGCCTTCCAGTTTGGAGTGTGTAGACGCTTCTCCAGTATCCAGTGCGGCTCTGCGGTCACCTGCCAGCTTTCCCTCATGGACATGATTGAAGACTGCTGTCTCGTCAAGCGCCGTGACCTACAGGGGCCTATGCACTGCTCCCGACTTCTCCACCGCCTTCCTCGCTTGCGGCTACTTACTCCCTGTCCCGGTAGCCTTCTCTGTTTCGCCAGCTCTCTTAGTGTGCCTCGTGTGTGCCTAAAAAGCTTTGGGTGGATGGCAATATATCCTTCTCCACCGCTTGCTGCACCTCTCACCTCCATAATGCGGTTGCCTTTTTTATATGTGTCACTAGTTGCAGGTTTGGAAAAACAACCAGTCTGCATGTTGAATTTCGAGCTCCTGGCACTTTGTACAAACTCCCTTGTCCTCCTCCTCGTCTCAGTACTTGAGTGGTTATGGGAGTTGAAGTCCATAACTTTCTTTGGACTTTTAACTCCTGGGTGGTTTTTCTCACATATGTCATAAACAGGCACATCAAGAACAAAAGGTCTTATGGACGTTTGAGTGAAAGGTAGGTGCCTGACTATAATGACAATAGGCCATTAAGAACTTGGGTATCAGAGGGTCTTCCTCATAGAAAAAGGGGGAACACTTTGACTCCTCCAATGAAGTAATGACATCTGCCCGGTAGTTGTCTCCTCCCATGTGATCCTCCCTCATATAACCACCCCAGGGGTCAGGATCAGGTAACCGATGCCGTCCCCTGGCCACATGGGAGGAGGTCACCTCTGGGGAATCTGTGGTGGCTCCATTGGATTCATCACAAGATCTACCGGGAGGCCATGCGATCCTGCCTCTTTGCCCCCGGGTAGGATCACGATAGCTCCAGTCACTTCCGCTTCCGTAATGGAAGCGTTCAAAACTATCAACGCCTCTGACATGGCCATTGGAATCTGTTTGTGCTGCTGAAAGGAGTGTATCGATCTACATTCCTTTTAGCTGGAGCAGTGTACAGTGGCCTAGAGTATTCTGCAAATCGTTTATTTATAGCACTGTGGCCTGTCAGTGTCTCCCCCCTCATCTCAGATGCGTTCTATTATTTGTGTTTGTTGCTGGCATTTCAGTGTGTAAGCTTCAGCCTAAGGGGCATATCGCCCTCCTCAAAAAAATATTTGAGACCGCGAGCAAAAAAAACTCTGAGCACACGCTGTAGTGATGTTCTTAATGTCCGATCTCAACTTCTGTTGTTTGATAAGTACAGAGGGGTCTTTGGTCCTCTTATGTGTTAACTCTGCCATCCATAGTTCTGTCGTAAAACTTAATTCTTGGGTCCATTGCTCAAGTTTATATGAGCAGCACCCTCTTAAAAAGGCTTTGCGCATCCCAACATCTGAGCGAGTTGTACTCATCACAGAAATTGTCTCATTTTTCAATCAGATGTTCTGTAAAGTCTGGATATTGTAGTGTAGTGAGATTAAGCCTCCCGGGAGGAGTCTGTATAGGCTCATTCAGAAAAGCTACTCTCATTAATACAGGGGCATGGTCAGATCGTGTCATAGGGAGAATGTCACACCGATAAATCAGGGGCTGACACTGGCTGGGAGCAGCCAATAACCAAGTCTAGCATAGCTACGGTGATGGTGTGAGTAATACATGAAGTCCTTTTGGGATGGGTGTAGTGTCCTCCACACGTCAATTAAGAGTAGATCTTCCATCTGGGGTAGCAATGTTTTGTTCTTGCGGGGTACATGTAGGGATGTAGGTGCATTGGATTATCTGTCCAGTAAGTGGGACATTGCAATGTTAATGTCCCCCCTACAAAAGATAGTTGCCCCATAAAGTGTGCACAGATTGTAAATACTTGTGTAAAGAAACCGGCATTGTCATCTGTTGGGCCATATATGTTAAGAAGTGTAATAACAGAGTTCCACTCACCAAGATATACCGCCCCTCTTGATCTGACACAGTGTCAAGGACTATAAGTGGGACCCTCTTCTGGTGGAGAATGGACCCCCCCTTTTCATATGATATGGTGCATGGAACGCCTGCTCTATCAATCCCTTGCATAATTTAGCTGACTCTAACTTATCCAAATGTGTCTCTTGTAAGAATATTATGTCCCTGTGATTATCCATCATATTGTTAGAAAGTCAGCGTTGTTTGATAAGGTCTCCCAATCGTTGTAAATTCAGTGTTATACAGGTAAGAGTAACCATCCTGGGTTAGGTATAAGGGCCATATTGCTTTGTTGCATACCTGTTAGAATTACTTGCAGCCATTCCATAGTATACATGTAAATGTGTAGCAGTCCACAGGGGTGTGAATGTGGAATGATTCTCTTCAGCCCGTGATATGTCACGTGTACCCCATGGATACTCTCCCACAAACATCCCGAAATAAGATTACCTGCCTAAATCTTAGCATACATAGATCCTGCAAGATAAACCCAGCTTGAGCTACACAGTGAGAAAAAAACCCATTAAACATTGAGGTCTTATAGTAGGACCTCAATAAGAAAATTAGATTAGCGTAAATGTAGATGAACTCAGAAAAATAACCTTTGTTACAGTGGGGAAAGCAAGACGTGTGGCCTTCTCAATAAGTGATTCCACATTTATCGCTCTGGCGGAACGTGCAGCCTTGGTTTGATGGGCCATCTCTGCCAATTAGTTCCAGGGTTGTTCACTGGATGCCTAGAGGCTGGTCAATTCAGTGGCAGATGTGGTATTGATCGATCTACGTTACTAGGTTTGGAAGTCAGAGCCTCAGCTTAGTTTTTGAGAGTTGTCCCACTGGGTGGACAGATTCCCCAGTCAGTCAACACTGTATACCGTCTGGTATGGAATCAGCATCGACTATATCATGTTGTTGTAAAAATTGCCAGGCATTCCTGGGGACTCCAACAAGTGCCATTGTTGTTGGTGCTGGAAGCACCAGACTGCTGGGAATTTGAGATAGTAGCAACATTATGTTCCCTTAAGGGCCTCACACAGTGGGTTGAACTCCTTGTGTCATCTGGACACTTCCACAGAGAAATCATTAAACAGACGTATGGTTGCCCATTCTTAACTGTTGACTGCTTCCGGTACCTGCAAGCTTGTGTCTAAAGTTCACGAACCTCACTGTTAATATTCTTGGCCTCTCACCTTTATTGGGTTTGGGTATCAGTGCCCTGGGGGACCTCTTAATGATTTAGCCATGTGCATTTGGGAGTTTTAGGTCCCCCTGTAGCACAGTGTAAAGGAAGCTCAGATCCCTCTACATTATCAGGGATGCCTCCCAGGCATAGGTTGTTCCGCCTGGAGCAGTTTTCCTGGTCTTCTATTTATGCACTCAACCTTTGGATTTCTTTAATTGGAGAGTACAATTCAGTAGAGAGGGGTTCCTGTTTAACCTCTAAAGCATTTATACGATTCTCATTATCAGTGGTGCATTACAATTGCAAGTAAAAGCGGTTATTTATGTCCTTCATTTATTTCATTATGTCCTGCACTGTAGTATTAATTTCCTGGGTGCACTGGTTAATAGACTTCATTTCAGTCAATATCGCTTGAAGCTGCACCGGCATATCAATTTTGCCGGGTGCCGGGTAGATATATGTGGGTCAGGGGGTTTGTGCTATTCTCTCCAGTGAGGGCCACGTCTGAATCTGAGGAAGGCCTAGACATGCTTGGGAGTGGGACTACGTGAGACTATGTTGAATTGCAGAATACACACTTCATGCACCATGCTCAATCTGTCAGTCCATTTGCGAGCATAAGCAGGCCACATGCACTTGAAGCGGCCCAAAGAAGAGTGGACAGGAGCTTGATACTCCAACCTGTGGGGCCCGCTATATCGCTCTATCCTCACATGGTGCCACGCTGTCCTCACCTGTTGGTTTGCACCCCCTGCTGGTTAGTCTGCTTACTGTGTGCTGTCTGAGATTGTTGTCGATTGCCGTGCTGATGTGCCTGCAGCGTATCAGATCCATCCAGGAGCTCTTCCTCCCTGTTCCCAGAGGTAGTAGAGGAGCTGCAGCACTCCTTATCGCATGCAACCCACCCCGCGCCAATTGCCTCGGTGTAAGGTATGCTTTCTGCCCACAATTTGCATCCAGCCGTGCCTGGGTATACTACTAGTCACCGTCAATGCCTTGTTGTGGTGGTTATACCCTGCAACCTCTGATGTGATCTGTGTGTTTCCATCGCTCTTGTGGAGGGAGTACATCCCGTCTAGTGCAGCGTCATTATCAGAGCATAGCAGATCAGTAGGCTGACATCTTCCTTCTGGTAGGCCTGGATGACGTGCCCATTACCCTCCGGGGCAGAGCTCAGATCACAGCAGGTCATGCACACCTCATCTCCGGGTGAGTGCCATGCTTGTTCGCTCCAATCCCAGCTTGAGGAGCGCAGCCAGTCAGCAGATTCAAACTTGGCCAGGATTTTACTCAGTGGACAAGGCCCAGTCGAGAGCAGACCATTTCAGGGATCCTCAGCTACAAAATGAGGTGGTCGGTTATACACAGCAGAGTATAGTCTCAATGTCAGTGAGGTGGCACGGTTGCAGCACGGCTGCAGGAGCTCCGTTAAAAGGCGGTCATCTTGCTCAGGCTCACGAGCGCCCCCGATCCTATCTATTTTTTAGAAGCTTTTGTGAACATGGGAATAGAACATGTATCCCTATCTGGTGTTATAGAAAAATCTCCAGGTGTGTCAGGAAAGGAAGAAGGCGATGGATATGGCAGGGGAAATGTGCACAAAATACACAGTAAACAACCTTGAATATAACAACGTGCATTCAATACCCAAGACTCGTGTATACCACTATATGAAAAGGAATGTAGGGTAAGCACTTAGAACCTCCTTTTGACTGAAAGGAAAGTCGGCAAACTCCTTACCCACTATGCTATTACAGATACTGACAGCGCTAAGCCCACGTAGAGGGCAAGCAGGGACAGAATCTGTAAGCTGACACTCTAGACGGTACTGAATAATGAATTTGGAAACAGTACTCACAAGGACTGGAATGACCACATGAATGCCAGTACTCACGAAGACCGGAAAGACCACTTGGATGTCCGTATCCACGAGGACCGGAAAGACCACTCAAAAGTCAGTACTAACCCACAACCCTGTAAATCAAACAAGAACCCAGAAGGCAGTAAAGGCAAAGAGTGAGGATGACTAAATACCTAAGCCCAAGTCAAGAGGCAAGAAGGAATAGTACAGTGTGGAAAACAAAAGATAATCACACAGGAGCTAGTTACAACAGCTTCCCACACCTAATAATAAAATAGGAAATAAATGTAAAAGTGTAACGGAAAACATGGCATGGATCCCAATAGAAGGCAAGGATCAGGAGCAGTGAAAACGATATCAAAAGGGAAACTTTCCCACCCATCCAAGGTGAAAAGGCAGGAAACTAAACCTGTAAAGGAAAGATTAATGCAACAAGTCTTTCAGTAGCAAAGGACAATTTCTAGGAAACAGTGAACACAGGCAATGGGCTACAGCAAAAGGAAAGCTCAGAGAAAGGCTGCCTGCAGACAGAGAAAGGGAGAAAGGGATTTCCAAAAGGCAGAAATCAATTAGGCATACAAATACGAATTCCAGGACAAGGAACAAGAAACACTAACTAGAAACTGGGCACAAAAACTAGGAACCAGAAACAAGGGACCAGTCAAGACAGGAACGCTGCAACAATGACCAGCGCTGGACTGAAGCAGACTGAGGCTTTTAAAGCTGCTTAACGAGCACACCCCTCAGGCGTGTCGCCTGCTGCACCTGCAGCCACAGGTGTTGCCTATCCTCCACCCAGCCTTGTCCTGCAAGGGAGGAGGTGAGGCAGTGAGCCAGGCATTCTGGGAAGCATAGTCATTTGATTAAAGCAGCAGTAGCATGCTGGCTGCCAAAAACCTGGAATGGATCCGGAAGGGAAGTAATTTGGGAAATAAGGTTTTAGCGCTCCCAATTCATCAGGACACTGTAGCATAAGGTTCGGAGGAAATGTCCAGTAGGGAAGAAACCCCAAAACATGTCCCCAAGTGGCGGGAACGGGAGCGAAGGGAGCGAGCCGTGACACTATACCCCCTTCCACGGCCGACTCCAGGCGGCCATTACTCGCACAAAACATCTTCTTTCCATGACAGGAGCGCTTTGTCTTCAGAAGTGGCACTGACGGAAACGATGACCCACGAGCAGAAGCAGAAGGACTGGAATGAATAGAATCAGGCCGCAGTCTATGAGAGCCATAGGTGGGTTTTCGGTGAGGAAGAGACTCATGGGTCGAAGAAAGGCATGAAGGACTTGCAGGACCCGAAGCAGAGTTGGAAGGTCCAGGAAGCTTAGTCACTGGAAGAGGATATGCATACATCCTTGAGGAGAGAGGCAGGCTGGTGCTACATGCCTTAGACAACGGTAGAAGTTCTGTTAGCCTCACTGCCGAGAGTGGACACACAGGAGGTGAGGAAACAGCAGGTTTCAGGAAATGTTTATGTTCGGAAGAGGAAGGTGGCGGCTGAGGTAGAGGTTCGGATACTCTGTCATCCATCTGGTTAAAGGTTTGTGGTTGAAAGTGACAAAGATTTGCCTGCATAAGTTCCTTGCCTTGGAGGTCTGGAGATCCAATGGGTTGTACGAGGCTGGCACTCCCATTGACAGTCATGTAGCCAGTCAAGTAGCCACCTTGTTGCACGTGGGATACAACCGCAGGAACGTTTGGCATACTGATAGGAGTGTTAGACACAGTACTCGGAACATCAGGCATACTAGCAGCGGGAGCAAAAACAGGCACATCTTGAACTGCAGCAGACATTCCCCTCCTTTGGCTACTAGCACCCAACTGGCGCTGCAGCTGGAGGGCCGTGCCCGTCCCTTCCCTCAGGGTCATGTGGGATCCGGCAACAAAAGGGTTGTCAAGCGGTTGATCCAAACCGGACTCCAAACGCGGACCGTCCAGCCCGCTATCCTGGTCGGCTACTCGTTCGGTGACTGGGCCGTGGTGGATGGCATCCGTTTCTCTCTCGTAATACTCCAGGCAAGTCCAGCTGCCTCGCATGTAAGGCCCTCCCGAGTCGTGAGCCGGCTTGATGTTTCTGAAGAGAGAGCTGGCAGAAGTCTCAGGCTCAGATGTTGCATATTCGGGAGGCGCTGATGCTACAGTCAAGTAGTTAGGGGAATTGTTTTGTGTACAAGGCAGATATTCTGGTGATCCCCCTGAAGCATAAGAAGGGCAAGATGGACGTTCATCAGTAAATGGTTGGGATTCAGGAGGAATCTCTGGAGCAGAGGAATATGCAGCAGGATCTGACAGTGTAGACAGATACACCTCCGATATTGGCAGCGAGGCTGAGAAGGATACAGGTCTCTCATGAACTGAAGCCAAACTAGCAGTAGGCTCTGGGACCGAAGACATGCACTTAGAATGTACTACCGGAGGCTCCATGGCTGAAGGATAATCTGCTGGATGAGTCACTGTAGCCGAAGACAAACATGCCAGAGGAAATTCTGAGGCTGAGGGCATGCAAGCTGGAGCCGTCTTGTTAGCTGAAGACAAACTTGTCAAGGTCTTTGGCTCTGACTGCGTACATGGTGAAGGCTCTTGGGTGACTGGCAGACATAGCACTCTTTTATTGATCGAAGATACGTGTGCCAACAATGACTGCAGAGCTGTGGACAGGATTATTGAAGAGTCAATGGTAGTAGGAGAACAGTCTGAAGTCCCAGACGTCGACAAACACACTTGTGGTTCAGGAATGGAAAGCCCCTTTAAGGCAGTTGACCCCTTGGCACCAGTAACCAAAGTCTGAGCTGTACCCCTGCCGTCCCTCTCCTTAGTGGATGACACAGAGTCTCTTCCTTTGTAGAAGTCAAAATCAACTAGAGGAATCACCATAGTAAAGTCTCTGTTAATCAGGATTTCGTCAATTGACCATTCCTCTGTCTTAGCTTCTGAAAGTGGCTGATTAACAATCAACAGTTCAGGGATCGCCTGCCGGGTTTTTGGTTCAGTAATCTGTGGAATGAGTCCATCAAAACATGAATTCTGCCCTGTCTTTGACTGCTCGTAGTGACCGATATTGGCAGAAGGAAGAGCGAACACAGAGGTAGCATCGTTTTCCACATCAGCTTGAATGTCTACTTCAGTCTCAGCAGCTAGATCAAGGGCAGAACCTAAGCCTACAGTTGTGACTGATTCTGTGTATGCCACCATTGTGGATTGTGTTTGGAAATCAGAAGCATGTAGGTGTTCAAGCTCAGAGTTATGACAAACTGCTATACAGGAAGCTTCAGGTAAAGGAGTGGCTTGTGAATCTTCAGCTAACAGCAATTCCTGACAAACGGTAGGACAGTTGTCAGAACCTGTGCCCTGAATAAGCGCTGTGCTTGAAAAAAGACTTTCACTCCCAATAGATCTTACATATTGACAAGTATCATGATTTACAAAAGTCTCCGCACTCAGGGACTGAACAGTATTCACTTCATCAACGGATAAAGTTGGAGGTGCATTCAGAAAAGACTGTAACATCTTATTCTCCTCTTTTAAGGAAATGTATTCTTGTTTTAACTCCTCAAATTCTGCTTTTAGCATGTCCCGCATTAACTGTACATCCCTATCAGTAGGCACAGGGGAAGGCATGGTGGCATCAGGGCTGGATCCTGCCCTAGCCATCTGGAAGTGCATTGATTGTATATTGTCATCTACTGCTTGCAGGTCTTGTGATCTATACTCTCTCTTACCGACGTGGTCTGTGTTTCTTTTAAGCAGACTATTGGCATCAGACCCCTTGGCATTAGTGACCACAGTAAGAATCTGTGCAGAGGAGTAAGCTGTAGACTGAGGGCAGAAAACAGAAGATATGCAAGAAACCCCTCCATTCTTCATGCTTGAATCATGAAACTGTTCAATCTGAGGTAAAGCACAACCAGAGTCATGGGGTTCAATAACAGAGGTACTTGTGTGTATAAATTCTAGCAGTGTGTTGTTATCGACTGCTAAGGCTTGTGCGGACATAGACTCTGGATCAGAATTAAAGACAGAGCTAGGATCAGGCAATGTACAATGGGCCACCCAGTGGGAAAAATACTTTGCACGTAAATACCCATTCGTGTCAAGGAGTTCATTTAAGTCAGGAGCAGAGATTCGATTTTCAAGGGTAATTGTAAGGGAAGCTTTCTGTATAAACTTGTTAGAGGCCTTGCTGCCTTTCCTTCGTAATCTGGCCATGTTCAAACGGGAACAACGGCTGGTCATTCTGTCAGGAAAGGAAGAAGGCGATGGATATGGCAGGGGAAATGTGCACAAAATACACTGTAAACAACCTTGAATATAACAACGTGCATTCAATACCCAAGACTCGTGTATACCACTATATGAAAAGGAATGTAGGGTAAGCACTTAGAACCTCCTTATGACTGAAAGGAAAGTCGGCAAACTCCTTACCCACTATGCTATTACAGAAACTGACAGCGCTAAGCCCACGTAGAGGGCAAGCAGGGACAGAATCTGTAAGCTGACACTCTAGACGGTACTGAATAATGAATTTGGAAACAGTACTCACAAGGACCGGAATGACCACATGAATGCCAGTACTCACGAAGACCGGAAAGACCACTTGGATGTCCGTATTCACGAGGACCGGAAAGACCACTCAAAAGTCAGTACTAACCCACAACCCTGTAAATCAAACAAGAACCCAGAAGGCAGTAAAGGCAAAGAGTGAGGATGACTAAATACCTAAGCCCAAGTCAAGAGGCAAGAAGGAATAGTACAGTGTGGAAAACAAAAGATAATCACACAGGAGCTAGTTACAACAGCTTCCCACACCTAATAATAAAATAGGAAATAAATGTAAAAGTGTAACGGAAAACATGGCATGGATCCCAATAGAAGGCAAGGATCAGGAGCAGTGAAAACGATATCAAAAGGGAAACTTTCCCACCCATCCAAGGTGAAAAGGCAGGAAACTAAACCTGTAAAGGAAGGATTAATGCAACAAGTCTTTCAGTAGCAAAGGACAATTTCTAGGAAACAGTGAACACAGGCAATGGGCTACAGCAAAAGGAAAGCTCAGAGAAAGGCTGCCTGCAGACAGAGAAAGGGAGAAAGGGATTTCCAAAAGGCAGAAATCAATTAGGCATACAAATACGAATTCCAGGACAAGGAACAAGAAACACTAACTAGAAACTGGGCACAAAAACTAGGAACCAGGAACAAGGGACCAGTCAAGACAGGAACACTGCAACAATGACCAGCGCTGGACTGAAGCAGACTGAGGCTTTTAAAGCTGCTTAACGAGCACACCCCTCAGGCGTGTCACCTGCTGCACCTGCAGCCACAGGTGTTGCCTATCCTCCACCCAGCCTTGTCCTGCAAGGGAGGAGGTGAGGCAGTGAGCCAGGCATTCTGGGAAGCATAGTCATTTGATTAAAGCAGCAGTAGCATGCTGGCTGCCAAAAACCTGGAATGGATCCGGAAGGGAAGTAATTTGGGAAATAAGGTTTTAGCGCTCCCAATTCATCAGGACACTGTAGCATAAGGTTCGGAGGAAATGTCCAGTAGGGAAGAAACCCCAAAACATGTCCCCAAGTGGCGGGAACGGGAGCGAAGGGAGCGAGCCGTGACAAGGTGTCAGTTACCCCTAGGTTCCTAAACAGTTTGGCTAACGCTTGTTGATCTGTTAGATCCATTCTGATATGGGGCGATGATCTGTCCAACTCTAAATCTAGCATGGCGTTGAAGCCTCTGCTATTATTAGTTCTCCTTCACTGAATGCTTTCAATCTGCCCACATCTGTTTGAAAAAGATATCCTAGTTGAGGGTTTGTTAAATGATCATCAACCTTTAGTATTGGAGTTTGTGAATACCAAGGTGGAAGAGAACAGGGCCATTCTGCATCTTGACTTAATGTTTAGAAGGTACTAAATATACGATAAGGTAGCAACCAGAGAATAAATATAGGTTGCTGCAGAAGATCTATAATAATGTCTTACCCATACTTACTGACATGATAGAATCACTGGCTGAACCCCATCGAGACATTAACATCTTAGATGGTTTTGATCTTTTGTGTAGGAAGTTGACTGTAGAATGTGAGAAGGAAGTCACCAAAATTGTCCCCAAAAACAGGTTTGTTGGTTCGATAAAGAGTGCAAGAAGGCAAAACAATCTTTGATTGTTCTGTTAAAAAATAAAGATATAAGTAGAACTCTCCCACGGTCATCTAAAGCTAACTACAAGCATATAGTGGTTAAGCGTAAGAGAGATTTAGATAGGGCAGCATGGGATGACTTGGTGGGGCTGCTAAGACCAAGAACACTAACACATTCTAGGACCTAGTTTCTTTGGGTCCTAAATGCAAAATATTGGGCGATGGGTTAGAAACTAATGCCACAGATGCAAATTGGAACTATCCTTTTGCAACTCTTTATAAATCCTCTGAGGTTGGAATGGGTGTTGAGAATTCTGACCTTTTTGAAGCATGGTCCAACTTAAAGAGGAAGTGCACCTGGTGTCATTCTCTAATTCCGAAGAAGTGGATGCAATTACTCATCAGACGTGTGGCTGTTCACCAGGTCTAGATAGCATTCCAGCACATTTAGTAAGAGAAAATGTAGATTTATGGGCACCAATACTGACAGCTTGGTCAAGTGTAAAAACACTTGGCCAAGTGTAAAAACGCGCA
This sequence comes from Ambystoma mexicanum, assembly GCF_040938575.1. Lineage (NCBI taxonomy): Eukaryota > Metazoa > Chordata > Amphibia > Caudata > Ambystomatidae > Ambystoma > Ambystoma mexicanum. The sequence continues at coordinate 1,185,453,423 of NC_090922.1, forward strand.
ACTTCTGGCATCTTGGGGAAAAGCGATTATCCACCCTATTTATAAAAAGGGCCAAGAGATATTACCGCCTCATACAGACCGATCTCTCTCCTTGATTCTCTGTTTAAAATATTTGTAAGAAGAATGGCCACCAGGCCGCGCACGGATGAAGGAAGCAAGCTCGAGCCTCTAGATGTCCCTGGCACCCCAAAATCACAAATGGGCCCCCATTTGCCCGCATTTTAAGAGCACCTGACCGCCCATCATGAGGTTGAACATATAGAGCGCATATTTGGAAACAACCTGAGTAAAATCGGAGCTGCAGTTCCTGAGAAGCACAAAATAAACCCACACCCGGCAGCGTGCCGCAGAAAACGCGCGCGGCCCACTCTGTGTCCAAACAGGAGCGGAACATGCTACCTCAAGCCCACATCACCGTTCCTGAATGAACATCGGCTACCCCCTGACAGAGCAACAGATGACGCCCACGCCCCACGACACACTCGGCTGGGCACCGAAGTGGACACGGCCACGTAGGGGAAACACCCTTCAGCCTGCTCCCCACTCCTAAACTCAGGTCTCAGGGACGGCTGGTGAGGCCTCCGCAGCCCGCTCAGAACCGAGGTGTAGACCCCAGTCAAGGGACACATCAAGGCGGAGAACCCAAGCACACATATCCAATGAGGCAACCACGCTCCACGCCCCGAGGAATCTCCCGCTAACACGGACAAGAAACGGAGACCGCATCATCCTCCCGAACCCTCCCCCGTACTCTCTATACAATGCAGTTGAAAGAAAGAGCCTGAGGCGAGCGGGGACTTCATTGCCGCCCCTGGGCCAACCTGCGGTGGCCTCCGCCCGTGCATCGGGGCCCTTTTAAACTCCCGGCAGCGTTGTGCAGCTCACCTACCCGAGGTCGGAAGAATTCAAAATGTGCAGGAAGTTCCACGCCACCCGGAAAGTAAGAGACTTTATTCCTCCTCTTTGATCCCTTCGTATCTTCCCCCAGCCTGCTTAGTGCATCCCCCGGCCTCCGGTCGCCCCCACCACGCTATAATCAGGAATTTAACCCCCACCATTACATGGCTGTACCACAAGAGGCACATAAAGACGCCCTGCACGGGCCCCCTTCAACAAACCCCAGCGCCTTTCCTACCTGTCTCACCACTGAACCATAAGCCGGGCACTGCTTGGTCTGTGGGGAGACTGCAAACACGGACCTTAGAGCCTTGAACTGACACTGGCCTTTGAGACACCCGAAGGGGGACTGCGGCCGCGGTCAGGGGTTGGGACCTCCTCGGAAGAAGCCTCAGTAAATAACAAGGCTGAGCTGGAAACGCTGGCGTTGGACAGCGGGCACATCTGAATGACACCTGCCTCAATGCATCCACAGCCTACTGAGATCCAACGGAGAAAACATCAACCATCACATCAGCAGACACCAAACGCTGCTGGGAGGGGTCACTGGAGAACAAATAGAGGTGTGTGGTCCCCGATAAGGGGTGTGTGCCCGCCTACCCCTCGAACAAACAACAAAACAACAAAGCCTCCCACATGGCCCAAATTGGGCCCACCAAATCACCCTATGAGAGAACACTGCCAACCATATTATCCAGATACCACTATCACCACAGGACACAACATCCCCTACTACCCCTGGCCACCAGCTACATTATATAGATCTCCATAATTTCGACACCCAGAGGTGTGTTGCGATCGAAACCCCTACCATATGAGCTACAAAGAACACCTCGCCAAAATTGCATTTTTGAGTGAAGAGAGGAACAACACCCCGAACGATAAATCAGAAATGGCAACGGGCACTAAAGACTCAACGGCAGCCAAAGGGGACATTGCCGCCCTACTCGACGAACTAAGGGGGATGCGTGCAGACATAAGCAACAAGGTCGCCAAAATTAACAGCAGGATAGACCAGATGGAAGACAGACTCAAAGAAGTCGAGCATAACCAGTAATCTCTCGACACCCTCGAAACACAGATGGATATTCACCTGATTGAGATCGAACGACGGGAGGCAGGCATGATGTTAAAGATGGATGATTTCGAAAATCGCGAGAGGCTTAACAACCTCTGCTTTTTTGGAATTCCTGAGACTGAAGGTGAAACCGATGGAGTCTTGAAGAACACCATCCATTGAATCGTCACGCTTCTCTTCGATGACGACTCCATAGACGCTACGAAAATTGAGAGGCTACACAGAGCAGGCGGACCCAGCGGTGGCCCACGATCAGTCTTGGTCTGCTTCCACTACTACCCAGACAGATCTAGGATCTTGGTGAAAGACAGAATAAAGGGGCCAATCATGCTAGACACAGCGCAAATAACCATATTCCAAGACCTATTGTCACACAATCTCGCCAAAAGAGGACTTTGTGTACCATTAACTAAATGACTCAAGGAAAGGGGATTCGGTACATGTGGGGCTACCCCTTCTCCATCACATTTGAACTCGACGGGCAGACACACAAACTCATCACAGACACAGAAATAAATGCTGCCATCAGAGAGTTGGTCGATGGTGGGGAATCTGCCTCGGATGCCCAATCACATACCAGCAAAAACATGTAATGGCACGTCAAAGGCACAAGGAGGAGGAGAATACTAGGGTCAAGGAAATTCATAAGGCTTAACGCGTCCTCACCCAACACGACATAAAGCACGTCCTCCACCCGGAAATTGATGACCACATAAAGCATAATAAATGACTCTTGAGGTGGGATAGCAGTTGGCGACCAATGATCATAGCTACATACCAGCAAAGACTCGAAATAAATCACCTAAGCAAGTTTATACCCACAATACACCAAATATTATACATTGCGTTTAAACATTTCTCAAATGAAGAGAACACGAACAAACAACGCAACAGGTACACAGAAGCAGACGGATACCGATACCACTAGCAATGGCGGAAACAACGGAAGCACGTAGAGTGAATAGCATTCGCATATGCACACTCAACATCAAAGGCTTAAATTCATTGACGAAATGGTCCTTGGTCTCCAGAGAAATCAAAAAGTCAAACATTGACATCCTGTTCCTACAAGAAACTAGATATCAGAGAGGATAAGAGTGCAAGATACCAAGCAATCTTATAGGCGATACATACTGGAGTTCGAATATTGTCAAGAAAGCTGGAGTTGTGATCCTAATACGCAAAGGAATATGCATGAAAATCACCAGACACCAGGGCGGACACAGAAGGAAGAGCTCTTCTGGTCTCTGGATTAATTAAAAATACACAAATTACGCTGGCAACCATCTAAGCACCTAACCAAAATCAAGAAAGGTTCCTGCGAAGAACCACAGAAAAAATAATTGGTCTGGCACAAGGCCACCTCGTGTTGGTTGGAGATTTCAACACCTGGATGGACCCAAATATAGACTGACAGACTACGACCCACATGCAAAATGACCCCGAACACATAAAACGGCAGAGGTCAGCACAGCTCTTGAACTATACGGGATAAAAGATTGTTGGAGACATCTCCACCCACAAGAATTGACTACCTCTTCATCGCCGAAGGTCTGCCGGACGTGATGACGGACTCCACCATCCACCCAATTACATGGTCACGCTAGACATACAATGGGAAGGGCTTCCACATTGTAACTCAAAGTGAAGATGCAATGAACATCTGTGGAAGGACCCGGTCTTTAAACAAGAACAAGAACTGGAAAATAAGATCAAACAGTTCTTCATCACCAATAACACACAAGATGTCAAAAAGGAAACGGTATGGGGGACGGCCAAGGCCACATGGAGAGGCATTCTCATCAGAGAAGGGGCCCGAAAAAAGAGAGAAAGATCTCTTATTGAAAATAATCTCAGGGTCAACATAAGGTCCTCTGAGAGACTTGCTCAGTCCATACCTGCCAAAAGACAGAACCACCCTGCTGCAGCCAAGAACTTAAAAGAGGAGCTTAGAACACTCGAAGAAGGGAAAATAGTACAAAGCCTGCAATTCTTGAAATAGAAATTCTACGAGAAGGGCAACAAAGTGGATACTATTTTGGTGGCACGACTATGCAAGCAACAATGGATTAGGGAGTTAGAGATACCGGCTGTTGACCACGCAAATGAAACAATAAACACACCACAAGGGATACAAGAAGCCTTTGCTAACTTCTATGAAGACCTGTACACCAATTCTGATGTGTCATCCGTCGAACACATCGATGCATACATTGCGGAATCACTGCTACCCTCGCTCTCCTCAACAGAAACGGCGGCCCTGGAGGTCCTGATCGTAGCCGACAAAATAAAGCAAGCCATTCAAATTCTCAAACAAGGCAAGGCCCCTGGTGAAGCCCTGTTCATCCCTGGCTTCTACAAGACATTTTCCCCACTCCTGCACTCCCTTCTAAACAAAACACTCTTCAATAATATTGTCAGGAATAAGGGCTGGTGCCGCCGGGGAGTAACTAAGTTTGCTTATTGAAGCATTGGTAAAGAGAACTACATTTCCCAGCATTCCGCGAGGACCTGTAGTTCAGCGCAAGTTGCTGCGCGTTGCCAGCTGCAAGTAATGAAGGGCAGCATAAAGCCAACACGCTCGCAGCCGCAGGTGTGGCTTATTTTGTGTTCCTGGATGGGTGCGGTCGGAGCGAGACGTGAGCGAAGCATTCCTTACAGCCCGTAAGACTTTGGATCAATACGAAGCTGGCGGACTGGCTACAGCGTTTTCTTCAGACTCTGAGTGGTCCCGCGGGGCCGCTCAGAGCTCAGATAAGTAATGGGTATATTACTCTGGTAAAATCCTGGAAGCAGGAGGAATGCGGGCGGGCTGGCTGACATTGGTTACGGCATTTTCTTTAGACTCCGAGTGGTCCCGTGGGGCTGCTCGGAATTCAGATAAGTACTGGGCACATTACGAGTTTTACAGCAAAGTGTGTGTTTTCAGTAAATCCTTGTTAAGGACTTCGATGCTTAATACTCGTGTGTTCAAAGGCACACGACAGAATGTGGACCATGTTTTGGGTTGCTAAATCAGCAACATACAGTACAGGACATTCAGGGTTCGGGGCTGTTTAGGCACACCAGTGTTCTGTGTCCCTGTCTTGGCATGTACATTATGGCTATAGGTGTTCAGTGTTGCTTCAGCTTGCCCAACGGGCCATGTGTCATGTATTTCATGTATGGAATCTAATTCCATTGTTGGTGTTCATCTATGCTTGCTATATGTTTATCGTGTTACATGTTCACACGTATTAAGGTGTGTTTATACGATTTTGGAGGTAGGCTGGAGGCAAGATTAATAGCGTCTAACCTATATGTTTAGTTTAGGAAAAGAACTAGATAAGGAGGTTTTTTCCCTGTGCTTCCCCTTTCCTATCCACCTTAGGAGTTTCCTAACCCTCTATCCGGTGTTCCTACATCCCTACCCTATCCACAACCTCTTCCTAACTCCTCTTCCCCCCATTGGCTGCCACGTGGTGTCCTGTGTCTATAATCAGGCGCCTGTGCCAACCACGGGTGGAGGGTCGAATTCATTCGGCTTCTGTGGTTCAGGGGAGAGTGTCGATTCCTCTCCTCCATTATTGTGTGCATACTGACATAATAAGCCACCCCCATATTGGGATACTAAAACCACCCAAGCCAAATGGATACGACTCCTCCGCCTTTAGCCGATGTGCTAAAGGCTCTTCAAGATATTCAGTTAGAATTAGCACAGGCACGCCAAGAGTCAGACAATTTAAAAGTACAAGTACAAGGTTTGATGGCTCAGCGAACCCCCTTGGAGGGGGCTAGTGGGTCTAATGTTAGAGAACCATCTACTAGTCAAAATGCTACCGTTATTGTTCAATCTCCTAGTAATGTACCGTTAGCAGCACCTGAACGGTTTTCTGGGGATCCTCGGAAGTATATGATGTTTCTTACACAATGTAGATTGCATTTTCTGTGCAAACCCATGGCATTTGAGACCATTCAGGCCAGAACCGCTTTTGTAATATCATACTTGACAGGGGATGCGGCGGCCTGGGCAATGCCCTTGGTTCAAAAGGATGATCCTTTGTTGTATAGTTGGGATGGGTTTTTGGCAGAATTTGGAAGGTTGTTTGATCGGCGGGAAGTGTCTTTGGCCCAAGATAAAGAATTACTAGGGTTGAAGCAGGGTACTAAAGATTTGGTAACGTACGTGACCCAATTTAATAGATTGGTGATTGAAACAGAATGGCCAGAGGCTAAACAAACAGTGTTATTTTATCAAGGATTGAAGGATGAACTAAAGGATGCCATTGCTCAAGTGGAGCCGCAACCTAGAACATGTACAGCTATGATAGATTTGGCATTGAGACTAGATCACAGATTGAACGAGAGAAGAGGTGAAAGAAAAAGACCAGAGGCTGTTTCGTTTGCGAGACTAGATAGAAGTAGAGGAGGAAGGTTGAGTGAGGCGGAACCCATGCAGATTGGTAGTATCAGAGGACCTTTATCAACCGCGGAAAAAGAGCAGCGTAAAAGTAACAATCTATGTCTTTATTGTGGACAAGCAGGGCATTGTATCCGCAATTGCCCTAATACTCCTCAGAAAGGGGGCGGGGGAGACAAGAGCAAGAAGGAAACGGTAAAAGAGATGGGCCAGCCTTAGGGGGAACACAGGTGTCTGGCCCGAGTGAAGTAAGGTTCCCCAGATGGGTAGCAAACACGGTTGGAAGTAAAACCTCTCATTTTTATATCCTGGTGACATTATGTTTTGCGTTGTCCAAAAAAGAGGTATGGGCAATGGTGGATTCGGGGGCTACGGGAAATTTTGTAGACATTACTTTGGCTGAACAGTTAGGATTACCAATGCAAGACAAGGAGAGGGTGGAAGGTGTGCAGTCAGTGGATGGGTCCCCATTGATATCCGGACCAATTCGGAAGCAGACTGAGAAATTGGAAATGATATGTGCGGCAGGTCATAGAGAGGAAATCACATTTGATTTGATAGCAGCACCTCAGTTTGGTGTGATCCTGGGAATGCCTTGGTTGAAGGAACATAATCCAAGAATTGACTGGGCAAAGCAGAGGTTGTGGTTCGAGGAACAGGAGTGTAAGGAACATATGTTATCAGAATCGGGACCGGCAGCATTGTTGGTGGAAAGGAAACTGGATATGCCAGTAGTGGGAGTGGTGGAAACAGAGATCCCTGTCCAGTATATGGAATTTGCTAAAGTTTTTGACAAAAAAGGAGCGGAACAACTACCACCGCATCGATCATATGATTGTGTAATCGAATTAGAGGAGGGGGCCAAGTTGCCTTGCAGTCGGAAATATGCCCTCACTGAAACTGAAAACAAACATCTCAGAGAATATCTTGATGAGATGTTGGCTAAAGGGTTTATCCGACATTCAACTTCCCCTGTTTCTTCCCCCTTATTTTTTGTTCCCAAAAAGGAAGGCACGTTACGAACATGCATTGATTATCGTGCACTAAATAAGGTCACAATTAAGAATAGGTTTCCTTTACCTTTGATTTCTGTCTTGTTGGATCAAGTACGGTCCGCAAAGATTTACACTAAGCTTGATTTGAGAGGTGCCTATCACTTGATAAGAGTTAAGGAGGGTGATGAGTGGAAGACGGCCTTCAGAACTAAGTTTGGGTTGTTTGAGTACCTTGTAATGCCATTTGGCTTATGTAACGCTCCGGCGGCCTTTCAGTTTTTTATGCAAGAAGTATTGCGAGATTTCATTGACATTTTTGTTATTGTTTACATTGATGACATTTTGATATACTCAGATTCCCCAGAACAACATGTTGGACATGTACAGGCCGTGTTGAAGCGTCTGCAGGAATACCAACTGAGTGTAAAATTGGAGAAATGTGTATTCCATGTAAAACAGGTTGAATTTTTAGGATTTATTTTGACACCAGCAGGAGTGGTTATGGATCCCAAGAAAGTGCAGGCAGTAACTGAGTGGCCTTCCCCGCAGTGCATTAAAGATATCCAATCATTCTTAGGGTTCGCCAATTTTTATCAGCGTTTCATTAGTAATTTCTCTAAGATAGTTTCTCCTATCACACAATTACTTCGAAAGGCAGTAAGGTTTGTTTGGAATTCTGAGGCAGAAAGTGCTTTTAAAGAATTAAAGAAAGCCTTTACTACAGCACCCGTGTTTAGACATCCAAACACTGAGAAGGCTTTTCAGGTGGAGACAGATGCTAGCAATTTGGCCATAGGAGCTATATTGTCACAGAAAGAGGAAGATGGAATATGGCATCCAGTGGCGTTTTTCTCTAGAAAATTGACCAGTTGTGAGCAGAACTACTCCATTACTGATAAGGAATTGTTGGCCATTCGGGCAGCCTTTCTAGAATGGAGACATTATTTACTAGGGGCACGACATCAGGTGGTGGTGGTAACAGATCACAAGAACTTGCAATATTTTAAAACTGCACAAACCCTGAGCCAGAGACAACTTAGATGGTCCCAGTATTTTAATGAGTTTGATTTTGTGGTAACATTCAGACCAGGCAGTAAAAATGGGAAGGCGGATGCCTTATCCCGACAACAAAATACAGACAATCTAGTAGAAGAAGTCAAAACAATCATTGCCCCAGAAAAGGTTATTGGAGCAGTCACTAAACACATAACTGATCAAATAAAGAAGGTGTTGTCACCAAGTCAAATGCAGAAGTGGAAAAATATGGATGCAACACGAATGGTGCAGGAGGGGTTGCCTTACCATAATGGGCATTTGTACTTACCCACCAAAGAATTACGAGAAAAGGCGTTGTATTGGTGCCATAATTCACCTTTAGCAGGACATGCTGGGCAAAGGAAAATGCAAATTATGTTAGAGAAGTACTTTTGGTGGCCTACATTAAGAAAGGATGTGGAGAACTATTTATTGCACTGTGAAAATTGTGCGCGTAATAAGTCTGAGCATGTAAAAAAGAGAGGGCTCTTACAACCATTGGCCACTCCTGAAAGAGCATGGACTCACCTGTCAATGGATTTCATTACTGACCTACCACCCGATAATCAGTTCAATACCATTTGGGTGGTGGTAGATTTTCTGTCCAAACAAGCCCATTTTGTTCCATGTGTGGGAATTCCGGAAGCAGGCAAGTTGGCAGAGTTGTTTTTGCAGCATGTAGTCAGATTGCATGGTCTGCCAAAGAGCATTGTGTCGGATAGGGGCTCGCAGTTTACATCCAGGTTTTGGCGTGCTTTCTGTCGGATGTTGGGAATCAATTGTGCTCTCTCCACTAGCTATCATCCTCAAACCGATAGGCAGACCGAAAGAGTGAACCAGACATTGGAGCAATACCTGAGAGGTTACCTGGGGGATGGCAGAGAATCGTGGGTGCAGGCACTGTGGTTGGCGGAGTTTACATATAATAACACTTTTCACAGTTCTTTGGGAATGGCACCTAATGAATGTTTGTATGGGCATGAACAAAACATGATACCAGAACAACTTCCAAACATGGAAAATATGCCAGCGTTGCAAGAGCGAAAACAGTTGCTTCTTCAAGTCAGACAGAGGGCACGCACAAATTTGGAGAGAGCCAAAGAGGCATATAAAAGACAGGCGGATAAACATCGACAAGAGAGTCCGCAGTATCAAGTGGGGGATCGGGTTTGGTTATCAACACGCAATCTTTCATTGGTAGGATCACGTAAATTTATGCCTCGGTTTATTGGTCCTTATGAAATATGTAAGTGTGTATCAAATACTGCTATGAAATTGCGTTTGCCAAAGACTGTGCCGGTACATCCGGTATTTCATGTATCTTTACTTAAACCTGCAGCTTCCGGAATGAAAACCAAACGGCCTCCACCCATTGTACAAGATGGACAAGACGAATACGAGGTTAAAAGGATTTTGGACGTGAAAAGGAAGAAGACGCATCTATGGTACCTCATTCAATGGGTAGGTTACGGACCAGAAGACTGTTCATGGGAACCAGCAGAGGCCGTACATGCCCCCAGATTGGTGAAATTATTTCATTTGAGACATCCAGAAAAACCCGGTCCTGGAAAGAGGCCTGGGAGAGGAGGTAATGTCAGGAATAAGGGCTGGTGCCGCCGGGGAGTAACTAAGTTTGCTTATTGAAGCATTGGTAAAGAGAACTACATTTCCCAGCATTCCGGGAGGACCTGTAGTTCAGCGCAAGTTGCCGCGCGTTGCCAGCTGCAAGTAATGAAGGGCAGCATAAAGCCAACACGCTCGCAGCCGCAGGTGTGGCTTATTTTGTGTTCCTGGATGGGTGCGGTCGGAGCGAGACGTGAGCGAAGCATTCCTTACAGCCCGTAAGACTTTGGAGCAATACGAAGCTGGCAGACTGGCTACAGCGTTTTCTTCAGACTCTGAGTGGTCCCGCGGGGCCGCTCAGAGCTCAGATAAGTAATGGGTACATTACTCTGGTAAAATCCTGGAAGCAGGAGGAATGCGGGCGGGCTGGCTGACATTGGTTACGGCATTTTCTTTAGACTCCGAGTGGTCCCGTGGGGCTGCTCGGAATTCAGATAAGTACTGGGCACATTACGAGTTTTACAGCAAAGTGTGTGTTTTCAGTAAATCCTTGTTAAGGACTTCGATGCTTAATACTCGTGTGTTCAAAGGCACACGACAGAATGTGGACCATGTTTTGGGTTGCTAAATCAGCAACATACAGTACAGGACATTCAGGGTTCGGGGCTGTTTAGGCACACCAGTGTTCTGTGTCCCTGTCTTGGCATGTACATTATGGCTATAGGTGTTCAGTGTTGCTTCAGCTTGCCCAACGGGCCATATGTCATGTATTTCATGTATGGAATCTAATTCCATTGTTGGTGTTCATCTATGCTTGCTATATGTTTATCGTGTTACATGATCACACGTATTAAGGTGTGTTTATACGATTTTGGAGGTAGGCTGGAGGCAAGATTAATAGCGTCTAACCTATATGTTTAGTTTAGGAAAAGAACTAGATAAGGAGGTTTTTTCCCTGTGCTTCCCCTTTCCTATCCACCTTAGGAGTTTCCTAACCCTCTATCCGGTGTTCCTACATCCCTACCCTATCCACAACCTCTTCCTAACTCCTCTTCCCCCCATTGGCTGCCACGTGGTGTCCTGTGTCTATAATCAGGCGCCTGTGCCAACCACGGGTGGAGGGTCGAATTCATTCGGCTTCTGTGGTTCGGGGGAGAGTGTCGATTCCTCTCCTCCATTATTGTGTGCATACTGACAAATATACTGGAGACAGGCATTGCACCCCACTCATTCACCCAGGCATTGCTTACAGCCCTACACAAAGATGGAAGATACCTCAAGCTGTGCGGCTCATACCACCCGATATCACTCCTCAACGTTGACACCAAAATATATACTAGAATAATTGCTGCCAGACCAGAGAAACATATACCCAAATTAATACATCCTGACCAGGTGGGTTTTATTACGGGTTGACTAGGTGCCGACACAATGAGAAAAACGCTCTGATTAACAAGGTGCAGAAAATGGACGGAGACCCTATGCTTCTCTGACTGGATGCTGTGAAGGCATTCGACAGGGTGAGCTGGGACTTCCTGGACAGATTCCTAGTGAAAATAGGCCTTGGCCCGAAACTTTGATGTGGAATTAAAGCAGTATACACCTCCCCCAAAATCAGTGTGGGGGTTAATGGTGGTTAATGGTGGTTATACAAGATGGTTCAAACTTAAGAGGGGGACCCAGACAGTGCTACCCACTATCCTCCATACTCTTCGTCCTCTCACTGGAAACATTGGCCCAGAAACTGAGAAAAAACAGACAAGTGGAAGGAATTACGGTCAACATCAAGAGTATAAACTAGGCCTCTATGTAGATGACAATCTCTTGCACGTAACAAACCCCCTTACATCAATCACAGCAGCAATGGAAATGATAGCAACCTATGGACAACTGGCAGGTCTCGAAATAAATACAGGAAAATCATCTATCCTCCCAATTGACATGAGCAAAGACGACACAGTGACACGTTTCGCACCCCAGGGTATGAAAGTCAGCCTGACGACCCTAAAATATTTAGGCATTAACGTCAACTGCGACATCAGAAGCCACTATGAAGCCAACTTCTCCCCTTTGATGTCCGTGATCAACCTGGACCTCCAGAGATGGGACAAACTTACAATCTCGTGGATGGGACGACTCAACACTATCAAGATGATAATCCTACCCAAGCTCCTATACCTGTTTCAGATGCTCCCCATTCACATACGGACACCTTTTTCACAACAATCAAACTTTCATTAACGAGATTCCTGTGGCAAAACAAAAAAACAAGAATCCTGCACTCACTGCTAATACTCCGGAAAGATAGTGGAGTTGCACTCCCAGATATACAATTATACTACAAGGCCGCCCAGCTGAGACTCTTGATTCCACATCTCAGACCAAATAAGGACTTACACTGGATAGAAATAGACAACCACCACCTTCAACCCTCAACTGTAGGAGAATGGCTTTGGGTACCACTACTCAAGAGAATACGCAAACATCCTATACTTGGCACCTTATGGAACGTGTGGAAGCAAGGCAGAGAAATGAGGGGAATCACAATTTGGCCATCTCCCCTAGGACATATATGAGTCCTGGAAATCCGTGATGCATTCCCGGAGCCAGAACGTTTCCAGACCTGGTATGAAGCAGGCTTGGAAAGAGTAGTTCATTTATGGAAGGGAGGGGTCTTCCTTACTATACAAGATCTTGAGGAAGCACTTGGAATAAGCCCACTCCCGGTCCTCTCATACCTATGGCTCAAAGGAATCATGACGGATAAGCGATGGAAAAACGAGCTACAAAGGGAACTCACCCCGTTCAAGAAGATATTGAATACGGTGTGGGCACCAGCGGCCTAATAGGAGCAATGTACACAGCCTTAGTAGAAGCTAACAACTCATCAACCATGGTCCTAGAGGCGAAATGGAAGACTGAACTAGGACAAGAACTCTCCCTCGACACTTGGCACCAAATCTGCAGAAGAACTGCAAAGTCCTCCATCGCATGCCAGTAAAAACTTCACGGCATCAAACTACTTTGAATCCCGGCAGACTTGCAAAAATGTATCAAAGTGCAGACCCACATTGCTGGCATAAATGTGGATGAAGGGCCAATTACTGTCATATGTGGTGGGACTGCTCGGCCGTACAAGCATACTTGGACGAAGTCCTCAGCTGGATCAAGGAAATGGACGGCATAACCGCTACTCATTCTGTTCGGACTGGAAGAGCAGGATGATACACTCGCCCTAGCTCCTGAAAATGACTCACAGCCTACTCCTCACTGCCAGGGCATGCCTCATCACCTTTTGGAAAAGGGAATCCCTTCCACAAAAATTTGAATGGGCCAATGTAGCAAGAAATATATATCACATGGACAGCTTGAAAGCGGCCCTTCATGGAGACCGTACCTCAGTAGATATAACTTGGACGGAATTCCATCTCAAATACATTGAAATGCCATGAGGTGTGTGCATCAATATCACCAACCAACGATACTAATGACAATAATAACAACCTGTTAAATTCTTAACAATGCTTACATCGCAGGCGGGTCCATAAACGCTGTGTACCTGTTAAACGTGCAAAATACCTCTTCTTGTGGCACTCATAGCATTGAATGACAAAACTCTAGACTGCAAATGACACTATACCAGCAAGGGGGGGTGGGAAATATGGGGTTGAAGTAGGCAAATGTTATTGTACCAATTTGGAACATATACTATCAAACACTGTGATATACAGTCACTTGTCACTATCCATAAGTTTGTTACTGAATTGTTCTGTTATATACACATGTTGTACTCCATTAAAACCAATAAAATCAAATAAAAATAAATAATATTTGGAAGAGTGTTGCTAGGTAAAATTGAACTGTGGATTGATACTAGCAATGCTCTTGTGGATATACAGTTATGCTTTCGCCTAACCCTACAAGTGAACACATTTAAAATCTTTATTTGATCTTTGCTAATTCACTTTACTTAAAGCATGAACCAATATATCTTGCTTTTATGGACCTGAGCACAGCCTTTGACAAGGTTAACAGAGAGAAGTTGTGAGCTGTGGTTGGGTCGCAGGTTTGCCCGGTGGGGATAATAGATCTTTTGGTCACTCTGCATAAAAATACCCAGGCTTGTGTGAGAAGTGGATCTTTTGGTCATTGCACTTATTATTTTCTGGTTAAGGCATAAGTACACCAGGGATGTGTAATGGCCCTTGGTTGTTGTCTTTGTCTATCAGTGGGCTAAGAGGTGCATTCATGCGCGCTAGCTTGGATGTGCTGAGAATGAACATGAATTCATATCCAGTCTTGGCATACGCTGAGGACACGGTCCTGATTGTCTGTATGCCACCGGCCTTGAAGGACCTTGTTACTGTCATGATCCCCAGCAGAGTACCAGCCACATTCCCACACAACAGCAACTCTGGCAAGGTAGTCAGAGTATTGGGCACATTCCCACACACCAGTGACATTGGCAAGGTATGGACATTGAGGGTCGCTGGCTGACGCAGGCATCACTTTGCAAGTACTGATAGCCTGAACCAAGATGGCAGCCAGGTTGAGTCTCAAGATGCTACTCAAGATGGCCACCAGGCAGCCCATGGCTTAAGTATCCCTGGTGGTCTAGTGTTAAAGGGTGCAGCCCAGGGCTATAAAATCTGGCCCTGGGCCGCACCCCGTACTTAGCATTTCTGCTGCTGATACCGAAGCAGTGCAACGCTTATCATCCGCTCGATCACAGCATTCTGCAAGACTTCCGTAACTCCAGACATCCAGTGGACGTCCAGCCAGTTGATACTTACCAGTTTCTTCATTGCTTCATTCTGATCTGCTCAACGGACTTACCAGTTGCCTCAGCTGTCTTGCTTCACCGCCGCCGGGCACCTGAAAGAAAAGAGCATTTACTTTGATCGCGCTCAGGGATTTTCCCCAAGAAACCCGCTTACCTGCATCTATCCTCTGCAATTGTCATGGCCACTGGCCAGGAACCACAGACCCCACAACATAGAGGGTCCAGTTGGACCCAGTCCAGGTGCCTTTGGTGCCAGGCTCATGAATAAGTGTGCACTGCACACTTTTATTTTCGTGCATGGTGCTTGTCTCCCCTGCTGGGGCCTCCACGTGCATCCAGTTCGGGCGCGGCCTTGAGAAGGAGCTGGACTGCATGTGCATCATCCTTTGGGAGTGGCAGGGTGGGGCCATGAGTCAGAACTAAGGGGCGTGGCCAGAGCCAGGCTATTTAAGCCTGCCCTGCCCGCAGGCAAGCGCTTTGCGTTAATCTGCTTATGGCAGCGTAAAGCTCACTGCCGCCTGAGCGCATCCTTACCTGTTTACAGCTACCGCAGGCAGAGCACATTCTTACCTGCTTCCAGCTGCCGCAGCCTGAATGCATCCTTATCTGTTTCCAGCTACCGCAGACAGAGCGCATCCTTACCTGTTTTCAGCTTACGGCCAGCATCATCGTAGACCCAGGCATTCTTCATCCGCTTGGAAGACCTCCGGAACGCAGCGTTCATGCTGACATCATTCCATCACGAGCAATACATCGGAAAACGGAACCTGCAAGAGACAGAGATGAAGACAGGTTAGAATTCACAAAAGACATTACGCTTAAGGTCGCGCTTTGACAAATCCTTGCATTGCAAACTCCATTCTCTTCTCATTGGGCCCCGCTTCATGCACCGCAACTACCTCTGGGCTGCATATCACCTATTGGGAGAAAGCCGAGGAAAGACATTATCAAAAGGTTACTGACAATAATCAAGAATCAATGCTACAACATCTGAAAGACAAAAGACACTTACCTTAAGAGTGGTTCAGTCACAGTCGGTCTGGGCTGCCACGCACATGGGCCTGTGAAGGAACTCGGTCTATCAAACGTGCCCCTGCAGTGAGAAGGAGGACGGAGAGCTCGCCATCATCAATAAACAGGTTAGACTATATGGGTCAGCGCATGCTCACCTCATACTGGGAAGAAGGGTTCGAAAGAGACAGCAATCATATCGCACAATCATGTCAACCAGAGCTGGGAAATCACACCCAAATCACTCCCAACTGCACAGTGTGCTGGGCCATCGTGCCATTCTGCGAAAACAGTGGGAAGGGAGTGGTTTGGATTATACCTCACATCTTACCTCGGGAGGGGAGTCACGTGTCCGGCAAACAAAGACTGGGTGCGCCTGCAGGACACCAAAGGTAAGCATTACAGTCACAGCATATACAGACTTTATGAAACTAGATCTGAAATTCAATGCCGGCAGGTTGCCATGATGGTGTGTAATTTCTCTAGGAAGATGCCCAAAAATGGCACTAATGTTATGTTATCCATTTCGTACCAAGGTACAGCGCAACTCACACCATAAAGGCAACCAGGCACTACAAGACTATTAAGGCACTGTAAGGAAGGCATGGTATCAAAGCAAGGCAGTCACAAGTGATCACAGTTCAAGGGTGTTTATTGAACATTATCAGGGGTGTGAAAAAAGCCTATCTAAACCTAAATCTAAGATGGGAGCAAGCTAAAACCATCAAATAATAATAATACAGTCCTGGTAGAGTCTAGTCAAATAAAAAGGGCCTATGCTAAAAAAAACTATTGCCGATCCTTACCGTTATGCTACAAATGGTGTAGAATAATGTTCACAAAAAGAAAGAAGTGTTCACAAAATAAGTCAGGATGTTTTGGCCATTGGCCGCCTTCCCCACATTTTTAGCATGGGACAAGGCGGGTCACTCAAGCACAGCACACTCATGGGTTTCTCGGGCACAAGGTCACAGCTCCGTTCACCAACATCAGGGCCTTCTGTGCCCAAGTCTATTTTGTGCAAAGTCTGATTTACTCTTCCCTTTGGTCCCCCTCAGCCGGGCTCCGATCCTTCTTTCACCGTTAGCATACCTCTGTCAGGTACAGACCAAATTCTATTTGTAGGCCTCCCTTGGTTGGGTTCACATTTGCCTCAACAATCTTCACGGGTGTGTTACTGTTCACCCTAATTTGCAGGCATCCCTCAGTCCTGAATCCCTTTGTCCTCCTCCTTTTGGAGGTGTTGGAGAGGTATGCCAGGCTGTCCGGCATAGCGGTGAACCCCCAGAAATCTAGCATGTTTCCGCTGGGTGGCTATGTAGGACTCCCTGTAGAAAGGTTGCCGGTGCTACAGATACCGTGGGCAGTGAGCTCCTTTCGCTACCTTGGGATAGACGTGTATCACACGGCAGAGGAGGAACATAAGTGTAATACCGAAATAGCCATTGGGAAAATTGGGAAATGCATGAGGTTTTGGGAGAAGTTGCCCTTAGCAATGATGGGACGAAGTGCAATGCTTAAGATGGTGGTTCTACCTAGGCTTTTACATTATTTTAGCAATATCCCATATATGATACCTAAGAAGTTTTTTTTCAAGCTGAACACTATGTGCAGGGACTTTTTGTGGCATGGTACCCGAAATAGAGTGGCATTATGGAAGTTGCAGAACTTCTACGAAAAAGGCGGTACTAATTTTGAGGCGTACTATGTAGCGGCTCAGCTGCAATATGTGGCTAAGTGGCTCTCTGATGAAGAGACCCCTGAACATAGGTTGTTTGGGCGGAACTGTACTCCTTTTTACTTGCGGGAAATGATCTGGTTGGTTGGCTCGGAAATGAAGGAGCGCCCTGGAATGATGTTGTTGGGGTGGAATATGTGGCGTCGAGCTTGCCGGATGATGGGGTACCCCTTTCCATGTGCCCCGCAGATACCGTTGGTTGCACTGGCAAAGGGAGATAAGCAGCTGAGGGTGATTATTAGGACCTACTGGGAATCAGTGGGACTGGTTACATTGGGGGACATTTTGCAAGATGGGACCATTACTGATTTTGAAGGACTTAAGGCAGTAGCAGGATTACATACAGGCCAATATGTTACATATCATGGAATAGTGCAGAAGATTCAAAGTATGTGGCCTGAAACTATTTTGACATAGGAACCGGATGACACTGTTGGAGCAATATATGATATATCGGAGGGTGGGCATGAGATCTCTAGACTGTATGAGATGTTGATGACTAAGGTTGGGAAGGAATTGGTACATTTGAGATTGGAATGGGAAACGGAGATGGGAGTCCCGATGGAAGATGGGATGTGGGAATGTGCTTTGAGATATCACAAGAAGGTGTCGAGGAATGCCAGTTTCAAACAAATACAGCTATATATAACGCACAGGGCATACATGACTCCTCTGAGGATATCAAAGTTCCCAGGTGTTGGGCGCCAGGTGTGTCACAAGTGCAACATGGAGAACGCTGACATGATACACATGTTTTGGTCATGCCCGGTATTCGAATGCTTCTGGGGCGAAGTGGCTCAAAAGCTAGCGGGGAAGGGGGTTACGCTAGTAATAGACACGGCCTGCGCCTGCTTGCTGGGAGGGTATCCCAGATCACGAAAACTTAAACATGTTGGGAAATTGAAAGATTTGGCATATGTGCTTGCAAAACGCAGGATTTCTATGGGATGGAAGAAGTGCCATAAGCCGCGAGTAGAGGTCTGGTGGAAAGACCTACAGGAATGGGCGGAGGCTGAAACAATGGGGTGGCAAGATGCTAGTAACACAAGTGGGGATGAAGAAATGGGCTCCCTCATGGCATGGAAATTACTGATAGCTGAAATGTTTGGAGTAGTATCGGATCCAACAGAATCCGAGGGCAGCAAAGCCCTGCCACACAGAGCAGATATTGAACGCGAAGAACAAGCAGGCTCATAAAGGGGGGGTGGGACTGGGAGAGCAGTGTCTAAATTTTTAATGTGCTTACTTGAATTGTCATAAATTGCACTGCATGTTTGGTTTGTATTGTTGTTTGGTTTGAACAAAATAATAAAAATTATTTTAAAAAAAGGTTTGTCCTCCTCTGCCTTAGGAATCGTCCATGTCTGCCTATTGGATGGATTCTATTTTGCACTGGCTTCCAGGAATGTTTTCTCCTCTCAGATTTTTCAACTTAGTTCTCCTCTCTTTCACGTTCATTTCACCCAGGTATGCATGGGCTCCCTTGCTCGATGTCTGCGGGAATCCATCAAGTCCATAATTTCTTCCTCCTTCACAATGCAATATGGTCAAACACCAGTCTGAATGGGTAGTGTGACAAATCTGTTCAATTCGTGTCTTCATCCCAGAGAGGAGCCACCACCTTTGAGGTTAGGTAGGTGAAGCCAAGAGTAAGACCATCTCTAGGGTTCTGGGCAACTGGGACCTCACCGGGAGTGGCTACCCTCTTGGGGACTAGAACTCATATTCCAATGAGGAGCTCCCGGTCCAGAGGACATTATCCGCCTACAAGACTGTTTTTAAGCCTGATTTGGATTTACCATCTCTTTGGTTTCAGGTAATGCCCGATCTTTCCAAAATGCCAAAGTCAAAGAAGAATAACAAACCGCTTTTGTTTGTCATCTATATATATATAAACCACTTAGGCATGTTTCCATACTCAGCTGATGCAATTTATCAGTGTTAGGTTGCCCTCTGCTGTCCAAATGGCAAGTGCACCCACTTCAACAACAGTTATCATTTCAACATACAGATGCAATTTATCAGTTTTAGATTGCCCTCTGCTCTCCAAATGGCAAAGTGCACCCACTTCAACAACAGCTTTCGTTTCAATAAACAGAATGAGCAGAGTTCTACCCGGTCACCGTCCACTATCGCTAACATTCAGAATAATTTCAAGTTACTTCTTTCCATCCCTATTTCTCTTCACACAGGGCACAGCGGTTCCAGTGTCAATGAACAGTTAATTACTGGTTCAATGTTTCAGTCTTTAAAGAGCGAAACACTGTAGGACGAATGCCTCCTCATGAGCTAAAACTGAAAATAGATGCTGTTATCATGCTACTACTCAATCTTATGCAATCACTGGGACTCTGCAATGGAACAAGGTTGACAATTACGCATCTACAAATATACATCTAAGAGGCCTGTGTGATCGATAGGAACTTAGATACTGTTCTTACACTGCGCATACTTCTAATACCATCTGATGCGTTTAGCCTTTTCAATGACCATTAATAAGTTACAGGGACCTACACTGCCTTCCTGGAAGCAATCAGTGGTAGTTCTGATAATTAAGAACGGGGACAGAAGTGACCCTATTTGTCTGATATTAACCTTTAAGATATGCTAGAATGGCATATAATAATTAATAATAATAATAATAATAATAATTTGGCACTTATATAGTGCTACGAATCTTCAGGTATCTGAGCGCTGCTTATTATTACCCATGGTGTGTGGTGCTCATTTATCGACCTCGGAAGGATGCTCGACCTCGGAAGGATGAAAGGCTGAGTTTGGACCCGCCAGGATTCAAACCTGCGTTAGCAGGCTCTGCACAGATGTCAAAGCGAGCACTCTACTCGCTGTGCCACTTGACCGGCAAGTTACACCGGGGACAGCTTGTGATGAACTAATACCCTGGTAGCCGGAAGCACACCTATAAACTTATGATACTTGAACAAATTATATTCAAGAGCGTTAGGGGGATGCAAGGGAGGCAAACCAACCCTGACACTAGGAGGTATACATTGTGTATTTTTATAAATTTCAAACATAATTTTCAAACAAGATTTTCAAACATGACTTTTCATCAACAATAGTGTTTAAGTGACAAGTAAAACATTCTTCAAATGAAAATTATTAAACTTAAAGCTAGAGAGCTATCTAAGTTAGTAACAATTACACTCATTGTCCTACTCATATTAAATATTCCATATTAGGTGATATATCTCTGTTTTGCTCAACGTGTTTTGGGATCTATTCCCTTCTTCAGGAGCTGTTAGTTCCTCTTTTGTACTTCTTTCTTGTCTACAAGTAATTAAATTCAGAAATGATATTTCAGTTATTATATTCATATATAGTTCCAAAGTTCAATATATCTGTCATAACATAATTTAGGATAGAATAATCACCTGGGTGATGCTCCAAAATGAGTATGTTTCTATTGCTTAAGGACGCTGTCTGGTATAGCTTATTCTGGATAAGAATCCCTGCCGGATCTGTATCCACCTGTGGGTATATCAATTTATGAAGTTTTCTTAAAAAGGAGGAGAGACTCCATCTTCAAAAGCCAATGACGCTAAAAAAGTTAAAAATTTTTAAAACAGAGAGAACAGATTGTTATTATACCTCTCTCAAGTAGAGATTCAGGAATTCTCTTCACACAGAGGGTTCCACAGTCATCTGCCTCAAATGATTGGGTAGTTACTTTCAGCTATTCCACAGTTAGCACGGATTCCGTTTTTCACATTCTCGGGTAATACCATATCAACACTCGGTGTGGGTGGATATATCTCCCCTATAAAGTATAAGTGGGCATTTTATCACTCTTAGGTTACATACCCTTGATCTCATGTATACATCATAATTGGTTAGCCTTTGTCATAATTAGTTAGCTTATGTCAAGTAACCTCCCTTACCTCATCATGTAGTATTAGGACCCATCTTGTCAACTTACGTTGCCCGTATTCTGTCTTAGTTATCCCCAGTGTCTTGTTCGTATTCCAAAGGATATACTGTAGTACAACCCAGATGTATAGGTAAAGATGTATCCCTCTTAATTCATAATGGTAAGTATATACTTAGATTCTGCCAGTGTTACCTCCTTTATGCAGTTGTGGCCGTTCAGATGCGATTGCTGTACTGTGCATGGGAGGATAGGTCCAGGAGACCCCCCTCCCCTGCATGACCCCACCTTGTGAGGTTCGTGGCTCGTCAGGGGCGCCCCTGTCACCAGGGTCCAGGTGACGGGGTGACTACTGATCGACACACAGGACTGATCATGCTGTACCATGGACACCATTTTGGAAAGCATCAGGACTCCATTTTAGATACTGATAACCTGAAACCCAACGAGACAGCTTGCCTGCGAATGCTGCAGCTTGGCCCCCACTCACAGAGAGCCATGCCCTTCCCCTGGGGTCTCTGCTCCATGGCAGATCCGCTGAAGGCCCGTTCTCATGAGCAACCAGACACGAACAAGTATCAGAACAAACACTGTATCATTTACCTTCCGCAGTACATCACTGTCCCCGAAGTGACCTGACTCGCGGTTCAAGTCTGGAAAATAACGGAAAACCATCCTAACAGAACCGGCCTCTAGCCTGCATCTAACCCATAACATGTAAAATATATGATGTCAATATCCTCTTTGTATGAACCTTTATCAATGTCTAACCACACTCCAATGCCTGACTGTTTCCAAAGGTTGTTATATTAAACATAACCATTAATGTTTAAGAAAGAGATAAAAATTCATAAGTTTTGGTAAAACAAGCATGGTCTTAGCTCATATACAGTACCATGTGTAATGAAAAGAAAGTGATACTGACCACCTAGTGTTAACAAACGAATGCTGCTAAGTACAAAGGAAGGCAAACTGAGCATTACTGTAAGTGTGTGTGTGTGTCCCTTCCTTAACGTGTGGCCAGACCACACGTTAAGGAAGGGACCCGCTGAGGTACTTCAGGGCAAATAACGGTACCACTAATAGCGGTACCGTTATTTGCTCCTTCCCCATTCCCCTATGGGGGCTCAAATGGGAATGGGGAAGGGCCTTGGTGAATGGGGAATTACTGCCCCGCCAACCTTGGAATGGGGCGGTAATTCCCCCATTCACCAAGGCGGAATCATTCTGCTGGACCCGCTTCAAGTATTCGCCTCCCCCCATTTCCCAGACCGCCATGGTCGGCCAAATGAATTATTTACAACCCGGCCCTAAAACCCCACCGCCCCAAGGGGCCAGAGGTACACCCTCGCTGGTCCAGTGGCCCTCCGGTTCACCCTAAGTTAATGGGCCTTGGGAAACAGATATTCAACCCTGTACTAACACATCATAAAGTAATTCTTCACTACATCTAACGAGAACAGAATGACAGTGCAGCCCACCCCATGCCCCCCAGGTTCATGACACCCGGCCAACAGGTCAGAAGTAACAGTGTCTTGATGTACTGGTGTATTGGTAAAGCCTCACATTATATGTATTCCTCCTGTGTCTTATTAACCTTTAGAGTAACCTATTGCAGGATTTACAGGCATAATCACGTTACTAACGTGATGACGTGCAAATAAATAGAGCGGCCATTTTGAACATCGCTCTTTTCCCGTCGCAGTTGAAGGCAAGCGTCCCCAAAAGGCATTACCCTCCCCGCAATGGGAGGCAATAATAGAAACACCCAGGAGGGAATGAGGCTAGGACCAAGTGCAAGTAAAAGTAAAAGGTTCTTTATCTAATCAAATAGGGCATGCAAAGAACTCTGCAAACTCTGAGAGTGCTCTGTCTGACAATAGCAAAGACAGGCGTATATATTTACAAAAAACGTCATAAGAACCTACATGCTATAGGGGGCACAAGTTTGTGGGGATTGGGTGGCGACGACTAGCTATAGGTGCTGCTGCGATGTGGTTTGCTGTGGCTGGAGGACGTCACTGGTTACCCTCGTGGGTTGGGCTGGGCCTGGCAGGTCAGCTGGGCTCATCCGGACGGTGTTGTTGTGCCAACTGTGACCAGTGTCAGAGATGAATGTCTTTCCTGACTTTCTGCCCTAGGGCCACGCACACCGCAGTCATTCAACATTGCAATATTATCTTCCCTGGTAAATCTTCCAATAGGTTATTCTACAGGATAATGCAACACAGGAGGAATGCACCTAGAGTGGGGTCTGCTGGCGATCCATCAATACATGGTTACCCTCATCCTGTTGACCGGGTATCATAGGTCGCGGGGTTGGGTCTCGGGGCATGGGACAGGCGGTCCACGTTATCCCATCTTGTTAGAAGTCATTATAGATGTGTTCCTGTAGTGTTGCCATAATATTGGGTGTCCTAATTTTACAGGGGCCATTAACCTAAGGTGAGCCGTCGGGTCGTGGAGCTTATGAAAGGGCGCCTTTGGATCTGTGTTTTAAGGCCGGGGTTTACTGCTGGGTTGTAAATAATTCAGGTGGCAGGCCGTGGCCTTGGTTACTGCGGGGGGGGGGATGTGAATGCTTGAAGCGGCTCCAGCCGAATTGGGGGAGGTGGAGCAGCGCGGCACAGGCCTCTGCTTTTTCGTCTTGCAGGCTTCACTGGGAGGAAGGGGGAATGGCCTTGCATGTGCTCACAAAGGTATTTTCCTCGTGTGTTGCAGATTTTAGGTGGAAGAGACATAAACATTCATATAATATACAATACTCATTGAGTCTTTCCAAAGCTCCCGTTTTTGACATTGCTAGTGCCATCCATATGGCCAATTTGAGCACATTACTTGTACACTACGTTTTTAACAACTACAACATTTTGTTATATGCTTATACATGCGCGGTAAGTGAGGTAGTAGTAAGGTTGGTGGAGCACGCAGGAACAACCCGCCAATGAGACTGGCGGCAATGGCACATAGTGGGCTTGGACACACATATGGTGCATTTTCGTGCACCCCTTACATGAGCCCTCAATATGGTTGCATTTGTCTTCCTTTGCACTCTAGCAGCATTAGTTCAGTTTTGGCGCGGGACAGTGGGGTGCAGTCTTCTCGATAACACACATAACATGAAAAAACGCCGGGACGCTTTTACCATTTGCGCATAGCTACAAGGATGTGGGTGCTTCATCCCTAATGTCATTTGAGCACCCATTCTGCCATTTTCATATATTTTACAGGTTTTTTAGTCAGAGAGGTTGTGGAGAGAACGCTTCCATTACAGGTGGTTTGCTCATTAGTATTTGGGGACTCTGCTTTTGTCAGGGGACGATTGTACAGTTCTTTCCCACCCAGTCCCTGCTGGCCGGGTCATGCTGGAAACAGTGATACACTGCGGAAGGTGAAATGTTACAGTGTTGATATCTAACACTAGCTCATGTCCGTCTGTTTGTGTGAACGGGCTCTTAGCGGATCTGCCAGAGAGCTGTGGCCACAGGGATAATTGAAACTCTCCAAGGGTGGGGGCCGCGCTGCGGTGCACAGGGCTCAAGCCATCTTTATTAGACAAAATGGTTTCCAAGGCCTAGCTAAATTCAGCAGGTTTGGTCAAGGTCTTCAGCCAGTGGCCCATCCACCACCTGGGCCCTGGTGGCAGGGGGGACCCCTGACGAGCCATGGACCTCACCGGGGGCGAGGATGCAGGGGAGGGGGGTCTCTTGGACCAATCCTCCCTTACATTTCCCCCCTTTTGTTACTTAAGTAACGAATTCTTTAAATCCTCCAATCTCCTGCACTCTTCCTCGTCAATTATTGCGTCATCCCATGCAGGTGTGCCTTTTATGGGCATCCATGCTCTGCACACCCCTCGCAGGCTCTCACCTCTCCTAGCATATTCATCTGGGGTGCAGGTCAGGTATATACATCCGCTCCCCCCTTCCAAGTCCACCCACACCTCCTCGTACCATTCCAGTATACGGGGCTCTTTAACGGTAGTATGCCACAATTTATCTACTATATCTTTGTCGTGGTAACTGGGCACTATCTGGTATCTTGACGTGTCATCTGTTCCTGTTTGTACCTGTACTTCCTGCATAGTTTGTATTGTACCGCAGGCGTTGCCCATTGTCACCAACATCATTGCACCATTCGGCACTGCGTTAGCACAACATCGAAGACCCACCTGGCACAGGCAAAAAATAAAAAGGAGGAACACTACAGCCAGCATCAAAAATTTCACAGTCATTCCCAGCCACGATGGAACCCAGGAGAAGATATTGTCGAACCATGTGCTTTCTTCTGCTCCACCTTCCATTCTCATTCTTTCTCCTAGGTTATGTACTGCTTTGATCACATGGGACAGGGAGCCGTTGTCTGCGTCTTCGGAAGGTACGAAAGTGCAGCAGGCACTTCCAATTTTTCGGCAAACACCTCCGTCCATCGCTGTCAACAGGTCCAAGACATACCTTTTTTGCATGGTCATTAGCCGTAGTGCTCGCAGTTCCACTTTTATTACGTTAAACCCTTCTTCAGTATCATTTGCCAGCTGGATCAGCTCCCAACGTGTGATTTGGAGCCACTTTGCATTTGCTCGCGCCTGGATGCTTGGAATGAGTGAGGAGAAGAACGTTTCTGCAGAGCTGAATAATCGATATCTATCCGGGATCTGTGCCAGCAGTTCCGATGATGCCTTTGATATGTAGTTCGATGATCGTTTGTTTCGGGACAGCACCCCTTCCTTGTTCCCGGAAGACAGGACATATACTTGTGACTCTGCAGTTGGCTGGGCCGCACTCTGTTGGGTGTTTCCTCGCGTCTTCTTGCTCCCATCAATGTGGCTTTCCGGGATTACCATTAGTGCGGAGTGTAGGGTGGCCAATGAACAGCTGCCACCCCAGGATTGTGGGAGGTGTAGGTATGCCCGGTTGCCACATACCCAATAGCTGTCCATTAGGGCTGCTGTCCCTTTTCTCATATCTGGGATGGTGAGGGTCTTGTTACAGTTCTTGTTTGCCCCCATGGTGGTTCTCCCGTCTCCCTTGAAACACTGTCAGTTCATAGTTTATTTCTTTCTGCAGCTTGAAGGGTTTTTCAATGGCTGTTACCCAAGTCAATTTTGAGATGTGTTCCTTCCATACTGGTGTGCATGCCTCTTCTATCCATTGCAGTTTCTCTGGTGCCACACCCCTCAGTGCTTCAGCCTTGCACATTATTTCTTCGTCCTTCCACTTGTTGTCTGAAAAAAGTGTCCCTTGTATTATAAAAAATGGCTCCTCCAGACATACCACTCCTACTGCCTTTGGATAACAGGTCTTCTCGTTCTGCAGCATTCTAAAAGTTACCTCATGTGCCTGCAAGGTGTTCTTAATTCTGCACAACGTGAGATGAAGGAGACACTGGGCATCGACAATAGGCAACTCTTTGGATAACAATACTTTGGGTGTACCTGAAGCATGGGGAATGAGGGAGCAGACATAACAGCTCTCATTTGTTGTTTGCTTAGCCGTTGCACTCATGTCCGCATACCATTTATTTGTCTGGTGGGGATGTCGTGGGTCTTCCATTTTGTCTAATCCTAACCCATAATATTCATCATATTTCCTCCTCCCCACCTCCCTTCTCCGTCTGTTATTTCTTTTTCTAAGGTATTTCCCAGCCTCATGGGCGATGGACAGTGTGGGCCCCCCTTTCTCCCTCTCGCCCCCCTTTGCCCAATTATCATATAATATTTCATATCTCCCTGTCATTTCTTCATTCTCTTTCTTTATGCTATCTAGCAGTGTGTTTTTGGTTACGGGAGCGGGCCGGCTGGTGGGGGTGTTATATAACCAGGATATAGCAGAGGGGTTACGATCATTCAGACTGCGGGCATTGTAATTGGATACTTTTGGCGGGGAAGTTGTGCTGTTTTGCATTTTTTCCTTCAAATCTTCATTTTGCTTGATGGCAACATTTGACAATGTCGTGTAATATCCCCATACCAGTTTAGTTCCATCCCATACCAAAAAATCACCTTCTTTAGTATTTACAATTGCTGTTTCATTTGTCACATTAGTCCCGTTAATCCCTCCCCCCTCGTTCATCTCGATAGAGATGAACGCTATGAACCAATACGTAACCAGGCCAAACATGATTGTAAAGAATAATGTAATGCAAACAGACAACCCACACTCATACGAATATCTACATCTCTCAGCTAAAAATTCTCTATATCTAATAAATCTATCCGTTGCAGGCTGCCCGTTAGTTGCCATGGTAGTTCCTGTTTGAGATATAAAAGTGCATTAAGTGCATGAATGTAAACATTTTTGTTGGCACTACCAGTGCCAAGATATCATGGAAGGGGAATAGGATTGGGTAGGGGAGGGGGGTTGAGATGTACAGAGAAGGGAGCATACAACATACGTATTCTTCACATTATTATTTACACATAAATCCATATATTTTTTTTTTCAATCCTTCAATTTTATCGATAACCTGTAATATAATGTTTCTTGTTAACAATTTTCTCTGTCAGGTACACTTCTTCCATTCACATGTTCACATTCACTCGTCATTTTCATTAGTATTGTTTGCTGTTGTCTGTGCCTCCTCGTCCACCTCTTCCTGCACACTATTATAGGCCTTTCGCACATCCGTCAAATGTATCCAATACTTGAGCCCCTTAACTTTTACAGCCGTAGGGGTGCAAAATACCACTTCATATGGTCCGTGGAATCGTGGCACATTCCACCGGCGCACAAAGCTCCGGACATAAATGAACTCTCCCGGCATCAGTTGTACCGGTGTTTCAGGCTCCGTAAGGGACTCCGTTGTGTTCCCTTCTTCCCTTGTGAATGGTGGTGAGAGCTGCTTTGATATTGCGCGCGCTGCCCTAGTTAGCTTTTTCAGGTATTCTGTGAACTCATCTCCCAATATCGCGGCGCTTCTGTGCGCGTCTGAGTGTTGGTGCAGTGGGGAGTGTGCTGTGTGCATTCGTCTCCCGGTCACGATTTCATGCGGGGACAAATGGTGGTCCTTGCTTGGCTGATTCCTCAGCTCAAACAGCGCAAGGGGCAAACAGTAAATCCAGTTTTTCTTTAATGCGAAACACAATATGGACAATCTCCCTTTTAACAGTCTGTTCATCTTTTCTACCACGCCATTACTTTGAGGATGATAAATCCAGCACAATTTATGTTTTATTCCCAATAATGTCGTCACTTCTTTGAAGAGCTCGTTCACAAAGTGAGTGCCGTTGTCTGAGCGAATTACGTCGCAAATTTCCCAGCGCCGGAATACTTCCCTTACTAGGAACTTTGCAGCGCTTTTAGCATCAGGTCGTGCACATGGGCCTGCTTCCACCCACCTCGAGAATGGGCATACAACCACAATCATGTAGCGTGCCCCATTACACCTTTCCCCCATATCCGTGTAGTCTATGTGCAATTCCCTGAAGGGTCCTACTGGCTTTGGAATTGTTCCCCTGAGTGTACGTAACATCATTCCAGAGTTGTATATCTGGCACGTTGTACACTCCATTGTCAATCTTGATACTTGCTCCTGGAGACAGGGCACAAACCAGTCTTCTTGTATCTCTGCTGCAATGTGTTGTTTGGTGTTGTGTGCTGGAAAGTGTAATTGCTGAAACGCTATTTCTAATAGCTTGACTGGCATTACCACTTTCCCTGAGTCATTTTGTCGCCATAGTAAGTCTGTTGCTGATTGGCTGCACCCTCGTTTTACCCACATCATCTTTCATCACCACTTGCTCCTTCCTGTAGCTCTAGTATTTGTGATATGGGCATCGCATTGTATCCTTCTGGGAGCTCTTCGTTTGTCTTGTGCTACAGCATGTACTCACCTGTTTCATGTTTTTCAAAGTATGAGGCTTCCTTGGCAGCAGCGTCCGCTGCCGCGTTCCCCAAAGACACAACGTTTGTGTTGGACGTATGTGCTTGGCACTTCACTATTGCTACCACTGTTGGATCTTGTAGGGCCTCAACTAACTCCTTCAGTAGTTCTGCATGTTGCACTGGGGTCCCATCTGCTCTTCAAAACCCCCTCCGCCCCCATCTTGCCAGACCTCCATGTACTGTTGTCGTCATGTAAGCTGAATCTGTGTGTATTGTTACTGCACAACCTTTAGCTGCATGTAATGTTTCTATTAGGGAAATGAGTTCCGCTGCTCGTGCTGAGAAATGTGATGGAAGGCGATACTGCACTAGTGTCTCATACTCACCTTCTTCTAATCTCACCACTGCCAATCCTACATGTTTCTCTCCCGTGTCCATGTCAATCGATGCTGACCCATCCACAAAGTACACCTCCCCCTCGCTCAGGGCATTCTCGCACACCACTGTGTCCTCCCCTCTTTCGCCTGTGTAAGTCGCACAATCGTGTTCCTGCATGTCCTCCAGTGTGCATGCTTCTGTAATGAATGTTGCCGGATTCACTGTTGTGCATTGTACCACATGGATATTGGCGCTGGACAATATTATTTCATAGGCAGTTGCTCGCTGTGTGGTCAGTGTACTCTTTGATCTCTCAAGTATTGCAAATAATGAGTATTCCACAAACAATGTGCAGGGCATCCCATTACTATTGTGGCGCTTTTCTCAATTGCGAAAGCGGCGGCAGCGAGTGATTGCTCGCACGCGAAATTTCCTTGCATCACCGCATCCAAGGTGCCACTATAGTAAGCCAACGGTTTGTGTCCTAGGGAGGTCTTTTGCGTCAGTACAGCTGTCATGAGTGTCCCCTTGCAATGTGAGAACAGGTAAAATTTGCTTTCATAATCAGGATTGGCGAGTACTGGAGCACTCGAAATCAACTCTTTTAGTGACTTGAATGAGTCACTCATCTTGTCTGACCATTCTATTTTCCTGTTTTCTTGTTGTGCCTCCTTGAGTGCTTTCAGTAATGGTCTGGTGTAGGCTGCATAATCTAATATCCATGCTCTACAATAGTTACACATTCCCAAGAATTTCTGCATCTCCTTCACTGTTGTGGGTTCTCTTACTGATCTTATTGCTTCTACCCTATCAGGGATTATTCTTTTTCCGTCTTTTGATATCAGCTGTCCCAAGTACAGGACCTCTTTCTGACAGTATTGTAGCTTTTCCTTGTCCACTTTGTACCCCCTATTTGCCAGCAGCGACAGGAGTGTTACTGAGTCTTTTCTGCATGTTTCTTCATTCTGTGCGCAGACGAGCAAATCGTCTACGTACTGAATGATTGTGCTTTCAACTGATAAATTACCCAGGTCTTCCTGTAGTATGCGGTTGAATATGCTTGGGCTCTCACAGTATCCCTGTGATAATCTGCAATGTTCGTATCGCTTTCCCCCTAATGTAAATGCTGTCAGGTATCTGCTTTCTTCTGCCAAGGGGATGGAGAAGAATGTGTTTTTCAAATCGACCACTGTGAAATGTGATGCCGTTTTTGGGATACTGCATAATATTGAAGCAGGGTTCGGGACCAAAGGGAACTCTTTCTGTATGACGTCATTTAGGGGGCGTAAATCCTGGATCATCCTCCAAGCCCCTCCCTTTGCTTTTTTAATCGGGTAGATACATGTGTTACATGGGGAGTTTGAAGGCACTATTATCCCCTGTGCTAGCAATGCAGTTATTGTCTCTTTTATCCCTTCCTCAGCTTCGCGGGACAATGGATATTGTTTCACTCGGGGTAGAATTGCCCCTTGTTTGAGCTTTATTACCACTGGTGTCACTCCATGCAACAACCCCACATCATGGGGGCCTGTTGTCCACAAATTGTTTGGCAGCAGTCGCATGTCATCATCAAAAAATGACGGTGGTGTTCCCACCACTGCCATCAACTGGACGGGAATTTGTCTAGCTTGAATCAAAATGTCACAGGGCATTGCTATTTCCATTATTATTTCGCCATCACTTTCTGAATCGGAAAAGAGATCCTCATCAGATAAATCTCGCAGGGCAATGTTGGCATTGATGCACAGTACTGTGCGCCATTCACACCCGTCTATGTCCATCCCAATCACAGCAATCCTTTTCGCTGATACCTGTACAGCATGCAAGTCTAATGATACCACTGATCCTGGTGCTATGTCTGGGCGCACTATTGGGCGGAAGATGAATTCCGCGGGTATTCTCCACTCCAGCTTTTTTAGCTCAGGCACTACTCGGGCCAGTGTTTTTAAACATTCAATGAACATTCTTTCGCCCACTGGCAGGCCACGTATTTCCGGAGCAGTTGTTTGAGCCTGTACTACCAGCATTACACGTAATGGGCATATTCCTGGTGTTGAACACACTATTCCTCTTTCTGTGAATGATATTGTCATGTTAAGCTTGCTAAGAAGGTCCCTCCCTAGCAAGTTTATTGGCGATTGTTCGTAATACAGTAAGGGTGTTTTTACAGTTTTACCCCCCACTGTCACATCCAAAGCTTCTGTATAAGGAACTT
Organism: Ambystoma mexicanum; assembly: GCF_040938575.1. NCBI lineage: Eukaryota > Metazoa > Chordata > Amphibia > Caudata > Ambystomatidae > Ambystoma > Ambystoma mexicanum. The sequence goes on from NC_090922.1 coordinate 1,185,485,227, forward strand.
CAATTACAGCCCCAGAGAACCCCTGAGTCTCTAACTTCCGGTTAGATAACGGAAACCGGCCCTCCCTAATGCATGATTTCTCCGCTCCCGAATCCACCATGAATATGAACTGCTTGTCTCCTATCTGCGCCCCTACCAATGGTTCCTCTGCTGCATCGTAGGTGGTAGATAGGACAGGACACGCAAGTGTTCTCTGTGGGCTGGCTTATGCGGGATGTCTCATTGCCCCTCCTTGGTTGAACACACTCCCTGAGACTACTGATACACCACTATAGGGGGCTGGTGCTGGGGCTCCATTTGCTGTTGTCGCGAAAGGGTTGCCTGGGCTGTAGTGCATAGTGTCATTGTTCTGTGGGTGATTCTGTGTTCTGTATTGGTGTCCCTGCCGTTGCTCAGGGTACCCCTGCCCTGGGTCCCTTTGTTGTTGTCCCATTGGGAGACCATATGGGCTCCCCGGATGAGGATGACCATAGTGTTCTACCTCTGGAGACCCGTTGTTTGGTCTACTCCTGCACTCTCTGGAAAAGTGCCCCCACCTCCCGCAGTTCCAACAACTTCCTTGCGCACCTCTGGGACCCTGCCATCCGTTTCCTCCCATTCCCCCGTACCCTTGTCCACCCCCTCTTCGCCCCTGTACCCACCTCGTCCCCCTCGAGGGGCCCACTCTTGCCACTGCGGACCTCCACTGCCGCTGCCCTGCTCCTGCCCAATTCGTTGCCATCCTCCCTTGTATTGCTACCAGCCCCTCCTCCTCATCATCTCCCTCCCTGCTGTGTGGGAGCGCGGCTACTGCCGTGGCGACCTTCACCAGCTTTGTTTGTACTAGTTTCGCCTCGTCTGCCAATCTTCTCTGCGCCACCTCCTTTTCCCTCTCTTTTATTCATTTGCAGTGGTGAACTATTATGCTCTGAATTTCGGGCCATCCTTTTGCTTCAATACCTGCTATTTTGTCAAGTGCTTTTTGCACCTCTTTTGGGAGCCCCCTCTTTATTATGAAGTAGAATAATGATGTTGATTGATACCAGGGCGTGCCCGTTTCTGCTCTCACCATCTCCTGGACCCGAAAAATGTAATCCATAGCATCTTCCCCGTCATTCATTGTACATTGCATTACTGACTGCAAATCTGAGGTATCTGGGAACGTTTCCCGCAAGGCATCCCACACCCTGGCACGTACTGTGTTAAAAGAGGCACCATCATGGCGATCGCAATCTAACGTTTCTCCCGGGAAACCAGCTTTTACCCATACTCTGTCAACCTGATCCCCAACTGCTGATACTAGCAAACTCTTCACGTGGCCTATGGCTAGAGGTACCCCGGCTGTGTGTTTCTCAAAGGCATAAATCCACTTGCTTGCCCCTCCTGATAGCGGGGGCAATAACTTTAACAAATTGGCCTTATCCATCTGAGCCCAGGGTATGTAATTCGGCCTCCCTCCTCCCCTGTGTATTAGTGGGAGTTGTAACTTCCCCTTTGTCGTTGTATCTGTACTCACCTTCATTCCTGATTTTCCTAATGATGCCATTTTCCCAACCTGTTCCTTAATTGCTCTGTCCACTCATCATCCATCGTTCTCATTGAGCATGCTCCATCCAACCCCTGGCTTCCCCCTCCCATTGCCATACTTAGCCTTTCACCTTATTCTAAATCATCCCCTATATCACACAGTAGCTCCTCTCTGCCTCCTGTGGTCCTTACCTCATCATCAGTACACCCCTCTCTTCCCTCTAGTTCAATTATTCGTGTCGGTTCTTCCTGTATCCTAAACAGTATCTCTCCTTTTTTCCACCCTTCTTCAAATGTTCTATTCTCACTCTGCGCTCTTGATGCAGGCTCTGATCTAGCGGTATTGATTGCAGTCCGCTCACATATGCTTTTTATTCTCGAGAGCTCGTCTTTGGCTATAGAGAGCCTGGATTCTAGGTCTCCTGTTAATTTCTCTATGTCCACCCTTGGTGTACTTACCTGCTCTCGCTCCCTATGACTCTCATATGGTGGGGGTGCTGTTGGCCCTTGAGTGGTACTGGTTGTCGTTGGGGGTACATAAGTTGGGTCACTATATCCCTCTGTGGGCACTGGCTTATTTAGTATTGGCTACAACCTAGTTACCTCTATTGGTGGCTCCTCTTCTGGCAATACCTTGTCATCCTTTGGTATCATTAGTGGATTGTCAGTGGTAGATGGTAGATCAGTATCTAATTCCCTTGTCTTAGGCGGGGGTATTTCTTCAAACAGTCTCCATAGGTCTAATATTTCTCTTCTATTGTGTAGCTGCTTCCCCTTGTATTTCAAACAAATGCACGTAGCTATCATATCTAGGACACTCTTGTCAAACGATCCCCCTTTGGGCCATATCTGAGGTAATCCTTCTCCCTTCAACTCTGTGATCCACTGGTCATGATATTTCGTAATCCGTTCTGCGTACCCAGGTAGACTCTTACAAATATGTGATAAGGGTGTTTCTGCCCCCATACTTCGTACTTGCTCGATACTGATGTATCTCTATATGTATATATCTGTATCTCGATATAAATGTATCACCATAGGAGTTCACGTATTTATATCTTACTGAACGTGGGGACCTGCGTGTTTTCCCGCCACCTGTACAGTATGAGAATGGCTGCCCACAGCCTCTATTCCATACACTTTAGGGGGCACATACAAGAGCAAACCATCAATAACTTCGACAATTTTACCCTACAAATCAAGGAAATAAACACTCACTTTACCACATTACACTCTTCTTTGTAATATTGCTTCTGGTCACACTTACCGTAACAATACTATAATTATGCATTTCTGACCAACTTTACACACTCATTATAACAAATATGTTCTGACACATACGATGCTTACACACCCATAAGCAGCACTCATATTCACAGCCCAGGTTGTCCTCCCTTTCCTCCCTTGCCAGCTGTCCCTTTCCGTCTTACTCTGATATATATACATATATATATATATATATATATATATATATATATATATATATATATATATATATATATATATATATATATTTATTTCCTAGTTTTGGAGCAGAATTATCTCTCTACTTAGATTATATTTTTGTTTGTGCTAACCCAGTTTATTTTCCCGTGAACCCAAAGAGAAGAATAGAAAGAATAGCAGTCACTAATGTATTCTCTGTGTCTTCCTTTACCAGACACCTTTATCTCTTTTTCCACTTCTTCATATATTCCCAGTACTAGTCAAGATAGCACTATGCGGCGCCGCCTTCCACCCCATCGCGGAGCTAGGTTCCCATCTCGTTATCTCTGTTCACCTCTTAATCCTAATAGCCATATGCGAACAAAAAGCAAAGGAAGTTTAGAGTGGTCCTTAGTAGGCCCAAAGTGCCCCCTTTCAACCAGCCTCGTTCCCTGTCCTATATTTCCTCCCCTACTCCCTTTATGGTCGCTCGCACTCAATACTCACGTGCCCGTCTTGAACCGAGAGTCTCCGAGACTGGGTCCGTCCAGGCAGTGTTGTCGTACGTTCAACGGTCAGCCCCGGCTCCGGCGAGCAGTACTCAAAGGGGATTTTTCAACCGGGATCCCGTACCCTCTCTCTGTTGAGTGCGCACTTCTGAGCGTACCGGTCGCCGTTGGCAGGCAGCCTTCCGGAACCGGCGCACCGTGCGTATCCCTTTTCGACCGGAGATTTTCGTGCCAAAGGGGACGGTAGGGATATATATATATGCTAGGAGAAAAATAATAATCACGCTTTCGGGGTCACCACTGAAGGCAAGCGTCCCCAGATAGCACGATCCTCCCCGCAACGAGAGACAATAATGGACTCTCCCAGGATGGGAATAAGGACAGGACAAAGTGCGGGTGAGCTTAAATGGGAGTTTGGAATAGGGCATGCAAAGAACTCTGCAAACTCCGAGAGCGCTCTGTCTGACAATAGCAAAGACAGGTGTATATATTTACAAAAAACGTCATAAGAACCTACATGCTATAGGGGGCACAAGTTTGTGGAGATTGGGTGGCGACGACTAGCTATAGGTGCTGCTGCGATGTGGTTTGCTGTGGCTGGAGGACGTCACTGGTTACCCTCGTGGGTTGGGCTGGGCCTGGCAGGTCAGCTGGGCTCATCCGGACGGTGTTGTTGTGCCAACCGTGACCAGTGTCAGAGATGAATGTCTTTCCTGACTTTCTGCCCTAGGGCCACGCACACCGCAGTCATTCAACATTGCAATATTATCTTCCCTGGTAAATCTTCCAATAGGTTATTCTACAGGTTAATGCAACACAGGAGGAATGCACCTAGAGTGGGGTCTGCTGGCGATTCATCAATACATGGTTACCCTCGTCCTGTTGACCTGGTATTATAGGTCGCGGGGTTGGGTCTCGGGGCATGGGACCACGTTATCCCGTCTTGTTAGAAGTCATTATGGATGTGTTCCTGTAGTGTTGCCATAATATTGGGTGTCCTAATTTTACAGGGGCCATTAACCTAAGGTGAGCCGGTGGGTCGTGGAGCTTATGAAAGGGCGCCTTTGGATCTGTGTTTTAAGGCCGGGGTTTACTGCTGGGTTGTAACTAATTCAGGTGGGGAGGGGGGGAATGTGAATGCTTGAAGCGGCTCCAGCCGAATTGGGGGAGGTGGAGCAGCGCGGCACAGGCCTCTGCTTTTTCGTCTGGCAGGCTTCACTGGGAGGAAGGGGGAATGGCCTTGCATGTGCTCACAAAGGTATTTTCCTCGTGTGTTGCAGATTTTAGGTGGAAGAGACATAAACATTCATATAATACACAATACTCATTGAGTCTTTCCAAAGCTCACGTTTTTGACATCGCTAGTGCCATCCATATGGCCAATTTGAGCACATTACTTGTACACTACGTTTTTAACAACTACATTTTGTTATATGCTTATACATGCGCGGTAAGTGAGGCAGTAGTAAGGTTGGTGGAGCACGCAGGAACAACCCGCCAATGAGACTGGCGGCAGTGGCACATAGTGGGCTTGGACACACATATGGTGCATTTTCGTGCACCCCTTACATGAGCCCTCAATATGGTTGCATTTGTCTTCCTTTGCACTCTAACAGCATTAGTTCAGTTTTGGCGCGGGACCGTGGGGTGCAGTCTTCTCGATAACACACATAACATGAAAAACCCCCGGGGCGCTTTTACCATTTGCGCATAGCTACAGGGATGTGGGTGCTTCATCCCTAATGTCATATGAGCACCCATTCTGCCATTTTCTGATATTTTACAGGTTTTTTAGTCAGAGAGGTTGTGGAGAGAACGCTTCGATTACAGGTGGTTTGCTCATTAGTATTTGGGGACTCTGCTTTTGTCAGGGGACCATTGTACAGTTCTTTTCCACCCAGGCCCTGCTGGCCGGGTCATGCTGGAAACAGCGATACACTGCGGAAGGTGAAATGTTACAGTGTTGGTATCTAACACTAGCTCATGTCCGTCTGTTCGTGGGAACGGGCTCTTAGCGGATCTGCCAGAGAGCTGTGGCCACAGGGATAATTGAAACTCTCCAAGGGTGGGGGCCGCGCTGCGGTGCACAGGGCTCAAGCCATCTTTATTAGACAAAATGGTTTCCAAGGCCTAGCTAAATTCAGCAGGTTGGTCAATGTCTTCAGCCAGTGGCCCATCCACCACCTGGGCCCTGGTGGCAGGGGGGACCCCTGACGAGCCATGGACCTCACCGGGGGCGAGGATGCAGGGGAGGGGGGTCTCTTGGACCAATCCTCCCTTACATTTCTCGCAACTGGGGATTTTATATTATTGGTTCTAATGGCGCTTTTGTGTTCGTTCCACCTTTCTTTTGCTTTCCTGGTGGTTTGGCCAACGTAGAAAATACTGCATGGACAACTCAGACTGTATATCACTGATTTAGTGTCACAAGTTACAAAGTCCTTAAGTCTAATTTTGTTGCCCTTTTTGGGATGTCTTACATACCCACCCTTCACTACGTTGTTGCAATTATTGCAACTTAGACATGGATATGTTCCTGTTTTCCTAGTGCTCAGTGTCATTTGCTTTTCTTTTGGTTGTATTTCCACCTTCACCAATTGGTCCCTTAGATTCCGACCTCGTTTATAGGCTATCAGTGGTGGTTTAGGAAAATGTTGATGTAATTGCGGGTCTAGTTCTATAATCCGCCAGTTCTTCTTTATTAACCTTGTCACGTGATGGCTTTGTCCTGAATATCTCAGTGCATAGAGGAACAGTATTTCTTTTGGTCTGTTCTTAGGTGTTAATAAATTTGTTCTTTCCAAATTCCTTGCTTTCAATCTTGCCTGATCAATTATTGGCTTTGGATAGCCCCTGTCCATATACTTGTTGGTCAATTTCTCATTTTCCAGTTCTACTGCGCTCTCTGTGGAAATTACCCTTTTTAACCTTAAAAATTGGCAATAAGGTAAATTGTCTTTTAAGTGCTGTGGATGATGGCTCAGGTAATGTAATGCATTGTTGACATCGTTTTTTATGGTAGATATTGGTTACTATATTGCCATTTTTATTTTCGAGTTCCACATCAAGAAAGTGCAATAGTGGTGTACCTACTTCCGTTGTAAATCCAACCCTTTCATGGATGGAATTGATTAATGTTAGAAATTCGTCCAACTCTGTTCTGTTGCCTCTCCAAATTACAAAAATGTCATCTATGTACCTTTTCCAGACCACTATTTTCCTGGACCATTGCTCATTGTTCAGAATTTTGGTTGTTTCAAGGTGGTGCATAAATAGATTAGCGTATGCCGGGGCCATTGATGAGCCCATCGATGTCCCTGCTGCTTGTAGAAAGAATTGTGACTTATACCTGAAAAAGTTATAGACCAATATAATTTTGCTTAATTCAAGAATCAGAACTTTATTTGCCTCACATTTGTTATCTCTCAGTAATGCCCACTCCAACGCTTCCAACCCATCTTGATGCGGAATTGAGGTATAGAGGCTTTGTACATCAAAAGATATTAGTATGTCAGTTTCTTCGATGTGACCCAATTTTTGGATGCAATTCAAGAAGTCAGTGGTATCTCTTAGGTATGTGCTTGTTGTTTGTACCAAAGGTTGAAGGGCCTTGTCTACATATATTGCCAGTGGGTTAAAAATACTTTCTGTCCCTGCTACAATTGTCTCAGGGGTGGATTCTTCACATCTTTATGTATTTTTGCCAATCCATAGAATATGGGAGTTATCGGATGGTCATTTATCAGAAAGTTGTTTGTCTTCTGTGATATCCAATCCGAATCACAAGCTTTCTCCAATGTTTCTTTAATCAATCTAGCTATCTCTTTTGTGGGATCTCTGTCGATCTTGATGTATGTAAGTTGTACTTATCTGTAATATGCCAATTACTGCTACCATGACTGCACCCTGTAACTAAGCTCATGCAAGTAAGAGCGCCTCAATGCCCCTGGGCGGCTTGTGCGCTATATAAATTTAAATAAATAAATAAATAAAATAAGTTTGTCATTTAGTAATAGCATGATTTGTTTGTCGTAAAATTCCGTGTCCATTATAACAATTGCACCTTATTTGTCTGCAGGTTTTAAAGTTAGTGATGAGTCCTCTGCTATATCTCCAATGAGCTGGCTTTGGTGTCTTCTCATGTTATAGCCTTTATTCTTAGTAAAATTAACTTTGTTCAAGTCTTAAATCATTTGATTTTCAAACATTCTTATTGCCATATTATTGACCTGAGGATCGAAAGAGCTTTTCGGTTTAATCTCTAAGTAATCATGTACGGCTCTCTGTCCTTCCATTGGAGGTTGATTATCAAAGAAAACTTTCAATCTCATCTTCCTAACCAGTCTGTGTAAATTGATTTTTTCTTCTAAGAGATTCGAGTTATGTGTTGGGATAAAGGATAATCCCAAATTCAACATGTCCATTTGGGTCTTTGTGAACGTTTTTGAAGAAATGTTCACGACTAGCTGTTCGGCTTGTTTCGTGGTCTTAGTGTTCTTATTCCCTCTTGTTGTTGTCTTCTGTCTAAAAAAGAAGGGTTCTGTTGTTGTGCCCCCGATGTTGTTGCCTCCTGGGAGGTGTGTATATTTGATATGGTAGTTGTTCTTAACCCAGATGTTGTATTTCTTTCTTCTTCTCCACTTGTTGGTAGGTCACTGCTCCGATCACTTTTGTCTCTTCCTGTTGGTTTGGGATGGGGTGTTGGTCTTCTGGTGTTAAATGTTCTCATTTGACTATAATGTTCCTGCCATGTATAGATGATATCCTGAAAGTAGTCCAGAGTGTCCCATCGGAATTTCCTTACTTTCCTTTGCTCAATGTCTTTCTTGTAGCTTTCTAGCATGTTGTTAACATCCTCTATTATTTTCTTCAATTCTTCACTGGTTTTGAACAATGATAATTGTTCACTAAGTTCTTCAATTTCTTTGTCCAGGCCTTTTACTGATTTAGACAGCTCCTCTATTGTCAACCATGTTAGATCCAAGGAGCATTTATTCAGGATCTGGTCCCATTTTTTCACAAAGTCCGGGTTTTCCTTGCATAGTGTTGGTTTGAGGTATACCCTAAGTTCTCTCGGAATTCTTTGCACCCAATAGTACTGCGCAAGCGTTGTTGCGTGGAGCTTCTGCGAAATCTCTCTCCCTATGACTCTTTCCAGTTGTGAAATTAGCTTTTCTGGATTGGTTGATGCAGGTGTGGTAGTGTCTATGGGCCTCATTACACGGTAGGTGGTAAGGGTTAACGGTCAACGGTAAGGGTACCGGTGACCGTTAATCCTTAACACCTTATTACGAGGTCCCTTTGTGGGTTGGTACTTTAACGCCTGCTTTTAGCAGGCGTTAAAAAACGAACCCGCAAAGGGACCTTGGTGCTAATTATGGTACCGCAATTTGCGGTACAGTAATTAGCACCTTCCCCATTTCCATTATGCCCTATGGGGGCAAAAATGGGAATGGGGAAGGGCCTTGGTGAATGGGGAATTACCGCCCCCGCTCACCTTGGAGTAGGGCGGTAATTCCGCCATCCACCAAGGCGGACACAGTAAAAATACCGGCGGCGCTAATAGCGACATGGTTACCGCCTACCGTGTAACGAGGCCCTATGTCCTTTATGAGACCTAGAATCCGGTTGGCTTCTTCTTCATTAAATGCAAGTGTTGTTGCATGTTTGTCTGTTATACTATTGATTTTAGAAAATGACATAGCCTCTCCTCCTTAATGAATGTGGGTAATACCCATATTATTGTGTCACACCCTATTGTTGGGGGATTAACAATAGAACTAATACTCTGGTAGCTGGAAGCACACCTTTAAACTTATGATACTTAAAGAAATTATATTCAAGGGCGTTAGGGCGGTGCAAGGGAGACAAACTAACCCTGCCACTAGGCGGTATACAAAAGTAAAACAACAGCAGGTGTCCAGGTATTCGCCTCCAGGTATACTGGAGGTAAATCTGCCACCTTTGAGCACAACACGCAGCAAAACCGGCGGAATTACCACCACTGGTAATTCTGGTGAAATCCCCATGGAGTCCTATGGACTCCAATGAATGGGGACTAACACTGTCTACCACAATTTGTAATCTGTCAGTAATTCCGCTGGACCAAGTGGCTGTAACAGTAATTCAGTTTGTTGGTATTGCAGAGGATTTACAGCCATAGTCCTTAGTCCAAATCCTGTTCAGCTAGCTGGCCCTACCACTTAAGAGATTGTAACAAAAAGAAGGAAACCAGAGAAATAGCCTCTGTGTTTGGTACTGCCTGGCCCAACACCTTGATCTCTTCTCCAATAAGCAAGTTTTAAAAGTTCTTCAAAGATCATCAATTCCTTGCAGTACAGTCCTCGGCCTCTTTGCAGGTTCTGTATGTCACGGTTCTCAGTCTTTATATATACTTCATATGGTTTCCTTTGCTCAGGAAAGACAAGGTTTTCTTTACAAAACTCCACCATTTTCCACTTGGTGCTTGAACGCGTCCTTGTGTTATTTTCAAACAATTAAACTATTCAGGTTCTCTGTCTTCCCAGTTACGTTTACTAGGTTTCTTGTTTCTAGGCCTCTCCAAAGTTCTCGGGCCCCCTATCAGGCTTGTTTTAGCAGGGCCTCAGTATGGTGTCTGCCCATTTGGGTTTTCTGTGTTCTCATAACCATTGTGGCTTCTCTAGCCTTGAGCGTCAATGTTTTTCGGTTTCCCATGGGTACCCAAAGCCCTTTGGCCATTTTATAGGCTTGCTTTGTCTCTATTCAGGTTTATCAGGCCTCCCGTAACCATTAGGGCCTCCCTGTCTTGAATCACACTACACCCCGACGGCGGTACCCTTTTTTTAAAACACATTTTATTGTTTTATAGAGTTCCAAAACATACAAACATTGCAACATAGGAGCAAACAGTAAAAGCAAGGCACAGTGTGGTATAATGCCGAATCCATACACAGAAAAGAAACAAAGAAGTGTCCAGCATAGCGAGCCTGCAAGAGAGCATGAGCAGGCCTTCCACGACCACTTTCTAACCCCCCACCCTCTTCCTCCAAATCTTCCCCCTTTTCCGACGGCAGCCTCTTGCATCATATATTCGTTTTTCCAAGATCATACAGCAGTCCATTTACCCAGGGAGATTGGTATCTCGACACGGTTAAGCCTTACACAACTCAAGGTCCTGCACAGGGTCTACTACTCACACACTGCCTTACATAAATGGGGGTGGGCAGATCATTCTCAGTGTTTGAGGTGTAAGGGGAAAGAGGGGACCTTTTTCCACATCATATGGGAATGTCTGAGGTTTTGCTGTTTCTGGCAGAAATGTCTAGACATAATATGCTCAGTGACCGTTCTGAACATAGAGGAACCAAGAACACTACTGTTAGGTATCTGGGGGGAGTCAGGATTTACCAGGTCTGAGAAACTGTTTGTATACATAGCGGCCGGACTGATAAAACAGACCATCGCGGAACTGTGGGGGGAAACGGAAAATGTTCCCCCGTTCCCCTTCCCATGCACTTGTGCGATCTGAATGACACCTGGCCTAGTAGAATCGTTGTCTGTTTTCCCTCGGTTCCCCCTCCCTTGCCACGTCGCGCCTTGAAACACTTGTGTATAGGCGCGTTATAAATGCCATATATGATATCATATCATATCATTCACTCTCCACGCTACCTCTGGCTGCGTGGTCTATCGTGGCTCCGCCCCTCCAGGACGTTTTACCGTCAGAGGCTCACCTCTGCACAGGATTCTCATCTCCGCATTAAAGGTTCCTCAGCGTTTTATGTACATCACGCGCTTGGTGATTGGTGACATAATGATGAAATGATGTTAGAAATCCTACAATGTGGTTATGTTCAAAATTGTATCATAATAAAGAAATAATGTCAAATATCCAACAATGAGGTAATGTTCAATATTCAATATGGTACCAACAGAAAAGCATATAACATTACTTGTAACAGTACACTCACCTCGAGTGACAAGAACTAGATTGTGCGCATTACAAAGGGAGGATGTGCATTAGGATGATGCTCTAAAAATAGATCTATAGTGTCATCCACAAAATAACGAAGTGTTAATTGGATCTTTTCCATTTGCGCGTCGCCAAAGTAAGAAGCAAAAAGGTATTCGTACTTTGATACAAGGAGATAAATGTATGATTACCACGGAGTAAGTAACATATTTCACACAACATTTAATCAAGTTTCATTAGAGAAGTACCCGATCTGTTATTTTTTGAAACAAAACATCATGACGATGTCACGTTGTGACGTAGGTAAACAATTATGACATCATCACGCAAATAAATAGAGCGGCCATTTTGAACATCGCTCTTTTTCCCGCGGCAGTACAGAAATCGAATCTGAATGGCCACAACTGCATAAAGGAGGTAAGCACTGGCAGAATCTAAGTATATACTTACCATAATGAATTATTTTTGATAAAATGAAAGCAAATGTAACATAGAGGTGGGAAGGAAGTAACGATCAAAATTATCCTTTTCCTCTTCATCATTTTCACTTCCTTCTTTTTTTTTACAAAGAAACTTCTTAAGAAATCTACTCGTCTATGTAAAAATCACAAGTTGAATATATGCAAATAAAAAAATTTAAAAAATTATGACGTTTAAATGAGATCAAGGGTATGCAACGTAAGAGCGATAGAATGCCCGCTTAGACTTTATAGGGGAGATATATCCACCCACACCGAGTGTTCATATGGTATTAACCGAGAATGAGAAAAGCGGAATCCGTGCCAACTGTGGAACAGCTGAAAGTAACTACCCGATCAGTTGAGGCAGATGACTGTGGAACCCTCTGTGTGAAGAGAATTCCTGAATCTCCACTTGAGAGAGGTATAATAACAATGTTTTCTCTCTACTTTAAAACCTTTAAACCATTTTAGCGTAATTAGCTTTTGAAGATGGAGTTTCTCCTCCTTTTTAAGAAAACTTCATAAATTGATAAACCCACAGGTGGAGACAAATCCGGCAGGGATTCTTATCCAGAATTAGCTATACCAGACAGCGTCCTTAAGCAATAGAAACTTACTCATTTTGGAGCATCATCCAGGTGACTATTCTATCCTAAATTATGTTATGAAAGATATATTGAACTTGGAACTATATATGAATATAATAATTGAAATATCATTTCTGAATTTAATTACTTGTAGACAAGAAAGAAGTACAAAAGAGGAACTAACAGCTCCTGAAGAAGGGAATAGATCCCGAAACGCGTTGAGCAAAACAGAGATATATCACATAATATGAAATATTTTTTTTTTTCATCAAAAATTTCATAGAATTTAAACATGAATAAACAATACAAATAACACTTTGCATTGGAGGGAGAGGAACAGGGAGCAAAACAACAAAGGGGAAAACGAAGAGAGGGGGAAAAGGATCTTGGCTCCTCAGGATGTCAAATCTTCGACGGGGGATTCTCATGCATCCACGATACCCGAAAGTCCGACTTGTCTGGCATTGCGCGGGTATTCTTGTTCCTGTTGCAGGAGCCTCCATGTCAGTTGACTAGTTAGTTTCCTCCCATTTACGCCAGATTTTGTTCGCTTTTTGTGGGCAGCCCCTTGCTGTGTATACGCATTGTTCCAGTGTCGCACAAATGTCCACATCCGTGATCCATTTGTCATAGCTAGGAGTTCTCTCTGATCCCCACAGCTGCGCAATATTTCTTCTCAGTATCGCTATGGCAGTTGACCAGAGCAATTTCTCATAACGGGACAGATCGCATTTGCCGGCGATCCCTAACAGGAGTTGTTACGGACACCTCTGTATTGTTTTGCCCAAGACTCCGGATAGTTTATCACAGCACTTCCTCCATAGCTATTGGATGGTCGCATTCCCATAGAATATGGAAGAAGGTTCCCTCCTCACGTTTACACCATAGGCATCGTGAGTCTGAGGCCCTACCCCACCGGAAGAGTGCCACTCTTGGATAGCATGTGCGATGCAGTATCTTAAGTTGGACTAATCTGAGCCTCAACAAGATGGTTGCTTCACGAGCGTACATCATAGCCTCTATCCAATCCTTTGGTTGGAGTGGTCCCAGATCTCGCTCCCATTTTGCTTTCAGGCCGGTCAGTTCTGGTGTTGCAAAGGATGTGATCACATTGTACATGGTTGAGGTGATTTTTCGTTTTATCTGGTCCTGAACCATGTTGCGCTCTAACGGGGAGCATTCGGGCATGCCACTTGTAATCTGCTGATGCACTTGCAGGCGTGACTTAATTGAGTGTAATGATACCCCTCTGTGCTTGGGAGGGAGAATTCAGCTTGAAGTGTCTCAAACGGCACCAGTTTATCATCCCTCAACACATCTCCAATGCTGGTGACGCCTTGCTGTGCCCAGACGGGCCACTTAGGGAGCTTCTGTATCTCGGGGAGGAGACAGTTGTTCCACATGGGTTGGACCAGTGTCAGTTTCGAGGCCCACCCTAGGTGCCGGTGTGTTTCTGCCCAAACCCGCGCGATCTGCGCTGCCATATTGGAGTTCGATGTGCGTCCCAAACCACAGTACAAGAGTTTCAGCGAAGTCAACCCTCCATTAGAGTTGATCCCTCTGATGAGCGCAGGTTCCTGTCCCCATGAAGCATGTCATTCACCACCGCCATCTGGCTGGCCCAATAGTATATGTGCAGTCTAGGCAACCCAATTCCTCCATCCCAGATGGACCTCTGCAGTGTGGCAAGTGCCAACCTCGGATGGCCCCCACTCCACAGTAGCTTCCGTAGGATGCGATCAATTTTAAGAAATTCCTGATGTGGGATTTGTAGCGGAGCATTTTGCAGGACATACAGGAACTTGGGGAGAGCGATCATTTTGAATAGGGCTGCTCTGGCCATCATTGTCAGTGGCAGGGAGATCCAGTGGCGGGTGTCCTCAGCAAACCTCGTTACGAGAGGGTAGAGATTCAATGAAGTATAGTCTGTTAGCTGCTTTGTGATTTGTTTGCCGAGGTATTTGAACTATGTTGATACAATCCGGTAGGGACAGTCTGCAGGGCTCGCGGCTGCCATGCTGCCTATGGAAAATAAGGTGGACTTGGCCCAGTTCACGCGCAGCCCGCTGAAGCCCCCATACCTATTCAGAATCTGTGTGACACGGTGACAGGCGTTGGCTGGATCCTTCAGGTGGATGAGCAGGTCATCCGCGTAGAGCGACACCCTATCCTCCCAGGCCTCAGACCAGCGGAAGCCTTCCCAGAGTGATGTGTTTCGTAAGAGGATAGCCAGAGGCTCAATGGCAATCGCAAAAATCATTGCCGATTGGGGGCAGCCCTGTCTAGTGACCCTGCCCAGACTAAAAGGGTCTGATTGCCAGCCGTTGACCTTAGTTCTGGACATTGGGCCGTTGTAAAGTAGCTGTACCCAGCTCATGAAGTTCCCACCAAAGCCCATGCACGGCATTATGACCCAGATGGCCTCCCACCTCACGGAGTCAAAGGCTTTTTCAAAGTCAATTGCTAGCAGTGCTAGTAGTCCCTGTATGGTGTTGGCTCTTTCCAGGGCTGAGTGTATTCTATAAAGGTTCATACACGTCGATCTCTAAGGCATAAAGCCACATTGGTCTGTGTGGATCATGGAGGGAATGACCTGTTGAAGCCGATCTGCTAGTAGTTTTGCTAATATTTTGGTTTAGCTATTTATGAGTGAAATAGGCCTGTATGAGCTACAGCGTTCAGGGAGTTTGTCCGGTTTGGGAAGGACTATTATTGTGGCTTCGCAAAGGTCTGGGGACAGGATGCCATGCTCTGTTGCATGTTGGTACATACGCAGTAGGTGTGGCGCAATTACGTTGGTTCCCACCTTCCGCCACACCTCGACTGGGAAACCATTTGGGCGAGGGGACTTGCCTGATTGGAGGCTGACCATGGCGCTCACCACCTCGTCCTCAGTTATGTCCTTCTCTAGAAGCTCTTGCTCTGCAGTTTTTAGGATGGGAATTTGGATCTCATCCATGATTGCAGCATCGGAGCATGTGGTGGGTGCGTCTTACATAGTATTCCGTAAAACCCTGCGTTATTTCCTGATCTGTCATTTGTGGCAATGCGTCCCCTGTGTTCAGCTGCCGGACATGGCTGCATCCCTGCTCCCTTTGTCCCAGCCATGCCAGCATCTTGCCAGCCTTGTCTCCCGTTTTGTATATTTGTGCCCTCATGGCCATGTGTGCGTGCTTGGCGTTGTCCAGAGCTATATTTTGAAGCCGCTTCTGAGCTAGGAGTAAGGCACGATTTGTAGCAGGCATGTCAAGGGCTAAGTGCGTTTCTTCCGCTTGCTTCACCTGTTGTTCCGTTTCGTGTGTTTTTAGTAGGTGGTTCTTTCTATGTGCAGTCATCCAGGATATGAGTACGCCCCGCAATACTGCTTTGTAGGCCTCCCATAGTGACCCAGGGTCTGATGCGGACTCTGTGTTGAGCTCGAAGTAAGTGTTGGTAGTATCCTGGAGCTTCTCCACTAGGTCCGGGTTACCCAGGTAGTAATTGTTCAAGCGCCAGCAAAGCGGGAGGCCCGGGCTGGATGTTGTGATTTTTAACACCAGTGGGGAGTGATCAGAGATACCCCTGGGGAGTAGGATTGCTTCTTGCGCCCTATCTACTTCAGCTAATCGAATGAAGAAATAGTCTAATCTGGAGAGCGAGGCATGAGCCCAAGAGTGGAAGCAGTATTCTCTAGTGTTAGGGTGAAGATCTCTCCAAACGTCACACAAGCCCAGGGCGTTGGCGAAAGAGGCAAGCTTGGTGGGCGCGTTGGGGTGCCTAACGCGTAAGTGTGAGCGGTCTAAAGTTATGTCCATGACTTAATTGAATTCTCCTCCCAGTAACATTGTATCGGACATATCTTTTGCGATCAGGGTGGAGATGTCGGTGAGTAGTGATGGTAGTAGAGTGGGAGGTGCGTAGACCGCAATTAGTGCGATGGAGTGATCCCATAGCGTGCCTGTCACGTACACGTACCTGCCCCCGGTGTCCTGGGTGACTGTGTTCAGTTGGAAGGGGAGTTTTTTGTGTACCAGAATCATGACACCCCTTGAGCCCATGGTGAAACCTGCGTGCAGTGCAAGTCTGTAATTCGTGCATTTGAATAAGGTGCACTCTTTACCTGCAAGGTGAGTCTCGGACAGGAATACTATGTCTGGTGCGTATCTAGTTAGGAATTGCCCAACTAAGCGTTGCTTGATTGGGCTGCCTAGGCCATTCACATTCCATGTCATGAGCTGGAGGGTTCTAGACACTTTTGTGGTTATGTTATGTGATGCCATGTCTGCCTGTGACTGGGACAGTATGCGCTGCTGGTGGCATCTTTGCGCGCTGGGCCGCCGTATATTCGTGTGGAGTTACCCTCCCATCTGCCTGTGTTAAATTTCGTGCTTGACTGGTCCTGTACTTAACTAAACTTACCCAACCCCTAACCTCCCATCCTGTACTCCTCCCAACTAGAAGCATCTGTCGCCCTAACATAAGAACTTCAAGTCGTCAACCGGACAACTTACATGCGATTAACTAAACATAAGACAGAGGTAGTTCCCCTAAGCTAGCTGCGTCCAGGGGCTGCCTCCTCTGGTGAAACTTGTTGCGTGACTATAGGGGGGGACCACCGGTGCGCGGAACGTCCCCGAGGCCGCAACGTAATTGTAAATGTTGCCTTGTGTTTCATGTTTGGTATTGGGGTAAGTTGCATAAGGTTTAGTGATGCCGTGTGTAGTCACTGCTGGGTTGCGTGGTCCTGCTGGGGCCCAGGGCAAGGGTCACCCTCCATTGTCCTCCGGGGGGTCTTGTGCTGGTGGTTGTCGGGGTGCCTGTTGTTGGTCAGGTGGTGGTCTGTGGTTTCTTCCCCTGCCCCTCTGGGCGGTTGACCAGTCTCCTTCTATGTGCTGTTCAGCCCAGCGCCATGCTTCTTTGGGATAATTGAAATGGACCGTGGTCCCCTTGTGGTAGATCTTAAGTTGTGCGGGGAAGAGCAGACCATATCTGACACCCAATTTGTGCAGTTGCTTTTTGAGGTGTTCGAAGGATTGCCTCGCTTTCTGCACTTTCCTCGTGTAGTCGGGAAAGAAGGTGATTTTTGAGCCATTGAAGGTGATCGTGCCCTTGGCACGTGCATGCTGCAGTAACGCATCTCGATCTCTATAATTTAAGAACTTTGCATAGGGGGACCCCTGGTATTGGTCTGCCCGTGGGCACTCTGTGAGCTCTCTGTATAGAAAAGAACTTGGAGAAGGCGTCCAGGTCGAATAGGTCAACCAGCCATTGTTCAAGAAAGAGTTCCATGCATGCGCCTTCAGCCTTCTCGGGTATGCCGAGCATGCGTACATTATTTCGCCTGGATCTACCCTCTCCATCCTCAATTCTGTCCTCCAACACTTTAAGCTTTGACGTGACGCTTCTGAGCTGTTGTTGCATGTCACATACCCCATCCTCTGTAATGGAAATGCGTTGTTCGGCTTCACCAGTGCGTGCTGTTAATTTTTGGAGGTCATGCCTGAGGAGGGATACGTCCAGGCTTATCCCGTCCATCTTCTGTTCCATTGACGTGCAAGAGTCTGCTATAGCGGCCATAACGTCCCTTAGCGAGATTGTATGGTCCGGCTCTAATGCCTCCGGGAATTGGGGCTCGGGAGCCTGTTGTGAAGGGATAGTATACTGGTCCATTCTGCTTTGGTGTGTAGCTTCTTGGCTTTGTCTTTCACCATGATTCTTACTGTGCCTTGATGTCGTGGCCTTTGCTCAGTCTTCGTACTGTGGTGGATGTCAGATATTTACGTGACCCCTCACTTTCTGGCAGATTGCTGCCTCTGTGGTCCTGTTCCAGCCCTTCTGCAGGGAGAGTTCTGATTAGGCCCGGACCGGCGCCAGAAAGCCTGACCGCACCCACCTGGTAGCTGCTTGGGTGTGCCACCGGTGTGTAGGCCCTGGATTAAGCCCACTTACCTTGTGTGGTGGCAAGCTGGTATGCCCTGCAATGGGCCAGCGTCCATTGGGGGAGCACCCCCGGGCCTAGATTCCAATGCTGTTGGTCAGTTCACTGGTGTATGCCCCAGGCGGCCTCCCGCCGTTCACCAGCTAGTTGCAGGCAGCCACCGCCACTCTGCCAGATCTGTCCACTGTGAGCCCTGATTGCGCCTTGTACTCCTCCCTGTAGCGCGTTCGCCCGACGCACTGTCAGGCACGGGCAGGCCCAGTTGGTGCCGGTGCAGAGCCCGGCAATGTTCCATTTACCCCCAACCAATTTCATGGGTGTCTTCCGCGGGGGGCACCATGTGCTTGTGGCTCTTCCTCAAGGGTGACTGTCCATGAGTTGCTCTGCGTAGAACAGTAGAGGTCCCTCTCTTGGCCGTCCGTGCGCTGTCTGCTTTGGCTACAACGACCCTCCAGGGCCCGCTCGGTTCTCCGCAGGTTGCGAATATGCATGCACTACCCGGCACCGACACGTAGCTGCGCCGGGCCTCCGGGGCTCGATGCCTGGCAGCGGTCCTCACCCCCCACTGCGGCTGCCGTACGTTCTGTCAGGGGGTGGAAGAGCGCCTCGTGCCGTCCTCTGTCTGCTGGCCGGCCTCTGATCCACCTCTCCCGCGTGGCTGCTTGGGTGCCTCGCAGCACGCCGCCACCGGCGCCCGCCCCCACCACGGGCAGCCTGTCCGCAGGGTGTTGTGCGCCCGCGGAGGCACACCGGAGCCCCAAGACTTCTGTTGGCCCATCGGGGGCCCGCCCACGAGCCGTAGCTCCGCCGGGGCTCACCCGAGGGCAGTTCCTTTCCTCCCGCGCCACTGGCAGGCAGAGGAGGACCGGTGTCGCTACGGCGCAGCCTCGCCCTGCAGCTCCTCAGCGTTCGAGTTCAGGCTCCGGCGGCCATCTTTGAAGCAGGCCGAGCGGGGCCCACACAGATTTCTTCCAACCTCGGGCTCCCGACAGCAGGCGCGTTTTCCATTGTTACTGCTCCCCGTGTGAGCACAGAGTCGTCTCGCGCCCCTCAGGAAGGCGTATGCATCTATATTTTGGTAAATACATTTGTCTCAGGATGAATGTCGCGGCTGCAGGAGCTAACGAAGTTCACGTCTTCCTCATCTCACTGCTGGCCACGACCCCTAATATGGAATATTTAATATGAGTAGAACAATGAGTGTAATTGTTACTAACGTAGATAGATCTCTAGCTTTAAGTTTAATAATTTTCATTTGAAGAATTTTTTACTTGTTGTCACTTAAACACTATTGTTGATGAAAAGTCATGTTTGAAAATCTTGTTTGAAAATTATGTTGAAAGTTATAAAAATACACAATGCACAAGTTATGTGTTATGTACTAAGAATTTCTATTGAACTATACAAATATTTGGTTGTATTATTACAACACATAGGGTGTGCGAGGGATTTGAGTGTTCCACTTGAGAGTTCGCAGCCACTGCTTTTTCTCACTGTGCCTTTCACAGATGGGAAATATCCATTTGCATATCAGTCTTTGTCCTGCCCAGGGGCAGTCCAGCACCGAAATGCAATGGCAATTCCAACCTGAACGAGAGTAACACCAGCAACCCCATACACGTGTTTCACCCTTGTTGGGGATCATCAGTGAGGTGAAGCTGATGCCTCTCTAAGCACAGTGAGAGGGAGACCACGTCTGGTTTCCCCCAGGAGACCTAGGGTTACCAATCCCAGGTTCCTTGAAATGTGGTTTGCAAAGGTAGCGGGCGCCCCTCTCTCGATAGAACAAGGCTTGATAACCTGTTGAGTGGTTATTAACCACTTGAGAGTTCGCAGCCACTGCTTTTTCTCACTGTGCCTTGGGAAATATCCATTTGCATATCAGTCTTTGTCCTGCCCAGGGGCAGTCCAGCACCGAAATGCAATGGCAATTCCAACCTGAATGAGAGTACTGTTTCTTGCTAAAGGCAGGTAAGGCTTTAGGCTTTACTGCACATGTCTTTGCGATGAAGGCTCTTTGCCTAGTCTGTAGCTATGCTCGCCTTCACATCTCTTGCTTTTAAAGTGTTTCCCTTTTGGCATATGTAAGCGTGTTTTAGGCTCTCGCTTTCTTAGGAAAAGTGGCTTTAGTAGACAGAAGTCATCATACTGTTAGACTGCATGCCTGCCTCAGGCCGTGTGTGAACATTGAGGAATGTATTCAGCTCTACCAGATGTATCACTTTATGCTGTCCTTCCTGATAACAAAGTCTTACATGCAAGAATGCAGCTGGTATCAAAGACTTAGAGAGTCTTTGTTTCCCATTTGTAACATTGGGCCTCATTCCGACCCAGGCGGTAAGGGGTTTACGGCAGCGTAAACAGCGCCGACCCTTACCGCCCGCTACCTTTGCAAACCACCGTAATTTACGGTGGCGTAATTAACGCCTTCCCCACTCCCATTATGCCCTATGGGGCAAAAATGGGAATGGGGAAGGGTAAATGGGGATTGGGGACTTACCGCCCTGCCAACCTCGGAATGGGGCAGTAAGTCCGCCAACCACCATGGCGTAAACATAGTTTACGCCATGGTGGTAAAGGTACGACCCAGGCGGTAACTTACCGCCTGGGTCGGAATGAGGCCCATTGTTTCAGTATGATGCCTTGCCCTGTCTGGTCCTCCCCTTCCATTGAAATGCATGTGTTCCATTGGATATAAGAGAACGGTGCACAGAGGGAGGGTGGTTCTCACTTGAATCGAAGTCTCGTACTGTTGTTGGTTTGTTTTTGTCCTGTTGCTTCCTTTTTTTACTAATACATTGTTCACCAATTCAGTGGAATAGTCAGTGGTCATTTTTTCCAAGATAGCATACTGAAGGTGTCTTGCCGAGCTGCATCTGTCTCTTGACTGATGGCAATGCGGGTTATAGGTTTCCCCACACTGATATCTCACTAGAGGAGAGTTGCGCCCTTTTTGCCCTTCTTTCTTGTTCGGTATTCAAAACTGTCTTTTGGTGATAATTGCTCTTTTCGGAGCGCCCCAGGGTTGCCTCTCTCTTTAAGCCAACTCACCGGCTTCTTTGGGCATCTCTGTGTCACTTCTCAGTGCTGCAGTGCAGTATCGATGTGGGCAGGATTTCAGTAAATTGGCAGGCCCTCTGAGGTCTGACAACACCATTGACAGCTCTCCTGCAGCTGCCGTTACCTGCACAGCCCTTCTCCGGAGCTCACCAGGCTATGTCAGGTCTGGCACAGCACGGTGTCCAGTCAAATGGTCGACAGACAAATGGTCGACAGGTGAAATGGTTGAATTTTTTTTATTTATGTATATATGTTTCAGGTATTCGTTTAGGGAAAAAAGGGGTTTTTAGTTAAAAAAAATGGGTTGGGGGGACCCCCCCAAAAAAAAGAAACGTGAAAAAACAAAAAAAAGAAATTCGACCATTTGACCTGTCGACCTTTTGGTGTCGACCATTTGTCCTGTCGACCATTTATTTTTGACCAAATGACCTAGAACCGCACAGCACACCTGAGCGACTCTCTGCAGTACAGGAGAACCTCTGCCTTGCAGCTGGGCTTCTTTGCCCGCTGCCGTCATCCACGATTCCGCTTCCTGCTGCGTGTACTCTGCAACAGCACACAGCTTCTCCTCCAGCATCGGCTTTGGCTGTAGCTTCCACTCCGCTCCTGCTTCACCTGCTTCTCTGACTTCCGTGATTGTCCCCACTTCTTTGGTTTCTCTTATGGCTGCCTTTGCTACTCTCTTCATCTGCGGTGATTTTCAAATTAAAATATCTGCTTAGGTGATTGGAATCATATCAATCATAACAACTAGACTGCACAGTCTTCTTAGTAGCACAATTGATTATCATTAACTCTTTGCTCCTCTTCCTCGCCCCAGACCGTAAGCATTATGGGTCTTTAAGTCCATAATGGCTTTCGGTATTCCAAGGCTATTTTGTTTTGAATGTTTGTTGAACTGAAGGTTATCAGAACTAGGAGATGTTATGTGAATGGTATGTGTTTTGACATTGGGATTAGGACTCAAGGTGTAAATCTTATTCTGTTTAGGTGACTTTTCATAGAATGTTCTTTGGGTTTTCTAATGGGAGGGACTTGTGCAGTAACAGCAGGTCATTACATATCTGGGAATTATAGGATCCTCATTCTCATAAGAAGAAGAATACAGAGTCTAACCCATGGGAGTCACCAATTCACCCTGGCAACTATCTCCTCCCATGCGATCCTCCCTCTGTGAAGGCATCATGAACTACGACACAGACACCAGATTCAATATTAACAAAAACACTTTTATCAACTTAAATGTCAGGATGGTGTAAGGCCTAACTTGCCCTATACTACGGTGGGATTTCCCTACCTGAAGGAAACTAAGGAATGTTTGAGTCAAAGGGCCTCATTACGAGTAGCGTGGTAAAAACGGGGTCATTACCGGCATGGAGGTAAGAGCGGGTCCGTGCTTGTATGATGCTGCTAATAGCGGGTGATTACGAGTGCCCGAGTACGCGCGAACCCCCATGCCGGTAATGGCCATACCGGCATGCTGCTAAAGGCCCTCCAACCCCCCGATAGCGCCATCACGGGACCCGCTGATACCTCCTCTGGTTAGAAGGAACCCCTTAATACCGACCCATTAGTAACAACATGCAAATACCAGGCTCGTAATACCGGACCCAGAAGTAACGTCATCGCGTCGGAATGGAAATGCACCGGCGGCCATCTTTAAAAACACAATCCATTGCAATCCTCCCAAACCAACAGTTGTTTACAGGATAGACGAGTGGCAATACATACACCATGCCCAAGGCAACCCAGAAGACTATCTCCCGCCTGCGGAAAAAACGCTTTTCTGATGCAGAATTGAACATGCTTGCGGACACCCTTGCCGCACATGCTGATGTGATTAAAGATCAGAACCTGAATCGTGAGGTGCAGCAGCGCAAGAAGGACATCTGGCAGGAGGTAGCCCGCACGGTCTCCGCTGTTGGAACCACCCCACGGACAGTGAGGGATTGCAAGAAGAGGTGGGATGACCTCTGCCTAAGGGACCGCAATATCCTTGCAAGCAACAGGAGGGAGGCCATGGCTACAGGCGGGTGTCCCCAATATCCTGCCAAACCTACCACCTGGGAGGAGATGGCAAGCACCTTCATCAATCTGGAGTCCATCGAGGGATTTGGGGAGATGGAGACGGGTGCAGCAACATCAGAAGATGGAGATGAGTGACCCTGCAGATCCCTGTAGGGGAAACCATGACGTAGCACAAGTGATGTGGAAGAGAGTCTAGGCAAGGCAATTCATGTCCCAACACACACATGAACATATTCTTGCCCAGATGGAGGGCCAAACCCTGCCACACTGAAATGCATGCTGAGTGCCAATCCCATTACCAACACACAGCCAACACACACGGACCTTGCCCATGTAATACATCACACAAACCCCAATACAACGACATGCCATCTGCCATGCAGCAAATGCCAAAATGCCCCCTCATACTACCCTGTGTGACACACCTGTAAGACATGAATACATGATTAATGAAATACTCCACAGCACCATAGAATGCATCTGGCATGTAACACCATCACTGATGCCCTGCATCTCTTCTACCCCCCTAGGC
Source organism: Ambystoma mexicanum (assembly GCF_040938575.1). NCBI lineage: Eukaryota > Metazoa > Chordata > Amphibia > Caudata > Ambystomatidae > Ambystoma > Ambystoma mexicanum. The sequence goes on from NC_090922.1 coordinate 1,185,509,206, forward strand.
ACCGATGGAGAAGATGCCAGCCAGGATACCACCACAAGGGCTTCCACGTCCCGGCCACAGAAAACGGCAACCAGCACCACCACCTCCGGGGCAGCCCCGCAGCCCACACCTACACCCAGTGCGCCTGACACTGTGGACACTCAGCTGCCAACACCTACAGCCAGTGCGCCTGACACTGTGGACACCCAGCTGCCCACACCTACACCAGTGGAAGGTGAGGGCCTAGAACCACTGGCCACCACCGAAGATGACTTGGAGGAGTATGTGGACCAGGAAGGAGTCCCACATGTGGCATGTCCACAAACCCCAAGCCCCGTGTCCACCCCCCCCCCCCGTCCCAAACTCAGCGCTCACCGACCTACAGCAGTGGCGATCCCTGCCTGCACGATTCCGACCTGAGCCCCATCATCGAGGACAGCACTGATAATGCAGGCCCCGTGACTGCACCCTCGACCACTGCTGCTCCCACCAACAGCATTGAGGTATGGCTGGTGAGGGTGGAGGCCCAACAGGAGTCGATGTTGGACCTGCTGCGCCAATACATTGCGGATGGCGAGGACACCAGGCGGCAGATAGCCACAGCCATAGCGGGGACCACAGCCGCCATAACAGCCAACACAGCCGCAGTCAATGCCTTGGCAGTGCTGATGAGAGACTGTCTGGGGGCCATCACACAGGTACTGACATCCATCCTGCTGCACATGCAGCGGCCACAACTTGCAGCAGGCGTGGAAATCCCCACCGACTCCTCACCAGCCACCACACCTGCTTCCCCTGTCCCCACTTCCTCTGGACCCCCCAGCCCTGAACGTCCTACGAGAAGGAGTGCGAGGCATACTGAAATGCTGCCACCGGACAGCAAGATGTCCCGCAAATAGTGGGAGAACTATGGGAGTGGCTCAGATGGTGTTGGGGGTGAATGGGAGCATTAGGGGGGGTTTACTGGGGGGGTTTGGGAGTTCACTGGGGGTTTTAGGAGTTTACTGGGGGGTTTGGGAGTTCACAGGGGGGTTTTGGGAATTTACCAGGGGCTTGGGGGGGGTCACATTTTTGCAATTTGAATCAATACACCCGTTGTGTGAAAAAACATTCAATGCCTGGACATTGTTCATTTCGCATGTATCCATTTAATGTATGACGGTGTTCAGTGCCCAACTCCCAACATTCCCTGTGTGCATGTCCACATGGACCCAGTGTGTCACTGACACATGTCTATCAAAGTCCCTGTGGTTCAGAAGTATTCGTGAATCAGTGATTGGCGTACTGCATGGCCATCCTGTGCATCACGTACTGGCAGGGGTGCTGCTTCACCTCCGTCTCCATCCTCATCATCCTCACCCGGTGCATGCATGCCAATGTCAGGTGGCAGTGGTACATTTCTCCGGACGCACATGTTGTGCAGAATGACACAGGCCATGGTGATCTTTGCAACCTTCTCAGGCCTATGAAGGAGTGCTCCACCAGATCTGCTTAGGCAGCGGAACCGCACCTTCAACAGGCCAAAGGTCTGCTCAATCACAACACGGGTACGGGTGTGAACCCGATTGTACTTCTCTTCATGGCTGATCCGCGGGTTCCATACACGGGGTAAGTAGCCATGGCTTCAAAGGATATCCTCCATCACCTGCAAGCAAATACAAATAGGTGTGTGTCACTCTGAGCTGCCACCTTCAGGATTCACAGTCATGCCTGCAGCTATTCGGTGTGGACATGCACATGTCCCTGTACGTATGCACACATATTATCCAGATGCATTCTATACTGCTATGAGGTGTGGTAGTCTGGATGGCGTTCAATAGATGATGCAGGGTGAAATAATGCATGCTGAGGCGGATGTACTGTGGTTGTACGACAATGTTTAGCCTCCCATTTATGCTGTGTATACACTGTGCATGGTCACACTAGCCACATTGGCACAGTTGCGATCCTGTTTAGTCATGCATTGCTTGACATACACCTGGTGGGCAGGTTGTGCGTCTTACATGTGGTCATTGATATGTGTAAATGGTCAGATGTGTGCCAATGATGTGTCATGTTGGGGTTGGGAGGTTCAGGTCAGGTGTCATTAGCTCTGCGTGCATTCTCCACTCACTGTCCATTCCCACCCAGGTGGAGTATGCACCCCCCCCCATTCCCACCCAGATGGAGTATGCATACCCCCCCATTCCTACCCAGGTGGGGTATGCATCCCAACACATCACTACCCCGATGCACAGCCATGGGCCAGTCAGGCAGCTCACCAAGCAGCCATGCACATGGTCCAGCATTTCGCTCCATGTGACGGGATAGCGTGGAGTTACGCAGCACCATGGCATCATGTGTTGATCCAGGAAATTGGGCGCAGCAATGTGTGATGATCTTGCTGGAGTCACATACCATCTGCACATTGATGGAGTGATATAGCTTGCGATTGCGGTACACCGCCTCTACGGCATGGAGGACTACCAATTCTACATGGGTGCAGTCCAGGGCACCAACACAATTGGGCATGCCTGCCAGTGCATCGAAGCCTACTTTGGTGTCGGCTATCTCCTGGGCAGTCCGTGGTAGGGATATTTGGGTGCTAGCGTGTGTCAGGAGGGCATCCAGAACTTGGTTCAGCATGAGTGAAAATACTGGTTGCGAAATGCCATGCAGCTGGCCCACTGTGTGCTGGTAGGTGCCTATGGCCAGGTAGTGGAGCACAGACACCACCTTTAGTAGCGGGGGGATGGCAGTGCGTATTTCTATCAGGCTGACAATGTGGTGGTGATGGTGTCCCGGTCCAACCGGTACAGGGTGTGGATCTGCTCAGGGGTTAGATTGAATGGACTGGGTCTGATGCGAGGGATTGGCGGCTGCCTACGAGGAACTACTGGCTCCACTGGTGGTCATTGCTGGGCCTGTCTCACCCTCCTTCTCCTCCTGCGTCTCCTCTGTGCTGCCTGTTGTTGCTGCTGTAGTTGTTGGTGTAGTTGTAGCAGTATAGGCATGTCCTCCAGCGCCATGATTGCAACAGCTAGTGGTAGCATTTTGGTCTAGGAAGGGGTGTGGTGTGTGGGTGTACTCCTTTTATACTGTGCCAGACTCCATTGAGTCCACCTGTGGTGATTGTGTGCACCTGTGGCAGTTGGCTTGATTGCTGATTGCTGTTTACGGGTGGTCCGCGATGCCTGTATGGCCGCCATCATGCAGCCCCTGATTACTGCCTTTGGGATGTCAGTATTTGCATGCCCACGTGGGTTGTAATGTCCTCCAATTACCGGCATGCCGGTATTTATCCCTGAAGGGGAGCGTGTACGTGCCCATGCCGGTATGAGGGGGCACGGTACGGGCGGTGCCAGTATTGGCGGGTTGTCGGGTCGTAATGACCCGGACCTGTTAACGATGCTGCTATTACCATTCCGCCTGCCTTTTTTCATTACCTCCATTCTCGTAATGAGGCCCAAAGAGTTTAACTGAAAACTCTGTCTGTGTCCAAAACCTATACTTGCCCTCTCAACTAAAGCTAAACAATGTGTAGGGATGTCAACCATAAACTGAACAGTGTTCCAAAAGTAAAGTTCTGAGCTATTTCCAGCTCTGGGCTTCTTCTTCAGCTCCCCTTCCCCAAGAACAAACAAGTTCACAACAGTTTTCAAGTTACCTTCTCTTGAACTTAAGGTAATACAGTTGCACACACTCATCACGTCTCAGGGTACTCTTCCCCAAGTTCAATGTAACAGTTATCACAAAAGAAATGGTCTTGAGGCTCGGTCCTCAAGGTTATTTCCAACAATTCTTCACAGCTCAGGGTTTCCTTCCCCATAGTTTAACTGCAACAATAGTAGTGTTCCTTCTTGGCACTTTGCATATTTACCTTTACCTTTTCCAATACATTGGGCTTCTCTGGTCTGGGCGCAGTTGTCAGACCACACGGTGCACCCATCACAGGTCACGCAACTAGAAACCCTTAGTTTTCCTGGTCACACATAGGCTGCTCAGCATCTTGCTTCTGTATTTGATTTTCCTTAACTTGGCTTCCTTGTATCAGCCTTTTAGGTTTTCCATAGAGTCCACAGATCTTTTAAGCGAGTCCTTGGCATCCTTGTTCTTTATACATTAATGTCTCATTTTATTTAAGGGTCTTATTCACGCTTCACCTTTGATGACCCTTGTCCCCCCTTTGTGCTTAGCTTCTTTCAAGTATGTAGGTTACTATCCTTTAAGCACGGTTTTTAGGGCTCAATCAGTTCGCTATTCAACAAACAAACGGTTTCTCAGACTTGCCATCAACTCTGTAGTCAGAGTCTGTAATTCCACTTCATTTGCTACTTTCTTTCAGTTTGTTATTCAATATTGGCAATTAGTGTGCCTCACCCAACTTGCTTTTCTTGCATTCACTTAGTTTCACAAATTCATTTGTACCTGAAGCATTCATTTCTTTGGCACTGCTCTACGCTTTTGCAGCCCGCCCAGAGGGCCCCTGCCTCTGAGTAGCTTTCCAAGCACTCACCGATCGTCGGGTTCCTCCTCCGGCAGGTCTTGCTGCTTTTCTCCTCTGCTATGGGTTCCTGCTTCTGTTTCGGCGAGCCCAGCTCGCCTGTGGACTGAAGCTTGGCTGGCATAGGCGGCTCCTCTGCTTCTGCGAGGACGGACATTGCGTCCTCATCGCACTGGCTTCACCGCAGCTCTGTTTGCACCCGCTTCACATAAGACGCTCCCCACAGCTTGGGGTGGTTTCCTGCTGCTCTCTGCCTCGACAGTTCCCCAGGTCCCTCTCTCCGTTCAGTACTTGGTTTCTCATTTTATACACCAGTAGTCCTTCAATAGGCTGCAGGTGTGTACCATTGTCCAATTCTGCCTGACTTTGATTAAGAGGACATGCCTGACCCCCATAGCTTTTAGTGGCCTCTTCCTCATCCCAGTGTTAAAGTGGACATGGGAGTTGTTCATGGTGATTACTCCTAGTTTCCTCTTCATCGTCACAGTACTGTTAAAGGGCAAAGTTGGGGAAATGAAGGGAGATTATTTGTAATAGCCCATAAAGGATTGGGGGAGGTTGGGTTAACTCTCTAAAGTGAAAGGGAGATACTATGTTTCACCTGCAGGTATCTCACTCCCAATCCCCAAGGACCCTCCACCCAGGTGATCCTCCCTCACTTGTCCACCCCCACGGTCATGTACCAAAAGCGGTAGCCTTTCCAGGGCTACCCGAGAAGAAGATCCCAGGGGAGTAGGAGTGAGAATACCTTCAGGTTTCTCACACCTCATAGTACCACCCCTAGGGTCCCGATCAGGTAGCAGTTGCCTTCGCCTGGCCACATGGGAGGAGACTTTAGGCTGGGGATCAGTGATGACTCTGTAGGATTCATCACACAGTCCAGCTTTTTATTGTTGCAAGGTCAAAACATGTATTGTGTACAGCTTAGCGAAATGTAATTTTCAGTCTTACATATTTAGTTTTTATTTTAACAATGAAGATTTCTGTGGCGATACAATCTCACAAGACGCAGGACAGGTGCGTGCAGCCAACCATGCAACTACAGTCAGAGCGCAGGCTGTGCGATCAGCACATGCAACCCGGCACTCCTCCACAGAGACAAAGTGTCAGGGCGTGGAACCGAGGTTAACTAATGGCCTTTACAACAATGAAGTGTAAGGAAGGCATGGTAACAAACAGTGAAGACAGACACAAGTGATCACAGTTCAAGGGTGTTTATTGAACTTCAATGGGTTGGTTGAACGCCTATCTAAACCTAAATCTAAAGATGGGAGCAAGCTACGACCATCAAATAATAATAACGCAGTCCTAGTCAAGTCTGTCAAAATAAAAGGGCCTATACTAATAAATCTATTGACCATCCTTACTTATAAATACAACAGGGTGTGGGACAATTGTGTGTGCAAAAAAGAAAGGTGTCCAAGAAACAATATGTCACACTGGTTCACCAGTTGGCTTCCCTTCCCCACGTTTTCAGCACGGGGCAAGGCGGCACACTCAGGCTTCGGACACTTCTGACTTTTTGGCCATGAGAAAAAAGTTCAGAGCAAAGGTATCAGGGCCTTTTTCCAAAGCTTCTTTTCCAATGACAGTCTCTTACTGCAGAGTGCCTGTTGCAACAAATAAGCACTAAAGTTCCTTTCTTGTCAAGGCTTTCACAGGTGCAAGTTCTCGTTTTCAATATTCATCATGGGTCACCTTCAGGCTTGCACCCCTTTTTACCATAATGTTCACAACTGGTCGCCCTCATTCGGGCTTGGACCATGGATCTCCCTTGTTCGGGCTCAGATCCTTTTAGCACACTATTCACACTTGGTCTCCCTCGTTGGGGCTCGGACCATACAATCGCACTTCCTACGTTTTTCTCTTGATATCCAAAAATCGAAGACTTTCGAATGTGCAATTGATTTGGCTTAACTGTCGCAGGACCACTTCGATTCACTTCACACAATGTTCTTACTTTTGTTTCTGCCACCTTTTGGCTGGTTACCTTTACAATGACCTTCAATTGAGCACCCATGCAGCACCGGAGCACTCTGTCACTGGTATTGTATCTTTCTTTCTCAAAGTTCAAACAATCATCAGCATTTAGCTTTACTCGCCTCTTTCATCACACGCGTTTAACAATGTTCGTTCTTGCGCTCGTTATACAATGTTGCCGCTTGCAACATTGACTTCAACACAGACCGGTCTTGTATCGGTCTCCCCAACTCACCGGCTGTATTGATCTCTCTAGCGCTCCTTTGTTCTGGGAGCCAAGGACAATACCACAGCGACTGCTGCTCCTCACCCAACTTGGTCAGCTACACAGAATGGCTTCTTGTATCTCAAACACACAACGCAGGATTTGTTAGCCTGGTTTCCTGGCCTTACATTTTCTGATCTACAAGGTTTTTGAAAGTAAAGATTTCCTGTCAGAAAGGTAACACATGTGAACGTAGGCTAGCATGGGATGGATTAGCTATGGCAAAGGCGGATGGCGGTGAGCAGTTTAACATCAATGAGTTAAGCTGTGTAAAAAACAGCTTTGCATATCAAATAAAGGTAAAGGCAACATTGCATTTCAAGTGGGGTGAATCGTATAATGCAAATTCGTATTCCGCAAAGGTGCTAAGCAACGATCATGCATGGGTAATCGACAGCTAGCATGAATCCAGAGGATGTTGCAAAAGGTGAGCAGCAATAGATAGTTAGCAGCAGGGTATCATAACTAGATATGAACGGATAAAGTACTTGTGCATAAAAGTAATGTTACATCGAGTAAGCAGCAATCAGGTGAACAAGTTTGAAGATCTATAAGCAATGCTAGCAACCGTTATAGGTTGACAGGCATAGGTCTCAAGAAGGCAAATAGGGCTACTTTCTATACAATATGATGAGGGGCTATAAACAATTCACACTTCTGATGCTCCCGAGTACATTTCCTTGCTTATTAAATGGCAAATTAGTAGGCAAGATGACACCAGATAGCTACGGACAAGCACATGTAGATGAATACTGCAGAATTAAACATTTTAGCTGTGTGGTACAGCGTAACAGTCACACGGTTATAGACAACATGATAGTGAGTAAGGCTGATAGAATCTCATGGATGAACCTCGTTGCTGGGGTAGAGCAGTGTGTATAAGCACTTGGCCAAAGCCATTTTAGAGATTCAGCTCCTTCGCCGTGAGGTGCAAGTCAATGTTTGGAGCTGATGCTTAAGCTGCGTGTGCCAGGAAATTCGTAAGCATTCAAAGGGAGAAGGGGGAAAGCACGTTGTAATGTGGTGGAGTCATAAAGAATTGGTGAAATGCAGTGGCAGGTCAAGAAGTGAGCTGGACAGATAGAAGTACTGGACTGTATTGGTGGCGGCGACAACTTACTTGGGTCCTTATCTAGTAGAAGATGCTGGTATTCTGCCAAGCTCTGACAGGCTCGAACAGGGGGCTTAGAATCAGGGCCTTTGACAAAGGGGCCGGCTAGCGCCTGGCGGTCCCTGTGAAAGGCTGGTGTATATAAAAGTGCACAATCAGGCTCGTAGGCAAGTTTCAGTAGGTGGGGCTCAGGTCAAAACGTTGCGGCAGCCATCTTAGTGTGCTTTGCAATGCACTGTGTGGTGTCCGGGCGTTATGGAAACCCAGTCTTTTCTGAAGGAATGTGCAACAAACAGTGTTCGAATGGTAAACGGTTATTCTGATAAGATTATCAAGATAAATTCAGACAACACAGGAATAAGTCAGCACGATGGGGTTGATAGGTAATAAGTCACTCAGGCTTACCTCAAAGCTCCGGATTTCGATGGGGGTGTCTAGCTGCTCCTGCAGCATGCAGTGCCGGGGAGGCCTTCCTAGGCTCACAGGGGGATAGAATAGCAATGAGAGGCTCGGACAGGGGCCTTAGAATCAGGGCCTTTGACAATGAATGTTGTAGATTTCAAGGGGAGAAAAGACAAGTGGCAGTCAGTTGCCAGGGAACAGAAAGAGGAAAGCGAGAGCCCCTGAAATGCCACAGATGCACCAGCACCTGAAACCTTGTGAATGACAGATTGTATCCAGCAAAGAATAAGGAATGCTCGAACTACAGGTTTGGCCACATAGTGACAGCTTGCAAATGGTACGGTAAGAAGATGACTGCATCTGTTATGAGTGAAGATGTGAGAGATGGAGAGTCATCAGATGAAGATGGGAGACCCACAATAATAATAGTGAACTGTGGGATGGCCCAGAGGGAAAAACCACACTGCTTAATCAAGGTGGATGGAAATAGGTGATGGCTGATTCAGGGTCAGACCTAACAATATTACTGATTTGCACGTACAAAGACATGGTCGGCAGAGACAGGGCAGAAGTGAAGAGGACGAAGCACAAGCCCAGAGTCTTTGGAGGCGCCACCGTGAGCCTGTTGGAGTACATCCATGGCACCATTGAATTCAAAGGCGGAGTGACAAAGACCAGGGTTTATTTTTTCGTAGGAGGGTCCGCTGTTTTAGGGTGTAATGACCAGGCCAAATTGAACATCAGGTTGGATCCCAGCACGGCGAACTAGGTATTGTTGGTCAATGTAGGTGGAGCGTCGGGTTCAGGGATGAATTTCCTGAATCAGGAGGTTATCACGGACAGGTACCCTCTCCCAAGCATAAATGAGCTGATCCTCCTGATGAAGGAGGCCAAGGTGTTCTCTAAGCTTGATATGAGGGACGCATACTACCAGATCAGCCTACATAAGGAATCAAGGCCCCTCACTGCATTCATCACCTCATTTGGCACATATAAATGTACCTGCATGCCTTTCGGCCTCTCCACTGCGGCGGCAGCCTTCCAGCGGATGATATACTGTCTGCTGCGCAATATAGGCAATGTGTCTTATTTTCAGGACGACATCTTGATCTACTCTGAGGATGTTGAAACCCATGACGTCCTACTATGGAAAGTTCTCACCAAATTACATGAAGCTGCAGTGAGACTACTCTACGACAAGTGTGTGATCAAGGCCAAAGAAGTGGAGTATTTGGGCTTTAGGTTTTCAATCGAGGGGTTCAGCCTGAAGAGGAACTTGTTGTAGGCCATCATGAGGGCCCCAGCGCCTGTGAACAAAGAGGAACTGTGGTTGTTTTTGGGCCTCGCAGAATATTATGCTAAATTTGTTCCAAGATTTCCAGAGACCACTGCACCTATGAGGGAACTGATAAAGAAAGGTGCTCAGTGCAGCTGGTGCCAAGAGCAAATGAAGGCGTTTGACAACATCAAAGAATGCATTATAAACGCCCCATGCCTTCAGCCGTTCAATCTGTTGTGGAAGACCATCATTACAACTGATGCCAGTGCGTATGGCCCAGGGGCTACCCTATCCCAGAGGAAAGGCGATGCAGAACTTATAGTGGCATTTGCTTCAAAGGCGTTGTCCCAAGCTGCAATGAACTATTCCACCATGGCAAAAGAAATGTTAGCATATGCCTGGGCAGTTGAATACTTCAGGACACATGTATGGGGCACAACATTCAGTTGGTAGCAGACCATAAACCATTAATTCACATGCTAAGCCAGGGAGAGGAGAGGCAAAATCCTCCACGCCCCATCTGCTCTGCATTGCTGCTAAGCTGCAGGAGTAAACCTTTGAAATGATACACATTGCAGGATGGAAAAATGCCAAATCAGACTGTATGTCCCGCCTACCGGAAAAGAGAGCCGCAGCAACCAAAGTTTTTCACGGATGAGTGTGTGGTAGCACCCATAGGTGATCCCAGAAACAAAGAGTTTCTTGAAATCAGTGAAGGCCATTGGAAGGAAGAATTGGCTCTCTAGCACCAGGCTTGACCCCTTAGGGCCAGCATGATATCCATACTGGTGACTGTTTGCCTGTCAAAAGCAGGGGCTACAGGATGTCCGAACATTAAAGAACCCACATCAAAGGAGAGGTCACCAAGATGCTTGATCTCAGGGTAATAGAGCCCTCTACTAGTCCGTGGTCTATCCCACTTGTGTTAGTACCAAAGGCAGTATCCAAGGAGTTGAGATTCTGTGTGGACTATAGAGCCCTAAATGCAGTCACTAAGACTGATGCCCATCCTTTGCCAAGGACAGATGAGCTGGTGGATAGACTTGGTTCAGCCAAGTTCCTCAGCACATTTGATCTCACGTCAGGCTATTGGCAAATAGCCCTTACTGACCATGCCAAGGAGAAAACTGCATTCTCCACCCCAGTTGGCTTATACCAGTTTAAGGTTATGCCTTTGGGATTAAAGAATGCACCTGCTACATTCCAAAGGATGGTTAATCAGGTTCTGAATGGGATGGAGGACTTCTGCATGGCATACTTGGATGACATTTCAGTGTTCAGCCCTACTTGGAAAGAACATGTTGACCACCTAGGATATGTTTTGCAGGCTCTTGAACAGGCCCATCTGACCATAAAGGCAAGTAAATGCCAAATTGGTCAGAGTAAAGTGGTCTACCATGGGCATGAGGTAGGAGGTGGTGAAATAAGGCCTTTGCTCAGCAAGATTGAGGCTGTGCAAAATTGGACAACCCCTTCTACTCAAACTCAGGTGAGAGCCTTCCTAGGCCTCACTGGGTATTACAGGAATTTCATTGAGAACTATGGATCCATAGCCTCTCCACTGAATGTAATCTCTTCTCCTAAGTTCCCTAAAAAGATCAAATGGAATGAGGAGTGCAATCAGGCCTTTGAAAGCCTGAAGAAAGCCATTTGTCAAGCTCCAGTTCTCAGAGCTCCTGGCTACCACCACCCTTTATTGCACAAACATATGCTTCCAATATAGGTATAGGTGCAGTACTCAGTCAACTGGATGAGAAAGGTAGGGAGCACCCCATTTGCTTTAGAAGTAGGAAACTGAAGGAACCTGAAACAAGGTGGGCAACTATTGAGAGAGAATGTTTTGCCATTGTGTGGGCTTTGAAGAAGTTTAGACCATACTTGTATGGATCTACGATCTCCTTGTATGCAGATGACTTGCTGATGTACCTGAGGTACCCGGAGGAGAATCTCCAGTACATCCTGAAGATCATGGAAAGGTATGCGGGGCTGTCGGGCATAGCGGTGAACCCCCAGAAATCTGTTATTTTCCAGCTAGGTAGTTATAAGGAGATCCCTGTCGGGCGGTTGCCAGTGCTGCAGGCTCCTTGGGCTGTTGGAACTTTTCGATACCTCGTGATAGATGTGTACCATACGGTGGAAGAAGAACATAGGCACAATACCGAGGTAGCCATAGTGAAAATAGAAAAGAGTATGAACTTTTGGGTGAAGCTGCCTCTAGCAATGATGGGGCGAGGCGCAATGCTCAAGATGGTGGTCTTGCCCAGGCTCCTGCATTATTTCGGGAACATTCCGTACCTAATACCTAAGAAGTTCTTCATCAGACTGAACGGCATGTGCAGGGATTTCCTATGGCAGGGCACCAGGAATAGGGTGGCACTATGGAAGTTGCAGAACTTCTATGAAAAAGGGGGAATAGTATTGCCTAACTATGAGCCAACTGCAATATATCGCTAAATGGCTCACAGACGAAGTGACCCCTGAAATCAGGTTGTTTAGAGCAGACTGCGCCCCATTTTATTTAAAAGAGATGATCTGCCTGCCCAAGACAGAAATGAAAGCGCGTCCTAAGATGATGAAGCTTGGTTGGAGGATATAGCGCCGAGCATGCCGGGTGATGGAAAACCCAGCCCCATGCTCCCCGCAGATACCGCTGGTGGCATTGGCTGGGGGAGATAAGCAGCTACGAATGACAATTAGGAACCACTGGGAATCAGTGGGGTTGGTACCTATGGGAGATGTTTGGCGGGAGGGGACTATCATAAATTTTGAAGAGCTAGGAGAAGAAGTGGGGTGACATGTGGGTCAATATATTACATATCACAGACTGGTGCAGAAAATCAAGACAACTTGGCCTGAGACAGCACTGGAGGAAGAGCCAGATGTTACCGTAGATATGATATAACGGAAGGAGGGCATGAGATCTCTAGATTGTACGAAATGATGATGTCCAAAGTTGGGAAAGAACTAACGTAATTGAGACTAGACTGGGAGGCGGAGGTGGGAGCCCCGATAGAGGACGGGATGTGGGAACAAGCCCTGGGGTACCATAAGAAGGTGTCAAGAAACGCTAGACTAAAACAGATAAAATTATATATTACGCACAGGGCATACATGACACCCCTGGGGATATCGAGGTTTGAAAATGCTGGCAGACAAGCATGTCCCAAATGCGACGAAGAAAGGCCTGATATGGTACATATGTTCTGGTCCTGCCCGGTGATTGCCCGCTTCTGGTGCGAAGTAGCTGGGAAACTGGGGGAAAAGGGAGTCACTGTGGTCATAGATTCAGCCTGGGCCTGCTTACTGGGGGGGTTCCCCAGACCGCAGAAACTTAAGCATGTCAATAAACTGAAGGATTTAGTATATGTGCTTGCAAAAACGAGGATCGCCATGGGATGGAAAAATTGTCATAGGCCACGAGTGGAGATGTGGTGGAAGGATCTGCAAAAGTGGGCGGAGGTGGAGACCATGGTATGGCAGGAGGCAAGTAACATAGGGGGAGAGGAAGAGGTGGGAACCCTGATGGCATGGAAGTCGTTGGTAGCGGAACTGTTTGGAACGATACAAGATTTGTCAGAATCCACTGGAAATGGGATCCCACCCCCGGTGCGGATACAAAGTGAATAAAATAAATAGGCTCGTAGGAGGGGGTGGCCGGGATAAGGGGAGCAGTGACTAAAATTGTGTAATGAACAATGTGAAACAGTATTATTGAAACTTGCACTGCATTTTTGGGTTGTATTTGTTTTGCTTGATTGAATATATAATAAAATTGTTTAAAAAAAAAAATACTTGTATGGATCTACTTTCATCATTCAAACAGACCACCAACCCTTGAGATGGTTGATGCAAATGAAAGGGGAAAACCCAAAACTGCTAGGATGGTCAATCTGCCTGCAAGGGTTTGATTTTACCATTGAGCACGGGTCAGGATGTCACCACCAAAATGCTGATGGTCTCTCTAGGATGTTTATAACCAACAAAAGGTAAGAGACTCATCCAGGAGTGGATTAGATCCTCCTGTCCCTTAGTCTGGGGGGGGGGGGCAAGTGTTAGGGAGAATTCTCATTCTATGGCTAATTTCCCTTACCTATAGAGTCCCCCAGCAGGGTTTGTTTCTTTTCTCCTGCTAAGAGTGAGACTCTTTTTCCCACTCTTAGGCATTGTTGCTGTGTGTGTTCAAGGCTATTTTTGTGTTTAATGTCTATAGGGTTTTTCTCACCTCCATAGGAACCATCTTTATTCACATGTGTTACACAGCACCCTCAGTGCAGTGACACAGGGGTGTCGTAGCGACCCCCAAACATAGACTCCATACGCTGGGACTGACTACTGTCTCCCAGGGCATGTAAAGTCCCAACTGACTTTACTAGTCAATTTTTATGAACTAAACCAGTACAACCCATCTTACTATGGAGGTACTGGAAAGGGTTAATAGTTTTCCCTTATGTTAATTTTCGGGAGGGTACTGTACAGTCCCTCTCTCAAAGGTTTCATGCTGGTGGCAGTGGTTACTACCATAAATATTCGAACGCAAATATTTTCCTATGGGATTTTTCCATTGTTCGAGGCTACCACTTTTTCTGACAGCCTCTAACATACCGCCGATGCATTTTAATATTAACTTTACTCCGGTAGGTTTTATTTGCCAGAACTTTAATATAACTTCTTTCTCGTGTCTTTCTCTAAACTCCTAACCCAGGTCGGGGATCCTTGGTTCGTCCTTTTGGCAGGCTTCTGCCAAGAAGCCCTCCTTTCAGCGCCACTGAGTCTGGGGTGGGTCCATTGTGTGGGAGGGGGAGTAGGACCTCTGGACAGGGTTGCCTCAGCAACCCATGTCGCACTCTATCCTGAGAGGCTGGAGGGTTTCCCGCCAAGATGACCACTCCACTGTGTGAATGACAGCTAGGCTGTATGAATGGGGATCTTTTTGCATAAAAGCAGGGTCTTGAGGACTGGAAAAGCAAGACGTCGCCACTGGAACTAAGAAGCCGAAGAGGAGAGAAGCCAAAGACATCTGCAATGACTGAACCACCGGTGAAGCCCTGCTGCAGCGTCTCACCACTTTTCTCCACACGACGAGAGAAGATCTTCACCTGAAAGAGCCTTCTTCCCTTGAGCTGGTGGGGGCAACCAGTTTGCCAATCGCCTTCCCGGACCTGCCTTGGTCAAATCACCAGTACCCTGTACTCCGAGGCCGGATAGCCAGGCACCAGTCCACCCGGATCACGATTTAAAGGAGCGTACCTTTTATTCGTCGGGCAGCACCACGGCTGGTTTCATCCCTGGGTAGTGCAATAACTCGAACCTTCCTCCATGACGAGAGCCTATCTTCCTCTGCTGGATCCCCCGAACTGCAGGAACTACCAGAAACAACCGACACCGCAGGAGCCACTTCTTCATTATAAAGGTACATTGTTCCTCCAGGCCGCCCTTTCTTCGCTGTAGCTCTAAAGGTGTTTTAAATCCTTTACCTACCTGTTGGGTTGGCTGACCCTCTCTCTTAACATTGTCTTTCTCCTTCTGCATCCACCTTTTCGAAATCGTTAACCAAACACCTGCCTGCAGCTACCAGAACATTTTGCTCCTAGGCCCTTGCCCTGTACCACTGACTCTGGAACCGGCCTACTGACTGGCTACATTTGTTAGAACTACCTTCTTTAGATTGCTTCTGAACTAGAACTGTGTTGGTGCACCTACTTTGTATAGCTACCCTTTTCTTCCCCTTTTTAAAACTTGTGAAATACCATTTTGCTCAGTTTTCATTTAGGTATTTCCTATACTGATGCACTGTCTTGCTTAAACTGGTTCACAAGGTTATGGGAAATGTTGCTAGGGTGTGTAAGAAGCTATTTCTGAATAACTTGTGCTTTCCCTCCCTTGTGAGAAATTGATAGAGTATCCCTTGTGTATGGTTTTCACTGTGCCGTTTTGCTCAGTTTTCACTCTGGTTTACTTGGTCTACAATTTAACTAGGGAGTGTGTATATTTTTCTTTGACTTACTTTAACTTGCACGATGACTGTGATACATGAGTTTTATTAGAAGTGTATAAAATAAATATATATATACTTTTTAATACAAAGCTTTGGTCAGTGTTTCCTTGTGCCATAGTACTGTAGGCCTATTGTGTAAACCCTGAATACTGCTCATCTCCCTCTTGAGATAAGTCTGACTGCTCAGCCACAGCTACCAACTAAAGCTTTGTGGTACAGACTGATACCAAAGGGGATTTATTGCTCTCACCTGTAGTCTTAATCTTCTGTAGTGCTCCCTAAGGGAACTGCATAGGATTCTGCCTAACAGTGGCCTGAGGAGAGAATGATTTCTGAAGGTCGAAGGCCATACCGGAAAGTGGCTGATGAAATATTTGAGACAGAAGTTTGATGATGAGAGGCGACCAAGTCATACCGCCCGTGGGGATGAGGAAAGTCATTATGTTCAGACTGTATTGCGAGAAACCTGAAGGTGTCTCACCCGCTAGTCCCCGGGGATCTTTCATCCAGGTGGCCAGGACACAGCCATCGCTTTTGGATCCAGTTCCTGGGGTGGACCAGTGCTGGAGGATCAACTGGATGTGCGGTCTTCGGGGAATGGGAGTGGGACACCGGATGGTGAGACACGGTATCCCTTTCCCTGTAAAACCTTTTTCCCCATCCTACCAGATAGGATACTTAGGAACTCAACCCCCTCCCCTTTCCCGACAAGAACACTTTCTCATGGAGAGCTCACTGTGAGCGAAAACAGACTAACACCAGAGCCATATACCTGACATGTCCCAATGCAATGGTCAGGCAAGGTCAGGCAATTTCTGATTATTACACACACCTGACTTCCATCACACTGCCCCACCCGGATAAAAGGCAGAGCACGAAAGCAAACTCTGAGCAAGGCAAAGCATATGAGGAAGCAGCAGTTCCAAGATGGCAGTTTAATACGAGGAGAAAGACGGCGAGACCAGAAAGGGTTGCAGAAAGGGAAGTGTCCTTGACCTTTTCAGATTGTTGCTTTCGTGAGCTTTGGAAAGTAAGAAATTTAAGACCTGGGACTAAAGCTGATTAAACCTGCATTGTGTGTCGGAGGTACCCGGGGCTCTCCTGCATCGATAACCAAGGCGGGGAGGAGCGTTTGCCCCTGTTGTACTGTCCTTGGTTCCTACAGCAAAGCAGCACCAGTAAAGACAGCACAACCGGTGAGTCAGAGAGACTGATACCAGGCCAGCCTGTGTTAAACCAAGGTTGCAAGCAGCAACAATCTATGAAGAAATCTAAAGAGAACAGTGTGTGAAACATATGTGACGAGCGATGCAAAAATAATTGAAAACCAGAGGAGTGACTGAACTTTGGAGGCCAAGAATGATACCATAGACAAAGTAGTCCGGCGGCACGTGGGTGCTCATTCGAAGGTCTCTGTTAGGTATCCAACTGGTTGGCAACTGTGAAAAGGGAATTTTGAGATTGAAGTGGTCCTGCAAGGGCTCAAGCTAAACCCTGTGCATATTTGAAAGTCTTCGATAGTTGAATGCAAACTGAAAATGGTCAGAGCCCGGCTGAGGGAGACTAATCGCATAAGAGGAAGGATTTTAGCCCGGCTAAGGGGGATCCAGGGTGAACCGTGAGTCACCCGAGAAAGAATATTCTCTGAACATTGTAAAAAGGGGGATCTGAGCCCGGAAGAGGAGATCCACAGTAATGATCGTGATATAAAAGGGATCTGAGCCTGGGTGAGGGGGATCCAGGGTCAATCACCTGAATCTCCTGAATTGAGTACTTATAAGAGGGAAGGAACTTTGTTTTGTTTTGGTACATCAGGCCCTCTGAATCAAAAGACCATGATAAATAAAGACACTTGGGCACAGAAGGCCCTGATGCTGGTAATGGAACTGTATCCTTGTGCAGAAGAGGCCAGAGTGTGTGCTTTGCTCGAGTGAACCGCCTTATCCCATACTGAAAACGTGCAGAAGGGATGCTAATTTTTTTTTTTTAATTAAATGTTTTGTTTGATTATACAAACTTTTCATTTTGTCCTTTACAAAATACAAGAACAATGACAGAAAACAACAAAAAGAAAGATAAAACAAAAAGAAAAAAACATAAAATCCCAAAAAAAAGAAATTGGATTGACATATATGCTTGTGTTTCTTACAACAGTCTGCCGTCAAAAAATGCAATCCAAAATTTGATTACTGTGAAAATGTAATTCTTGTCATGTCCTTTCAGAAGATATGCCCATCGTTCCTCTGTACTCATCTTCTTCCTAGAGATTTTTAAAAGAAGTCTTTGAACAAGTTTCTTTTGTCCATCAAAGCATCACAAACCATAATGACATTGAATAGAGTCTCTGGTGTTTTCAATTTTACAAAATCGGCAGTTTGTGGTCGTGGTTGCTGGATGTTTTATGCTAAATAGATAATCACGAGTTGGAAGTATATTTAAGTGGAAGCGTAGAAAAAGGTCTCTTATTGATTGGTATGGAAAACATACTAAGCATGGAGGTAACTCATTGAGGGCTCTTACTTCTATTGAACAGATCATTGCTCGTTTATATTTATATTGTTCCTCTATTGTTTTGATCCAGTCATTCTGTTGCACTCTTCTTTTGGCATGTTGTGGTCTATTTATAAGCATATCTTCACTGATGTCTTCAGTGCTCATTTTCTTTTTTATCTCATTAGACCAGTAATGCAGGGCTGTTGCACATACAGGGTTCTTTTTTCCTTAAGCATCTCTAGAGACGAAATTTTGTCCTGGCAAATTATTTTTCTATAGAGGTCCATTTTTTTCCAGGTAATGATTGTTTCAAGGGATTGTAAGGCCAGTTCATACCAAATTCTTGAGATTGGAAATGAGTTGGATAGGCCGAGAGTTTGTCTCCAGAATATTGCCTCGTATTGTTGCCATTTCATTGTATGTTGACTAATTATTGTTTCTCCAGCGTATGTTAAAATAGGTACCACTTTTTGTCTACATAGTAGAATTATTGATTTTAGTGAATGTGTTCCAAATTTAACATGAAAATAGCGTCCCAATTGAGCTAGAGATCTTGCCTTTCTCTCGATATGTTTTTTCCATTCTTGCTCCGTTGATGTTTGATTTATCAATGCACCAAGATATTTGAATATTTTGGTTTCTTCAATCTCTTTTTCATCTAGTTGTAGTTTCGCACTTTTTCGTCCGGTGCTGTGTCGGGATGTTAGTCTCATTAGCCTGGTTTTAGAGATATGGGCCTCATTCCGAGTAGGGCGGTACGTATAGGCGATTACCGGCATGGCGTAAAGAGCGTTTCCGTGCTGGCACAAGACCATAAAAATCGGCCTATTCCGACTTCGCGTGCACGCACTTTGCGCCATGCCAGTAATGTACCTCAGCACCATGCCGTAAAAGGGCCCCAAAAGCCCTTACCGGCTACAAGCGCATCGTACATAACACTACCGACATAGAGAAATTAGCGGTAACCGTAAATAGCGGTCCCCGCTATTTACGGTCACCGTTAAAAAACGGAACCGGCAAAAACGTCATCGCACAGGAACGGGTAGGAGCACGGTGGCCATCTTTAAAATCAAAATCCATTGCCATCCTCTCCATACAGGACCCGGAGGCATATAGTGATCAGAGAAATAGGCATTCGAGACCAGCATCATGCCCAAAGCATTGAAAAAGGGTGCTGCACGCATAAGGAAGGAGTGCTTTACCCAGGATGAGCTCCAGATACTGGTCGACACTCTGCATGAACATGCAGACACTGTATTCAGCAGTGATATGCGGAGGCCCACCGTCGTCAGGAAGAAAGAGATCTGGGCCTTGGTGGCACAGAGGGTGAGCGCCGTGGGAAACACCCCCCGCACCACCAAGGACTGCATAAAACGGTGGGATGACCTCCTCTCAGCAAACAGAAGTCAGGCCCTGGAGACAAGAGGAGGGCCAGGTTCCCCCATCAAAATGATGCCGTGAGAGGAAACGTGTGCGGCCATGATGAGCACAGAAGCCATAGAAGGGGTTGGAGAAATGGAGTGCGGTGCAGCGTCATCCGCTGATGGAGGTGAGTGTCATGAGTCAAGACAGAAAATGCATTCCTAACGTAAGTCACTGCAAGGGCTGGGCAAGGTGTCACGTCATGGTAGGGCAAACCCCCCCCCCCAAATGAAATCATGCTGTAACAAGTGGGACCCAGGCTGATGTCAGGTGCAAGGCTGTACCCCATATGGGCCATACCACACAAAGAGGCCGAATCTGTGAGGCACACGGGGCAGTGATTGTAAACATTTTGAATGCGAGTCATCACA
This sequence comes from Ambystoma mexicanum, assembly GCF_040938575.1. Classification (NCBI taxonomy): domain Eukaryota; kingdom Metazoa; phylum Chordata; class Amphibia; order Caudata; family Ambystomatidae; genus Ambystoma; species Ambystoma mexicanum. Next base: position 1,185,528,986 of record NC_090922.1, read on the forward strand.
GTACTCCGCCAACATGAGTGACCCACGATACCCCAAAGTTGAGGTGGTAAACTCCACGGCGGCGGAAGTGGTCATCCCTGCAATGGAGAAGATGTTTGCGACACATGGCCTACCCACAAGAATCAAGAGTGACAATGGCTCACCCTTCCAAGGGGAGGAGTTCAAACAATACCTGCAAGAACTGAACATACGTTACCATCACATTATGCCACAGTGGCCACAGGCGAATGGGGACGTTGAACGTTTCAAGAGGACACTCGACAAAGTCCTGAGGCTATCAAGAGCAAACGCTAGCCCGTGGCAAGTCGACCTGTATCGATTCCTGCGTAACTACAGGGTAACTCCCCACAGCACGACTGGCGTACCCCCGGCTGACTTGATGTTTGGCACAGTCATAAGGTCATCCATACCTCACCACCCCAGCAGAAGCCCGGACATGATCGACGACGAACGAACAAACGAGAAGAGGAGAGGAGCCAATGCGCACATGAGTGCCAAGAGAAGGGCAAAACAATCCAACCACCGGGGGGGGGACCAGGTGGTCCTGCTACGGAACCCGACGAAATCCAAGCTGGATTCTCGCTATGAGGCCATCCCATGGACTGTTAGCAAAAGACAAGGAACCGTGATAACTGTTCAAAGAGGGGACCGACAAGTGACACGAAATTCGTAATGGTTTAAGGCTGTGCCACGAAACTTATGGACTGATGGGGAATGCCCCCAAGAAGACGCTGACCACCCATCGAACAATGAAGAACAGGAACCCCCACAAGGCGAAGAGGAAGCAGACGACCGAACGTGGGAGTCGTGGAATGAATCAGAGATGGGTGAGCTGGACATGGAAGGTGAGACACCCAATGAGACTGCGGGTCCAAGTTCCAGGGGTGGGGGATATGGTTTGAGAAGTGCCACTCGGCCGCCAGCTCGGCTAAGAGACTTTGTGTGGTGAGACCCTGTGGAGAACTCTAATGAAGGGAGCCTCTTTTTGATAGAAATTGTTTAAAAATGTATGTGGCAGTTATGTTAAATTTGAATTAACTTGAAATAAAGGAGGAATGTTGTATCCGCCCTGCGTCCCGCAACCCGGTGACGCAGGGCGCCTGAATAAAAGCCCCGCCCCCGCGAGTAGGAGGCAGTTCCGGGGCATTCCGACCTAACAGGCGTGTGTGTCGTTATTCACTACTGGCGGAGCTGCGTAGCTGAGGCCCACCTCTGCAGCCTCACACGTTCTATCCTCGGGCCTCGCGGTGCCGCGGATCGAACACAACAATTTACATCTACCGCTTTCCCTGACGAAATCTACCTCCCAGGGGTTTTGGAATGTTGGCATGTACGCATATGTCCTATTGCCGTGCTGTATTCTCCTCTTACTCTGAAAATGCCCCACTGTTTCCATATTGAGGTGAATAAAGTCCTAAACCTTAATAAGGCTCAGTGTCATATTTACGGCAGCAACAATTTCTTTTAAAAAACCGAATATAGTTTCCTTAAAAAACACTAACTGCAGGCTTGACTATTTTTATACAACCTAGCAAAACCTCAAAAACTGTAAAACAGTTCTCAAATCTATAAGAGGTGTCAGGGAGTAGGGGCTGCTAAACAAGTGGGCGGAGCTGCAAATCCCGTTTTTCGACTTTTCAAACAAATGTGGCAACTCCATTTTTTAAGAACAATTTAAAAAGCTTGTCGGCATAAACAAATCCATCGTTTGAGTAAAAGGGGCAGGACCATCTTACTTCCTGCGATAGGACAGGGAAAATTTCGTCTCAACCCAACATGGCCGCCTTACAGACCCGGAAATACGGAGCTGTCTAGCTTCCCGGAGGCCTGTCAGCACTGTTGGGATTCTCGCGATAGGAATACCAGATTGTGGCAATGTCCCATCTGTTTCAGTGGAGGGCCCCAGGGATGCTCCCAGGTTGGTCCTGACGCGTGCCCGTTACTTTGTATTGTCGCCGTCTTTTGACTGCCGCAGCGCTCGGTAACTTACAATGGCACGGGACTGAGTCTTCCAGCGGGACCTGCCGCCAACTCCCTCCTACGTTTGGGGAGATATGACCGGGGAGAAGATCCGCTCCCTGCGGAGGGACCAGAAACCTAGTAAGGATGAGGACCTGCTGGAGCCCGACGAGGAAGCCACCACCGGCGGCACCTTCATCCGCACCGGCAGCAAAGTGCGTGGCAAGATGTTCAGCAACCACAAGCTGGTGCGCTCCCCGTCCGCCCCCACAGGGCGGCCGCTCAGCCCCAGCGGCACTGGCGAGGGTGGCCTCACTTTCCCTGTGCACGAGTGCGTCTTTAATGGGGACATTCGCCGTCTCTCCTCCCTTATCAGGACCCACAGTATTGGCCAGAAAGACAACCACGGTGCGTATGAACAACCCCCACCTGTCATTCTGCTGGAGAGCCGGGGCTCCCTCAGTCCACACGAGTAGCACCTGACACGGTTTTAGTGCCAGAGGCTCAGTCAGTGTAGAAATATGTGATGGGAAGCAGTCTGCCTGCTTTCTGGACAGCCAACACCTGGCTCCCAAAGGATAACGCTCACCAAATGTATGTGTTTATGACTCGTAGTTTGCGTCACTTTACTACTGATCAGGCGTTGTGAGCCGTGAGAAAGGCACATGATCCTAGTTGCCCCGGATTGCACATCACCAATACGTCATAAGTATTTATGTTCGTTTTCATTTTCCCAAATTATCCTTGATTGTATGCAAAGCGCCATGTTTACAGTGCTGCTATTTGTCCACCTGGCCGTTCCCATTGGTGGTCTCCTGGGTGGCTTCAGGGCTGGCTGAAGATGTCGGGGATAGGTTAACACCTTCAGTGACAGTCTAAAGTTGTTTGAGAAGAGTCAGAAGACTGGTGTCTCCATTGAGAATATGTGTATACCTTTAGCCATTCCTTTCAGGTGGTTAATAGCTACAGGTTATCACTGGACTGGCTCATAGCAGTGGTGCTGAAACCCTAAATGAGCACTTAAGGGTAGAACTGGGCGAGGCCAGCAGGGCTCGAGCTGGCCTGGACCCCCACATAGGGCTCTGATATGATAGGTTATTTATAACTCGCTTAATACCCAGAGGTTTCTAAGCGCGGACCTGGGGATTGAACCTGTGCTGCTCCATATCATCTTGTTTCCAAGGCGAGCACGTTGCCGCTGAGCTATCCTCCAGGGATGGTTGAGTTATTCCACTGGTCAAATGTGTGGGTGGGTGGTTCATGGGGGTACACATGGGAGGGATCCATTTGGCAATAGGGTCACAGTCCACTGGGAAAGCAGTTGGCAGAGATGAGCACTACTTGGAGAAAGGGTGAAGAAGACGGACTAGGAGCCCACTTGGGAAGCAGTGGGGTCCATGAAAGGATAACTGGCAAGGGTAGGTTTTGACATATTGAAGTAAGAGGGTGCTGGTAACCCCATGAGGGGCCCTACTACAATTAAGATGCGGCCAGTCATCCTCTAGTCTTTTCTATCCTCAGAAGGTGTCTTCTTCCTCATAGGCCAACCCCTCCCACAAATAATCGCTACATCTGTTTTAGAGCTTTAAGTCACCTGGGGAAGGCAAGTGGTGTCAGTGTTGCAATATAGCTGAGAAAGTTAAGTGATAACCCTAAAAAACTTCAGCCACAGGTTTGAATCCCACCAAGGCAGACTAAGGGCCTCATGAGTGAGCCAGTCCGGAAATAAAGTTTCAGCTAACAACGTTACCGTCACCTTTTCCAGACCGGCTCACTTAGTTTGCCGGTAGAGGCTGTGACCTGCCAGTACTTCAGGAGGCCCCTACCGGCAGATATTTCACTGAAACACTGGCACCGTTATTAATGGTGCTGGTGCTTCAAGCTTCCCATTTCCTTGGAGTCCTACGGGACTCCACGGGAATGGGAACTTACTGTTCCTCTGCCGCCTTGGATATCCTGGTAGCACCGGACCTGTTGCTTCTGATTTTTCTTCCTTGGGTATATTGCATTTATTTGTGTGTGTGTAAAGTAGTTATTTACCCTGATTATCTGGCGCAATCGCTGCCACCTTGAATTTGTACCGTTTTATTTATATATTTTTATGTCTCTTGGTGTCAGTATGATACTTATACTACTTCCTAGTTGGAGCAGGTGGTCACATCTACTTCTGTTTTCTGGCATGTGATCATCATAGTTGCTGGATCAAAATAAGACTGATTACCCTCACTTATGCTTGATGGTTTAGCAAGTCAAGCGAGGCTGGCCATGCCCACCTGAGCCATCATCAAATCTCAGTGTTTGAAATAACTCTCTCAGTATGACTTGGGGGCCTTATTCAGAGGTGCATGTTAAAATAGAAGCGTGCTATGACACGCTTTTCCATGAATACATGCATTCCGATGTATTACGTGAGTGGCAGCAATAAATGAAGCCCGCCACTCCTGCAAAGCCGTGATTTATGCATGGCAACAGCCTTGCCAACCACCTCACAATCAACGGGCTAGCAAGGACTGCATTCAGAGGCCAGAACACCCTTCCTGCACGAGCCAATGTATGTACATTAACGATACCCTTGGAGGTGCCGTTCAACCCCACAGCACACAAGCATTCCTCGGACTGCAGCGCCACTTTTCTAGTTCAACGAAAGTTTAAGAAGACGATCTTGTATTAGAAAAGTAGCAGTCTTTTGAGAAAGGCTTGCTAAGCCACTGGAGCCAATGTTTCCCTTGCAAAGATAGATTTTACCAGCTTTTGCTGCTGGAAAGCACGATATTTCCCCTCCAGTATTTCCACCCATCCCGGAATGATGGTTTTGGAAACTGGAGGGGAGAATGTCGTGTTTCCACGCTATATTTAGCACAGGCTCTGAAACAGGCCTTTTGGTCTAGGAATTCGGACTGATCCAAGTACATTTTCCTAGAGATCTAAAATCTATCCCAGACCTGTGAGTTAGGATCAAGACATCTTTCTCTCCTCCTCGTCTTACATCTATATGCAGTTGGTATTTGAGCTATTCTATGCATCTTTATCCAGATGTCTCCTTTCAACCTCCTCTTGAGAACTCTCTCAACTTTCAGGGAAGTGTACCTTTTTACCTTCTTTCGCACAGTTAGTCTCAGGAAGGGGTTCCAACCAAGTGCAGTTCTCTCCCCTTGACAGACTGAAGAGGAGGTGCACTTAACTTAAGTTTTGGAGACCTGACAAATGTAGGCGGGTTGTGTCTCTGCCTAATTATTATACAATTCACAAACAATAAAGGCACAATATTTTTTTTCACTCCACTTTGTGGCTAGGTAAAGGCCAATCAACATACAAATAATACTTATTACAAAACTTCTGTTTTACAGTCAAAACCTATTTTTACTTGCTTATTGGCAAGGGGACTGACATTTATACTCTCTAAAAATCATTTTACTCACAACCTTAAAAAATAGAGGGTACAATAAGCAGTGTCCCATTGCAATTCTGTAGGTTTGCTAATTAAAGTGACACTTGTGTAGCAAAGTTAGTTTTTAAGTTACCCTTTTAGATGAAAGCACTGCTCATCCTGAATTTCTCTCTGGCTCTCAAGGCTCTTGCCACCCTCTTCAATGTTCACTGAAGTTCAAAGGGACCAATGTAGAGAAAGTGCAATAGTAATAATCTCCTTCACTCTAAGTGCCAAAGGCCGGTGTGGGAGTGCTAGGCAAGATTTATTTTTATTTTTCATACAATTGAAAACTAGAAAAGGTCTGGTTGATACTTTTATTAAGCTAACTATATCCTCTTTGGCAAACTATATCCTCTTTGGCAAAGACCAGTATGTGTATTTATTAAAAACGGTCATGCAATTCCATTCCTAACCATTTAAGTTATTGCATAATGCAGAACTACACTATTGTTTCTGTAAAACACTACATTGTCTCCATGTTTTACAGTAAAGTTTAGGTTAGTGTATCTAAATCACAGTGTAAACTAGATTTTTAGTTTGTTGGGGAAGATGCATCATATTGATGAGTGAACACTTTTGAAGATGTACGTGATCACGCAACCAACTGCTTTAAATGGCACATGTAGTTCTGTGACCTGCTAGTTGCATTTATCTGTGCAACTGGTGCTCAACGCATGAACGGTTTATACCAGTTATCCTGAAAGTGAGATGGCAGAAAACTACAATATTCCAACTAGTTTGACCAGTTATTTGCCTGTTAGGCCATCCACTCTACTTAGTCTCTTTCCTTCTTTCCTCCTGCATAATGAATACACAAGACTAACTAGATTTTTACACAGAAGAATGATCAATAGTTCTTCCAGACTTTACACCTTGACTGTACATCGACACATCTACTCTAATACCACACATTGTAGTTAGTCTCCAGAGCTCGCTTTGCTCTGAGTATGGTTGCATTATATATTAGCACCTGCGAGAGAGAGCTGGCTAAACTGTTTTCAGAGCCTTTTTGTCCAATCATGAAGCTAACCTTTTACAATTTACAGACTCAGCCAGAGCTTGCAAAGCCCACTTGCATAGTCAAGTAGGTTTTATGATGGGCGAGTACTTTTAGCAGGGGATGTTTGAAACTTTTATGTAACATTTTACTTTTTTTGCAGTCATTGTCAAATAAGTTATCCTGCGCATAGCTGGCAGCAGGTTGCCAAACATAATGGGTTTGTGGTGACATGCACCATTTTACAGAAAGTGCATTTTATTTTATTTATTTATTTTGTCGTCCGTTGCTATGGGTTGAGTGAATTTCTTTTAGGGCAAGTAGGTAAACTATATTACTTTGAATTTTAAAGAATTTGCAAGGCCTGATTCTTTTCACTAATCTTACTTCAGCGGTACACAGAAATGCTGTATTGATGCTCATTTTATGTTTTAAAAAATATTAGTACGACATTTCTAATCGAATGGGTGTGTTTGCTAATCAAGAATCTTAATGAGCAAACTCTGCTAATCTGTTTTTCAAAACTAATGTATGCCTTGTAAAATACTTTCACTTATCTGGAGCACTGCATGCACCTCCTCAATCCTTCCACCAAGCTGTATGACTCTCGGACCCTCCTTTCCCCAGTTTCTTAATGGAGGGGATGGTCAGCCCCTAACAATGGAGTTTCAAGAGCTAGCGGAGAAGGGTTCTGAATATGGCAATACATGATCACTTTTGTGTCACACTGGTAGCTTACAACAGCAGTAAAAGAATCAACCAGCGAACCTGGCAAATGCAATGAGGATTACTGTGGAAAACTCAGTTTGTCATTTCTTTTGATTGAGCAGTGGAATTTAGGCAGTCTTCTGGTAGGCAAGCTGCATCTTTATCTGCTTCTGAGAAGTGCGATCCACTCGGTTCTCTGTTCACTTTGTTTTGTCTTATTCTGTACTTTATTTCTCCAAGTGCATAACAATCTTTGGTTCTTGATCTGAAGGCCTGGTTCTTATTTTTATGCTTTAATTTGCTTCCTGAAGCGGCGATCTTGTAGTCCCTAACTTACGGGATGGTGTCTGACTTTTCTATACTTCGCTTGGTTTCAATGTGCCCTGCGGGCTTCAGTATAACATTTTCTCACCATCATGCAGAGACCATCAAGACACAGCAATGCCACCATGTATCGTGCTGGGCAGTATTCAATCACTTAAGCTCCTTTACGAGTCGGAGTTGCATTTTTCCTGAATAACTGAGGTCAGTCTTGCTCCTTTTTTATTTTGTTACTGATTTTCTTTGTGTTTATAGTAGTTTCAGACAAGAATGTACACCAATTTTCAATGGCAAGTTATAACTAGAGGCGTTCTTGCCCCTTTGCTGTTTCTTGCTAGTAAATTTAGGTGGCCTGGTCTTTCTTGACGTTTCTTTGCTTACTGTCTGAAAAAAGTGTGCAGAAATTCAGTTGGGTTCTTGAAGCAGCTTTTATTCTTTCTTGGTTGAAGCAGATTGTATTCCTTTAAACTTTTTTGTTTTAATGTATTTATAGGTTTTACAGAGCAACAACTCCACCAGAGTCCAGAACAGTGTACAATATTCCCGAAGTATTATACAAGAGCGTAACATGCATCCTGGGGCTTAGTCATATATACATACTTCAGTATACATTCTCAAGCGTTCAGCAAGTATTAAAAATATTGTGCCCAAATCTCAGGCGGTCTAGCATGCAGCAACAGAGTGGGCAGGGAAGCAGGCCAGGGTGGCTTACACCACTTTGACTCAACCGCACAGAGTACGAATGAAGGTCGACTCCTTGACAATACACCACGTCCTCCATCCATTTCTGCATGGTGGGTGGAGGACCCCTCCACCATGACGGAGCTTGTATCTCCTGTGGGCCAGTACCAAAAGGAGACCAGCGAGTCTTCGAGTCTTAAGAGCCGCCTCTAGCAAGTATCCTGTGTTTCCCAATAGTGCCATCATAGGATCCATCTCAAGTCTTTCCCGAACAATGCATGAGATTCTGGGCACCACCTCCACCCATTATCTGTATACCACCAGGCAGGTCCACGCCAAATGAAGAAAATCAGCCGGGCTGCCACCACACCTATGTCATGCATCACAATAGTGTTTTTACAATCTTGCCAGTTTATTATAAACCTGATGCATAAAGTTAAAAGGTTCTGCTTGAGTTTAGAGAAACCCTATGAGTCTGCAACATCAAAAATTTCAAATTTTTCCTGGAATTGCCCTATCCAGTGTCCTTCCGGTCACCTCCTGGTGCCGCCCGTGGCCCATTGGATGTCTTCCATAAAGCTGCGGTACAAACGGGAAATCAAGCGACCCTCCCCACCTGCTTGTATCGGGTTGTGCATTAGTCGCAAGGTAGGTGGCTGCTTTGGGAAGGTTGAGAATGCAGATTTCCAAGTATTCTGCACCCAAAAATACATAAACGCATCCAATAGTGAGGGTCCGCCCTTATCCTTTACCTGTTGTAATGATATGAACATGTCGCCCTCCAAAAAGTCACCAAAGGTTTGTATCCCAACTTTCTCCACCCACTGAATATAGGCTCTCTCTCCTGTGATTGCCATATACACGAAATGTCTGACAGGGAGGAGTGGTGAGTATAAGATCTCGTGCCAACCCTATGCACAATTTTGTGCCAGATGGCGCACGTAATATTGACATTATGCATGTACCCCGGTCTCTACCATGGCGCACCAAAAATACGTAACTGTCAAAGGTTGGGGGCAGCAAGAGTCCTCTCCACCTGAACATGCAGCCAAATGAAATGAGCTTGCGGTGCCCAGTAATATTGTTCCAGATGCGAGCGCCCTAGACCCCCTTACTGTGCGGTTGAGTCAAAGTGGTGTAAGGCACCCTGGCCTGCTTCCCTGCCCACAATAAATCAATCGGTCATCGTCCCCTGCAGCCTTAAAAAGAATGTGTGGTAAGGAGTAGTGGGATATTGAGAAACAAATATAGAAGCTTGGGTAGGACGACCATTTTTACTATTGCTATACGACCCATCGGGATGAGAGGAAGGGCATACCAACGCATCACAAAGTCCTGGATGGTGCTCATAGCTCTGCCCCGGAAACAACACGGGAAACCATGACCCCCAAATACCTAGTACCCTCTGTTTCATGATGGGTATGGTCTCACCTGGGAAACACATCAGTCTTGTCAGTAAGAGGGAAGGCCACCGATTTGATTTACTCCAATTTATCCACAGCCGGGAGACCTCCCCATACTCCAACATCTTATAAATCAACGGCTGCAGACCACTAATAGGGTCACCCAAGAACAACACAAAATCATCTGCATATAGTGAGATAATCAGCCGGTGCAGCCCTAGCTGTATGTTTCGCTGAATGTGTCGTTCCCGTAATATTGCTGCAATGGGTTCCATTGCACGTTCAAATATGAGGGGGCACCCCTCTCTGGATCCACGCCCATCGCTATTGTTTCAGAACGGGAGCGACCCACCAAGATCCATGCCATCGGATCGGTATGAAGCAGTGCGACCATTGACATGAAGTATTCATCCAGAGTTTCCCGGAGTGCCGCAAAAAGAACATTCAACAGAATCAAATGCTTTCTTGGCATTGAGCAGTATCGCCAGTGCTTGCACTTTATTGTTCAACGCAGAGATGATCCTGAAGAAGCGACGCAGGCGGTCGTATTCCTACCCGTTATAAATCCTGATTAGTCTTCCAGCACCAGGCCAGGCCTCAGTGGGAAGAGGCGCCTGGCAAGAATTTTTGTGAAATGTTTGTCACCATTAATTAGAGCTATTGGCCAATATGAAGCCCAATCTTTTGGGGGTTTCCCCTTCTTGTATAGTAAACTAATTGAAGCTTCACGTAACGAAGGAGGCAGGGACCCCTGCTTCATATTTAGTATACAAAGCGTAACAGCCAGGCAGCCAGAATGGAGGCGAAAGCTTTGTAGCCCTGGATCCAGGAAGTTCTCCAATAGCAGCCAAAATGTCTTCCAGTGACACCTCCATGTTCAGGGCATCTCTTAGCGGCTCTACCCCAATACAACTCGGCGGCTTCAAGATAGTGTTCTAACCCTGCGGTATCGTGTACACCTTGAGGCATACAAGTGCCTGTAAAACCTCTGGATTGCTGCCGCAATATGTCTCTGCAGTGTCCGCTGGAGGTCCCTAATCCCCTCAATGTGTGGGGGTTTCTTTTCAGCTGCCAGCAATTTAGCAAATAAAGTGCCCAGCTTCTGACCCTCACCAGGTGGCCCGACTCAAAAACATAGCCTACCGTTAGCTTGGAACTTGTCAGTTCCGTCCGCAGTGTCGTCTGCGTCTTAGGATCTGCCGAAGCGGTGTAATCGCCCCCCAGCTCCTTCAGTTTGTTTGTTAATCTCTAGATCTTTCCTAATTAACTGTAGTATTCCATTTTCCTTAGCTTCACATATACTCCTGATATAACAGTTTTCCCAGAGCACCCCCTGTGACACGACTGAGCCCTTGTTACAGTCAAAAGGACACTATTTCTTCCTGAATTTCCTGTCTGAACACTGTGTCCGCCAGGGCATCCGATTTCAGGCGCCAGGAGCTCATCCCAGTCCTGCCCCTGCCATGCCATCTCCGCAGTCCAACACAACTGGAGAATGGTCAGGGTCCTCCTAAATAGATTCTCCCCTAGCGGGACACCAGTAAATAGTCCAGTCTGGAGCTTGATCCCTGTACCCATGAATGGAATGTCTAGTCTTGCATACCAGTGTTGCACCCTCCATGCATCCATACGACCCCTCCATGCATCCATCCGATCGTATGCCTCGTGCTCTCACTGCCGGTAATCCGGATTAATACAGGCCAGTACACAGAGCTCACAAGGAGAACCGCCGTACTTCATCCGATTGTCTAGCACCACCAAGCAGTTTTTCCTTCTTGGTTCCGTGAACCTTATTTTATCTCTGCCAGCTTTTTCTCTTGGCTGAGGCCTTGAAGCTCTATCTTCTTTCACACAGCAAGGGCTAGGCAAAATGTGGACCAGTCCAAAAAGTGGGGCACACGTGCTGAAACAATTTGCAGCCATTGGAAAAACTGGCTCCAGCCACTAGCTTGTGACGCCACCAGAAGGTTGCATCAGCCAGTTGAATTTTCCATCGCTATCCAGATCTGTGTAATGAAATGCCTCGTTCAAATTTATGGAAAACACTTCTATTTTGCATTAACGACTCCCGTGAACATCGCACCATTGCACTTCAGTTATGACCTTTGTACATCCCTTGTTGAGGCTAGAGTACAGTGACATCACACTCCTTCATTCTTCTGTTGTAGCTACTTTCACCGTGATGTATGTCGGCAGCCATACTGAAAATGTGCTTGGCCCCTCCACCTTTTTTTTCCAGTTCAGCACAAGGATCTACATTTTTGACCTCTGAAGAGGTACACTGTTGCAGCCCTATTGCATCCTATTTGTCTCTCTTGAACCCAATTCAGCATTCCCATGTCTGAATAAGACAACTCTTGTAACCTTCCCCCACTCTCTTGTCAGTTGCATCTGCAGTGACGTGCCCATGATTTGAAGAGGACAAGGCGGTATCTGTATTTGGTACTGAAGAACCCTACTAAAAGCTGCGATTAGTACGGCAGAGCTTTCCAGTAATGGGTAGTGTGCTACACCCCGCTTTCGAGTTCAAGACAAATCCCTGCACCTGAATACACAGTTATTTATCATGCAGTTGCCAATTCTAAAGGTCAGTTGATCTGTGAGTTGTATAAAGTCACCTTTTGTGTGTTTATAATATGTTGTTTATAGTTGCACTCCTAGCCAATGATGTAACTACTTCATTGTCGGTCTCTCTTCTGGGTACCCTTTTTCTAATTTGTGTCCTTCAGAAATCTCACAATTGACATGGTAATTCCCAAACAAACGTTGCACCACTCGGAAAAGGCAGTCTTTTAATATTAAGGCATACATGTGCACTATTGCAAACCAGCACACACAAACTGTCTTATTTAAATCGACAAGGCGTTTCTTCTACTTTTCAAAGAAGTCTTAATCTGGTCAGGATGGTGCTTTGGCTCATTGAAGTCTGTTGTTTTCACTTTGTCAAGGAGAATGAAAGGAAGTCTTAAACATTCAGGTGGTACTTCTCGCAGAATGCAGTCCCTGAGTTTTCTGCCTTCATTGGATGCTTTGGTACCATGGCTACACTTCCTACAATGCATAGTGGAGTTGGACTACAAATCCCATATTTCATGGTCTGAGCTTTCCTCTGCTGTGGTCACACCTAGAAATGAGATGCACACACCGGGATAATATATGTTTTTGTTTAGTCTAGTGTGTGTTTTCGTCTTGTGTGTGTTTTGAAAGAAACCATCCAGTACACCATGGGATGGGACTGGATGGAATGTTACTAGAGAAAGGAAAGAATAATGAAACAATACTATAGAACTCCCCCCCCCCCCCCCCCCCCTAGACTAGAGAAGTGAGAGAAGGAGAAGACTACCCAAAGGGGGAGGGAGATTTAATGCCTCAAGCGCCCCCAGGGCCTGTATGCCGCTAATGGCGCTGGGTGGCGTGCAGGGAGCTCCTGCACGGACGGATGTCGGCCCGTCCGGGAGCCAGATTGGATGGCCCCAACAGTATCGGGTGCTGCCTGGGCTAATAAAGAGCAACTCAGTCTGCGTATGGCCCAGACTAGTGCCCGCCCGTGTCCCCTGATGGCCCGCTGCGTGGCCAGCGAGGCTGGGCCTTCATTGAAGTCTGCCCGGGCTGCGTAGGCTAGGCGCAGCTCGGGAGGTGAAGGTGGGAGCGGTGTAGCCCGCTCCGCCCAGGAGGGTGGAGCCGCAAAGATCGAAGTCGCTTGAATGGCAAACTGGGGTGAAGAGAAGGGTGGAGGAAGCCCTGGGCTACTCAGTTGAGCGGTCCGGGTGAATAAAACCCAGAGCAGCCAGAGTGAAGATGTAGCCCGCCCCCTGCATCGGATGCATCACTGTGGAGGTGGGCCAGAAGAAGGCTGTGCCATCAAGGGACAATGGAGCCAGGCCCCAGCCTTTCTACCACCAGGACCAGCCAGCTTCTGCCAGCCCACCATCCAGCATTGCCTGCAGCCCTGCACCAGTCAGCCCAGAGCCTGTCCTACCAGAGACAGCAGCGAGGTATTGTGAAGCGGTCCCTGACGGCAGTAGTTGACCCTTTGTCAGTGTTTTATGCAGTATACGTGTTGTACGTCAATGTATATATTTGTGTAGTTATACATAGGATGTATGCTATATAATAAAGTGCCAGATGTATGTTTGTCTGAAGCTGTCCTGCCCGCTTCGCCTGTTATCACTGCTAGAGGGAGCTGTTGCCTTACGTTTGTTTGTTTGTTTTATTTATACCGCGCACCTGACCCGGAGGTAATTGGGCGCTTGAGGCTGGAAGTGGTTACATGGCATAGTATAGACAGTTGTAATCATTAATACAATTTGTGTAATTACAATGGTACATATCTACATTAAACATTATACATATTATACAATGGGTCATAGCGGTAGTGTGGGATGGGTGACACGTATACTAGTTGAGCAGACCACCTAGCTGTTGGTGGTATCAAGAGCAACTATTTTATGTTTTGTTAAGAATCCATGTGATAACATGGCTTCTGAATTTGTTGAAGGTTTGAATGGTTTGGATGTTCTGAGGGGGAGAGTGTTCCATAGCTGAGCGGCTAATACCGGGAAGCTAGAACCTCTGGCTCTTTTGAGATTGTATCTAGGCACTGCCAAGGATGGTGTGTTGGAAGATCTTGTGAATCTATTGGATACCTTCCATGTGAACTTGTCTGTGAGATAGGGGGGGGGGGGGCTTGGAAGTTAATCGCTTTGTGTGTGAGGCATATCGTTTTTAGGGCAATTTTGTCATGTATAGAGAGCCACCTGTGTTGCTTTCTAATTTCTGAAATGTGCTCTTTTAGGAATATTCAACGCTGCTCTAAGTGCGTTGTTTTGCATAATCGGTAGTTTATTTATGATGGCCTTGTTTGCTCCTAGATAAAGGCTGTTGCAATAATCCAATTTGGATTGTATGAGCGCCCTCGCCAGTGTAAGTCAACTGATGGGGGGGGGGGGGGGATAGTACCGGTCTCCAGGCTCTGATCAACTTGCCGGTGTAAGCTGTGGCCGAAGAGGTCATGTTGATCTGCTTAGTTAGGTTAGACGGGCATCGAGGTAGAAACCAACGTTTTTACATGTTTGGCTATAGGTATACTGTTCCCATCGATGACGATGTTTGTATATTGAGAACTTAGTTTAAGAAGGTTATTAGATGATCCGACTAGGAGTAGTTCTGTCTTATCATTCAGGCAGAGGCCATGTGTGACCATCCATGCCTGAATGATGATGTAGACTTCGTTAATCCGCGCGACGTCTGTATCATAGGTTCCTGAGAGGGGTAGGAGTATCTGGGTGTCATCTGCATAATTTGTGTAGGTGACACCTAGACGGTCAAGTTTGTCTAATAGTGGCTTTGTAAAAATGTTGTACAAAGTGGGCGAGACGCAGGATCCTTGGGGCACTCTGCAGGTGATGAGGGTAGGGTCAGCCGTTGGTGACGGTGAGAACACGCGCATCGTTCTGTTAGCGAGGAAAGATTGGATCCAGGCAACTGCAGAGCTGGAGAATTGGGCCGCAGAGGATAACTGGTTGCAAAGTATGGAGTGATCCACCAGCTCAAACGCCGGAGAGAGGTTGAGTAGAAGTATGATGGCCATCTTTCCTTTGTCTTTCAATTCATCGATCTGGCTTTTGAGGTCGACAAGTGCAGTTTCTGTTCCATGCCGAGGTCTGAAGCCAGATTGACGGGTACCGAGTAGTTTGTGATCTTCAAGATAATCCTGTATTTGCAAGTAGGCTATTCTGTCCAGAATTTTCAGTAGAAAGAGGACTGTCGTAATTGGTCTGTAGTTAATGGGTATAGCCGGGTCAATGTTTTTTCTGTAGTGGTAGAACCCAGGACTGTTTGAGGTTACTTGGGACGGAATTGTTCGAAAATGAGGAGTTTACAAGTTTGGTAATGAATGGGCAAGGTCTCTCACTGCATCTTTTATAATCTGAGCTGGGCAGCTATCGCCCTTACAGTTAGATGGTTTAAGAGACGCAATGATTTTGTGGACTTCAGGAATGGTGACTTTTTTTTTGAAAGTGAAACCTGAGTTGTTGTAATGGGTGGGAGTAGGTGCTGGTGTAGTGGCTGATGATTGGGATCTTTTGTCAGCTATTTTGGTCTGTAGACCTTTAATTTTATTGGAGAGGGCATTGTGTCTTTAGTGCAAGTGTCTGGCGGTGGGTTGGGGTTCTCTAGTTCTCTTAGGATGTTAAATAATTCTTTAGTACTGGAACTGGCTTCAGCTATTCTGTCATTATAGGTTTCTTTTTTGGCCTGGATTATCTTATTTTTGTAGGTAGCAGTAATAATGGCAAGGTTAGATTTATTTTCAGGTGTGGGGGATTATTTCCAGCGTGATTCCCATTTTCTTTTTTCGGTGCGGAGTATTTTTAGCTCTGAAGTGAACCATGAGTTAAGGTAGGCTATGGGTTTACTTTTACGTAGCTTTAGTGGGGCAATAGTATCAATAGCTTTAGTCATGGTCTCATTGTAAATGTTAATTAGATTGTTGGGATCATTGGTGTCCGGTAGGGCATTGAGTAGGGGGGCTACCAAAGGAACTAGAGCATCTGCTGTAATATTACGTTTATTCCTTGTGAGGCAGGGTGGAGCAATAATAGGCTCTTTCTTTTCCAGGTTGTTAATATGCAATTCAAAGGTGATAAGATGGTGGTCTGACCATACTAGTGGAGTCGGGTCAGGTAGGGTTATGGTGCAATTTATAACCGCAACCCAGTCAAGTATCCTTACTTTTTCGTGTGTGGGTTTAGTGCTAACTTGAGTAGAACCTTGTTTCTAATAGTGCCGAGGCTAATGAGGTTGCGTGTGGGTCTCTCGTAACCTTATAGCCAAGGTTGAAATCTCCTAGGATGATATTTTGCGCAGTAGGTTTGGTGGTGTCGGCTGCTAGGGCTGTGATATCTTCTTCAAAGGACCCAGGGAGTCCTGGAGGCCTGTAAATAATAATGGTGCTGTTCGGTGAGGTTTGGAATTTAATTGAGAGAGTTCACATGTCAGCGACGTAGGGGTGGCTGGTCTTATATTAAGAGTGTCTTTAAAGATGATGGCTATTCCTCCTCCGCGAGCATTGGGTCTGTCTACACGGAGAATGGAGTAATTATCTGGGATGGCTAGGGCAATATAGGGGCCTGCTGCTTCATGCAGCCAGGTTTCTGTCATTACAAGGAAATCAAGGTTATTGTTCTCGATAATGTCTGCAATCTCAGTTGCGTGTGCTACCAATGACCTGACGTTCAGTAATGCTCCCTTGGTGGGAAGTGTTTGTAGGGCCTTTGTTGGTAGACTGGGGCTAATGTCCCCTATGTTGTTCAGTGAAGGTGTGCACTTTTTCATTTTACGCCTGCAGTCATTGTCCATGCATCCAGGGCGATTTGCGCATATGGACTTATATGTAAATTACACTGCTGAGTGCCTGCTGGACGGTAGTCTGCTAGTTAGTCTCTCATTACGCTTAGCAATGTTAGGAGGGGAGGTGGTTGAGGCTATAGCCACAGGGGGCAGCTTGTCGTGTGATGTGCACAGAGTGGAGGCTGGATGTAAGTTGGTTGAGGTTGGTGTAGGAAAGGGGGGGTAGTGTGGGAAGGAATGGAGTAGGGCAAGGGATAGGGTGGTGACGCGGACATCTCAGTCTACCTAGCCCTTCGTCAAACTTATAGTAATGACCTCTAGTGCAGGGGGTGGCTGATGGTATAATACAGAATGGGAACATAGTCAAAGTTAGCAGTGCCTGCATTCTGTTGTGATAAAGGGTAACTTTAACGTGTATAAATTCCTTACTACAGTATAGCTGTATCAAGCAGAAAATATCAAGTCGGCGCGCTGGTTTACTGGCTCAATATCACCCAAACTGTTAAGACTGCCATAACACAGCTTTAAAAACCAACAAGCATAACTAACTTGATTAGGTAACTAAACAGGATAGCATTTACCTGCACTCATGGTTAAGGGTCAGTTAGTAATAGAAGAGAAAAGCTCATCCGTTCCACGCTTTGATCCAACTGTTATATCTTGATCAATGACGTCCATTGCACACTGAGGTCCGCCGGGGATGGAGAGCAGGAGAAAGAAGACCTCAAGTTTATCTTCCAGGTGAACAAATGTGTATTTAAACAATAACCTACAATTTGCTTTGGAAAAGGCCCTAAGACAGGGATTCCACTTTAACGGCATACTTCAAGTTGCATATACTAAGAAAATGTATACATTTGAATAAAAAACATATAAATAGAAATTCCTTTCTCTAACAAAAGAAATTTCTTTTTTCAAAACTATACTTATGTATTATGTAATTATTCTTTGTAATGTTTCTTGGTATGTATTATATCAATAATATTCTTCATGTATGTTTAAAATTTTATTTGACTTCAATTTATTTTATGATCTCATGTCTACTTTGAATCATGCTGCACATACATTGTATAACTCCGACAGCCCTCAACATTATATATTTTTTTTTATTGGCATTTCTCGCCCCCGCCCCCACTAACCCTTCATCTCCCACCTATTCTCCTATTTCCCGATGTGTAAACATGGTATCTTCATCTCCCACCTATTCTCCTATTTCCCGATGTGTAAACATGGTATCTCAACATTATACAATAATATAGTGCCTTGGTACATTTACAGAAATTATTCTGCTGGGCAATTCCTAGTATACACATTTTCTGGGGACAGTAAGAAACATAGTCAGATTGTAAACATTTCAGCACCAAACTCCAGTCTCTGGTGAATTTTGATTGCCCGGAATAGAGTACATCAGCCATTTTAGTGGCAAAAAGTTCCCAGCTTTCAAAAACCAGCCTGTGTGGCGGTTTTCCATTTTTTAGCTATTACCAGTAAAGCTGCTAACTGTAAGATTCTGTGTTGATTTCCGGCGTCTATTAAAAGTCTTATTATTTAATAAGACATGAGCTTAAAGACCTGGGTTCCTGTAAAGAAAACACATCGACCATACATTTATTCACGTCTCCCCAATATTACTCCAACACTGGAGGACTCCACCATATATGTATCCAATCCCCCACCGATCCACACTCCCTGCAGCATTTGTCAGATAACGAGGACTTCATTTTATGCAGCCGGGCCGGTGTATAGTGCCATTGCACAACATTTTTACCAGAATTCTCTATTTGAAGCGACCTGTTAAGTTTAGGGATTGCTCTCCATAGTCCCTCGCATTCATCTTCCTGCATCTTCTCCCAAAGTGAGCTGCCACCGCTATTTATAGTTGGTGAGATTTTTCGGGATTGATTCCTCCATTAGTTTATGTAGGTTAGAAATAAGTGCTCTGTTCCATGGATTTGAAGTTAACACATTTTTCAAACGATGTGAGCTCTCTAGTTGCTGCGCTCTTCACTGGTGGGGCAAGAATCCAGTGCCGAACCTGGAAATAATGGAATCTACTGTTTTCCCGCAGGCAAAATTGCATTGTGTGAAAGATTTGAGCTCTTCCCCCTGAAACATATCTCTTAATTCCACACACCTTACTTGTTTCCATTCCTTAAATGCATTTGGTTCAAGAACCGGGATGAACTGAGGATTAGAAAACATGGGTGTAAGGGGAGAGGGGAGCAACGTGAAATGGATTTATTATTTTTTTTTAACCACTGAATCCCAGTTTTGTTCTATTATTCTCATGTCACTCGCATGTATATTATGTGGACGGCCTTATCTTGGCAACCAGTGTCTCCCCTAATCGGGTGGGAGGGGGTTCCCAAACACTCCGGCTCCATACAAGGCATAAATTAGTTTTCAAAAATTGATTAGCAGAGTTTGGTAATTAAAATTGTTTTGATTAGCAAGCAGACGCATTTGATTAGCAATTTTGTACCAATATTGTTAATGTAATGTCATCAGAAGTTATTGAAACATGAAATGAGAAACAATGCAGCAGTTTTGCATAGCACTGAAAAACATTAGGGGAGTCAGGCCTTGCAAATTCTTTAAAATTCAGCTAGACCTGCAGGTCGGGTAACTTAGTTTCCCAATTCAACCTAAGAGTAATGCACAAGGACAACACATTTTAAATGAGATTAGTGTACAATGGTGCATAACTGCAAACACACTTTGTTTGACACACTGATGGCATACACTGGCCAGCCATGCACAGTGAAACTTTGTTTGACATTTACTGCAAGCAAAGTAAATGTTACATACAACTTTCAAACATCTCTTGCAAATGCTACTGGCCAGTCGTAAAATATACTAGACTATGCAAGTGGGCAAAAAGACTTTGTGAGCCACAGCTGAGTGTCTATAAAATGTAAAAGGTTAGCTGCATGAATGGACATAAATAGATATGATAAAAAGGCGCTGAAAACAGTTTGACAAGCTGTCTCCTGCAGGTGGTAATATATAATGCAGACATAATCATAAAGCCAAGCGAGCTCTAGAGGCTAACTACAGTGTTTGGTATTGCAATAGATTGTAGATGTCCAGATGGAACTATTGATCACTACTTTGCGTAAGCAATTAGTTTGCTTGTTTATTCATTGTGTACGAGGAACGAAGGAGATTTAGCAGAGTGGATTGCTTAGCAGGCAGAGAACTGGGCAAACTACATGGAATATTGTAGTTTGCAGTCATCTCAATTTCAGAGTACCTGATTTAAAGCAACTGGGTGATGATATAGAATGTAAAGGAGTATGGGTTGAGCACCAGTTGCAAGATGTATGCAACCTGCAGGTTACAGAACTAGGTTTGCCCTCAAAAGCATTCAATAATGTGATCATGTACATTTTCAAAAGTGTTCACTCGTCAATATGATGCATCTTCCCCAACAAAATGAAATCTAGTTGACACAATGAAATTTAAATACACTAACCTAAACTTCACTGTAAAGCATGGAGATGATGCAGTGTTTTACATTATCAATATTGCAATCCTGCATTATGTAACCACCAACATTTTAGGAATGGAATTGCATGACTGTCTTTTAAAAAAAAAAAAAAAAAAGATATAAAGTTGACACATACTGGTCTTTGCCACACAGCATATAGAATGCTTAATAAAAGTAGCATCCCAATTATTTCTTGTTTGCAATTATTTGAAAGATGAAGAAATTCTTGCCTAGTACTCCCACACATGCCTTTGGCACTTGAATGGAGGAGATGATTGCTGCTGCACTTTTTCTCCATTAGAACTTGAACTGAACAGAGAGAGGGCAAGAGAGGAATGCAGGGCGAGCTGTGGTTTCATTGAAGAGGGTAACCTAAGTAGCTATCTATGCTACACAAGTGTGCATTTGATTAGCAAACTGACAGAATTGCATAGCCGATTGCTTTGCGACGCTGCTTATTTTATGCTTTGCCATATGTGTCCTTCTTTTCCCTGTGTCCCTGGTTGACCAATCCTTAATCACCCTTATTTGAGCTGCCCGGTAACCTTTCAAACAGTGGGGAGACCCAACTCTCCCTTTCCCACCGGAAGGGCTAAAGTTTTAAGGGCTACCCTCTGGGTTTTATTTCGCCATATAAAGGCTGAGATTGCCCTGTGTATATTCACAACTGCCCAGGGACTCGTATAGGTAGAGCCTTAAACAGATCTAATGCCTTGGGGAGTGTGACCATCTTCACAGATTTAATTATGCCCAACCAAGAGACTGAGAGAGGGCCCCATTTAGCCATTTGCATTTCTATTTCCCTCAACAGTGGGGGGTAGTTGGCCATGTGCAGGCCTTATTCTCTGGGTTATTGTCACTCCCAGTAGTTGAATTCCTGTTAGCACCCACGATAGTGGTACCTGTGAGCGCAGTGATCGAGAGGGGTCCTGTTAGCACCCACGATAGTGGTACCTGTGAGCGCAGTGATCGAGCTTCTTTGGGCGAAAGAGATACATTCCAAACCTCAGATTTAGCTTTGTTTACTTGAAGGCCTGCTACCTTGCCAAAGTTCAGTTTCCCTTATAGCTGCCTGGAGTGATTTAGCCGGGTTGGTTGTCCTGAGTAACATATCACATGCATAGGCCATGATTGTATGCATTTGACTCTGAATTCAATGACTTGTATTCCCTTCATCTGTCTAAAACACTGAACACTTGTGCATAGGCACGTTATAGATGCCATATCATAGCATATCTAACCTTTTGCGAGTAGTGGTTCCAGATCTATTGCATATATATAGTAAGTGAGAGGGGTCCACCTTGTTTTGTATCACATTGTAGACCTATGGGGAGAGTGAGCCTACCGTTTATTGATGGGTTAGCTGTAGGATGTTTATAATTGGCCTTAATCATAGCTAGAAACTTTGGGCCAAACCCCATCCTCTTTAACGTGTGGAAGAGAAATCCATTCCACCCGATGAAAGGCTTTTTCTGTGCCAATGGACACTAGAACCGCTTGAATTTGTTTCTTCTCGATCATCTCCAGTACATGACAGATTCTGTGTATGTTATCATGAGTTTGACGTGATTTGAATGTTTTCTGCTATTAACCCCTCCGACCCCCAGTGATTTGATCTTGTAATAGTTCCTGTGGAAAACGCCATGCCCAAAGCCTTTGTTTTGCCCTTGGAAATTTGAATTCAACCATAATCTGAGCATGATCTGAAAGTGTCATAGTATATGTAAGAATCTGTGCGACACTACCCAGTAGCGGTACCGAACATAATCTAGACGTGAGAATGATCGGTGCACATGAGAATAAAACGTGCAGCCCTTCTCATTCCCCCCTCCCCCCCCGAGAGTGAGCCAGACTTCCACATATTTCTGCCGCAGTTTATTTGAAGGGGGAGCCTGAGGATATCTAGTAAGCCTGCTTCGAGGGGATTGGGTCCTCCGATGTATTTCATATCTTTGACAGTAATCGCCAGAGCTGTGCTGCTTAGGAAAGATTTTCCTGCGTCGATGCACCATCCCCGAGGACCTCCTCCGACGGCCGTCACCCGATGTTATAAGTAGGACGCACGACGCCCGTAGCCTCAGTTCTGTTTTTTCCGCGAACGTGTTCGCTTCGTGAATCTCGGTACGCCTCGACTCTTTGGAGTTTCTGTTGTGATCTTCTCGGTTCTTTGAACCTGTTCGGGTTTGTGTAAAAGCCTGTTCGTGACGATGTCTACCTCGTCTTCAACCCCGCGTCCGGGCTTCAAGAAATGCGGGGACCGTGGGTCCAAGATGTCGGTAACGGACTCGCACAACGCCTGCCTCTGGTGCCTCGGGGAGGCCCACGACACGGACGACTGTCGACTGCCAGTCGCTCACGGCCAAGGCCTTGCGGGAGCGCAACAAGAAGTTATTGGTAGGTAGGGTGTCTAAGCCCCGGAGGTTGAGGTCTGCGGTGCTTTTGACGGATGATTCGAGAGGCGACTCTCTGCATCATCGTCGGAGGTCCAGTGGGTCTCCTTCCAGGAGTCGGTCTCGCCACTCCTCTGCCTCTTCGAGGCATTCCCGGAAGCGCCGGCATCGGTCGCCTTCCCCGCCCTCTTCCGAAGACTCCGCCCGTCGGCGGGTCGCTTATCCCACCATGCAAGCGACACCGGAGGAGTGGGCTTCCTTCGGGAAGAAGATGTTAGCGATTCTCGAATCGCAGGGCACCGGTCCGTCCGCGCCTTTGAGTGGGGTCGGTTGTGATCGGTCGAAAGACATCATTCGCACGCCTTTGGGCTCGGGTGGTCGGCACGGTTTGCGGGAGAGGTCCCGCTCGGACAAGGGTAACCATTCTCGCCATGCCCATTCCAGGTCCCGGTCCTCGACGCGCTCGAGAACGCGTGATCCTGTGCAGTCTTCGAGGAAGACGTTGACGCCTGTGGCGCCGAGGTCGTCGACGGTCTCTCTCGAGGCTCCGCCTCCGAGGGGGTTGTCGACGCTGTCGGCGGCTAGGTCGTCGAAGGACAAGCTTGGAGCTCTGGCTTCGAGGCCTGTGTCGACGCCGTTGATGCTGGCGGCGCTGCGGCTGACGTCGATTCTCTCAGCGCCGATTCGTTCGGCACCCTCGACGCCTTTCGAGGCGGTGGTGTCGGTGGGGCCCCGTGGCACGGGGGAAGCCCCTAGAATGGCTCGGGCTAAGGTCAGGCATAGCTTTGGTCTCCAGGTGTCTTCCTCTCACCGCCTGTAGTACATTTCAGAGGGTGATGAAGGCTCTGATGAGGGCTTGGTTCCGGTTACGGTGCCAGATGAGCTTCTCTCGGGCCATAGCCAATTTGACCTGAGGCAGTCACTGCATGATGCCAGTGGACTGGACACCTCTCCGGAGGTGGAGTTTTGTAGGCCTGAGCCTGGCACTCATGCCGATTCTTCGTATCGGCGCCTTATGTCTCGGGTAACCGAGTACTTGGGATGGTCGGCTCCCCCAGGGGAGTTTGTTCAGGATGATCTCACGGACATCCTCGTTCTTGGTCTCGACCCCCCCCCCCCAATCCTCCCTCCGCCCTCCCCCCCCCGAAGAAAGTGTTTTCCTCAGGGGGTATGGCGCTTCAGGCGGCCAACTCCGTATGTACCTTGTCTCGTTTCACACACACTCTGTGGAACTGTGTTGCATTAGCGGCTGAACATATTCCCGAAAGGGACGAACGGGATGGTTTCCTTGCCATGGTCCAGGATGGCAAGGATGCCATGTGTGAGGCCGTTCAGTCGGGTTTGGACATGGCAGATTGTGTCAGCCGGTCCATGACGGCGAGCACTCTAATACGCAGGTTTGCGTGGTTGCGGAAGTCGGGGTTTGCTCCTGATGTGCAGTCCCGGCTCCTCAATATTCCCTTTGATGATGAACATCTTTTTGGCAGCAAGGCTGACGAGAGCCTTGAGAGGTTGCAGACCTCCAAAGCTGCAGCGAAGTCGTTGGGTGCTGCAGTTCGACAACCTCTGCCTTTTCGTCCTAGGGGACAACAAGGGAGGGGAGGTTCCTTTCATTATTACTCGTCCTTCAGTAAAGCGAGAGGAGCTGTCAGTCAAAGAGGCCACCGTAGGAAAACTGGGTACTCGAGGTGCCAAGGCCGCTCGGGCAGTTGCCTCTTTGCCTTCAGGCAACGCCGCAGCTGCTACCACTCAGTCATGAGGCCATGTCCCATGGTTCGCCGGTTGGGGGAAGACTGGCGCAGCATCTTGTAGAGTGGCGTGACATTACTTGATGTGTGGGTTCTGGAGATCATAACCCACGGCTACTGTCTTCCCTTTCGGCAGAGGCCTCGCAACAATCCACCTTGGACCCTCTCTTTGAAGAGTCCGGATCCGCTCCTTGCACAGGAACTTCAAGCCCTGCTGGAGAAAGGCGCCATAGAACTGGTCCCTGTAGCGGAGAGGAAGAAGGGATGTTATTCCCCTTATTTTTTGATTTCGAAGAAAGACTGGGGATTGAGACCCATCATGGACTTGCGCGGTTTGAACAAACTCCTCAGGAAGGACAAGTTCAAGATGGTTACTCTCTTTCAAGTCCTCCAGGTCCTTCAACTTCAGGACTGGTTGGTGTCGCGCAACCTCAAGGATGCTTACTTCCATGTGCCGATCCATCCCAAGCACAAGAAGTACCTGAGGTTCGCGGTTGGCGACTCGCACTCTTTCGGGTCCTGCCGTTCGGATTGACCTCTGCACCGAGGGTTTTCACCAAGCTCATGGTGGTGGTGTTAGCGCATCTCCGGAAAGGGGAGATTCACGTCTACCCCTACCTGGACGATTGGTTGATCAGAGGGAGCTCTCCCGAGAAAGTCCTGGATCATCTGTCCGTCACCTGCCACTCCCTTCACAAGCTGGGCTTCTCCCTCAATTTAAAGAAGTCCCATGTGATGCCAACAAAGCGGCTCCAGTACATCGGAGCAGTGCTCGACACATCCCTGGGGCTGTGTTTTTCTCCCCAGGTGAGGGCTCTTTACATTCAGCAGATGGTGCACAAGTTTCAACTTGCCCAGATGCTCCCGGCGTTCGAGTTCTTGAGGTTGCTCGTCCTCATGGCATCCTGCATTCTTCTGGTGCCAGAGGCTCGTCTGCGGATGAGATCTTTGCAGTGGGCACTCAAGATGCAGTGGTTGCAATTTTCCGGCAGGATGTCGGACCCTGTTCAGGTGCCGCCCTCGGTCACCCAGGATCTTCTCTGGTGGGCCGTTGAAGGCAATCTGATGAAGGGGGCTCCGTTTTGGCTTCCCTTGCCGGAGGTGACTATCGTGACGGACGCATCGCTCGCGGGATGGGGAGCTCATGCCAACGAGTTGACAGACAGCGGTCGTTTTTCTCCGTCGGAGTCCAGACTCCATATGAATCTGTTGGAGCTGAGGGCTGTCAGGCTATCCCTGAAGGCTTTTCTGCCGACTGTGCGAGGAAAGAGTGTCCTGATCCTAACGGACAACACGGTGGTCATGCACTACCTCAATAAAAAGGGGGGAGGCAGGGTCACTTCCCCTGTGCAGGGAGGCGATGCAGCTTGAGTTCCGGGCCATCCAGCAGGAAGTTTCGATCTCGGCTGTTCATCTGGCCGGAGATGACAACGAGATGGCGGAAGCTCTGAGCAGGCAGAGCACGATCTCTCACGAGTGGGAGCTGGCTCAGGAGATTCTCCTGGCGATCTTCGCCCTTTGGGGGACCCCTAAAGTGGATCTCTTTGCCTCCAGTGTCAACCGGAAGAGCGAAAGGTTCTGCTCGTGGGAATTTCCTCCAAAAGGAGCCTTAGGAGATGCGTTCGTGGTGGAGTGGTCATTCCCACTGCTGTATGCGTTTCCTCCAGTCCCTGTCATCCCGCAAGTACTGCAGAGGTTACGGAGGTTCGTTTTCCGGATGATCCTCATTGCTCCGGCGTGGGCCCAGAGGACGTGGTACCCGCACCTTCTCGACTTGTCCATCTGCCCTCCACGTCGTCTTCCCTACCAAGACGATCTGCTCTCATGGGAGGGGGGGGTCCGGTTCTCCATCCAGAAGTCAGATCCCTCAACCTTCACGCTTGGCTTCTGAAAGGTTGAGGTATAAGGATTGGGACCTCCCTGAAGACGTGTTGGAGGTGTTGCTCTCGGCCAGACGGCCGGCAACAAAGTCTCTGTACCGTTGGCGTAAATTCTGCGACTGGTGCAGAGTTAAGAATGTGGATCCTTTTGAATGTGACATTCCCATGGTTCTGTCTTTTTTGCTTTCTTTGGCCCACAGGGGCTTGCAAGTGGGTACCATTAAAGGTTACCTGGCGGTGCTGTCCATATTTAAGCGCTCGTCTGAAGAATGTTCCTATTTTAAGATTCCTTTAATTTCTCAGTTTTTGAAAGGGCTCACTAATGTGTTCCCTCCTTCACCTTTTCTGGTGCCCGGTTGGGATTTGAACCTTGTTCTTAAGTTTCTTATGGGTGCTCCGTTTGAGCCTTTGCATTCTTGCGCTTTGAGACTATTAACTCTTAAAACTGTATTTTAGGTTGCGGTTACTTCTGCTTGCAGAGTGAGTTACAGGCACTTTCAGTTAAGCCACCCTTCACTGTGTTTCATAAGGACAGGGTTGTCCTCGAGTTCGTCCTTCCTTTCTTCCGAAGGTGGTTTCGGAATTTCATTTGGGCCAGAAGGTTGTTCTTTAGCCTCCTCCGCCTCCTGGTAAGGAAGAGGAGAGGCTCCATAGTCTTGATCCTAGGAGAGCGTTGAGCTTTTATATTTCACGCATGTACCCGGTCAGAGTGGACGATCAACTCTTCATTGGTTACGCTGGAAAGCGTTTGGGACAAGCTGTGATGAAACCGACTTTGTCTCGTTGGATTATTTTGGCTCCGAGTGTTACCGCTTGGCGGGTAAGGACCCACCGGCTGGCTTGCGGGCCCATTCTACCAGGGGTATGGCTGCATCTACTGCCCTACAGAGGGGTGTTCCTATTCGTAACATCTGTGATGCAGCCACCTGGGCTTCAGTACATACTTTTGTACGTCACTACTCCCTCGATTCCATTCAAGGACGGGATCTGGCCTTTGGCAAGGCAGTCCTTTATTCCGCAATTTGATTGGGCATGCTAAATTTGCGTTCTAAATTATTTTCCTCCTTGCTTTGGTACTGCTTTGGGAGTCTGTCAAAGATATGGAATATGTCGGAGGACCCAATCCCCTCTAAGAACAAGTTACTCTCTTACCTGGTAATGTTCTTTCGATGGGATGGTCCGACGACGTATTCCATATCGCTCCCTCCCTACCTTCCCCGCTGCAGAATTTCTTATGTGACTGCAGCTTATGTTTCCGCAAGGCCTTGTGTGTCTGACTGGCAGAAGACTGGTGTCACACGTTCTGGGGGAAAAAACTACAACTGAGGCTACGTGCGTCCTACTTATCACATCGGGTGACGTCGGCCGTCGGAGTAGGTCCTCGGGGACGGCGCATCGACGCAGGACGTAGTCGCCATGGTTTTTTTCCGAAGCAGCACAGCTGTGGTGATTACTGTCAAAGATATGGAATACGTCGTCGGACCATCCCATCGAAAGAACGTCACCAGGTAAGAGAGTAACTTGTTCTTCTATCACGCTCTAGATCGCAGGCAAAGTTGGAATTGCGTAATAGTAATATATTCCCCACTGTAAAAGATTCAAACTGCCCTATTGTGTGTTTCAGTAAGCCCATGTTGGGAGCATACATTGATGCCACCGTTGGCCTAACAATCCCACCTCCTGAATTACAAATACATATCTGCCCTCCTTATGACCCTTGGAGCAGATCACCTTGCCATTGGACCCTGCTTTTATTGCAATTTAGACTCCAGCGGCCTGCCCTCCGCATTAGCCAGCAGAATTAGCGGATATTGACACAGCCAGAGTTTAACTCTGTCCACCTTCTGGATGCGAGTTTCTTGGTGCGCCACCAAGCCTGGTTGGTGACGCTTCAAGAGGAAGTCTAGTCTTTGCCTTTTCTGTGGAGTATTTAGCCCCCTAACATTTAATGTAAGGCACTTGAAGTGAATGTAATTTGTTTCTCCCGCCCTGGTATTTCAATTCCTGATCTGAAACACTGTATACTTGCAAAAATGCATCGGGATCCTTCCTCCCGCCCCCTTTTCTCCCTCCTTTCCCACTTCCCAATTACCCCACCTTCGTTCCCCTGGTGCGAGACACAGAATTTGTCACCGGGGGACATGAATCGTCGTAACGACTCAGGGTTGAGAGCGGGGTACCCTAACAACCCCATCTGTTACCTGTACAGACACATTCCAAAATGTCGCTCTCCGTCTCTTATGGGTTATTGTTCCTTTAACGTTATGTTATTTGTACTCCTTCTTTAATCTTGGGCATTTCTTTACTTCGCTGCCTTGAAACCTGGGCCTCTGAGATGTGATCGCCAGTCCTCCTTTTGCGTTCCTCTTTGTTTACTTCTACGGTGCCCATTCCCTTGTGATGGGTTGCTCGCGCCTGCTTCTTTTCTGATCTTTCTTTCTTCGGTGGAGCCCATTGTGGTTTACTCTTCAATTTTGGAGCAGATGCATACCCTCTTCTTTGGTTGTTATTCTGTGCTGTTTGCCTTCCAGGGAGAACAGCAGCCCAAATGGAAAAGTCCATCTGTACCTGATTTTTCATGCCTTAGTGTCTTAACTACCAGTTGCATCCCTCTCCTTTTTGCAGAGTTATCAACGAGAGATCCTGGTACAGTTGGATGTCCGCTCTGTTGTAGGAACCCCACATGTCTTCCGCTTCCCCCCCCCAGAGGAGCAGCATTTGCCCCCGTCAGGACTGTTGGTGTGGGCAGATTTCCACAGAGTGCGGCCCATAACAATGAAACTGGTTTTCAGAGGATTATGTGGCCATCCTGAGCTCCATATGCCACTGGCCATTTTTGGAGTTCTTAGTTATTCTGACAGTCAAGTCATCCTACCCAATCTTAGGTATCCTAGTGCAGTCTACAATAGGGTCCATGGTTAAGAAAAGACATCCCCTCACCAAGCGCAGCCAGTGCAGGCATTTATTGCTTCCCTTCGTTCTTTTAGTTTAGGGGGTGGTTTTAGTACTCCATGTAGGAATATTGACCTGGAGCAATGGGGCATGTTCACTTGAAGAATTAGACCACTCTTTAGCCCCCCCCATGCTGTGTTCACTATCTTAATTGCCCCAGGGATTTCCTCAACCTGCAGTCCTTGATTCAGCCCCTTATCGTTTTCAGCGTTTAATTTTTTGGTAATGCTCTGTTCCCATTGTGACTTCCACTCGGACCTTTGTTTGTTTATTATTTGTAAGGCGCACCTATCCCGTGGGTAGCAGGGCGCAAGCAACAAGAGGAGTGTACAACTTAAGTTACGGAGCACGCAGTAAATGAATCCAACTAGGTTACAGTGTTGGAAGCATCAAACATTTGGACCATACTTTGAACATCAAAGTAAAATTATAGGTGAATATACATAGTTTACAAGTTGTGGATATATCTAAGCATAGAGGTGAGAGGATATGCAATTTATACACAATTTACAATAGTCGTGGAAGTGATTAGATGTCCTAGCATTAGGTGTCATGTTCCTTGATCCAGCGGATGGTATTAGATCTGAATTGTGGGTAGGGAAGGTCTTCACTAAGAGATGGTGGTAAGGAATTCCAAAATTGTGCTGCTTTGACAGGAAGGCTATTCCCTCCAGACATAGTACGTTTGAATCTTGGGACAAGGAGGAGGTTTGAGTTGGCCTTTCTAGAGGGGCGGCCGGAAGTCGGTCTGATGAATCTCGTTATCAAATATTGAGGGGCCGCTTGGTGTAGGCATTTATAGGTCAGAGAGACCGATTTAAGGAAAATGTTATCTTTTGTAGAAAGCCAATTGTACGATCTTCTAGTCTGAGATATGTGCTTTCCTCGGGAGGCTTAGGGCTGCTCTTAAGGCATTGTTCTGCAGGGTTTGAATTTTATTTGTAATGTATTTGTTACTGCCTATGTAGAGCGTGTTGCAATAATCCAACTTGGATAGGATCAATGCTCTGGCTAGAGTGATGCAATTGTTTGGTGAGCGGAATGGTTTGGATGCTCTAATGGGTTTACATGTGTAAGATCTTGCGGAAGCTATGGCATTGACTTGTTTTTTGAAGGTGAGCGTTGAGTCTAAATAGAATCCTGATGGTTTAACCCCCTTAGCTACGGTGATATTATTGTCAATGACAAGAGGACTAGTTTTGACTTAATTTATTAAGGTTGGGTGTGGTGCCTAGGATGAGGAGTTCTGTCTTGTCATCATTCAGGCATAGACCATGAGAGGCCATCCATGCCTGGATGATGAGGTACACACGATTTACAAAGGCCAAATCCTTGTCATAATCCCCCGTCAACGGGTTGAGGATCTGGATATCATCAGCATAGTTCCTGTAGGTGATACCCAGGCCATCTAGATCATCGAAAAGGGGCTTTGTAAAAATGTTTTACAGGGTAGGTGAGCCGCAAGAGCCCTTTGGCACACCACAGGTAATGGGCATTGGGTCAGCGGCTGCTGAAGGGGGAATAAACTCGCATAGCGTGGTGATTGAGGAAGGACTGGATCCATTCAGTTGCCTCCTGCCGACTCCAAGTGTGTGCAGAGGATCTTGTGGTTGACCAGATCAAATGTAGCTGAGAGATCGAGAAGTAACAGAAGTGCTCTCTTGCCCTCATCTCTCAGCTCATCTATCTGTGCCTTAAGATCTATAAGCGCAGTCTCGGTCCCCTGCTGAGGTCTGAAGCCTGACTGTCGGACTCCTAGGAGGTGGTTAAGTTCAAGGTATTGTTGAATTTGTTGGTATGCTATTTTATCAAGGATTTTGAGAAGAAACGGCACTGTAGTGATGGGACGGTAGTTGGTAGGGATGGCTGGATCTAGGTTCGGTTTTTTAAGGAGTGGGAGGACCCCGGATTGTTTCAGGTTGTTGGGGTATGGTACCGGCTGTAAAGGATGCATTTATTAGTTTAGTGATAAATGGTGAGAGTTCTCGAGCTACCTCTTATCAGTTGTGCAGGGCATAGGTCCCCATGGAAGTTCGAAGGCTTGAGTGCAAGAATAACCTTTTCAACCTCTTTAGTAGAGACTTTACTGAAGTTGAAGAGGGGGGTGGGCACAGGAGGTGACTGGTGTTACACAATTTGGAGATGGAGAGAAGGGAACCTTTTTTTGTTGTTGATTTTAGTTTGCAGAGAAGTAATTTTATTACCGAGAGCTTTTTGAATATCTGTGCACCAGTTTTTGTCCTTGATGCATGAGTCAGGCGACTGGATGGGAGTTTCTATTTCTTTCAGAATTGAGAAGAGCTCTTTAGTATTAGATTTCGCTTGAGAGATTCGAAGGTTATAAGAGATTTGTTTTGCAAGGATAATTTCTTTTTTGTACTGGGAAGCTAAATTAGGTTTATTTTATTAATTTTAGATGGATCTGATCTCCAGATTTTTTCATAGTGTCGTTTCTTCTGTCTGATGGCCTTAAGGTGAGCAGAGAACCAATTGTTCACTTGTTTGCAAGGTTTGCTCTTTCTCACTTTGAGAGGTGCTATGGCATCAAGAGGATAGCATTACTTTATTGTACAGATCTACCATGGTGGGATCCATATGGTCGGGAATAGCGTTAAGAGTAGGTAGGATCATAGGGATAAGGTTTTCAGGAGTGATATTTCTCTTATTCTAGTTGGGACAGCTGGAGCTATGCTGTTAGGTTTCAGCGATGGCGTGGGCTCTAGGGAGAATGTGATCAGGTGATGATCAGACCATGGCTGTGGAATTATAGATGAGATTGTAAGTGGGCAGTTATGCACCGCTAGCCAGTCCAAGGTTCTACCTTTGATGTGAGTAGGAGCTCTGATTTTCTGAGTGAAACCTAGTTCCTCTAGGAGGGTGTTGATTATAGTAGCATTAGTGTCTAACGGGTCGCTAAGACCAAGGTTAAAATCTCCTAATATGATACTTTGGGAGGAGATCTTGAGATTATGCGATATATTAAAGTCAATTCAGAAGATCCCAATGGACCAGGAGGTCTGTATATTAGGTGAATGGATACAGTTGGCGTATTAGATAGAGTTAACTTAGCCGTTAAGGATTCACAAGAGCTTACGTTGTGTGGTGAGAGATTCACTGATAGGTTGGTTTTAGCTAAAATAGCAAGGCTACCACCTTGAGAGGTGGTACGGTCGGGTCTTAGGAGGGTGTATGGCACGGCTAGCATAATTGCTGGGCCGGCTGCTGGGTGGAGCCAAGATTCAGTAACCGCTAAGAAGTCTTAAGTTTTTGTTGTGTAGTAAGTCGGCTATGTCGGTAGCATGGGTTACCATAGAGCGTGCATTTATGAGAGCAGCTCTCATTCCAGACTGAGCTGGTTTCAGGATTGCTAGTTGTGTTTTAAGTTTGCATTTCAGGGGCAGGATAGGTTCTCGGAAGAGTCTGCTGTTAAATTGGAGTGGGTGCCGGTGATGGCTTGAATTGCGCAGGCTGCAAATGGCATTACTGCGCGCTAGTTTGGGTGGAGGGTCGTAGAGCCTAGGTAGTCTGGCACGTAATTTAAGGTTCCTCTGTGAAAAAGTGCATGGTATGGTAATCATGGCAGCCTGTATGAGGGCATTCTGCGCTGGCGCAGGTGGGGGCGGATTAAGGAGCATGGTGTGGTCATGTAGGCTAGTAATGTATAGGAGAGTTCTTAGTAGGACAGTGTAAAGCATTGGGAAATACATTGTATACAGAGAACTGGTAAGGAATCGAGCAAAGTATAGAAGATGTCCGTGCATAATAACATAAGTGTAACACAAGGCAAATGTAGAGACCAAATGCTAATCAGTGGAGGCTGGGCAGTATCGCACAAGGTGTAGAAGCAGTCTGGGGCTAGTGGCGTCTTAAGGCAATTCAAAATGAGAGTATCTGACACATTTAGGGCACATTGGCACTTGGTGCACTGCAGCAGTAGCTAAACAAGTACCGCATCAGGTAGGCTATACACCGAGTATTCTGGCATGCAAGTGAGGCAAGATAATAGGGAATGCTTCAAGGTGTATAGTGGAGACTAAGTACAATACTGGTAATCAAAGTAGGCATATATAATGCTGCTATGTCTAGGCTTGAATACTAGGCATGTGCAGGTTAAAGAGCTGTGTATGCACAAGCAGTTGAACATCTAGATGTGATTGTTAGCAATCATGGCTAAAAGTAGGGCCAATTGCAGTATGCACAAACAGTGGATCATCTAGATTCGAATTTTAGCAATCAGGGCTATTAACTCAGGGGAACGGTACAGAGGCCATAGAGAGGCAGTCCTACTTGTTTCGGTGCTTTGGGCCTGATACAAGACCCATTTTCATCCTCTGGTAGGGCCGGTGCAGTAGATACTTCTGCTTTCTTTCTGACCATTGCCATGAGGGACAAGAGCAAAGTTTTCAATAACGAAAGCTCGGCCAGCACTGCACTACAAATAAGGCAGAATTCCCTGCCCTTTGGACCACCCTCCCCTTGAACAGCAGAGATGGCATGAGTGGCACTGCAAGCTTCTTCTGTGTTGGATGCTGGGCGGTGGGGGAATCCCAGCAAATCTGTGCTACTTGCTTCCAAAGTATTTGCAGAGCACCCTGCTAACTCTTCAAACTCGCCATCCCTGCATGCAGATAGGGGGGTGAGAGCGGTTGGCTAGTTGTGTCATCGGTGATCACAATTGACAGTGAATTGGCCTCCTTCCCACTTAAAGGCATGATTGTGGGAAAGGGAACAATAGGAAGTTCCTTCTGGCTAGGGCTGGAGCTGATGAGTATCTAAATTGGGACTTGGTCCACCTGTCCCTGAATATTAAGTGGGCCCCGTGCACAGAACTGTTGATCTGAATGGTCCAGGCAATCCATAAGGTCCAGTTGGACATGCGAGATCGAGCAGCCTGGGACAACAGTTGCCATGCTGGATAAGGTGCCAAATGTTTTAGTGGCCAGGGCTGAATCTTTGGTTTCAGTAACGGTGCCGTTGATGGTAAGTGTCAATAGTTGCCCCCCCCCCCCCATCCCCTCTTTGGAGCAAACTGTTGATGGCATTGGGGGTGCCCAGGAACTGTTGAATGTCAGAAATTAGTAAGTGGGCATTACCATAAGTGCCGGCAGCATCAAGGTTAGTGGGGGGCTTCTAAGTCAACATCACCCCAGCAGAGCAGGGCAGGATTATTGGGTGTAACTTTAGGGACATTTTCCTTTTAGGCCTCAGGCCAAGGGCACATCCCAGGCCGAGCCCGGGTCCGAACACCGGCAGGGAGCTAATTGTCTCAACAGAATTGTGCACTTGCTCTTGAGTCATAGACAGTCGTGTAGATGAGTGAAACCAAATGCCAAGGGTTAGAAAATGGAAGTGCAAAGAATAAATGTAATGGCAGTGCTCCCAATATTTCTGGTGATCCCAGTACCTTCTATCGGTGTCAATGAGAATCCATGGAATCGCAAATTATAAAAAGAGCTTTTCAGTAGCGGCTTTGCTTGTTTTAAAGTCCTGTGCCTCTGTGGGTTCACATTGGTGGGGCTGGACATGATGCCAGGCCTCTTTTTCGTCTATCAGAAAAGTCAGTGTATCAGGCCTCGGCCCTTGAGCTTTCCCAATTCTTTGCAACAAAGCTGTGGTTTCCATTTTGCTTCCATGCATGGTGTCAGCAAGCCATTCCATGTGTATTTTGCTTTGCACCTGGCTAATATCTCTGCGGGTGTGTTCAGCCATGTTGCCTTTTCATGATTACTTTGGTGATGTCATCCGGGTATGGTCTGTGGGGCGTTTTTAGTGGGTGGCATCTGTCATCTTGGGGTATGCTGGGAGGGGTTTAACACCCCCTTTCCAGGGACTTGAGCTTTTTTAACTGTCTAAAGATATCAAAAAGCTTCCTTGTGTCATTGTCAGCGTTTTCCATTTGATTGTTATAGAACATTATTTTGTCTCATAGCTTTCTGTTTTATATTCTTACACCAAGAACTTCCACGGCTGCTGGTTTTCGCTAGTCTTTTTTTGTTTTTTTCTCTCTTTTTTCAGCTTTTCTTAGCCTTTTTAAGAGTAGTCAAGGCTGTGGTGAACCAGTTTTGATTCTGTTTGTCACAAACAGATTTAGTTTTAATAGGGGCAACTCTGTTCAGAAGCGACTTAATATGCTAGCCATAAACGTCAATTCAGTCTTCCGACTTTATATTCTTTACATACATTCTACTAACTACTATCTTGGGAGGATTATGGTTTTGGCTTAATTTTGCTCTTGGTTGAATGTTACTCTATAATCGAATGGTCTGACCAGATACATGAGGATGTTCTAACCATGCCTATGCCAATTTCCTAGCTGTAACCCAGTCCAGGATATGTCTTTTCACATGGGTTGGCTCTTGAGGGCCTGCATCCTCCAGTTGTTGTTGCAGTATCAAAGTTTCTTTGTCCTCCATGTCCTCTCCACCTATTCAGGTCCTCTAACATAATTGTGGCACAATTGGGACTATTCAAAGGGTTTAAAAGCAAGCCTAAATCCTCATTAAGGGAAGGCATATCAATGGGTGGGCGATAAATAAGAACCACGTTTATACAGCCATTCTCCGTTAGGGGTAAGTTTAGTTTGAATAATTTCACAACCCTAAGGTTCAATATTTGTATCGTGCATCCCAATCTATTTCCCACATAGGATGGCAACCCCTCCTACAGAGCCATTGGCCTGGTTTATACAGAATAAAGTCATACCCTGGAGGTGTAGCCAACTCTATTTTTGGGCCACTAGATGCTTGCAGCCTGGTTTATGTCATGCACATGATGTCCACATTATCAACAATGTAATCATGTATGTCCACGGCATGTTTTGATAATGAGCATGTATTAAGCAGTGATTATGTTATAGGTTGGATAATTTGAGTTATTTTTTCCATCCCTTGGCCCGCAAGGTCCATCAAAGATTGAATAGATGTCTGATTACAAGGGCTGGCTAACATACTACTTATGGAAATACCTTTGCCTAAGATCTTACAACAATCTAATTGTAATTGTTCCCTCCTGCGATTTAAGATTTTAGGCGTGTTAGCTGGGAAGGTTGAGATTTGCGGATCTATAGCTTCCTTCCCATAATCTCACTGCCCACCTGAGGGTTCAAATCATTTAGGAGTGGTAGCCTTTTTTCCTCATAACCCGGCGTAGTAGTGGTCTGAGGAGGCAATTGACCTATTTTTCCTTTGTCCGTTATTAAGTCAGAAGGAGGCATAATCTAGTTTGTGCAGCATTCATCCATGTAGCTTCTTACCAGAGCTTCCCGACGAACATTCTGGGCTGTAAGATGCAATATCATCTTGAGATACAGTCCCATAACAAGTTATAATAAAATGTTATTTACCTGAAAAGTAATGGAAACTATCCAGGATGGTTCGGGTTAATGATTCACAAGGACCAGTGATCCCCCCCCCCTACGTGTGGACTTTTTAGTTCCTGATCCGCCGCATCTGATTAGGATCTAAATACGTGCGCTAACTACAGAAAGTGCAAGATTTGCAGTTCCCTGTGCAAATGGGTAGCAGCAACTAATAGTGTTTGAAAACCACGAAATCCTAAAACGCATTGCGGGCAACAATTAAGAACAGAAGTATATTCTAAATCAATTTCCTCTAAAATGTCACTATTCCCTTGGATAAAATTCGGCAAACAGTGTGCAAGTAAAATAAATCGAATCTAGGTGCAAAATGCAAGGTTATTCTCAGTTAGAAGTGATTAAGCTAAAGAACTGTAACACTGTGAAATAGATTGGTAGTGATGGCCATTTATGAAAATGGGGGTTGCAGCGGTGCTACTCTGGCGTGAGGTAATGGGATAGTGCAGAAGCGCGCTTGAGGCCACCTAGCGAGATGGGACCACCCACCCACATAGGCCATCCTCCGGCCTCACACTCCATGTGGGTGGTGCCTGAGTTTATTTAGGGGGTCTGTTGTTCCAGACTCACAATAAGGGTCCCTGAGAACCTTCAAAGGAAGGGTGAGCTGATGTAGCAGGTACCCAGTCAGTTGGCACTTACGCCAGGGGACTTCTAGGGAAAAGGTATTAGTGTTATTAAATGAAGAGGGGTCCCCATTGGGATCCCTATCAAATTCACTCTGGTGTCTGTGTCCCTTTGATCAAAGAACTCTGGGTGTAGCCCATCTCCTGTTATTGGCTATTTTATTTTGAAGTGCAGTGCCCCTCCCTATCAAGTGGTGGGGGAGGGGGAAGGTTCCCATGGGCACTGTCGCTGGTTCCTGATGAGAGGTGTGTGCCCTGGCTTGAACCGGGGGCTACATATATACCTGCCGGGAGTCTCTTACATGGGCGTTACCTTGTACTGCCCATCACTCCTTCCCTTTCTGGTTTGTTCAGACATCCAGTGTATTGCTTCTCATGGTAAACGGTTCCTCGCCCCAAATATCAGTCTAGATTGTATGTGTTGACATTGAAATGTCTTCATTTTGGAATTCCCGTTTTTTGTGCTGCTCTCCGCGAAATGGCATATTCAAAAATTACACCTGCTGCTCTCTTTACCACCCTCTGGGCGTGTCTTGAGTCCAACAGCTCTTGCTTTTTCTCAGTTCAGTCAAAAATGTATTTCGGCTTAACATAAAAAGAAAATATTTCACACACTAAAGCATCAATTATAATTTCATGAGACAACTAAAAAGTTAAATCTAATGCAAATTCATCAATACTAAACTTTGTTAATTTTGGTTATAAAAACATACTCATTTAAGATTTTCTAATAAAAGGTTCTGTTTTCCCCATATCTCAAAGTTCAGACGGTGACATCCCATGACATTAGCCATTTTCCCTTTCAATCTCCAACCATCTTTTTTTTGAAAATTGGCAGATCCCTCAAAGTGATACATAATACAGTATGTAGTAAAGTCCAAGCCTGTTGTACGGTGCGGATATTCACATTCCTAAAAACAAGTAGTACTTTTTCCTCGGGCGGTATAATCGGGGCAGAGAATTAATGATTGATTTATCGTTGTCACAAGCAACTTCACATAGACCCTTTTTACTACATCAGGTTTCCATTTCACTATAGGGGCACCCTTTGGTAAAGGCTGCAAATGAAGGTTCGGTCAAAGGTTCGAATGCAAAAGGATCGAATGCAATAGGGTCGAGTCAATAGGACCTAAAACAAAAGGGTAGACATTTTCTTTTAAATGTATTTTTTTTTTGGGGGGGGTTTCCGTATAGGAGGAAAAGTGATTTTTACACCAAAAACAGGGGCTCAGGGGGGACACCCCAAAAAACAAAACAGAAAAAAACATCAAATTAGACCCTTTTTGTTTTCGGTCGTTTTGAATCGACCCTATTGTATTTAGGTCCTTTTGATTCAAACCTATAACCGTATATAACAACTTGCCTTCATATCCTCAACTTTATTTAACTATGGCTCTAAGCCTATTGCTCTTCCTTTCTAAATACCGAGAAAGTATGCCTGTTTTTTTCTATTTCGGCCAACATGCAAGCATAAAACCATTCTTTGTATGTCCTTTTGACATCCGACTTCGATGAAAATGTATTTTTCTAATGGGACTTGATTATAGTCCCATATATCGTTTAAGTCCACTGTTAGTTTTTGGACCTAATTTAACCAACGTATCCTCGATTCTCCATTTTTGTCCTATCCCATCCACTAAGACTTGCTGGTACGGGACCAGCTGTTCATTAGACCATAATCTAAGCCAATACATTTGTCATTTTTGCTTTGCTACAAATGCCACACCATGGAGGTCTAGCCTCCGGTGAAGGGGCAGCGACTGAGTGCTTGCAGAAAGAGTAAAAAGTGAATTCAGTAGTTTCTGATTTATTTCTATGTTTCCAGGTTGTTATACCCCAAGATCTCTTCCCCAAAAGTTGTGGTATCTTGTGCACATGCTTTATAGACTTTGTGTTACTGCTCTGCCTCCTTGCCTCTTTGAGAGTGCACATAATGCCCAGCCTTGTCTTGACAAAGAAAAGCTCAATCTTTGTTATCTGTTTCTTCTTTGATCCTTTGTGGTCAATCCAGACCCCCTAATAGGAGTAATTATGAACTCCCTCTAACATAGAGCCTCTTAAGTTAATTCCTGTGTTAACCAATTGCTTTCCAGACTGTTGGGTAAGAATTGGTGCAGTCACACTGTGTAGACTATGCAACACTTATCTGCTTGTTATTAGGTAAAACCACCTTTGGTATAGGTCTGTACTACACAAGTTGGTAGTGTGACTGAGCAGAAAGGCCTATCTCAAGAGGGGTAAATGTGAGCTGTACAGCTTTACAAATGAAAACCGTCAAAACAAGTAACTAAGTAACACTTATACTCAAGGTTTCAGTTATAAATAGTTATAATTTAAAAATTGATGTTAAATGAGCATTCTTGAAAAAGGCAATTTGTTGTAACAATGTAAACCGACTTTAAAATTACTTTTTCAGAATCCAAACAAGTTAGTGGATTATTATTGGATATGCTTCTTACACAATTTCTACACCCTGCAGTGACTTCAATCACAAGTATATCACACTAGTAAACTTCACAGTTTTTGAGGTTGCAGAAAGGCAAGGGTAAGGGAAATAAGGTTAGAATAATTTCTCAACAAATGTGAGTACAACTAGATCTTCCATCGAAGTCTAGATGAGCCTTTCCCAGCAGTACCTGTATACAACAAGTTGCCACTTAGGAGGGACAAACCATATCAATGTCAATGGACTAGAGTCTTCAGGGAGCCGGGACAGTCGGTCATTTGGGACACAGTCTATGGCTCTGATGCACGTCTTAGATCAAAGTCTTGCACAAAGTTTAGAGAGGTTCAGAAAAATAACTGTAGGGTCACGAGCTGCAAAGCCTGTAAGCAGGGTGGTGGAATCAAATCGAAAAGAAGGTAAGCCAGTGCAATTACCAAGTGAGAAAAGCACGTCTACAGGCAGTGAGGTAAATACCCCAAGCCTAAACAGTACCTCTGGTTAGAAGAAGAGTGGTCCAGCTGGATTCTGTCTTGCTACAGCAGTGCA
Source organism: Ambystoma mexicanum (assembly GCF_040938575.1). Taxonomy (NCBI): domain Eukaryota; kingdom Metazoa; phylum Chordata; class Amphibia; order Caudata; family Ambystomatidae; genus Ambystoma; species Ambystoma mexicanum. Next base: position 1,185,569,288 of record NC_090922.1, read on the forward strand.
TACCCTGGTTCCTGAGCCTCAGTCGGGTACAAGAAGGAGGATGTCTGGAGGGCTACTGCTGGTACTTGGGAGGTCGTCGGCAGCTACGGGTTCTTTTTGGTTCAGCTGCACTTCGCGTTTCAGTACTTAGCTGAAGCCCGCCAAAGGCAAGACAAAGGGCTAAAATCTGCCTCCACGCACAGAGTAAAACCCAAGAAAGACCTCACAAACAGAAAATGGCAAACAAAATACAGCCAAGGCCAAATGGTAACCCATGGGTGCTGTATTGCAGCTGAGGGTTCAGCCTGCGGTAGAAAAGCACAATAGTAGAAAAAAGTAAACCACTGCCACCAGCCATTTAAAGTATTGAGGGTAACCTAAACATGTTATGAGAAAGTAGGATAAGGAGCTACTAAGTATCCCCCCAGCACTCCACATAAGATGGTGTGTGCTGGACCTACAAAGAGAAAAGCTAAGTTAGTCAATTTCACTTTACTATTCTTGGGAACTGTACCTAACCCAAGAAACGGTATTTAAACCTTAGGAGAAATCTAAAGGATTTCTCAGTGACACTGCACTGAAGGCGCAGGGTGTCGCCATACAAAATGTAGCTTCCTATGGAATTTGTTAGACTCCAAAAACAGTGAAAACAAAATCCAAATCAGGTCAAAACACATGAGAGAGGGAGAAAAAGGTCTTGTTCACTCCAGGGTTAAAAATTAAAAGGACCTGTGTCTAGCAAAAGAGCTGGGGGTCTCTAAGGTTGAAGGGCATTAGCACAGAAATGAGAATTCTCCCCAACACAGACCAAACCAGAAATGTTGTTGTCCTATTATTAATCTTGGGTCCCATCTTTCTGCAGTTCTCATCGAAAACATGGGGTCCTTATTGTAGATCTTTTTATGATGTTTTACTTACTAGTAGCACATCATCGGCAAATAGTAATTTACTGGTCAAAACCCTGCAGTGTTGCGGTGCATCCTTTTTCATATTTTCCTGAATAACTGGCAATATATAATTGTCCTGTAGTTAAGGTGAAACCTATCATCCATAGGAAATGCAAACATTTTATAATAACTTTTGAGACGTAGGATGGATCCGTGTGAAATGATATAAATGCTACTTGTGGTGTGGCCCCCCAAAACTGGAACATTTTGTTCAAATCCTTTTTACGGTTCACAAGATATAAAGGTTGTGTTTCACTTTTTCATCCCATTTGGGAAAAAAAAAGAATTCTCAGGTGCACAGCATACATTACTGGATGTATTTGCACCAAATAAGAAACAAATTGGGCGCAAAGCACCTGACGGAAATATTGTTGGTTTGGCGTGAATCCATGCAGTCGTTTTTAAGTTTGGCATAGAGCAAGGTGCCCCTGTACCAAAAAATGTTTTCTCTAATGGTGCATTTCTGATGCCAAGGATTTCTATTTATGAAAATCCAGCATTATGCGTTTCAAGATCGCAAATGGTTTTTAGAAACAGCCCTAAAATGACATAAGGGGTGCAAGTAGGGCAGTTCTGAGCCTTGGAAGCGTTTGGGCAGGGTAAGAAATGATGATCTGTGAAGGTTTTGGGCTTGGGGATGGACAGTGTTGTATCCCCCCTTCCCCCACCCTCTCCTCTGCCCCCAAGATGAGCTGAGATTGCTTTTCAAGTGGCAAGTAATGGGTGTCCAGTCAATTCGTTGAAAAAAAAACTGGTCGACTGCAATTTGGTCGACGCAATTTGGTCAAACCAAATGGTCGAATTTTTTTTTTATTTATATATTTATTTTTCGGGTTTTCGTTTAGTTAAACAAGGGGTTTTTAGAGAAAAAAAGGGGGTTGGGGGGGACCCCCCCAAAAAAATAAAAAAAAGGGTTAAAATTAAAAAAAAAAAATTTCGACCATTTGGTTTTCGACCAAATTGGTTCGACCATTTGTCTGGTCGACCAATTTTTTTCGACCAAATGTCTGGCAACCCAAGTAATGCTTCAAAACTATTATATATTGTAGGGATCGAAATTAAGATTGGATAAGCAGGAGCTAAACGCAGCTCTTGGGTATCCAGCATTAACCAGGGACCAGGAGCTGCCACTGGGTAAGGAGCTAGTAGATGGCGTTATGCAATTTTAACTTCCACATACGATGCAGACATATAATTGTGTTTAATTATTCATGATCCCATATGTTTTACATGTCGTATAGATGTGTGCAAATGTTTGTTTATAGATTGTCCCAAACGCAATTTACAAAGGTGTGTTCAGCATCAGTTGGCCTGGGGAGCCAAAAGTAGATCCTGGTAGCTGTTGGTGTCAAGCTAACCGGGCTCTTCTAGGCTACAAACAGGAGCTAAATATCCAGTTCCCCTCGATTTCGAACCCTGTATTGAGATGTGGCATTCACTTTGATTGCTAGTTGGGAGTAGAACAAAGCCCTATCAAGCCTTCAATTTCAACACCCACTCCACCCTCCCCTCCCAAACAACGAAAACTAGCACAAGCAAAACAAAAAGTGGTTCTGTGCTTCAACTTCGCCATGGCTCAGTGTTTCCATTCCCCTATTGGGAACAACAGGAGTAATCTTTTAAGTTAATTTGGAAAGCAATCTGTGTTTTTAATATTGAAAAATTACAGGGATTGCTTCCTAAATTAAAATTTGTGGGGTGCCGTATTAGGGGACTATTAGTGTTTGTGGAATATTAAATTGGCTCAAAGTTTATAATTGTTTAATTACATGAAAGAGTGCAACATAAGACTGAGTGAAGCCAATACTTGTTTACTATGTCTTTTTTGTTTAGATTGGACAAGCTTGTAACGTGACTCAACAGTGAAGATTTCGATTTTTCTTCTGATATCAACTGCTAAGATCTTAATTATCTCACCTCCATCTTCCTTGTTCCTGTACCCAATAGTAATCTTACCTTTACCCCCACTTCGCTCTTCCTCATCTGTCCCCTAGCAACCCTACTTCACTCTTCCTCATCAGTGCCCCACTAGTCCCTCTTCTCAGTTATTCCCCACCAACCCACCCCACTGTTCCTTGTCCCAATCCCCACTACTCCCACCTCAGTCTTTCCTCATCACTGTCCCCCACTACTCCCACCTCTACCTTTTTTCACTGTTCCTTTACAGTCCCTCACTACTCCAACCCCCATCTTCCTCTGCAGACCTCCATTGCAGTCCCCAACTACCCCACTTCACTCTTCCTTGTAAAAGATCCCCACTGTCCACCTCATCATTCCTCATCAGTCTCCCACTACACACCTCACTCTTCCTAATCACAGTACCCCAATATTACTACCAATTTGCCCTACATCCTTCTCCCTCGTCCCTCGTCCCAGTACACCATTAGTAATCCATTTGTATTTAGTGGACACAAGAAAAGATGATACACTTGATAAACCTGATTTTGCATAGTTAAAGAACAGCCATTGATATCGTAAATGATAACAAACAATGATATCCTAAAAAAAAAAAAGGCATAGTCCGGTCCCCTTTCCTCCATACTGTGGTACTTTCCGACCTTCAGGACGGGACAGGAGCACCATTTGTTAAAAAGCATAAAATGTTTTATTTTTGTCCTTTTTATTTTTACGCGGTGCCACCGCATGTGGCTGTAACCCCACCCTCCTGAGCTCCGCTTCGCCCTTCTGTCCTTTTCTCTGCGTGGTCGGAAACATTAGCATTAGTGGGAATATTTTTTTTTTCCCTTTGTCCGTCCTTCCTGCTCCGGTTCCACGGTCATCTTGTCCTCCATCTATGCTGGAGCATCTGGGGTTTGTGTCCTGTTCATCCTGTGAACGTTGTTTCGCAAGGGCAGATCCCCACTCTTTGTCTGGAGTGTCTAGGCCTGGAACGCCGTTGGGACTCGTGCTGCTTGTGCGACTCCCTTTCCATCCGTGCACTCCAGCGTCTTGTCAGGTGGGAAGAGGTGTTCCAACACGTTCCTCCACCGCATTTGCAGCTCTTCTTTGACAAAAAAAGAAACGTCCAGTGAATTCTTTCCTTTTTAGGGCACCCCAGCCAGGGGACGACTCCTTGGGGTCTTCCAGGACCAGGATGGGCTCATATTCACAGGGATATCCTTGAAGTGACCCGCAAGGGGCATAATGGGCCCCCGCAGCGGGCCTGCCAAAACCGGATCTTCTTTCAAGGTTCCTCGTTTGGGGGGCTAAAGTTGGGCCCAGTTTTTCAGTGGCGCTCGCTACCAGGGTTCGCCCTGAGGTTTCCGCATCTGGAACTAACCGCACTGAGTCTCGGCTCCTCTCGAGGAGGCTAAACGTACCGGGGTTAAACCCGAGGTTTCCCTTCTTACGGCTAAATCGGACACCGGCAGAATTGAGGGACCCTCATCGAAGGTCCGGCTGTAAGGTACATCCCTCAGCCTTCCCACGCTCACGGCCGGGCTGACACCAGGTCTGTTGAGGGGGCAGTGAAAGCGATCACACACCACAGGCCTTCCAGTCCAGAACCGGCTCTGCCGAGGATCCTCCACTTGAAGCTAATTCTGGGGCTGTCCCTAGGTGTCCAGTAAACACCCTAGAGGAGGATAGCTCAGGGGCAATGTGCTTGCCTTGGAAGCAAGACGACACAGAACACCACAGGTTCGATCCCCGGGTCCGCGCTTAGAAACCACTGGGCTTTAAGCGCGTTATAAATAACGTATCATATCATATCATATAGATCTGCCAATACCGGCTCTGCTGAGGTTCCATGCTTCAAGGCTAAAATGGCACATAAGGCCCCAGACTACCCTTAGGAGACTATTGCCTCACTTGCTCCTGTGACGCAGATCACCTCAGGCTTTGACAAAATGGCTGTCTAACCTCCCCGGACCATGGCATCCATTTTGACTACCTCTCTTATACCAATGTTCACTACGGCTGGTGCTGGGGGGCTGCCTTTTGGGGCAGAGCCGCCTTTTCCATGTTTTGTGGATAATAAGAACCCATTCCGCCTTCCAATGGATTGGCCTGCTCGGACACCACTGCCTGGTAACCATCCTCATTGCGTTCACGGAGTTATGCCCCTCCGAGTGGCCTCTGTCCACGCCAGCGCCTAGACCTTCGTCTGAGGATGCAAATCTTTGGGAAAACTTCAGACGCTGATGCATTCTGATCCCATGAAGGCGTTCTTTAAGGATCTGTTTAAGGAAATGAATTCTAGACCTCCGGTACCGCCTCCTGCTCCGGCAGATCCTACACAGATACCAGTGGGGCCTCCTCCACCACTTCCTCCACTTTCCTCAGTAGAGAATACACTGGAGCGTGGCCTAACACACTAGGACCTGAGGTGGTAGGTGCATCAGACCAGTCCTCTGCTCTTGCGTCACTGGGTGAGGATCAGACGGGCCAGGACGCCGATGAGCCGCCCGCTCTGTTAGAGCATTTCATGATCGTGTGATGGACATGATGGCGCTGATTAACATTCCAGTATCCGAGGCCCCAGCTCCACAAGAGGGGGTGCTTCCTGGAGCCTTCACCTTGTCGACTCTGGAGCGCACCAGCCTTTTCCTCCAGAACAACGTTTTGGCTGAGGCCCGCACGGTCTGGGGAAAAACCTCATTCCGGGCAGCATCTCAAGGGGATTGATGCTTGCTACAAGCTTCATGATTCTGAAGACATCTTTTGTCTGCTTGTCCACTCCCTTCGTTAACGGTGCTGGCAGCAGCCACTCTCCAGTCCAATCCGGCCTCTACATCCTCCACTGCAGTAGCCCAAATCATCTCCAAGGCAGAAAAGCTTCTTGATGCCATTGAGAAGAAAGTAGTTTCCAATTCAGCTCTCCAGCTTCGTCGGGCTAACGCCATTATCCTGGCAGCTGCCAATGTCAAGCTATGGAGGAACTAGCCGAGTTCCAGGAATGTATTCCTGCAGATAGGCTCGATGACTTCAAAGCCGGTTTGTCGGACACCAGAGTGCTGGCTCAGGATCTACTGGAGGCTCCGGCACATCAGACGCTTCCGCTCAAAGCCTCATGGTCAGGGTCGAAATCTCCCACCAAGCGTGGCTTCATGCTCCAAAGTTCTCGAAGGAAGTTCACAATAAGGTGCTTGATCTCCCTTTTGATGGTAAGGAATTGTTCCATTCCTCCACGGATGAGGAACTAACGAAGACCAAGGCAAGCACTCAAACAGCCAAGTCCTCATCGGTCCTTGTAAACTCCAGCTAAGGCTCCTTATGCAGAGGTCAGTGACCCAAAGACGGTCCTTCTTTGGATTCAGGTGTTTTCTGGATCTCCGTGCGTGCCGATCTGATGCTCCGGCGGGCAGGCCCCGCCGTAAGCAGTAGCGGCAAGGTTGCCAGTTTTTCTCTCTGCCAACAGCCTCCTCTCCTGAGACAGGTAGTCTCCCGCTGACAAATCATCCAAATATTTTTCATCAGTCGCACAAGTCTCCGGTTGGGGGAGGGGGAGGATTTAGTCTTATCTGGAGGCGTGGCCGACCATCACTGAAGACAGATGGGGTTTTGTCAATCGCACGGGCAGGCTTTTGCTTGCCCCTCCCCCACCCTTCAACCCTCCCTTCCAGCAGACTGGGTCGCCCTCCCTCAGAGCCGAGGTGCAGAAACTTCTAGACCTCAGAGTGGTGGACCCCCCTCCCCCCCCCCCTTCAGGTAGCAAGGGGAGGACTACTACTCCCATCTGTTCAGTGCCCAAACCCAATCAGGCTGGCTTGCGCGCTATCCTCAATCTTTCCAAGTTCAATCTCTCTTCCCCAAGAGAAATTCAAGATGATTATGCCCTGCCAGATAAAGTACTCTCTCCGGAAGGGCGACTGGCTCAGTGTGGTGGACCTTCAGGGTGCATACATGCACATTCTGATTTGGCGCCTGCATCGAAAATATCGGCGGTTCTCCATCGGAACAGAACACTTCCAGTTTCGTGTACTCCCTTTTTGGTTTCGGCTCAGAACCATGTGTCTTTACGAAGATGTTGGTCTTTGCAGCATTCCTCAGACTGCAGGGGGTTCATGTATATCCATACATGGAAGATTGGCTCCTGCGCAGTCCTTGCCCACAGACTGCTTCAACCAATCTTCAGTCACTCCTTCAGCTCCTGTTCAATCTTGGGCTGTCGGTAAAAATTGGCCGAAATAATCCATGACGGTCGCTCAAAACCTGGTCTTTCTCGGTTTCTGTTGGGATACGGTCAGTACAAAGGTGTTCCTAACGACGGACGGGATTGCAGACCTGTCTACCACATGTCAACTGTTCCACCAGTCCTCTCACATGACGGCCTGGTGGTTCCAAAGACTTCTGGGTCTCATGGGTTCTTGCGTGCTAGCTCTACCTCTTGAACATCTGAGGATGCGGCGCGCTCAGCTAGCGTATCTTCGGAGCTGCTGGCCCCAGGCTTCGGATCCGGATTCCAATTCCATCCTGCATGACGGCGGATCTACAGTGGTGGTCTTCTGCCAACAACCTTTCAGTGGGGACCTCCTTCTAGGAGCCCTACCCACAAATAACGGTTACTACAGACTGCACCCTTCTAGGGAGGGGAGCAACGCTGCGTCACCTCGAAGTGTTCGATTTGTGGACACCTCAAGACAGGCAGTTCCATATCAATCACCTGGAATTCCTGGCGCTCAAGGCTTTTCAACCGATTATCACCAACAGTGTAGTCCGTATTCGCACAGACAATTCAGTGGCAATGTTTTACATCAACAAGCGGGGCGGCACCAAGTCTCCTCTCCTTGTGTGTCTTGCCATACAAATTTGGGACTGGGCCATTCAGCACAATGTTTGGCTCCAGGCTGTACACATCCCAGGTCACATCAATGTGGCTGCAGACTTACTCAGTCGCCAGTTGTCAGCCAGTTACGAGTGAGAAATGAACAGCAATGTCCTCTACAACATTTTCCAACAATGGGGAACTCCAGAGGTGGGCATCTTTGCAACTTTTTCAAAACGGGAAACTTCCTCTTTATGCGTCCAGGGACGGGCTCGGAGCGGCCTCCCTGGGGGACACCCTTGAGATACTGTGGGACAACATGAAAGCCTATGCCTTCCCTCCATTGCCACTCATTCATTGGTCACTCTGCAAGCTCAGGAGCGCATCTAACTGGCACTACTGTTCATGGCTCCTTGGTGGCCAGCCAGATTTTGGTTTTCGGAACTACAGCATCTGTTGGTACTAAACCCCCCCCCCCCTATCAGATTGCTGCAGATTCCTGACCTTCTTCACCAGCGCAATCACCAGCTGTGCCACCCCCCCCTCCCAACAATCGTTCAGTTTGGCGGCCTGGTGCCTGAGTTCAGATCTTTAGCGCTGTTCAATCTGTCCGACGACAACATGTGCATTATCCAAGCGGCCAGGAGCAAATGGTGTTTAGCTAAACAGCTTGATCCCAGGCATGCTGCGGTCAACACCGTTGTATCCTTTGTCTTTCACCTGGCAGTGTCATGACCACTGCTTCCAAGGAGTTTGGAGCAGCCCAACGCCCTTGGAAGCAGGCTCACAACATTCATTGCAGACGCCAGCAAGTCCCTTTAGGGACCTTTTGGGCCTTGTCCTGGCACCGGTGGTGCCAGGCTCATTGTGGGGACTGGTCCCGGCACAAGGAGCGCCGGGCTCATAGCAAATATAGAAGTGCTTGTGTGGACCTACCTGCAGCAGACTATGCTGCTTCCTTACCGACAAGATGATGTCTTCATCCTCTTCTGGCAGGAACTACTTTTCCTCTGGGTGGGGCTGGCACCACTCCCTAGGACTGGAACTCTTCTGGAAACTGGAACTCTTTTTCTTGCCTGGGCGAGGCTGTGGAAGAAGATGCCTAAGCACTCCTGTGCACTATTTAAACCACACCCGATTGGTGCAACGTGCTTCGCGTTATTCTGCATCAGCAGCAGGACGCTCACCGTGTCAGCTCCAGGGAATCTTCCATTCCGGCTCCTGTGAACGCGAAATCTCCGGATTTACCTGATGAGAATCCAATCTTCAGTCTTCAGCAGCATCTGCAAAACAACAAAAACACAGATTAGCAAAGTCAAGGTCAGCGCTTCAACTTACCCGATCCACCGGAGTGTTTAAGGTATTTGCCGCATTCTTTCTCCGCCATCGAGCCCTGCAAAGACAAAAGAACATTGGTTAGTAACGTTCTGTTTCTGAACGGCTTACCTGTGCGACGTACGCTCCAAAGTCAGCTCGCACCGCACTCAGCCACCTGCAAGGCAAAAGAGAGACATTAAGGTGCGTTTAAAGGCCTAGAACAGACTTTCTACTTACGTGCCTTCATATGCTCCATCATCTTGTTCACTCTTCGGCACAAACCTGGGCATCATCTCCGGCGCCTTCATCATTCTCCATCTGAAAGGAAAAGACATTAAGGTGCGCATTAAAGTACTGTGGCATTCATTCTACTTACGTGCCTCCACGAACTTTGGCATTCTTTCGCCATCATTTCTTCTCAGTGAACCCTGCAGAAAAGGGACGTTAAAAGAGAACATTAAGGACTTTGATATATGCAAAATACGCTTGTGCAATTAACGGCGGCATCGCTCTCTACTTACCCTCTGCAATCAAGAGGCTGATCCCAAATCCAGTGAAGTAACTGGACCCAGAGCCCCTGCACAAGACGCAGGATGGAGAGCCCGGCATTCACCTATTTAAGGTGAGCACAGTTAGCAACCGAGTACCACTCGGGAGGAGAGAGTGTGGGGGTAGAGACTTCATCCAACCTTCCAGCTACTAATCCCCTGATTTTTCCACTTGTAGACATCTCACCCTCCAAGTCAAGCTTTCGGTGAGAAGGGGGCCAAACCAGGGAGCCAAACGAACCCTACGCCTAACATTGAAGACGGTTTCACCGCCCAGCCAAGACCCGCGCCTCCGAGGGAACCAGGTGAGCGTTAGAGCAGCTTCTGGCATTCATGTTCTGTCATGCAGGACTTATTTATCTGCTGTTGTGGCCTACCTGTCCACTTTTTCATTGACTAATCCAGTCATCAAGACATTGCGGGTCTTCATCTATTCCCTCTGGTGCGGACCCCTCATCCCAAATGGGATCTAAATGTGGTCCTCACCGCCTTATGCCGTAAGCCGTTTGAACCCATGGCCACTACTGATCTTAAGTACCTCTCTTGGAAGGTGGCTTTTCTGATCGCAATAACTTCGGCAAGGTGAGTAATTGATCTCCAAGCTCTCTGTAGAACATCTGTTCCTCACTTTCTACAGGGATAAGGTTGTGCTTCGCACTCATCCATCCTTCCTGCATAAGGTGGTTACTGATTTTTCATTTGAATCAATCGATCTCCTTGCCTGTCTTTTTCCCTAATCCGGCATCTGATACCGAGAGAGTTTTACATAACCTGGACGTCGGACGAGCCCTGAAGTTTTACCTCGATGGAACGAGTGAACTCAGAAGCCCCTCACAGCTCTTTGCTACATTCAGATACCCGCAAGGGAAACCAGCTTCCAAAGCATCTATCTCACGCTGGATTGCCTCATGCATTTCAGAAGCCTATAAGATTCAAGTTCTTCAACCACCAAAGGGCATCAATGCACATCTAGTCCGTGGCAAAGCGGCTGCTGTTGCCTTCCAAAAGTATGTCCCTTTTGGAGTTCATTGCCAAGGCAGCTACGCGGGCCTCCCATCAGCTTTTTGCAAGCATTACTGCTTAGACCTGAGCTCCAATTTGACCAGGTTGTTCTCAAGAACTTATTCCAGTAAAGGGATTTTCCATCCACCCGTACCTATGGTTTGTGTTTGGGAGTCTCCCACAAGTATGGAGGAAAGGCGACGGGGCGTAGGAGTTTTTGTGAAAAAAAACTGTAGTTGTATTGACGTTAAGGTGTCTATTTAATGCAACAAAACCCCCGAAATTCAGCAGTTGTTTGATGCTACACCACCTTAACTATGAGGCCCCCGTTTCAAAGCCCCTAAGCACACTGATGACATCACAAATGTAAACTGCATGTGGAATTGTACAGATGCATCCTGCTGCAAGTTGCGGAGGAGGGATGGCAACAATCGGGTAAGAGCATGGGTCCGTGACTCCTGTTGGTAGTGTAAGCATTAAGAGCTGAGGAATGCAGCTATCGTGACACCTGGTGGGAGAGCGCCAAATGGGGAAGGACGTTTCCTACAACAAAAAAAGCAGCCAGTTACACTTCATGGAGAAATAGGCAAAAAATGCTAGGCTACATGTTATAATGGGGAGAGCCACGTAAGGCTGTGAGGAGCAAAAGGGGTGAACATTGAGCAGTGGAAAAGAATGCAGTGGGATGGAGCCCTTTCGGTGTAAGTATAAAAGGAATGTTAAGGTGGCTAATATAAAAAATATAATTGGTGTGTTTAGACTAGGGAAAGGATTTGTACGAAAACATCAGAGGGGGAAAAAAGAAAAAAGAAAACAAAATGGAATGAGTACCAAAAGGATGAAATGTGAGGACTAAATAACCGATTGGATGAGGCAATGAATATGAGAAAGAAAACGCTAAATAGCTGATCTAGGGAGGTGATCCACCGAGATCTTCCGGATAAAGTAGTGTGTGTTTACTAGATCACCTATAATGCCACTTTCTATGGCATGGTGAATTCCTTCTCTTCCAATAAATATGTCCTCTTGGGCTTTGCAACAGGAACGTGCCAAGTTAAGCTGGACAAGTTAAGCTGGTCCGGAGTTCCTCCAATGTGTTTTTTTTTTTTTTTTTTTTTTAAACTTTATTTTATTGGTGCACACAAGCCAATCACATACATTTCACCATTCCAGCGTAATTACACGTCAATAATGATAAACAATCAGGTATTCTCCAATTCTGATTCTTCCGCTGTAGCCTTGTCCGCAAGGTATTGCTTGTACCGGTCCCATATATTTCTGGGTCTGGCTATGGGTAGTACAGAGTCTATATACATTTCTTCAGTGTCATTAGTCCACAACATGTCCTTCTCCCAATCTGCCTTAGTTGGGGGGGTTACACTTTTCCATTTCAACAATGTTGCCCTTTTGGCAATTAGCAAGCTCAAATTTAATAGTTTACGCCACATCAGGTTCATCTTCCCCACCACCCCCAGCAAACATAGGTTTGGTGTCCACTGGACAGGTAGATCCGCCATTTCATCAAGCGCAGCACAGACCTCCCTCCAGTACTCTTTCAATTTTATACATTCCCAAAGCATATGGTAAATATTTGCGCCCTCGGCATGGCATCTCGGGCACAATCCTGAGGTGGAGGGGTAGATTCGCTGAAGCTTTGCAGGTGTGTAATGCAGCCCATGTATTTTATAGTGTATAAGCTTATATCTGGAGTTGCACGAAATACTTTTGGTCAGCATACATATTTGCGTCCATTCGTGGTCCTCTATTTGTTGCCCCAAGTCTAGTTCCCAGTTGGTCCTGGACTGGTGGACTCCTTCTGGGCGTGTTTGCGTTATGATTTTATAGAGTGCAGCAGCTGTGACTTTTTGGGTCCCACTCGTGAACATATAGCCCAGCCCCATATTTATTTCTGGTTCTTCCGGGAAGGAGGGGTAAGCCCTTTGCATAGTGTCTTTAATTTGGTGGTACTGCCATTTGTGTCTATTCGTGTTCCCCACTACTTCCTTTAGGTCGTCCCATGTGGCAAATAGCCCATCCCGGAACAGTTGGCCATACTGCGCAATCCCTCTGGAATTCCAGTGCATAGCCACCTCCCCATCGAAAGAAAATGGTGAACGCGGGTCCCCCCATATCGGCATACTCGGATGATACAGCTTGCCCTTGCCAAATATATCCGCTATCTTAGCCCATGCTGTGGTTGTCACCTTCGTGGGGTCTAAGGAATTATGGTGTTTAGGGGCCGGTTCCAGCATCTTATGCAGAGCCAGTATTGATTCTCTAGCTTGTTGGCCATGTGGGGGCGGCCCCGGGTCAATAAAGTTAGCGGCCCAGTATGCAGCATAGTAAGCCTGCGCCAAGAGGTAATATAGCTCCAAGTCCGGAGCCGCCAGCCCCCCCCGTTGGTATGTGTTAGTTAATGTATTCCAGTTAAGCCTGGGGTGCCCGCCCCAGACGAACAATGTGCAGGCACTCTTTATCTTAGAAAACAGTGTGCGCCCCGGCCACACCGGGACTGTGTGGAACAGGTAGAAAAGTTTTGGCAGTATGATCATCTTAACAAGGGCTATTCTCCCCATCAGTGATATAGGAAGGGCGCTCCAGCGTTTCATTTTTGCACACAGGGAGTCAGATAATGCATTATAGTTTAGCGCTCGTGTGAGCTGAGCCGTCCTCGCTATGTATGCTCCCAGATAGAGTATATGTGTGGGGCTCCATATGAGACCGCATAGGTCCCTGGGTTTCATTGTATTTTTCGTGAGTGGGAATACCTCCGATTTACTAGGGTTGAGTCTCAATCCGGAATACCCGCCAAACCTATTCACCTCCGCCAATACCTTGCCCAGCGTGCGGTCCGGGTTCCTAAGATATAGTAAGATATCATCGGCATATAAGGTGATGATCCGTCTCCTGCCTTCCAACCATATTCCGTATGCGCTATAGCGCGCCCTGAGAATGTCAGCCAGCGGTTCTATCACTAGGGCGAACAGTAATGGCGACAGGGGGCAACCCTGTCGAGTGCCTCCCAACAGTTCCAGGACTTCCGTTAAAGCGCCATTGATTCTGATCCTGGCATAGGGGTGAGCGTATAAAACGTGAATCCACCTTATGATATTGGGGCCAAAGCCATAGCTGCGTATCACCCCAAATAAAAAGGGCCAATAAACCGTATCGAACGCTTTTTGCATGTCCAGTGAGACCGCTACTCCTTGGGTCTCTGGGGGTATTGTTGCTAGTATCTTGTGGCATCGTCTGATGTTGGTTGCTGTGGATCTGCCCATAATAAACCCTGCCTGATCGTCGTGTACCATGTATGGCATTAACGATGATAATCTGGTTGCCAGCATTTTAGCGAAAATCTTCGCATCTGTGTTCATTAGTGACAACGGCCTGTACGAGCCACATTTCTCAGGTGGTTTCCCCTGCTTAAGCAATAGTGTGATCACTGCTTCCCTTGTTGTTTCAGGGAGTTCCCCTTTATTCAAGGCCTCCATCCACACAGTGTATAGCCTGGGCACAAGGAAATCGCTGAATTCTTTGTAGAACTCTGCTCCCAAACCGTCCGTGCCTGGGGCTTTCCCGTTGGGCAGCGCTTTTATCGCTTCGGCAATCTCTGCCTCTGTGATCGGGGTCTCGAGGGACTCCCTGGTGGCATCAGCCAGAAGCGTTGTCGGTATTTGGGATAGGTAGATGTCTATCTCCTCATCAGTACTGTCACATTGAGGGGAGTAGAGTTTCTTATAGAAATCATAAAATACCTTTTTCACCTTAAGATCTTCAGTGGTCACTGTGCCATCCGGCAGATGTACGCACGGTATCATTGTCATGCCTCTCTCACCCCTTACCATTCTCGCCAGCAGCCTCCCTGGTCTTTCACCCTCCCCATACCTTCGTGCAGCCACTGGTTTGTCGAAATAGCGGATCTCCTGGTCCGCTGCTTCTTTGTATTCATCCAGTCTGGTTTTAATATCAGCGCTTGTATTCGCTGAGGGAGAGTGTGCATATTGAGTTTGTAAGGTAGCTATCTGTGTTTCTAGTCGTGACAGTCTGCCCCTAATGTCCCTCAGGACTCCGCATTCAACAGCTATAGAGCTGCCTCTGATGCAAACCTTGAACGCCTGCCACAGTATTGCTGGACTAGACACCGTTCCCTCATTGATCTCAAAATACTCCTGTATTTTACTAGCCATTGCGTTTCTATAGACGAGATCTTGGAGAGCCAGTGGCTTGAACCTCCATGGTGGTTTACATGCCCTGATTCCGGGAGCCTTTATTGTTTTTTTTTTTTTTTTAAATTTCTTTATTGGTTTTTTACCATAACAAACAACAAAAACAAACATACAGACAGTTATTACGCGGCATAACTGGCGCATTAGCACATTTCTTGGATTTCATTGTACTTCCGCAGCACCAGGGTCTTCTGGCGGCTCCATCATTCTTGTGCAGCCACTTTGTTAGGTCATCCCAGAGTTTTTGCCTGAATTGTCTCATCATGGGGCCTTGTACCGGGCTTCCTTGTTTTCCTCACTGGTCGTTGGACCCTATGGGATCGTCGCTGTCTCCTTCTTCCCTATTGTCGAATAGGTCCTGCATCAGGGTGTTCCACGCGGCCAGTTTTTGCGCTGTCTCCCCCTCTCCTCTTTTCACTGCTCTAATCCACACCGCGGTCTCTGCCAGTGCCCACTTTTGAAGGTCTGACCACCATGCTTCTATGTTCGGGCCCTCCCTTGACTTCCATGTCATTGCTATTCTCCTTTTTGCCAGTATAAGTATTAGGTCTTTCATTTTCGCTAGGTGCGACTCATGTCTGCTTCCTCTCGGGAAGAGTCCCAGCAAGTATTTTTCAGGGTGCTCCGCTTGTATTTGAAGTCCACTTTGCGCTATTTTGGTTCTGATCTTATCCCAGAAGGCTTGTATCACCGGGCAGGTCCAGAACATGTGTGTCATGTCAGCTCCCTCCGCCAGGCAGCGGGGGCACCTGTTTAGATGTTCCCTCCCCATCTTGTTCATTCTCTTGGGCGTGAGGTATGCTCGGTGCGTTACGTATAACTGTGCCTGCCTGAACCGTGCGTTCCTTGACACTTTTTTTGGGTATCGTAGCACCCTGGCCCATTCTTGATCACTGAAGGGCCTCTGAAGTTCCTCTTCCCAGCCCCTCCTCGTGTGTGGTTCCTGTGAGTTTTCTGTTTTTAACAGTTGTTCATATAGCCTGGAAGTTGTATGGGTTCCTTCTGATATATCGTACCATGCGTCTAGCTTTGTCATATCCTCCTCCTCCTGGTTTGTCCGCTCTGGCCATCTTTTTTTGATGTTTCGTATCATGCCGTTGTAGAGGATGAATTGGCCTTCATGTATCTCGTATTCCTCCATCATTTCTTGAAAGTCTGCCCACCTTTCCCCTCTTGTCAGGTCTCCAATTTGTGCCACGCCTTTGGCTTCCCAGTGCGCTCGATATGCCACCAGCATGTTTGAATTCGCCCCCAAGAGGCCCGCCAGTGGGATCTGCGTCGAATACGGGTCTTTCTCCCCCTGGAGTCTCCATGCCCTCTTCCATAGTCCCACTGCGATGGTAAGCATGTTCGGGAGGGTCTTGAGCAGAGGTTTATCGAGCCACGGTATTTCTCTCAAGTAGTATCTTTTCAGTGCTGGCTGAAAGGTAATTGTGTCAATTGTTTCGTCTTCCCCCAGCCACCTGACTGCGAACTGTAGCTGTCCTGCCAAATAATATTTCTCAAAGTCCGGTATTCTGATGCCACCTTCCTCATAGTCCTTCTGGAGTGTCCCCATTGCGATCTTGTTTCTTCCTCCCCCCCACAGGAAGGTTCGTGTTATTGTGTTTAATTTGTTGAAGAAGGTTTTGGGAATTGTGTATGGGATGTTCGTGAAATAATATAGTAGGCGCGGCAGCACAACCATTTTCAGGAGGGCCGCTCTCCCCATCATCCCCAGTGGTAGTGTTCCCCAGAAGGCCATCGACTTCTGTATCTTTTCCAGCGCCACCAATGTGTTGACTCTGTGGGTATCGGCTGTATCATGATGCATCTCTATTCCCAGATATTTGAAGGAGTTTGGAGCCCACGCCAGGCCCAGGTCCGGGAGGCCACCCGGGGGGACCTGTTTTAGCCCTGCCAATGGGAAAACCAGGGATTTCTTTATTTATTGCTATGCCCGATAACCTGGTGTATGCCCCGATCGCCTCTAGGAGACATGGTAGGTTAGCGGCTGGGTTCTCCACAAATAGCAGCATGTCGTCCGCGTATAGCGAAACTTGGTGGAGGACCCCGTCTATGTCTATCCCGGTGTCCCTATATTCTGATCTGAGAAAGGCCGCAAACGGCTCCAGGGCCAGGATATATAACATTGGCGATAGTGGGCATCCCTGCTTGGTTCCCCTGTGTAACCTCCACTCCTTTGACACAAATCGCCCTGTTTTCACCCTTGCTCTAGGATCATTGTATAGCAGCTTGATCCACCGGAGGAACCCCTCTCCTATGCCATAGTGAGCGAGCACACTGATCAGCCACTCCCAGCGGACCGAATCAAAAGCTTTGACAGCGTCCAGGGACACTATTGCGCTCTTGCCCTGTTTCCGGTTTGTCTCATCAATCACGTGGTGCAGTCTACGGAGGTTCCATGACGTGTTTCGCCCCGGGACATAGCCTGTTTGGTCCGGATGAATCAGAGTGGCCACTACCTGTTTCAGGCGGTTGGCTAATACTGCTGTCAGTATTTTGGCGTCCTGGTTGATAAGGGAAATCGGCCTGTAGGAGGCGCATTCCCTGGGTGATTTCCCTGGTTTTAGGATCGGGACGATTATTGATTGGGACATGCTAGTCGGCAGTTGTCCGCTCTCATATGCACCTTGATATGTGTCAGCTAGCTTCTGGGAGATGGTGCTCTTAAATGCCTTATAGAACTCGGCTGGGAGTCCATCCGGGCCCGGGGTCCTGCCAGTGGGGAGCTCCGCAATCACGCCCTCTATTTCTTCTACCGTGAGAGGTGTGTCCAGCAGCTGGGCTTGTTCTTCTGATAGTTTAGGCAGTCTTATTTCTGCCAGTGCGTCAGCAATATCTTCTGGGTCTATCTCTGGGTTTGGGGCATATAGTTGTTCATAGAATTGGGCAAATGAGGTATTAATATGCTCTTGATTTCTGGTCTCTTTTCCCTTGTGGTCCACTAACACTGTAATGGGGTCTGTTTTGGTTTCCTGTCTGGTGAGCCACGCTAGGAGTCTACTGGGTTTATCCCCTTCCGCATGTAGTCGTTGTAGATACCTCCCATAATTCAGTCTCCCTAGCTTTTCCCAGAGCACCATACAGTCTGCTCTTAGCTTCACCAGCTCTCGGGGCTCACCCCCCTCTATCTCTGCCCGTCGCTCCCGTATTTCTATCTCCCTCTCGAGTTCACTGAGCTCCTTCATGGCCGCTCCCGTCAGCCCCCCCATCCTGCCTATTGCCGCCCCTCTTATCACCACCTTGAACGCGTCCCATAACGTGGCGCTACTTTCGACACTACCTTCGTTTTGCTCAAAGTAGTCCTCTATCGATTCTTGGAGGTGTTCCTCCAGTTCGCCCTCTCTCAGGGCCTCTGCTCGGAGCCGCCAGGTTGGTATCGGGGCTGACCTATGGGTATGTGCCCATGTCGCCATTATGGGGGCATGATCGGAGAGTGTACGTGCTTTAATGGTAATTTCTGTGAACTCTTGTAGTGATTCCCTACCCGTGAATATATAATCTATTCGTGTGAATGTTCCATGTGGTGCGCTATAATGTGTGTACCCTCTCCCCTCTCCATGTACCTGTCTCCAGATGTCGACCAGCTGCAGTCCCTCGAGGGTCTTATGTAGTTCTTTGGCTGGGGGTGCCGGCTTCCTGTGCTTGTCATCCGACCTGTCCAGGAGCGGGTTCATGGTGCAATTAAAATCTCCGGCCCAGATAAACGTCGCCTCCCTGTACTGGGCCAGCCTGGGTGCCAGCCTCTTGAAGAATTCTGTTGCGTCGCAATTTGGTGCATAGGTGTTAACCAGGCACACTTCTCTGTGTTCCAGCATGCCATGCACCAGTACCAGCCTCCCCTCCGGATCTGTCTCTTGCTTGAGCATCTGGAATGGGACCCCCGGGGCAATCCATGTTAGTACTCCCCGCGCGTAGTTCGAATACGTGGCACTGTATATCTGCCCTCCCCACTTCTTGTTCATCTTGATCTGTTTTTCCTTGGTAAGGTGTGTTTCCTGCAGCATTGCTATCTTAACCTTCATCCGGTTTAGCCATGCGTAGATCCTGAGTCTCTTGACATACGCATTAAGACCTCTCACATTCCAGGTTGCTATTGTCATGCCGTCCTGCCCCATGTCCTTTTCTTACGAACTGGCCTCATCGTCCCACCGCCGTGTCTTAGCGCTCTGCCCTCCTCCGCCACCGTATGGAAGTCCCTTGCGGTCCTTTTTTCAGGGCCCTCCTTCTTGATGCGACTGTGTTTATTGTCCCTTGTTTTGCGCTTCCTGTTGCACCTGTCACCTTGTGCTTGTGATTTCCCATGGTCTCTTGCGGTCTGTTTCTTGTTGCCTGCGCTGTATGCCGTCCATTCACACCTCATAACGTCTTTAACCCAAACAGTAACTGGTAAACTAACGCCCAGCCACCCTCCCCCTGCTCGGGCTCCGCCGCTTCTCTCATCGTGCTCCTTTGGTTGGGGCCGACTTGCAGCAGCGTGATGCCTTAAAACTGGCATCTAAACTTGTAGATTGTTCTCTCTACTGGGGCGTCTCCTCTCTCAGCCTACTGTGACTGGAGTGGGGTTGGTCGCTCCCTCGTTCATGTCTTCCGGCTTAGTTGTTGGTCGAATGTTTAGTATCTTGTGCTTGGCTGCCTTTTCCTTTTCTCCCCCCTTGTCAGGGTCTGTTTCCGTTATTGTTGGCGCTTCTTTGTCTCAGCTGGGGGACGCCCCGTGCGTCCATCCATCTGTGGGCTTCATCGGTGGAATCAAAGAAGCATGTTTTGTCCTGGTGTATTACCTTGAGTTTGGCGGGGAACAATAGCATGTATCTCACCCCTGCACACCTGAGGCGTTCCTTTGTTGGGCCGAACTGTGCTCTCTGCTTTTGGACCATGGCTGTATAATCCGGATATATAGTAATCTTGGAGGAGTGTCTGGTAATCGTCCCTCCCCCCCTTGAAAATGCCAGTATTTTGTCCCTATCCTTAAAGTTCATGATCCTGGCAATTATCGCTCTCGGGGGGCCCCGGGCTGAGGCCTTTTTGTTAGTGCTCTGTGTGCCCTCTCCACCACAAAGCCCTGAGACAGTGCTCCTGCCCCTATCTCTTGGAGCAGCATGTTCTCTATGTACTCCGTGGGGTCGTTGCCTTCCTCGCCCTCCGGAAGTCCAATAATGCGGACGTTGTTTCTCCTCGCCCTCCCCTCCGCATCCTCCGCTCTGCGCTCCAGGATCTTGACTCTTTGCAATACTTCTGACATTTGCGTTTGTGTTGTGGTGACCCCTGCCGTGTTTTGTTGCACTTGTTGTTCGATCTCTGCTACCCTCTCTGTCAGGTTCCGTGTGTCCTGGCGAAGGAGGCCCACGTCCACCATCACCGTGTCTAATTTGTTTTCAAGTGATGTCTTCAGGGCCCCTATTGCTGTGTCCATTTTATTCTCCAGAGATGCTGTCATGGCTGCTATTGCTTCCAGGATTGTGCCCTCGTTTGCATTTTCCGCCAGGTGGGGGGTATCAACTACGGCCTTCGCCGCATCCGCCTGCTTTTTGTGCTCGGACGTCTTAGTAAAGTGTCCATGGTGCTTTGCTTAGCTTTCCCCTCCATTTTCTTGTTTGGCATTCTGTCTGTGTGTGCTCGCCCCACGTGTGGGCTGTCGGTGCTGCGTCCCTCCGGTTATTGTGTCTCGACTCCCGCTTCTCTCCTTACCGGTTCGCGTGATTGTCCTCTCTGCCCGTAACCTCCCGCTATATGTGGGCACCCCGTGGGTCAGTCGGGGGCCCAGGCGCTCGCCCCGTATTGCGTTGCAGTGTTCCAGGTACTTCGGTGGCTTCCTGTTCGAGCCTGTGTACCCCTGTGAAGGTGGTTTGGCCGTTGTAGTTAGCCCCGGGCCCCCCAGGCGCAGGCCAGCTCCCCGTCCCAGTGTGGGAGGTCTGGGGAGGCGATCCGCGTCCGCTCCGTTGCGGGGGTGCGCTATTGGCGCTGAAGGTTTCTCCGCTTGTGCCGCTCACCTCTGAGGACCAGGGCCGCCGCCGCTCTCACCGGGCGTGCCTGGCCTCGTGCACATCAGGTCCAGCAGTCCGCGGGTGCCCCAGCCTTCCTCGTTTTCCTCTCGCTTCTGTGGGTTCCGTCCGCTCCTCAGCTGGCTCGATCCCTCCCGGTGTTGCGCCTGCTCTCGGTTGCGCTTCTCACCCCTCGGGGCCCCTGCGTCCTTCTCACTCCTGGCAGCTGCGCACGTCGCACACCAGGTGATTCCTGTGTTCCCCTCCGAGGCTACCGCTGGGGTCGCTGAAGGATCAATTTCTCCCGATGCACGGGCGCCTCCCTCTCTTTACTCCGAGGCCGCGGCTCCGTCCGCCATGTTGGATTTCGCGGACCTTCCTTGTCGTCGGACGTTCGTCTGGATCGGCGCTCCGATTTCGCCCCAAATCTCACTCAGCAGTGGACTGATGTTTATCCTACTGTACCCTGCTTTCGGGTCGTTGCAGCGTTCGCCTGAATGTCACCAAGCCGGATTATTACGCGGATCGTGACGGGAGCTCGGTCTCAAGGCAACCTCACTCCATGGGCTTAAGCCACGCCCCCCGGGAGCCTTTATTGTTAGCTGTATTGGGGAGTGATCTGAATACGTCCTGGGGTAAATATGTGTATCTGTAACCCAACCCAGCAACTCATTGTCAACCAGCCATAAGTCTATTCTTGAGTGCATGTCATGTACTGAGGAGTAGAATGTGTATTCCCTTTTGGACGGATTTAGCGCTCTCCATGCATCTTTCAGGTTGAGGTCAGACATGTGAAGATGTATTTTCTGTGCCGCCTTGGTGAGTGTCCTAGACCTTGTTGACGTGCGATCTAGGTTTACATCAAGGATGGTATTGAAATCCCCCCCGCAGATTAAATGGGCCGTCGGGTAGTTTGCCATTTTCTCGAATATTCCAGCATAAAATTCTGGGTCATCTATGTTCGGCCCATACACATTGAGGAGGACCATTTCGCTGTCACTAAGGGTTCCATGAAGTAGTATGTATCTGCCTTCAGGGTCTATTTCTGAATGTATACAGTTGAATTGAAGTGATTTATGAATAAGGATCACCACCCCCCTCGCCCTTCTCGAGTAGGTTGTAAAATATTGATGAGGCCCCCAACTCGGGATTAGATATCCAGCTAGTTGGGGCCCTAGATGTGTTTCCTGAAGGAAAACCATTTTGGGGCCTAGCCTGTTTATGTATGCTATTATCTTTCTCTTCTTCATGTGGATACCCAAACCGCGTACATTCCAGCTCAATATTTTCAAGCCGTCAGTGTCTGGTCTAGCCATTATCTAACCATTGATTATGACCATTTCCTTGGATGTGTAGCCTAACTGTGTATTTAATAGTTGTAGTGTCGAAAGCTTGTGCGTTTTTCATTTTAACCTCAACTTTTTCATAACTAGTATCCCAAACCATCTGCCCATTCCCTCCCCCCTCCCTCATAGTTCCCCGAACTTTAACTATGCTTATTGATCCCACCCTTCCTCCTCCCAACATTTAACGTGCACCTGCTACAGGGGGGGCTGTAGCGACCACCATTGCCCGGACCTCTCATCGTCATTTCCAATATGACTGGTTCTTAGTTGTTACTCTCATACATGTCAGCACATGCGGGTGGAGCTAGCATATGTGATAGTTCAGTTTAGTCTTAATCTTCCCACATGTGGGCCACCCAGTAGGGAGCCTTAGCTGTTTGCAGTCCCTTCTGAATCAGCACCATAGTAGCATTTTGTCTCCTGCATGTTTCATGAGTCTTCCTCGTTTCCAGGCCTCCCGGCAGGGGCTGGGATGTGTTTCTCGACAAAGTTTGCCGCCTCCTCAGGGAACGTAAAGAAGTATGTCTTGTTTTGGTGCTGTATCTTAAGCCTTGCCGGATAGAGCATGGCGTATTTTACTTGTCGTTCGCGTAGTAGCTTATTTACACCCGTGAACAGTTTCCTTTCCTTCTGTACCGCCATAGTGAAGTCTGGGAAGATGCGGATTATGTTGGCCTCCCACCTTAATTCCTGTTTCTCCCTGGCAGTTCTCAATATCAGATCTCTGTCTCTGTAGTTGAGCAGGCGTGCGACAATAGGCCTGGGATATGCCCCAGGCTTCGGTTTGGGTGCCAGCGATCTGTGTGCCCTTTCCACGATGAACATTGCCGACCAGCCAGGGTCCCCCAGTAGGTTACGGAGGTGGTCTTCCACCGCCTTCTCCATTGACCCCTTTAGAGCCTCCTCTGGAACCCCGATAATGCGGATATTGTTCCGTCGAGACCTGGCCTCCAAATCCTCACACTTAGATTTCACTGTTCCCAGTTCGATCGCCATTGTAGACACCGTGGTCTTCAACGCCTCAAGTGCGTCTTCTGCTCCGGAGATTCTTGTCTCCGCCTCTGTAATGCGTGCTGTTGTCTTGTCTAGCTTGGTTTTAATGGATGTAACCTCCGCTGTTATACCATCCAATTTGACATTGAGCGCGGCAAACCCCTGTTGCATAGCTTGGAAGACCGCTTGCGGATCCATCATGGCCACTTGAGCCGCCGGTTGTTCACGTGGAGGCCCGACTTCAGACATCAAGGGTTGTGCTCCTTTGTCGAGTGCTTTCGTGAATCTTTCAATGGATCCCTTCCCTTTCTTTTGACCAGGACGATTGGGCATTGTCTGTACGGAGTCTACTCCTCGCCCCCCTCCTCACGAGGGTCTGGGGACTGTCCTCAACCCGCTTATGCGTGAAGCTTGTGGTATTTCCTCCAGGCTGATTAATGCTACCGCCGTGGCCAGAGAGCACGTTCCATTTCCTGCCACCCCACCTATTAGTTGCTTTGTCCTCCGGTACTGGACCTATGTGTCCGCTGTGATCGCTGTGACCACGCTAGCCCCCAACAGGGAGCACCCCCATCAGCTCCACAACTCCTCTGGCCCCAAGTTCTTCCGTACCCTCTCAGCGTGTTGGGGTGTGATGTCTGTGATAGCGGTGAGCCAGGGAAAAAACACCGCAGTGCCTTTCAGATCCGCAGCCCACACCGGAGTAATCGGCCCTTATCCTGCACGTAGGGCTGCTGACTGTTTCAATACTCCCCCCACCGCCAGTGACTTCCAGAGCGCCGCAGGCCCGCCGCCTCCAATGACCACCGCCTCCGAGGGCCACTGCCCACCAGCCCCCTCCAAATGTGCCTTCGTGTCTGCGCCCAGTTATCGAGCGTCTACACTCGAGCCAGCCGTGGGATGTCCCTTTGGGGGCCGGGGGGGGGGGGGCCCTTCCGTCGCCGAGTGTCCACGTTTATTGAAGGGATGTGGTATGGGGGGACGTGCCAAGGCACCCACATGCGTGGGTGGGAAGGGAGAGCTCCCCGTTGGTCTTTCAAACGGGTTCCTCAGTGTCCCCAGATGCGCGTTAGTGCGGGGAGGCCCAATCCCTCGATGCGGACCTCCCACGCGCCCCGGGAGCAGCAGTCCAGCCAGGCACCCGCGCCCTCCTACCTTGCGGGCCGCGGCCCTGTCTCCGATCCTCCGGTTCGTCTCGTGCCCAGGCGGGGGTGGGAGGGGGAAGGCCAGCAGGCGCTCGACGGTCTCCGGAGCGCCCGCGTCCCCCACCCGGCCCGCTGTGCCTCCTCCGCGTCCCCGGCAGCCCGCGCTGCCGTCGCCGGGCTCCTCCCCTCTTCCAGCAGCGTTCTGAGCCGTATGATCTTTCTCACGGCGCGGTTCTGTCAATTGAGCGAGTTTCTTCACGGGACTTCGCTTGCAGTTGGATGAGGTGTTGCTTTATAAGTTATTCGCGTTTTTCATGCGAACCAAGTCGAATTATTCATCGTATTGGCTTCCAGGCCTTGGTCGTCGCAGGAGCTCACGCGAGTGCGACCATTCCGTCTCGCGCGCAACAGCGCCCCCCCCTCCAATGTGTTTTGATTTCAGAATTGTTTTGAAGTTTCTTACCTTAACTGATCATTAACTAAAGTTTTTTTCCATTGAATTTCAAGTGTTTTGTTATTCCATAGATTTTTGCTGCACCTTTGTCCATGGCCTTCAGCCATGGTCCTTGTTTATTTTAGATGAAATACTACCAGACCATTAGTCACGGAAAGGCCCATAGCCAGTAATTTTTTTTTGTTTTTTTGTTTTGTTATTTTCACCCCGAACTCTCGTTAAATTACTAAACATTTTTATAGCCGTGGGTATAATTATAATTCGGGTTTCCTGTTTCTGGGGTGTTCTTCTGGTGTGTTCAAAACAAATGCCAGAATCTGTGTGTTCCCGTGTGGCCCCTTCAAACAATAAAGATAACTTGTGCATAAGTAGGGTAATATCTCTCATGACCGGCTGCAACGTTGATCTCGAAATCCACCGTAATGCAAACATGGCTGATGGATCATCAAGCATAGGCTGATTTGTACCTGTTTTGACATTGGTATTGTTATATATAAAAGATGTCGGGTCTTGAGAAGTCACCATTTTATTTTAGGCAATGCTCAGTGGGATTAAATTGTTTGCCAAGGATCACACACTTTGGCTAAGCAGCGTGCTCCACGCCCCTTGTTTTATGGCTGGTCTCTTGGTGACTGTTGTGATACATCACATGACCCCAACTAACTGCATTTAAGCAGCATGGAAAAAGGGAAATAATGACTGGCTGCAAGAATAACATATGCCCAGGTACATTTGCCACCATAGACAAAATCAATCTGGCACCCATGAATATACGGACAGTAAGTGAAAATATATCTTTTCAAAGTGAAATATACATATATAGAGCAATTGCTTTAAAAAAAAGTGCCCAAGACAAAATAGCATTGGTAAACACCAGAAAAATAACACACGAGAATAAATGTTCCAATAAATATGCTGGCAAAGTATAAAAGGTGCTCGCCTTTTAAACCCAGCAATATGTAGTGAAATATTCCCTGGAAAACAAAATCCCAATTTGACACAAGTACTTGGTCTTGTGGGTAAGCGCCTGCACTGGCAACATGACAACCTGAGTAAAATCCTTGCCAACTTAAAAGAAAAAACGGGTTGCGTCCGCCCTCTGAAATAAAAAGGTACGATATCCACCCCGCAACTGGTCGTGGGGGGTGAGAGAATAACTGCACCAATGTCCAGGATTGCAACCTCTGCCACATCCTGGGCAAATACTCGTGACTTATTTGCCCTCATGTCCCCTCCTCACCCCCATTTCTACTTCATAAAGATAACTTGAAAAGTACACATACCATAGTATCATTCAAATAAATAAATCCTTATAGAACTATCTTGGGCAGAAAATGTACAATTACAGCATTATTCCTCCCCACACCCCTCCCTCCCCTCCCCCCCACCCATCTTGACTGGAAGACCACACATACCAGAATGCAATTCAGCAAAAGAATAGTCTCTCTGAGCACTGGGAGCATAGCAGACCTTTAAACCATATTGGGGCATAATAAATCTATATAACAAAAGATTATGCTAGTTTGGCTCGCACATGCAAGATAAATCTGAAATACTTCATGTATTAGCGCCTCCTTACCCAGAAACAGCTGCTCTTTTCATGTGGGCCTCATGGCAGCTTGACCTTTTAGAGTGCAATATTTTCAGGGACTGACTGTGTAGCATGTGCTTTCTGACTATTATGTGATATTTAAAACGCACCATTTCCGAGCTGTCTTTCCGGGACTCCTATCCGTGCAGTAACCGTGACCGAACCTGTTTATATTCAAAGCGAGGAAGGGGCCGGCAAGCTCCGGCCGTGTTGCTCTATGTGGCCTTGTAACTTGTGCTCATTTATTTGGCAACATGGCATGAGCGGGCCACCCCCTTCCTCGCTTTGAAGCTAAGCAGAGTCGTTAACAGTTACTGCATGGATAGGAGTCCCGGATGCCTATTTTACTATGAACTACAGATAGCCATGGGTATGTGTAGTTTTATAGCTGTGGATATCTGAAAAACAGCTTGGAAATTATTTTTTTGGCCCTCACCATGCGCTCCCCCCTCATCTGTGCCAGATCTCCTCCCCCCAATCACCCATTTGCCCTCACAACACTATTCTGTGACGCAATTTGCTTTGAGATGTTGGTTATTCACAGCCATACCCAATGTAATAGCCGAGGGTATGATATGGCATTTGTAACGCGCCTATACACAAGTGTTTCAAGGCGCAACGAGGCAGGGAGGGGGGAACAGGGGGAGGACAGACAACGATCCTACTAGGCCAGGTGTCATTCAGACCGCACAAGTGCAGGGGTAGGGGGAAGGGAAAAGTGCAGTACAAGGTAAGTAGAAGAGAAATAAATAGATAAATAAATAGGGCTAGCTGGTGGTAAGTGCAGACAAGTGCTGGGAAGGGGGGGCTGTAGGGATACAGAGACAGTCCCACAGTGCAAGGCTTGCCAGGGAGGCAGTGCAAGTGGAGAGTGGCTGGGCCCAGGACCGAGGTCGGTGAGAGTGCCCAAGTTTCAGATTCAGTGCAGTTTCAGTGAAGAATTTAGCAAGGGAGAGGGAGAGGGAGAGAGAAAGCAGAAGCAAAGAGGAAGGTTTTGAGGTGCTTCCGGAACCAGAGATGGTTCTCCTCAAGTTTCAGGGAGGCAGGAAGGCTGTTCCAGAGGGAGGCTCCTGCCGCGGAGAGAGATCTACCCACAGCTCGTTGCTTCGAGAAGCGGCTGACCCTGAGGGAGTTGGAGACGGATGAGCGAAGGGCTCGGGAAGGAAGATATTTAGGAAGAGAGAGTTGCAGGTATTTAGGCCCCAGGCCCCAGAAGGCCTTATGGACAATGCAGAGGGTTTTGAACTTAATCCTCGCCACTGGGAGCCAGTGTAGAGATTTCAGTCCTGGAGAGATACGGTCCCTGGGCTTGAGGCCAAGGACAAGTCTCGCAGTTCTGTTCTGGATGAGTTGCAGAGGGCGGAGAGTGGAGGCAGGCAGATTAAGATAGAGACTGTTACAGTAGTCCAGCTTCGAGAGAACCAGGGCTCGGGAGACAGTGAGCTTCTGGGGGAAGGAGAGGAAGGGAAGAATACCTCTAAGGAGGTGCAGCTGGTAGTGTGACTTCTTAGAGACGTCAGATATATGAGGAGAGAAGGAGAGTGTGGAGTCAAAGATGACCCCGAGGTTTTTTGCCTTGCAGGTAGGAGCAGGAAGAGGCCCAAGAGAGGCTGGTCAGAGAGCTGCAGGGAAGGAGGGAGTGGGTGTGCCGATGAGTAGAATCTCAGTCTTACTAGCATTAAGGCGGAGGTCGTTGGCAGCACACCATTTCTGGATAGCAGACACAGTCAGATGAGGGCAGGAGGCAAGAGGAGGCCGAGGGTAGCCTGAGAATGAGCTGGGTATCGTCCGCATAGCACTGAAAGTTGGGGCAGAGGGCGGCGATGCGGTGGGCAAGAAGTGCCAGATACTGGTTGAAAAGCCAGGGAGAGAGATTAGATCCCTGGGGAACACCACAGGTGGAGAAAAAGATGTCAGAGAGGAAGGACCCAAGTTGGACCTGGGAGGGTCGATTGGAAAGGAAAGAGGTCAGCCACGCCAGAGCCTGACCAGTGATACCCAGGTTATCGCGGAGACGGTTGAGCAGGATGGCATGGTTGACAGTGTCAAAGGCAGAAGAGAGATCGAGCAGAATGAGAACACACGGAGTGTTGGAGTCGAGGTTCAAGAGCAGGTCATCACGGATGTTCAGGAGAGCAGTTTCCGTGCTTCTGGCCGCTCTGAAGCCGGATTGGTGGTCATGAAGACTACCAACAGCTTCAGCATGGAGGTTAAGCTGGGAGATGGCCAGTTTCTCCAGGAGCTTGCCCAGGAAGGGAGTGATGGAGATTGGGCGATAGTTAGCCGGGCAGGAGGGGTCGGCAGAGGGTTTCTTAAGAAGAGGGTGCACAAGGGAGTGCTTGAGGGGGGATGGGAAGACTCCAGAGGCGAAGGAGAGGTTGCAAAAGTCAGCCAGGGCAGGAGCCAGGGAGTCGATGTGGTCCTTGATAGTTTTGGAGGAACAGGGGTGAACCTGTTTAGACGAGACTTTCATAGATCGGACTTGTCTGGAAACTTTGTCAGCAGAGAAAAGGGGAAAGGCAGAGAAGGAGGGGAGGAGGGGTGGCTGCAGAAGGGCCGGAGGAAGAGCAGGGAAGCGAGGGAGGGAGGTGATAGGAGGAGAGTGAGGACAGGATGTCCTGAGTTTTAGAGATGAAGTGAGAGGCCAGTGCAGTACAGAAGGCCTGGGAGGGGACAGGAGAGGCAGAGACTGCAGCAGGGGTGGCAAGCTCCTTGCAGATTTTAAAGAGTTTGGCCGAATTGTTAGATGCCGCAGAGATGCGGGCGTGGATAAGGGCTCTCTTCTTGGTGAGAACGGAGAGACGGTATTGCCTTTGGAGCAGGCGGCAGGCCAGTTTGTCAGAGGATGAACAAGAAGCACGCCATTTCCTCTCTGCCACCCTGCACTTGCGTTTTAGGGTGACGAGATCCGAATCATACCAGGAGTTACATTTGGCTTTGGGCTTCAGGCGGATTCTCATGACAGGGGCAAGGATATCAAGAGTATCAGAAATAGCAGAGTGGAGCAAGGAGAGGGCTGTGTCAGGGTGGGAGTCAGCCGAAGGGAGGGGCGGGGGGGGAGAAGGTGGCAGCGAAAGCCTCAACTGACACGCGCTTCATGGGTCGGATGACCGAGAAGGTGGGTGGCAATGATGAGGGTGGCTTGGCCTGTGGGGTGGGGAGGGTGAGGTGGGAGGATAGGAGAAAGTGATCACTCCAGGAGAAAGGAGTGGAGAGAGGGACTGAGAGGGGAAGGTCAGAAGAGATCAGAGCATCAAGAGTGTGCCCTGCAGAATGTGTAGGCCCAGATGGGAGAATAGAGAGTGAGAGAGTCGCAGAGGTCACGAAAGAGTCCAGTGGGGGGACAGGAGGCATCTAGGTGGATGTTGAAGTCACCAAGAAGGAGTAGTTGAGTGGTAGTGGACAGGAGTGAGGAGGAGAGGTCAGCCCACTCGGAGAGGAAGGAGGAAAATCGACCAGGCGGCCGATAGATAGTAGCCACGGTAAGGGAATGGCTAGGAGAGAGAGAGAGTCGGCAGACAAGACATTCAAAAGAGGAGTAGGTCTGCGTAGGAGTGACAGTGGCAGGAATCCACTCAGGGAAGATAAGGGCAACACCCCCCCCTGCACGGTTGGGCCTGGGCACGGAGAGGATCTTGTAACCGTCAGGTAGGAGTGTGTCAAAGCTGGTGACAGAGCTGGCTGTGAACCATGTCTCAGTGAGACCGAGGACGTCAAGGTCCAGTTCCTCAAGAAGGTGACAGATATCGGAGGAATGCTTGATGGCAGAGCGAGAGTTAAGAGTGGCAATGTGGATAAGGTTGCCATCCTTGAAGGACTTCCGGGGAGGGGTACAGATCAGAGGTACGCCCTGCGGAGGTGTAGAAGAAGGAGGTGAAGAAGGAGCAAGAGAGGGGGCAGGGAGGGAGGGTAGAGGCAAGGTAGCCGAGGACAGAGGAGGGGGGACAGCAGGAGAGGAGAGGAATTTGATGAGGCGAGGGAAGCGTCTATCAAAGAGGTGAAGGTTGGCCTGAGGGCCTTGGACCAAGACGGTCCCATTAGCGTAGACATTAATGATGGCCTTAGAAGAGTGGAAGGGGGCCAAGAGGACATCCCAGCGGGTGCCACCATTAATGGGAGAAGAGGAAAAAGGAGAGAGCACAGAGACCATATGAAGGGTCCATAGGTCAGGCGAAGGCACAAAAAAAGAGGATGTCAGTGAGAGTTTCCTTAGAGCAGGCACTAGTGTAGGTGTCAGCGATAGGGAGGCCTGGGTTGGAGACCAGGATGTCCTTTTTAAACTTTTTCCTACCAGATTTAGTGAGGAGAGCAGGATAGTCAATAGAGAAGCAGTTAGAGAAGATAGGCGAGATAGAGAGCACCATAGAGTAGGAGGGAGTGGGGGGAGAAGACAGACGATGTGAGAGCCTGCAGACAGGAAGAGAGCGGCAAGCACAAGTTTACCACATTTAAGAACAGCAACAGTAATGCGTTTTAGGTACACAGTGGAGAGTCCACCTAAGTTTGAGAATCCTGCGAGGGGAGAAAACCCTAGTTTACCACATTTAAGAACAGCAACAGTAATGCGTTTTAGGTACACAGTGGAGAGTCCACCTAAGTTTGAGAGTCCTGCGAGGGGAGAAATACCCTAGTTTACCACATTTAAGAACAGCAACAGTAATGCGTTTTAGGTACACAGTGGAGAGTCCACCTAAGTTTCAGAATCTTGCGAGGGGAGAAAAACCCTAGTTTACCACAACTGTGGAACACAGTGAGGTGAAGACACCATGCGAATTCAGTGGCCAGGCGTAGGTGGGGTGGGCAGGGAGAAGGTGGTGAAGGCAAATTGAACTTGCGTCTTGCGTCCCCTGCGGACACCTGCAGACACACAGGGAGCCGCAACTGTAGGAGTCGCCCTTGGCCTTGGGGCCCTTAGCCGCAGGGGGCTGCCGGGCAGAGGGCTGCCCAGAAGGCGGTGGTTATGGGGAGGGGGCGGTGTGGGCGGGCAGGGAGGCGGGAGGGAGAGGAGAACCAGGAACTTGGGGGGGGGGTGGGGAGGGGAGAGCAGGCACAACGACGCGCTCTGAGCGCAGATGCAATTTCACTTTTTTAAAAGCACACAATTTACTCACGGATGCCCGCTAGGGTCGGGCAGGGCTTCCAGGGCCTGCAATTCCCTCAGGGCTCCCGGCGACTGCTCTCCCAGGCTCAGCTGAACAAAGAAGTGAGCAGGGGGAGCGGGCGTCGAGTAGCCAAGAATGGAGGCGGCCGGGCAGCCAATCAGAGGGGGTGGTGGGCGGGCAGGGAGGCGGTATGGTGAAACCTTTTTAAGCCTTGTACACCTGGTCGCTTGTCCCCCCTACAACCCCTCCAATTTCACTTGGTGCCCTCTTGCCTTTCCCCACCTCTACCCCTTTGACCTGCAAAAAACTTTTTTCCACGTTGTATTTTCTGATACCTTGGGCTATAACCTGGGGTATAACCACAGCCATCTCTTGCATTGAGGGAAAAAAAAAGATGATGGCTGTTTCATTTATAAACACCAGGGTTCCTCTCAATTTACCCAAAATATTGCTATATTTTTGGAGAAGTAGACACCCCATGCTCTGACAAATATTTTAAAAGCTCCTGGATGGAATAACCCAAAACCACAAAAGGATGGAAAGTTATCGCTTCATGCCAAAGTTGTTTCAGACCTGGTCCAAATCCGTCAAGCCGTTTGGGTTGTGCGTTCCGGGAAAAATGTACCTTTGTCTATGGGGAAAATAAATGGCGAGTACGCTGAAACTGCATGGTGTTTTTGTTTTGTTGTTTTCTTAATAACTTTTTTTACTTTTTAGTAAACCTTTCACATTCTCTATCACACTAAACAAACGTTAAAGTGCAGCTACGTTGACCAGATTGAACTCCACAAAATCCTTGAAATTCTGCGGTTGTGGGAAGTCATGACCAGCTGGTGTGTTCCCATTGATGTCCTCCTTAATGCTATGTCCCCATAATGTTAGTTTGCATGCCGTTTTGCCTCTTTTCTCTTAAAATATGTATGTTCTCGTGGGCTTTGCATCGGGAACGCGCTAAGCTAAGCTGTTCATTGAGACAACTCTTCGTGCCCTAGTTGTTTCGTACCTGGTCCAATTTCGTTCATGGGCTGTGCGCTTCAGCAAAAAGTATACTTTTTCTCTATGGGAAAATGAATGGGCTAGGCTGAAACAGTGTTTCTTTACTTTCTTAATGACATACCATCTTTATTTTTTTATCAAATCTTCCCCAAAGTTCCAGACTGGGGTGGCAGAGAGAAGAGCGGAGGGAGGAGAGGGGGCGGTGGTTTGGGTGGGGCTGCTTGTGCATACAACTTTGTTTGCTATATTGCTGCAAAATCCGTCATAAGAGTCAAAAGTTGTTAGCAATTCTTTTTTCGGGTTTCCTATGGATCGCTGCACTATAGTTAAATTGCATATTGAGAACCATAGGAAATCCCCAAAATGATTTGCTTATAACTTTTGACTCGTACGACGGTTCTGGCTGAAATTATGCAGACACAATTGTACGCAAGTCACACGGAAGTGAGTGTTTTGGGGAGATGATTAGTGGGCTGGGGAGGTGAGGAGACCTTGAGTGGGGAAGGCAGGCACAGATGTATTCTGGTTTTCTCTTCATATACCGCCACCTACACACAGCCCATGAAAATATTCACTTAGCCCCTTTTTCTTCACAGGGTCCTCTAATTCTGCCCTGACGAAGGTGGCCTTACTTGCTTAAACCCCGCCACCGAAACGCAACAGCAAGGGGTTACAGGTGCTTTTTCCTGATACCACCCATACTGAACAAGCAATTGTACTCCACCTTAGCCTACTTGTTCACAACTTATTCTACCCTGCCCGCGTAGGCAGACCCAATGGTGGTTCCTCCTCAAACGCAATGGACACTGACATTTCATGTGAATAGTTACAAAAAAAAAGTCCCAGAGTTATACACAAGGAACTCTATTGCCTTTTTTGATTGATTTATTTTTCACTTTATTACAAGACTGAACAATTGGTGTTGAATGTTACTTTGTAAAATGGAAATTACAATCCTTTCTGCTTATGATAAAAGTATAACTTTGTGATGCTAATTGTTTTGATTTAGTTGCAAACAACCGTCTGATAAGTGGGGTTTATGCAACCTGTATATCTTTTTTATATCTTATGTGACCAACTTGGGGTCATTCACACTATCTCCACACTGGGTTTTGTCTACTTATGAACCTACACTTCTCTTTCGTTTAAGTGTCTTCCTCACTTTTGTCCTGCACTCTGGGTAAGTGTTGTCCAGTGCCTTGGGCCAGTTCTTTCTCGTGCATGCTGACCCTCTGCCGGTGCCCCTAGCTCCCTTTCACCCCGTGCAACCCTCCCTCCCCCCAGACCGCTCTCCATCCGTGTTTTGCCCTCCTCCGTCCACCCCTGATTGGCTGGGTTGCTTCCTGCTAGGCCGTGATTGGTCCTGACAAGAAGCTCCCCCTTGGTCCTCCCATGGCAGCCCTCTGCCTGGCAGCCCATTGGCTAAGGACCCGGGGCAAAGGACGGCTCCTACATTGACGGCTCCAGTTCGTATGTGCAGGTATCAGCAGGAGAAGCAAGAAGCCACCAACAAGTAAGTGTGGCAAGGGCGAGGACGTGGCTTGAGCAGCCATGGAGTAGGACGTACTTCCCGTGTAGCTCCGGAGGATCCGACAGATGATCCGAAAAAACTACCTTTGAAAATGCGCCATTGGTTCCAGAATTGATCATACACGCACGGGAATGTAGGCTCTGCTCATTGTGCAAAGATCGAGAGAATCGTAAGCGGGAGTCTGGAGGAATTGCTCAGCGAACGACGGCGGCAGTTCGGTCCATTGTCGCACAAGGTGGCCGACAACAAAGGAAACGACACTGGGGTACCTGAAGAGGACGAATATAGGCGGAGGCCACGGGGAAAGAACGGCAAAGGGGAGGTGAAGATGGAACAAAATCCCTGGGGGCTGTGAGGGTTGGGGGCTGGCCCGGACAGCAGGGGCCCGAGGGCAACAGAGGTGTGAAAATGCAGGCCGCACCACGACAAGCACAAGCGGCACTCGAACGGCATTGATCAGCAACTAGCAGCGGCAAGAGGATGTTGCGACTGCCTGGAGATCACCACGACAGTCGGTAAAGAGTGGAAATTACGGTTGGGAAGACACTCTGATGCTAGGGAGACCCAACAGAGACCGGAATATGGCGGTGCGAGGGGCCTTGGGTAAGAATAAGAACAAACTACCCACGATGGATATTTTTGCGAAAACAGTCTCCTGCAGCCAGCGCAACCAAAGGCCCGGTGGCACAGGCCAGGCTGAGGGCGCTACAGCGGCTGATAATCATCAGATTTTAGAAGCCATCACGGAGCTGAATGAATCTTGGGGGGGGGGGGGGGGCCTACGCACTTCCATGGAAGCTAAAATTGAATCAGTGGGCATCGAAGTCTCCCTGCTACGACAAGATGTAAGGGGACTTGCGGAACGCACAAGCTGCCTGGAGGGTGCAGTGCAATCTAACATGGACACCAGCTCCAACAATGCAAAGGAGATCCATGTCCTTAAACAAGTGGCCAACTTGAGTCTCGAGCAGAAGAAGCATAAGGGAGAGCGAGGAGAAACAATATTCGCGTGGTGGGCTTGCCGGAAGGTGAAGGCGGCCAGGACCCGACAGATTACATTGAGAACTTACTCCTACAAGCAATCGGGCCGGTACACACTTGCAGGGTTTTGCGGTGGAGCGAGCACATAGGGCCCTTATGAGGAGAAGCCGAGACCAGGGGCCCCTCCACGAGCGATAATTGCTAAAATACTGAACTATAAAGACTGTGAGAAAATATTGGAACAATTGAGAGGGCCTCGAGCACTATCACGGCATACCCGGATTATACTATGCTGGTCAAAAGGCAGCGGTACAGCTATGTGACTATCAAAAGGAGGCTGCGGGCAGCTGGGATAAAATATATGCTGCTGTACCCTGCGAAACTGAAGGTCGTGCATAAGAGCAAATTGCATTTCTTTAACACTCCGGAAGAAGCAACAACATGGCTGGTTCTGCAGGGTTGCCCGGATCAAGACACGGAAGAGACACAAAATGGACGTGAAAAGTGACTCAGATACGGTATGCA
Source organism: Ambystoma mexicanum (assembly GCF_040938575.1). NCBI lineage: Eukaryota > Metazoa > Chordata > Amphibia > Caudata > Ambystomatidae > Ambystoma > Ambystoma mexicanum. The sequence continues at coordinate 1,185,604,661 of NC_090922.1, forward strand.
TATTGCTATGGCGGCGAGCGAACATCCTGAGGGCGCCTAGGCGAAGGCTGAGAACGATGGGCCTGGCTGTAGGAGGCTGATGTTCGATTACATATTGCTGATTGCGAGAGACTTGATGGACTGGAATATAGTGGCAGTTATATACACTTAAATTGTTTGGCAATGTGTAGTTAATTGATGTGTTATTGGAGCGCAGGGCGGAAGTACCCTACCCCCCGAGTTGTAGTTGTAGGTTGGCCACTAGGGCGGCCTCACCCTGCGGAGCTTCGAGTACAGGCGAAAGTCGGAAAGAGCTAGATGCGGGGGAGCCTGAGATCCAGGGATGGAGCTAGGCATCAGTTGGGGGGTGGGGGGGGTGGGGGGGAGGGAACGGGAAGTTTGGTGTTTGTGGTTAAAGGGGTTTTAGAGTGGGATGCGAGCCTATATGGATTGGATTGGATTGGAACTTGAAGCTAAACGACACCTGGGGGAGGGGGGAGGGAACGGGACCATACCAGGCCATGCGGGGACCTTTAAAATACTCACATGGAATGTGCGGGGGCTTAATAGCTATTTAAAAAGGAAAAAGGTTATGCTGTATCTGCGCAGGCAGAAAATAGATATTGCATTGCTGCAGGAAACCCACCTCACACGGGAGAGGATGGACATGATTGCAGGAAAATGGAAAGGGGTGTTGGTGAGCTCATCTTACTCGGCCTACGCAAGAGGAGTACTTGTATGGGTAGCGCCACATGTCCCGTTTCAGCGGTTGCAAGTGGTGGCTGAGACAGACAGGAGGATGGTTATGCTGAAGGGATTGGTAGAGAACAGGGGGATAAGTATTGTTAACACGTACGCCCCGAACCAGAACACAGCGGCGTACATTAGGACACTGAGTGCGAATCTGAGCGTGTGTGTTGGTAGCGCGGTGATCTGGGGAGGGGACTTCAATTGCATACTGAACCCGAGGGTGGATAGATCGGATGGGAAATTAGATAGACCGGCCCCTGCAGCCAGGGCACTACAGACACTGCTAGAAGACTTTGGGCTGGAAGATGCATGTAGAGTGTGGCACCCTGGGCAAAGGCAATATTCACATTACTCGGCCCCACAGCAGTTATCTACGAGGCTGGACTATGTCTTTGTATCACCTAAAATGATAGCGGAGATGGCACACATTGAGTACAGGGCCAGGGTCCTCTCGGACCACTCGCCCCTGATTTTTGCATGGCAATACTGCCCCCCGAGGGTGAGGATCCCGACATGGCGTCTACGAGCGGAGGCATTGAGGGACCCCTTCTTCAGAGAGGACTTGTGAGAGGAGATAGGACACTATTTTGAAACCAACACTGGGAGTGTGGATTTGGCGGGGACATTATGAGAGGCCTTTAAAGTTGTCTTGAGGGGGGCGGCCATGGCGAAATCCAAGGGCCTACAGGAAGGGGTTTCCGCTGAACTGAGGGAGACAGAAGCAAAATTGGAAGAGGCCTTAAAAGCTGGTGACGATACAGCAGAGAAACTTGATTTGATACTTAAGCTTCAGCAAAAATATGCGGAACACTGGGAGAGGTTGTGTAACCTTAATTATAAAAGGTACATAGAGGGACAGCATGCGGGACGCGATAAACCGGGTAGACTTTTGGCGTGGTTATATAAGAGCGAGACCCCCAGAGCTATAATTAGAACTATAGAGACGGAAGATGGTAGCGTAGAGGATACACAGGACGGAGTGAATCAAGCGTTTGTGGATTATTATAAAGGGTTATACGGGGAAGATGGGGAAAGCAACCGTGTAATGATAGAGGAAACGCTGGAGGATATGGGGCTGCCCAAGATAAGCGAGGAGGAACTGGACTCCCCGATCCCCCTGGAAGAACTGGGGGAGGTGGTGAGGCAGTTGCCTACTACTAAGACCCCGGGGACAGATGGGCTCCCGAGCAAATTTTATAAGGTATATATAGACGGGGTCCTCCCCCCACTGCTAGAAATGTTAAACGAAGCATTCGAAATGGGCCGCTTACCGGAGTCACTGAGAGAGGCTGTCATAGTACCTCTCCCTAAACCAAATAAACCTGGGCGTAGCTGTGGTTCCTTTAGACCTGTGTCAATGCTGAACCAAGACGGCAAGATATTAACTGCAGTCTTGGCGAATAGACTGAAGAGGGTCATGAGCAAGTTAATACATCCGGATCAAACGGGCTATGTCCCCCATAGAAACATCACCAATAATCGTAGGCGACTCCAGAGGATCATTGAGTTTGGCAGCGGAAAGGATGAGGAAATGGCAATCGTGTCCTTGGATGCGATCAAGGCCTTTGACTCCGTCAAGTGGCCATGGTTGCTGGCGGCCCTGAAACACTATGGGTTAGGGCCTGCCTATGTGAGGTGGGCAAAGATTTTGTACAGTGAACCACTGGCTAGAGTTAAGACAGGATCTGTGATATCAGAGAGGTGGCAGCTTAGCAGGGGCACTAGACAGGGATGCCCGTGGTCTCCTATGCTCTACATACTGGCCCTTGAACCTTTTGCGATCTATCTGAGGCAACAATATGACACTATAGGCATTGGGGTGAAAGGGGAGCGGCACCTGATTTCCCTATACGCAGATGACATGCTGCTGTACCTACGATTCCCAGAATAAAATCTCCAGCACATCCTAGAAGTGATGGAGAGATACGCTGGGTTGTCTGGTATAGCAGTGAATCCCCAGAAGTCCAGCATGTTCCCATTAGGGGTACAAAGGGATTCCATCGGAGCGCTTACCTGTATTGCAAGTACCATGGGCGGTTCGCAAGTTTCGGCACCTGGGGATAAATAAATACCATACTGTAGAAGAGGAGCATAAGTGTAACACCGAAGTAGCCATCAGGAACATTAAGAGTGCGGTTTTGGGCGAAGCTGCCTCTGGTGATGATGGGGCGGGGAGCAATGCAAAAGATGGTGGTCCTGCCGAGGCTCCTACATTACTTCGGGAATATACCGTACTTTATTCCTAGGTTTTTTTTTAACCAAACTAAATAGCATATGTAGGGACTTTCTGTGGCACGGCACGCGAAACAGAGTGGCGTTATGGACGCTTCAGAACTTCCATGACAAAGGGGGGAATTAAGCTGCCCAACTACGAGGTGTACTATGTGGCGAGCCAGTTGCAATATGTCGCCAAGTGGCTATCTGATGAAGAGACCTCCGAACATAGGTTGTTTGGGCGAGATTGTGCACCTAAAGGAGTCATGTGGGCACCCATAGCGGAAATGGTGGGGCGCCCTAAAATTATGCTACTGGGGTGGAAGGTGTGGCGCAGGGCATGCCAAATGATTGGGGACCCGTCCCCATGCTCACCGCAGATGCCATTCGTAGTATTGACAGGGGCGGACGCTCAGCTGCGACTGATACTCCGGACCCACTGGGAGCCAGCTGGGTTGGCAACGAAGGGGGACATCTGGCAGGAGGGCTCTAGTGTTACTTTTGAGGGGCTGCGGGAAGTAGCTGGGTTGCTTGAAGGCCAGTACATTACGTACCACAGAATGGTACAGAGGATTAAGAGAACATGGCCTGAAACTGTGCTGGAGGAAGAATTGGATGCCACCATAGATGTGATATATGATATAGCTGAGGGGGGGTCATGAGATTTTCAGACTGTATGAGATGTTGATGTCTAAAGTGGGGAAGGAGTTCATGCAGCTGAGAATGGACTGGGAAACGGAGGTTGGGGCCCAAATGGGAGATGGGATGTGGGAAAGGGCGCAAGGGTATCATAAGGTGTCTAGAAACGTGAGGCTGAAACAGATACAGTTGTACATAAAACAGAGGGCTTACATGACGCCTTGGAGCAAATCTAGGTTCGAGAATGCAGGTCGGCAAGCATGCCCCAAGTGTGACGAAGAGAACGCGGGCCTGGTGCATATGTTCTCTATGATCGGGCATGACCAGAAGTTCTGGAGGGGTGTAAAAGAGAAACTAGAAGGAAGAGGGGTCAAGATTGTAGTGGATACGGCGCGTGGGCCGGTCTGCTGGTGGGGGGGGGGGGTTCCCAAGACCACGGAAACTCAGGCACGTAAGCCAACTAAGGGACCTGGCTTATGTGCTAGCAAAAAGGAGTATTGCCATGGGATGGAAGCCATGCCACGTGCCGAGGATAGAGGTGTGGTGGAAAGACTTGCAAAAATGGGCAGAAGCCAAAACCAGGGCATGGCAAGAAGCGGGTAGCAATGCGGCGGAGGAGGAGAATGAGTCCCTGATGGCCTGGAAATCACAGATAGCCGGACTGTTGGGGTCATTAAACGACCCGACGGAGCCTGTGGAGGAGGTGACCGAACTACAGGGTGTGGAAACCGAAGGTTCAATGCAATAGACTCGCAAGGGGGGTGGGGTAGAGGGAGTAGTGGTTAGGAAGTTTAAAAAATGTATTATTGTTTGGTTTATTGTTTGTTTGCTTGTAAAATGTAATCAAAACCTTTTTTAAAAAAAAAAAAGTGTGGCAAGGGCGGGGACAGAAGCAATTACTTCTTGCCATACTACCCTACCACTCAACCTTCACCATTTCGGATGTGTGCCCAGTATCCTCTCTATACAAAGTTGAATCTAGAAGTGTCCCAATAGCCTCCCTGTGAAAGCTGTATTTAGAAGTGTGACCAATAGCAGCTCATGGAAAGTTGTATTTAGAAGGGTGCCCAATATCCCGTCTGTGAAAAGTTGAATCTAGAAGTGCAGTTAGAAGTCGAATTTAGAAGTATACCCAATAGCATCGCTGTGAAACTCGAATCTAGAAGTGTGCCCAATAGCCTCTCTGTGAAAGTTGAACTTAGACGTGTGCTCAATAGACACTATGTGAAAGTCGAATTTAGAAGTGCATTTAGAAGTTGAATTTAAAAGTGCACCCAATAGCCTCTCTGTGAAAGCTGAATTTAGAAGTGTGCCCAATAGCTTCTGAGGGAAAATGAAATGTAGAAAGGCGGCCAATAGCCTCTCTGCGGAAGTTGAATAGTATGCCCAATACCCTATTAGTCTAATACCGTGCCTGGTTGAATCGACTAATCTCCCTAATAACCTCTCTTTACAGGGAGGGTATTAGGCATGATTCTAAAATCAACTTTGTATAGAGTCGAATTGAGAGAAGTATGCCTAATAGTCTAATATCCCCTCTACACAAAAAGTGAACCTAGACATAGACCTAATAACATCTCTATACAAAATTGAATCTAGAGGTAGACCTAATCATCTGTGTACAGTTGAATTTAGAACTGCACCTAATAGTCTAATACCCCCTCTATACAAAACTGAATCTAGAAGTAAACCTAATTCCATCTCTGTGTGCAGTTGAATTTAGAAGTGTACCTAATGGTGCCTAATAGCTTAATATCATCTCTGCGTACAGTTGAATCTAGAAGTGTACCTAATAGCCTTGTATCACCTCCATGTACAGTCGAACCTAGAAGTGCATCTAATAGTCTAATGTCATCTCCCCCCACTGAATTTAGAACTAAAATTAGAAAGCCCTCCTAAATTCCACCTAAAAGCTTGTACCAAGCATGAGTACACCCACTCCACAAGAGTTTGTCGGAAATGACCACCGTGGACTGCCCCTACTCCCCGATCTGCCTTCCCTCCCGTCCTCCCCTGCCCAAATCATCCCACCCCCCCTTCGCATTCCCTACCATTCCCCTCTCCAAACACCAAGCCAGAGGGGCACGATGGCGAGCCAACCACCCTAAGACCACTCTTCCCCCGAACCCCACCACCGACCAGCCAATGTTAACCATGCCCGCTCCCCTCACTATCCTAACAGGCACACCCCATCCTGCAATCATCCACCCCCCGCCTTGCCCACAAAGCCCCACCACCTTCCCCCCGACCGCACCCTTTCCCCTCCCTAAAAACTGCATGCCTAGCACAAACCGAAGCTGCATCCCTCTCCCCCTCTGTCCCCCCCCTACCCTCTCACACTCCAATCGCAACAAAGAAACTAAAGAGGAAACGTACCTGGTCCCCCTCAATCTCTCAGCACTCTTCGCCTCCCCTGTCTCGACCCACCTCATTCCCGCAATCACCTCCTTCTCCCATGGCTTCACCCTTCCTGAAACCCCTCTCCCTCGATTTCTCATCAACTGCAACTCCTAACCGCCCACACCCCAACTTCAAATCCCCCGAACCAAACCCGATCATCCTAACACACGCAGCCACCCAATCCCGCCCGAAGCACGCCAATTTTTCTGCTCGCCCACTATTCCCATCAAGCATCACCCACCCTACCCCTCTCCCTCCACTCTCTCCGCCACCACCCCCTTCCGCGCCAGCTCCGAGACCAACCTCGCCTGCCGATGTGAACTGCATCCTTTTTAATGCCAGATCCGTAGCAAAAAACGGACACTGCATCTTTGACCTCCTCGCCTATGACAAACCGGACCTAGTTTTCATCACTGAAACTTGGTTCTCTGACACTTCGCCCCAATCGCTAATGAAGCCTTCCCCCCTGACTACTCCCTCATCCCACTGAGCCGTCCCTCCAGAGGAGGGGGAGTAGCATTGGTCTTCAAGTCTCTCTTCCATGCCTCAATCATCGACAACCAACCTTCCATTCCTACGATTCTCTCCTCGTTAAACTATCCCTCTCCCCGTCGCTCTCACACAGCTTCCTAATCTACAGGCCCCCTGGCTACGATAGACAATTCACAAACATCTGCGACTCTATTGCCACCCTTCAACTAAACCATCCCAACCTCACCCTTCTTGGAGACTTCAACATATGGCTCGATATCCCCACTAACCCTGTGACACACTCTCTGGTTGACAGTTTAGACGCAATTAACCTCCAACCCCACATAAATGGCCCGACTCACTATAAAGGACACACTCTTGATGCCATCTTTAGCTCTAACACCCTGATTCATTTAAAGCCCCCCCACCCCTATCATCTGGTCCGATCACTTCATTCTCTCGTTCGCCATTCGCTCACCCGACCCCCTTCCCGTCCTCGAATACGAAACTCTGAATCTACGCAAATGCTGGAAAAAACTAAGAATCGCCCCGGACCTAGCCAACGCACTCCTCCAGTCTCCACCACCTACCTGCCATCTCAACAAACAACTAACCCCCAACTCCTTTGACTCATGGCTCAACGCATCTCTGATGCGGCTCACACCACCTTGCAAATCATCAACCCGCCGTGGCCTCTTCCCCAGATGGTTCACTCCTCAGTTGAAAATCACTAAACAACTATATAAATACCTAGAACGCAAATGGCAGAAAGACAAAACCCAGGAGAGCAGGACCACCTTGGCCCGACACCTTTATCCGTACAAGGCCGAAATCCAGAAAGCAAAAAAAAGCCCACTACAATTCCCGAATCCTAAACTGCAAAAACCCAAGCAAAGAACTCCACAAAATCATCTCTGAATTCACAAATCCGGGTTGCACCACGACCGTCCTGACCCCCTCACAATCGCTATGCAACTCACTCTCCCTCCACGGCTCTTGAAAGAACAAATACTCTAACCACCAAACTGGCTCTCTTACATCCACCAGGCAATTCTCTGCCCGTACCGGCCAGCCTACCAGCTGCGACCACTACGCCAACCAACGTTTGAATCCTTTAGTCCAATGTCACCAGAGCAATTTCTCAAACTTCTATCTGCCCGCAAACCATTTGGCTCGCCGCTGGACCCTTGACCAGCCACAACCCTCAAAGAAATGTTCGCTTCCACCTGCGCAGGAGAACACGCAAGATCCATCTACCGCCCCATCTCAAACACCAGGTTCCTTGCCAAACTCATTGACCGAACCGCCTACTCCCAACTAAATGCCTTTGTCGAAGCCAACAATCTCCTAGACCCTGCCCAATCAGGTTTCAGAGCTTGTCACGGAACTGAAACCACCCTAGCCTCAATCTGGGATGACCTTAAAATGACAGCAGACTCCACTGGATGAGCCAAACTAATCCTTCTCGACCTATCCGCTGGCTTTGACACGATCAATCACTCAATCCTCCTAGACCGCCTCCACTCCCTAGGAATTTGTGGAACCGCATTTAAATGGATAGCTTCATTCCTCAACGATAGGTACCAAATAACAATACTCTCCACCTATACCTCCCAAGTCCGACCAGTCGACACGGGAGTCCCACAAGGAGCATGCCTATCTGCCCACCTGTTCAATCTCTACTTGATCACCCTCCCACCAATAATTCGTTCACACAACATCCTGTGCTACAACTACCCCGACTACACTCAAGTAATTCTAAAACTCCTGAACTCAAAACCAAACTCCCGACCTGACCTAGCCTCCTGCCTCCTTGACATAGAACTCTGGATGACCCAAAGCCACCTCCTGTTAAACCCCTCCAAAACGGAAATCATGGTATGTGGCAACTCCGAACTTCCGCACCCACTACCATGGCCATCCGCAATGGGCAACTCGCCGACCCCCTCCAAATCAGTGAAAAATCTTGGATGCACCTTTGACTCAGACCTAACACTCTCGCGCCAAGTCAACATCTCAAAATCCTGCCACTACCACCTTTTAAAACCCTTAAGTGCATCTTTCCATATCTCTCCTTTCCCAACAGGCTCTCCGCGGTCCAGTCAATCGTTATATCAAGACTGGACTACGCAAACCCCCTATACCTCGGAGTCCACGCGTACCAACTAAATAAACTCCAAAGGGCACAAAACGCGGCAGCCAAATTGCTACTTGCATTTGGCCCAAGAGACCACTTCTACCCAGCCCTTAAGACTCTGCACTGGCTTCCAGTAGCTCGAAGGGTGACTTTCAAAACCTTATGCATCTCCCATCGAGCACTGCATAAAACCGGACCTCAATATCTTCAAGACAAACTAAAACCTTATCACCCCCCACGCACCCTAAGATAAAGTTCAGCCGGCCTCCTAGTCATACCGAAGACAAACTCAGTCAGGTTAGGCGGATCATCATTCTCAGCCTTGGTCCCCACGCTATGGAACTCACTCCCACCCCACATCCGCATGTGGATTTAACGTCTTTCCGCAAGCTGCTGAAAACCTGGCTCTTCCCCTAAAGCCAACCCGTACCAAACTAACCCAAACAGACTAACAGCAACTCAATGACACCAATCCAACAAACTACCTGATGCGAGAAATTGGCAGCTAATAACCCCTAATATAAACTAGAAGGACAAACAGAATTAAACGAATAAAGTAGATCAAAGCAATGAAATGGTTAATAAGAGTAAATCATACGGAAACAGTAAAGAGTTAAACTGCTGAAATGGACAGAATGCATGAGGAGTGAACGAAGTGAATGGCGCGGATGAAATGGTTAGAATGGATGAAGCAGGTGGAACAGATGAATGCGCTGAGGGGAAGAATGCATGAGTGGAAAAACATAACTATTTAGTTCGAATGAGTGTGGAAATCGGATGAGTGTATAGAATGGATGAACATGTTGAGCGGATGAGTGTGTAGAGCAGCTGGGTGTGTAGAGCGGTTGAGCGAGGAGCACGGATGAGTGCGTAAATACAGAGAAGCGAGTGCGTAGAAACAGATGAATGTGCAGAACGGATGAGCGTAAACCGGATGAGTGTGTAGAACAGATGAGTATGTAGAGCATGTGACCGCTCCAGGTCCGCAGGAGAAGCAAGTAGAGCGCATGAGTGTGGATAGCGGATAATGAATACGGAAGTGCAGAGAGTGTGTAGATCGTTGGAGCAGATGAATGTATAGAGCGGATGGGTGTATAGAGCGGATGGGTGTATATCTAAAATTTGACCTTACTAATGCTCTCAGCGAGAGGGCCAATAGTTGGAATGCTCTAAACATAGCTAAGACTTACCAAAACGACAACAAAAGTCCGAGTGAATAACCTTAAATATAAAAATGAACATAATGGCATAGCAGTAATCGAGAACCCTAGAAGTGGGTACATTTTCAGTACGTTCTATAAAGGTTTGTCCTCTCCAGTACCCATTGAATTCAGAAATCAAAAAATGCCCTCCACAATGTTTAGAGCCTTGATATCGACAGACCTTGGATAATCACTAGAGAACTCAAGTAGTGTTAATGACATTTTTAAAGCCATCAACTATTCTAAACCTGGTAAATCCCCAGGACTAGACTTGTTTACTTCCACATTCTGTCAAGAGTTTGCAACATTTTTCCCAGAATTGCTGCAATATACCACAATTTCTTAATCTGACAAGATCTCAAACTCCATGGAAAATGCTGCAATAATTGTCCTCCAGAAATCTGATGGACCCATTACCACTAGCAAGCTACAGACCCATTACCACTAGCAAGCTACAGACCCATTACCACTAGCAAGCTACAGACCCATATCGTAATCCAACACCCTGTCCCTTTTTCCTCATACTTATGGTAGTTCTTCCATGGGGAGAGAACCAGACCCTTTTGTTAGGAAAGATTTCTCTTCACAACACATTTTTCTTCTATTTCTATGGACCTCCAAACGTTTTGCTTTTATTTTTGTATCTGACCTGTTTTTGCAGTGCAGTGAAGCTTCACTACACTGATTTTTGCTCATTTATCATGGGGAAACTGACGTGTCCTTCAGGCTGTCTGGGAAACATTGTTTCCCTTAGTATTGTTATTACTTTCAGTAAATTGTTATTACTTTTGGTAACTCTTATCATTGTACAATGCATCTTACAATGCAGTACAATGGGGTGCACTTTGTTTTGCCCTAGACTAACACTCAGAGGATTTTGGTTACTCTAGATGTGCCTACATGCATAAGCTGGTGGCAGCAGTTACTTTTAGGTATTTTTTTGGTATAATTTGTTTTTGCGTGATCGTGTTTACCGTTTTTGGCTATTTACTGTGGCTAGTGGTCAAAGATGGGCATTTCACAAGGTTTTTTGCTTGTCCTTTGGCCATCTTGTGTGTTACCCTTCTTTCTGGCCTGTTATGCCAGGAAAATCTTTATATGGACTTTAGTGCCTGCGAAAGCCGAGGCTTTGGTGTTTGCTGCCAGGAGGGGGGGGGGGGAAATCGGGCTAGGGGGACCTCAGCCTGTGCAATAGGACTTACTCTGCTAAATGTTGTGGTCCTAGAATCAAGAGGACACGAGATATGAGGCAAAGTCTGACTGTGGCAATTTAACCCTTTTGTGTCACTGCATCAGTAACAGTCATCCGAATGGAAGACCTTGCACCAGCATTAGTCGCCGACCGGAGAATTGCTCGAACCTGCAACCCCTGGGGTTAAAGTGCTGAGGCTGTCGGCGGGAAAAGCGACCTCTGACCCTATTGCAGGGTTCGAAATTGAGTTGAGTTGGGAGCTGTTTAGCTCCTGCTTCTCTCCTAGGAGAGCCAGATTAGCTTGAAGCGACAGCTACTAGGAGCTACTTTAGGCTCCCCAGGCTATTTATACCGTACAAACATGCATTTGAGACTTTAATTTTGAGTATATGAGAATGCTACTTTAGAAGAAACATTATGTGCATTTCATGTGGAAGTTAGATTCATGGTGAGCTGGGTCTCTCTCCTGGTGATGCATGACACCTAGGAGCTGGTTTTAGATCCTGCTCATTGTATCTCAATTTCGAACCCATGCTCTTCAGCAGACTTGCCAAGTCCCATGAAGAATTGGAGTATGGGGGTGAGTTGTAGAGATACTTACCAGAAGCCCTTACTCCCTCTTAAGTTTAGATAACTTTTATAACTTTTGTAATAGTTTGGTGTTGCCATTGCTTGTTCACACAAGCACTCTGAAATTTGGGGACACGTTTGTTAGGTTAACTTGTCCCCTAACCTTTGTAACTGTTCATTTTACCCCAGAGACCCTACCTTCATTTTTCCAGCTTCACAAAACTGTATGGAACTTTGCTGAACTTTTGGGCACAAAGCCTTATACATCTTAGGGATGTACTTTGAAGTTAGTATTGTATTTCTGTGAACCTATAGGGCTTATACTAATCTCTACTTTCCTTTTCAAGGGGTTTGAAATGTATTTTGCCCTATGTGTATATGTAGCTTAGTGTTGTGTGATATTACCACCTGTTGGTAGTCATTTCTCACTGTCTTATTTGTCCAGAAGTAAAGCATCCTAGACCACTCGCCTTGCTACCTTGAACTGGTTTGGCTACAGCTTCCAGAGTTGTCCCTTTCACAATACTAGGTTGGTCTTCTATACATATATCCACCAGGCCAGAATATAGAAAATCAGTCCCAACACCTTTTTTGCACCTTAAAAATAAATAGCTTTCGATTTACGTTTTTTTGTTTTGTTGATTGCTCAGTGAGGGGCAGCAGCATGGGTGTGGCTTGCCCTGATGACCCCGCCCACCGCCAACATCCATCAGCCCCTTTCTCCACCGTGATGGGATTGGGTGTAATTTTACAACACACATTTTTCATATATTTTTCCCTCTATTTTCCAGTGGTTCTGTTTGCTCCAGAAATTTAGCTTGATGCCCACTTGTTCGCAGTTTCTTTTGTATCCATTTCCTCGCAAGAAACATGTGTGGGAGACCCCACAATCCCTGCCCCAACCAAAATTAAATACCTAAACCCAACTATCCCGCCCCTCTGCAAGGAAATGTGTTTAAAAAAGAGAACAAATGTGCTAGATGGTTTCCTGTGCTTCACCGGAAGCACACAGGAATTCTTAAATGTCGGGTGTAATGGGATTTTCGGCATGCGCTTCATGCAGTAAACCTGCAGTGTGGATTCAGTCTTTGCCTAGAGTGCCCTGGCCCCGATCATAGGTATGTAGACTGTGCTTTGTGGCCTGCTTCCTCCAGGCCCCCGTTGTGCCACTGACTTCTGCGTTGGGAAGACACTGCTAGAGGCCACACAATTTTCAAAGTCGTCAACATCCCTCACAGGACACTCCTACATCTCCTTTCAAAAGAGGACAAACTCCTGAAGTGTATGGCAAAAAGATGTATCCCAACAGGGTGCTTCACCTGCGCCACGCACATTTTAGTGCTATACTAAATGCTGCTAATCGGCACTTACGGAAAGAGATTTCAGATATCCAATCTTTCCCAGGAGAAGGTGCCAGCTTTCTAGTCTGGTCTGCCCAAGCCTAGACTAATGGCTGAGGACTTGTCTTCTATTCACATTTGTACATCCCCCCCCCCCCCGCCAAAGCTACTTGACTAGCAGTAGACATGTGGCATACAGTCTGGGCCAGAGCTATTCATTTTAATCAAGATATCCATGAAATAATTCTGGATCTATTCTATCATTTGTGGGAACATATTCATTTCACTCAACTACTGATGCATAATTGACCAAAAAGAAGACTTCTATTCTGACAGCGAGGTCTTTAACTGTACTCACCAAATCTCCCCAAAAAATTGTTCTGGGTTCCAGACAACCCAGATCGGAATTCAGGTCAAGAAGCTTTGTTCTTTTGTGTGACTGTCACGACAGAGCAGGCAGCTATATAGACCCCACCCCCCAAAACCCTGTAGACAATGGTGCAAGCAACCAAGATCTGTCTCAAAGGTTTTTTCTCATCCACACACACACAATCTTCGACAGATGCAAAGAAGCAATGACATTTCTATTTGACTCCGGCAGAGTTATATATTACCATCACAACTGGTGTTTAATTTCAGAGGATTCCTGGCTCCTCTGTCTCTCGGGGGTACCGATTACCAATCACCCCTTCTCCTCCTATATCTCCACCCCTCCAAGTGTGTTCAAAAGCTCTTGATCAAGGAAGCAGATTTTACCCTTGCCTCTTTATTGTATAGGGGAAGAAACAGGCTGGCCTGAGGACAGTATTGGATCTTTCATTCCTCAATCTTCATCTCCCACTAGAGAAATTTAAGATGATTGCACTGGCTCTGATTCACTCTTCCCTTTACTGGGGAGACTGATTGTGTGCTGAGGATCTGAAGGATGCATATTTACACGTATCAATTGCAATGGCGCACAATATATTTGAGATTCCCTTATGGTCCACCGCTTCCAATCCAGAGTGCTGTCATTCGGCCTGAATGCAGTACCTTGTGTTTCCACAAAATTGGTGGCTCCAGTAGCAGCCCATTTATGTTGTCCTGCGGTGAATGTTTACCCATATCTGGAAGACTGGCTGGCATGTGATGAATCATTTAATCCGTCTGAAATTGGGTCCGTCTGTCTGTCTAAGAGAAGAAATCTGGTTGCTCACCAACGCAAGACATCAGATTCTTTGAGGTCAAATGGGATGCAAGCACAGTGAAGGGTTTCCCAAGACAGAGTCGTCAACAAACCTCAGCCCAATCGTTTCAACACCTGCTAAGTCTGATGACCACCTATATTCTAGGTGTGTCCTTTGCTAGACTAAAAATGAGATTTCAACTCCTGTTAGTTTCCAACTGGAACCAAGAGCTGGTGGAAAAAGTAGTTTCTGATGCTTGTTAATCTGCTTAGAATCACATGCTGTGCATATGGTCTGACATCCAGTGGTAACCGCAGAGTATTGCATCTCGTCTTTCGGGGATCGAAAGGGGACGTCAGCATAGGCGTGTCTGTAACACTATCCATATTGTGACGTGTAGTGTACCCAAAATCCCTCACGCGCCAAGGTAACTCTGATTGTATTTTTTCTGCTAGAGGGAGCCCAAAGCTATAGTGAGTGAGTACATAAAGAGAGAAAGTAGTAAGACGTCTATGTTCCTTCCACCCCGAGCGGGGAGGAAGGGTGGGCGCATGTGAATCTAAGCAGATACAATCAGAAATGCTATTAGGGTAAGTAATGTATGTCATGTTGTGGAATGTGTGACTTGGCTCAAATGGCCTTTCCTAATTTCACATTTCAGGTGAAGGTTTTTTTCAAACCTTTTTTAAACCCACCATAACTTTCTTGGTGTTGTGAGAACATTGTCAAATACTCCAACCACAGTGCTGTCAGGAGGCTGTTGTTGTCGTTCCACCACCACTGGTCTTTTTTCAAATCTGGAGGGATTGATATCTTCACGGATTGCTTGTGCAGCTGTTGGTTCCTTTTCCTGCAGCCACAGTACGGCACACCAAACTGATAGACCGCTGACCTGAGCGAGCTGAGAGGTACTTCACATTCATTGCATCTTTCATCTTGGATAAATCTATACACATGGACCCCTACTGACTTTGGGCACGGTAAATCTGTGATATTAATCATGTGACAACTAACGGAGGAATGTTGCAATGTAGAATTGTAGTGGCTCAGGAGCATTTAAGACTCAACTATTGTCTTTTGTACGCACATGATTACCCTTTGTTTAAGAGAGCAGTGCTACCTATACACCGGCATATGATTAAACGCTAGGAAGTGTTCTTCCTAATCTCATCAGCAAAGTGTACACTTCTTAGAAGTCTTGACAGTGATCATTTCATGTATCGCATAAAATATTATGTGGCTGTTAGTGGAGCAGTCTGTGGCTTTCTCAGGGTAGACCTGTGTGTCGAAAAGACAACATTGGAGTCTTAAATTCTGCAGAGCCACTACGATTCTAGGTTGCAACATTCCTAATTAGCTGTCACAGGATTAATATCACAGGTTGATTTACGGTGCCCAAAGTCAGTAGGGGTCCATGTATATAGCTTTATCCAAGATGATTGATACAATGAATGTGGAGTACCTCTCGGGTCGGCCGTCTATCAATTTGGTGTGCCGCACTGTCCTGATGGCTTCGGGGAAAGGAACCAGGAGCTGCACAAGCAATCTGTCAAAATATCCATTCCTCCAGATTCTTCGGTGGTGGAGCGTCGACCACGAACTCCTGAGGGGGGGACACCTTTTCAGGATGCTCCTCACCAGCAGGTATTGACCTCTCGCCCCTCGCAGGTTAGGGAGCTACATTAGGTCACCTTCAGACACATGCACTGTGGACTTTGGAGGACAAGTCTCTGCACATATACGTATTGGAGCTTCTGGCAATATTCAGAAAGCATTGAAAAATGTTTAGTCATTCGGAACTCTATGGTGCTCATAAACAGACCGCATGACAGCTATATTTTATTTAAACAAGCAAGGAGGAACAAGATCTACCCTTTTGTCAGTTGGCGAGCTAAATCTGTAAATGGGCAAGTCTGCATCAGCACTTGAAGCTATTCATCTAGCCGTGAGCCAAACGGAAGCAGACACGGTCGCCTCACATGCAAACCATGAATGGGAGCTGAAGGACATTCTTCAGCGTTACAGTGGGGAGTGCAGAGTTCTTCCTCCCTCTCCTGGGGATAGACACCATGACTGTCAACAGAAGCCCAGAGAGCCTCCCCAGCGCGAGACTGAATGCAGTGGCCGCACCAGGAGACCGTTTGCAGTCGGTCATATCAAAATGGGAAGCCTACTGGTCATGTATACCACCGTCCCAGAGGGCAGCCTGCGAGACCGTATTCCTCATGCAGATGGGGTTACCGCCATTGGAAATCCCTACTGTCTTCTTCCGCACTTACACCCACGGAGAAGACCAAGCACAACAAAGCTACGGTTACCTCTGCAGGATGGGGCACAGAGCAGACGTAAGATGTCAAATGAAGGGACAAGGGCTCCACAACTCCTGGAATACAGTTGGGCAGGTGGCAGCAAGGGAGGGAATAACGGCGACCATGACAAGGAGTAGGGGCAACGCAGTGGAAAGGGAGAAGGACTCTGAGCATGGAGAGATCTGATTGGATAGGAACTGAGGGAAGTGATATAAAAGGAGAAAGGAGTGATAGTGTTGCACTATTTTCCTTGTAGGATGAGGGAACAGGAGTGGTGGGCCTATTCAGAGTGGAAAAGAAGGAAGAAACCCACACTCCACCAGGAAGATCTAGAGAAGACCTGAGGAAAGCTAGAAGGGTGAAGAAAACCTACATTCAGACCTCACTTTATTGCAACCTTCAATAAATACTTGATTCAAACATAACTCTTGGAGTTGGTGTCGGTTTGTCAATTCTACACCAATTCAAAACCAAATGTAGGCATTTTTGTTAATGGATGTCAGAGCTTGGTTTGGACCCTCAGACTTATTCTCTGGATGACATACTTTGTTTCAAGTTTAGCAGCTGCTGAGGTGATGGTTGACTCCTGTATGTATTATCGACCATTGGAGCTTCGTTAAGCTCTTGCCAGCTACCTTTTTCCATCCACTTACACCAAAAGTCTTCTGCGTTTGTATCCTCCGGTGTCTAAAGTGTACACCCTCTTTGGAATCTCAACGTGGTTATAGCTGCCCTCTCTTAGGGCTTCCGAACCCCTCTGTTTTCTGCTGATATTCAATTGGTGACTTTGAAAACTGCATTCTTAGTTGTGATTACCTTGGCCAGAAGGATTAGCAAGATTCAGGCCTTTTCCTATTCAGAACACCCATTTTCTTTTATTAGAGACAAGGTCCTTCTAAGAACACATCTGACCATTCTACCTAAGATTGTATCTTCATTCCATATTAACCAAGAGGATGTCCTTCACTTTTTTTCCTATCCCTCAATTGAAATGTGAAGGAACACTTCACCGTTTGGATGTTGCTAAAGTTTTATGTTGATCTCTCTCTCTTACAAAAAAAGACTGCACAATTTTCTAACGTTTGGTATTCAGAACCCAGGTTCTCAAGCTTCTAAGGCGACAATCCCCAGATGGATTGTGGCTTGTATTCCAGAATGTATGTTTCCTAAGGTCCAGCGTGCACATACAGTAAGAGCCAAGCCTACAGTTGTGGCGTACCCAAGGAACATTCCATGTGATGTCAGTGGAGCAACTCTATGGGCCTCCCCTTCAGTTTTTCTGTAAGAATTACTGCAAGGTCTCCAGAACTGATGCCAGATTTGGACAAGCAGCCTTGCAAAACCTTTTTGGTTAGGTTAAGATGGTCCCTGCCGAGGGTTGTTAGTACTACTTAATCTCCCATAAGTATGGAGGAAAGGGGACAGGACTTTGGAGTAAGAAGGTTACTCACCGTGACTTCTGCACTCTTAGTCTATAGTCCTCATACGGCCCGCATGCCGTTCCCATAAAAAGATGTTGGCATAATAAGCATGGCAGGCCGATCCAAGGACTGATGGGTGTTGCTGGTGGGAGGGGCTAGCCACGTGCCTCACTTCCCAAACAAAAAATATGAAGTTAAGCGATTTTATTTGCTGTGAAAGGCTCTGGTCGACATGCCCCCGGAAGTATTGAGGAAAGGGGATTATGGAGTACGAGTAAAGAAGTCACTACAGTGAATAACTTTCCTTTTACTGTATTCAAACTATGAAATATTTACTAAAAGTATTGCGAATAGATGATCCCAAACTCTTGAATCTCTGCTAGCTCCAGGTCGTCATACTTCTGAGGTCAATCAAATGAGTACCATTGAGATGCATAACAATTAAATATCACCTTTAATTCCTTGTAATGGAGATTTTGCCAGACTCGAGCAACCAGCTCACAGACCCCAAGCCGTAGTATCTACTACACTGAAAGATGGCTTGACTTTTGCGATCTAGGGGCTTGGGGGGACAAGTGAAAGATGGGAAAGAGGTTTGGGGGCGCAGAAGGCGTGGAGAAGGAACAAGCGGGAACCCTCTAGAGTATTTAGCAAGCATCCTGAATAAAGGTTTATAGTCCTTAAATTCTTAAAAATCCCACTAGAGTTCCTTATTTTGCTTACTCGCCCTGTTGTGAAGTGATAACAAATGTACCAGTGCTTTCTGTAAAATGGTGCATGTCACCATACGCACACCATAGGCCAGCCACCAAGGATTTCTTTATTTATTAGCAGCAAAGTTTGTTTGCAGTAAATTTCAAATGTTTTAAGCATCTCCATACTCGCCAGTAAGGTTAAGTATCGTGCAAATGGTATGCTACCTTCATATAAATTCAAGACCTGGTGTGCATAAAGAACCTAATAAGCTAGTGTATGTGTGTTGATACCACACTGCTTGGTGATAGTCTATACTTACTGTTGTAGTCGTGTTTGGAGTGCTTGTGGTCCGTGCTGGATGTCAAGTTGTGCCATAAAGCAGGCTTTAAACCACAGGAATTTTCTGGCTGGTTCAGGATCTGCTTTAACTTCACGTCCATTACAAGGAAATTGGGTGGAATCAAATACATGTTCATAATGGTATTTTTCAAAATATTATGTGCTGCCTACTATTTCCGAATGCATCTAATTTACAGTATTTTTATTTTTGTTTTACTGCATTTTTAGCCAAATTCCATGCTACAGAAAAGAGAATGGCTCTTGGAATAATATGTGGTCGAAATAGTTTGATGTGAATTCACTAGGTGTAAAGACAATTGGTGATTTATTTTTACTTGCTTATAAAATACTCTGATTGGGACTTGATTTTACTCCCAACTTTAGAAAATGGGGCGTAAAATACTCCCACTTCAAAATATCTGTAGCACCCTGTGTGACTATATTGGATCCAATTCGATCTTTCATTGCATGAAAATGCATACCTGGGCTTTCGTGTCTCATGTGGTGCAGTGATTGTTGCTTCCTGACCAATCGGGTGCATCATGGCCTAAATTAATCCAATGTGAAAGGGCAAGGTATACGTTTGGCGATTTAGATCTGCGTACTGCACAGGAAGAACTGCCTGCTCTGTTGGGGGAAACGCGGTGCTCTGCTGTTAATCATTAAGCATTTCATCTTTGTCTACATGTGAGAGGAGGTCCAGGATTGGGCTGTGCCACCATGAGCTGTCATCATCACGTGCGCTTCACATTAGGAGATTAAACGAGGAAACAGATGTCCTTAAATTGGCCATGTGATTTCTCTGGGCTTTGGGCGAAGCAAGGGGCTGAATGATTGAAACAGTTTTGTGAGGCATTTAGAAACCTGTGATGTCCTCCTCTGTTCAAACGTTAACAGCCTCATATTGAACAAGCTGTCCAAATTGTGTTATAAGCTATGTGCTTTGCAGACAACCAGCAGAGTGCTCAGTGTACATTACATGCTCCGAATGGGTTTGTGTTGGAATCCCTATCGCTGATCTATTTCAAGTATATAACATTATGTGGTCATTCTTGTCGCCAACATGTTCTTTGATGTCCTGCAAATTGCTGCTAAACCACTTTGTGTTGTCACCCTCCCCTTTCATAGTTTTATTGGCAAAATTAGGGTTATTTATTAGCCTTCCCACCCACCTATACCAAATTTACCTCACTTGCCAATAACCCCCCCCAGTTCCTCTGCTTACCTCCATTCATCCTTGATCATCCCCATTCTGCCCCACCCTACTCTACCTCACCTTCCCTATCCATCCCTGTCCACCACCCTTCTATGCTCTCCCATCCTACCATAGCCATACTTCAAATGGATTGTGTCCTCCTACGTATTCCTCATCTTTGATATTTGTATCTCGCCAGCTTTGCTGCTTCGGAAAAAAGAATTCTCGGCAGAGGGCACTGTGCACAATGTCATGGAGTCGATGTCCCTCGAGGGCATCCGTCAACGTCCTCAGTATAAATCGCTTGAGCCACGCCCGTTGGCTTCAGTTCCGTTTTTCCGAAAGCTTTTGCTTCGAGTACTAACGGCACGCTTCATTTTTCTGTTGAAAAATGTCATCTTCGACCTCAAAGTTGGGATTTAAAAAATGTTATGACTGTGGGTCAAAGATGTCAATAACTGATCCTCACTGTCTCTGCCTGTGGTGTCTGGGCTCCAGGCACCGTACCGATGACTGCGGATCTTGTCAGTCGATGACAGCAAAAGCTCTCCGGGAACACACAGGTAAACTTGCAGTGGAGAGGGAAGCTTCAAAGTCTTCTTCGAAGAAGGGGAAAGTCTGGGAGTCTAGAGACTCCACTCTGCGTAAACGATCGAAGAGGTCCTGGTCGAGGAGTTGATTGAGGCAGACTTCGTCTTCTGCGAAGAAGAGCCACCATAGGTCTCCCTCTTCGTCATCGGATCCCTCTACTGAGGTAGTTAGATGCCCAACTAGGTCGGATTCCCCATGTAAATGGGATGCCTTTAGAGTGGAAATGATGCAGATTTTTGCGAATGTGTCTCGACCCCCTCAAAAGAATCCCGCAAGAGCCATGCCCAGGTAGCTCCTTCGGATGACTCATGGAAGTCAAAGGCTACTTTGTCAAATCCGAGTATTAAAACAGCTGTACGTCACAATACTCGACCCGATGAAAAGGCGGCGAAGGTATCGATTCAAGAATCAAGTCCAACCTCGATACCGTCGGAAAAACAGAAATCGTCAAGGTTGTTGACTATTTTGTCGACGCCATCATTTTTTGAAGCAGTCTTCGACACCGTTGACGGAACGTTCGATCTCATCGAAGACCATACCGGTACAGAATAAAGTAAGCCTCTACCGAAAAAATACTTTTAACTCCATGGTCTCAATTTATGAGGAGGAAATTACTTCTGATGAGGAGACTTCGCCATTTGGCGTGCAGTTTGGCACTCAAAATGTACCTGAAGAGCTCATTGACCCAGAGTCTAGGATGAAAGATCTGACTCCCTCCAGTCTGCTAGTGGACTTGACACTTCGCCAGAGATGAAGTTTGGCAGGCCTTACCCCTCGCAGCATGCTGATTCAAGTTACAGAAACCTTATGAATAGGGTCACGGAGTATATGGGGTGGAGTAGGGCTTCCCTGGTACATGAGCAGGATGACATGACGGACATCCTAGACCAGGGTCCTCAAAGGGACCCAATCTTGCCCTTCCATAAGGCCCTTCAGAGGAAAGTGGTGTTCAATTGGGAAGCTCCAGAATCTGGGCCTGCTTTGAAAAGAAACTTCTTAGAGTAGTATAGACCATCTACCAGTGATCCAGACTACCTCACCAAACACCCCACACTTGTGAGTTTAGTAGTTCAGGCTGCAACTTCAACCAAGCAATCTGCCTAGCCCTCTATCCCCTGGATAGAGACGATAACAAGGTTGATGCATGGGCTCACATGGTATTGTCATCAGGTAGTATGGCCTTGAAGTCTACTAACGTTATCTGTACTGTGGCTAGATTTTCTTATACCCTGTGGGAATTTGTTGCCGTGGCGGCTGATCACATCCCAGAAGGTGAGGAAAGAGACTGCTTCCTGAATTTAGTTCAGGATGGTAAGGAGGCGATGGGAGATTTGTCACCAATCAGGACTGGATACTGCTGACAGCATCAGCAGATCCATGGCTGCAAGCACCGTACTGCACAGGTTTGCGTGGTTGAGAAAGTTGGGGTTTGCACTGGATGTGCAGGCCAGACTCCTCAACATGCCCTTCGATGGCTCAAGGTTGTGCAGTAGCCTAGGCGGTGGCTAAGTCCCTTAGCGCCTTCATTCGACAACCTCAAAAACCCTGTTAAGGCTCATCTTCCTGGAGGGGTCATTCTTTTCGCTTCTATTTCTCTGTCGGTAGAGGAAGAGGACAGGCCAGACAAACGGGGCAAAGATTATTCCCTCGTAGTGGACGAGGAAGGGGTGCTAAATCGGCCACAACAGCAGCATCTTTAGCCTCAGCCGCCTCTAAGCCACTCTGAGGCCTTGACCCACAAGACCCCGGTGGGTGGCAGATGTCTCAGCATCTCCATCCGAGTCCAAACTACACACCAACGTTTTGGAGCTGAGGGCAAGACTAGCGCTGAAGGCCTTCCTGCCCTCTGTACGGGGAAAGAATGCCTTGATAATGAAGGACAACACAGTGGCCATGTACTAACTCAACAGAAGGTGTATGCCACTACCACTGTGCAGAGAGGCAATGCAGCTCTGGTTCTGGGCAATACAAGAAGGAATCTCTGTCGGCAGTTCACCTAGCCGTAGAGCAGGTCACAACTGCGGACGCTATGAGCAGACAGATCAGTCTCCCACGAGTGGGAACTAGCTCAGGAAGTCCTTCAAGAGATCTTCACCCTGTGGGGAACCCCTCAAGTGGATTTGTTTGCGACAGGTGTCAACCGGAAGTGCGAACAGTACTACTCAAGGGAAATTTCCTCCAAGAGGAGCTCTAGTGGAACGTGTTCGTGGACTGGGAATTTGCGCTTCTATATGCGTTTCCTCCAGTCCCCGTCATTCCTCATGTAATCAGGAGGTTGAGAAAGTTCAGGAAATCCATGATCCTAATTGTTCCGGATTGGGCCAGGAGGACGTGGTACCTGTCTCCATCTGCCCTCCAATATGTCTCCACAAAGAGGATCTTCTCCCACAAGAGTAAGGTCGAGTTCTCCATTCAGAGGTCAAGACACTCAGCCTTCATGCATGGTTTCTGAGAGGCTGAGATATAAGGATTGGGACCTCCCGGACAACGTAATGGAGATTTTGCTTTCGGCCAGAAGGCCAGCAACCAAATCCTTGTACCGGTGTCGTTGGAATAAATTCAGTAACTGGTGCCAGGACAAGAATGTGGACCCTTTTTAATGTGGCACTCCTATGGTGCTTTCTTTCCTGTTGCATTTGGCTAATCTGGGGCTCCAGATTGGAACCATAAAAGGATACCTGGCAGCGCACAGCCCCATTTCATGTCCCTGCTTGGGATTTAACCTTGTGTTAAAATGTCTAACTTGTATCCCTTTCAAGCCTTTACATTCCTGCCCGTTAAGGTTCTTAACTCTGAAAAGTGCACTTCTTGTGGTATTCACATCAGCCTGGAGGGTGAGTTCCAGGCTCTTTCATGCAAGCCTCCTCATGCTATGTTTTAGAAGGATAAGGTAGTACTCAAAGTAAAACCATAATTCCTGCCAAAAGTATTCTTACTTCCATTTGTCGCAGAAGAAGACACCAACTTTCTACCCTCCTCCTCATTTGGCCAAGGTGGAGGAGAGTCTGCATAAACTGGACCCAAAAAGGGCTCTAAGCATTTATATCGCAAGAATGTCAAAATTTCGCCATGATGATCAACCTTTTGTGGGGTATTACCCAAATTGACCTTTTACAATTGACCTTTTGCACAATTGACCTAAATTAGTGGTCCTAATTGACCTTCTGCACAATTGACCTTTATATTTTAGTTATTTTATTATATATATATATATATATATATATATATATATATATATATATATATATATATATATATATATATATATATTGGGTTGGTTTTGGATTATAAATAATATAAGGGAATTGTGGAGGGTTCCAGGGGGTTTTGGATTGGGTGGGGGGCTGCAGGGGGTTTCCCCCCCACATATATGACCTAATCCTCTAAATTAGGTCAATTCTCCTGAGGTCAATTGTGAAAAGGTCAATTAGTATACAACCGTTTGTGGAATATACCGGCCCTAAACTGGGCCTGGTAGTAACTAAACAAACCATATCCCGGTAGATCACACTGGCTATTGAGAGTTTTACAGACTTGCAGGAAAGGACCCGCCGGAAGGGCTTTGAGCTCCTTCCACGAGAGGTATGGGAAACTTCCACGGCTCTTCAAAGGGGTGTCCCTATAATTGACATCTGCTCACCGGCTGGGCGTCCGTTCATACTTTTGTGAAGCTTTATTGCTTGGACTCCTCTTCCACTCAAGGAGGTCTTTTTGCTAAGGCAGTCCTTCATTCCTTTCATGATTTATTTAAATAGTACTCCATCCTCCAAATTTTCACTGCTTTGGGAGTCGATCAAAGATGAGAAATCCGTGGGCGCACAAAATCCATTCGAAGAACACGTTTTTTACCCCTGGTAACGTTCTTTCGACTGCATGTTCCTCCCACGTATTCCTAATCGCTGCTCCCAGCCTATCCCACGGTACAATTTACGTGAATTGCACTCTCCGTTTCCTGAGAGCTTATGATCTGGGGCACGCCTAGTTAAGTCCTCAATTGATGAAACGAAAAAACAGAACTGAAGCTAACAGGCGCCACATGAGTTTATACTGCTGATGACGTCTATGTTCAAAAGAGGCCCTCGAAGGACATCGATGCCACGACATCGTGCACATCGCCCTCTGATGATGTTTTTTTCCGAAGCAGCAAAGCTGGCGAGATACGAATATCAAAGATGAGGAATACGTGGGAGGAACATCCATTCGAAAGAACATTACAAGGAGCAACTTGTTCTTCTCTCCACTTCTACCTAAATGGCTAATATACATGCCTACCATGTTCATCCATGCCTACGCCCACCCACCATGTCTCCATCTTCCTTCCCCCTTAACTTACCTGGACTGCCTCCACCTATCTCATTCTTAAAATCGCTATGCTTGCCTTAACATTTCCAAATATGGCGTTTGCTGACGGGTAACATTAGTAATACATACAGTAAATAGACGTATGTACACTGCAGTGAAATGAGGTTATTCTGTAGTAATGGACTTAAATGTGTGTATTTTTTTTTTCTGCAAGCACCAATTTTCAGCCATGTTTGGAATTACTCTCAACTATGTACTGCTTTCTTACCTTTACATGTAAAATCCAATAAACTGCAAATGCCAAAACTCTGGACTTTGAGAATGCATGTTTACATTTGTGGCGAGGATTGCTTGTATTAGTTACTGTATTCTGAGTTTTTATTGCATTTTCCAGTGAATGATCACGGTTACATTTTAATTTCTACTTTCTATGATGGCACTTGTTTGCGAGGTACCTTTTCAATATTTCAAGTTGTTGGTATTCATTATTGAATCAAGTTTATTGAATACAGATAACAAAACTATACATTGTGACATAAGATGTAATCATTAAGGAAATAAAAACGTATTCTGCAAAGAAAGGGCAACTATAATTGTTTTCTTTCTTTTAGGGAACACCCCTTTGCATCTTGCGGTGACATTGGGAAACAAAGGCAAGTAGAGCTGGTATTTTATTCTTTCTTTCTGCTGTAACATACTAAATTTAAGTTCCTTTTGTTCATTTAGTTTAGTGTCTTTGTGTATTGGTCAGTGTCATTGCAAAATTTGTCATAATGTCAAGTACCATAAGCGATGTTGCGTCCAAACATGTTCTCTGCCTACAACGGCCTACTTGTATGCATTTATTAGTTAATTCTGAGCCTGTTTAATAGACTCATGTATTGGTATACACATATACATTCTGATAGTGGTCTTAATTAACCTTACAAAGGTTATTTCTGATGTGTAGCCATTTTTCCCTGCCGTGGCATGGTTTGCACCATCTTTTTTTAAAATTTTTTTTTTAAACTTTTTAAAACCACAAAGGAACCATACGATCTCATTTTGATCATGGGATGCAAGGCTCTTTACCATACTTCAGCCAGCAGAAGTCGACACCATACTAATCCAATTTGCTGTCAAAAACTATCTGTGGATTAGGTACATTACTTTGCTTATATTAACTGAAACTTATCGATCTATAGACTGTAATATATCTTCTCCAGCATTGGATCTTTCTTAGATTCACTTGCTGTGAATATTCCCCGGCATCAGGCTGGGAATCCTTGGGTACCGTATGTTTGCCTTGCCTAAAGCAAATCATGTTGCATTGTGAAGGCTGTCACCCTCCTCATGGGTGCTTTTGGTCCCAACCCATGGGACATTGAGTAGTTAGACCTTTCTCCTCCTCGGATTCTAACCGCGTGTCACGCTGATGGAGTCTTCAAATGGTCTCCTGAGAAACTGATTACTACAGTCGACAAACACTTTCCAACATCTACAAAGTTTCTTAGTTTCTTCATCAGTGGAGCAGTTAAGTGGGAATGGAGGGTAAAAAGCAACCCCCATATAAGGCCTGTTCCACCTGTGGCCTTAATGTCATTGAGGGAGACGGGCATACCGACTATCTACTACTTGTACCTCAACCACACGGTAGAACAGTGTGACATTTGCAAGGGCTTTAGCCCAAAGACCCTTAAAGACTGACATAGGCGCCTTGTCTGTTGGCTCAATGCGGGAAATTAACTCCCTGGGTCGGATTACCCTTCTGTCTCAGAGTCCACCAGTAATATGGCCATTCCCAAGGACAAGAGACCGCACTCTATGAAAAGAGCAAGATCAGAAGAGGCCCCATACAAAATATGAACACTAAAACAAACACGGTCACGTAGTCTGTGCGGGAGGCCTCGTCAGCGGCGGAAACTGGGCCTTTGCCTCAAAAGCCCATTTCATTGTCTGTAAAGCGGTCAGCGGAGTCTGCGAAACTCCAGTCATCAAACATCGACGGACAAACAAGTTTAAGGCGAGAACCTTCAACGGGGTTGCCGGCGACTGGCCAACAGACGACCTTGTCGAGGACACAACACAAGACCCATGTCGATGACCACCATGTTGTTGGGTAAACGCCACAAGTCAAAAACTCCTTCAAAGTAGTCTATGACAGACCAATCTAAAATAGCCCAGCTGTCAAGTACACAAAACCTTGTCGATTAGTAAAGACTCGTCCAGTGAACAGCAGTTCATCACAGGTACTGTTCCCATCGATGTCCACTTCAGATAAACAAATAGATTACAAGCATGTCGACAAGTAAGCGCATGCCACAGTTTAGTACATGTCTGTCTGTGACTGATGCAAAGCTGCCAACTAAACACGAGTCGTTGCCAGTCCTGTCAATGGAGAGAGAAACGAACACTGTTCACGATTAATGGCACTCAAGAGACCATGGCTACTACCCCAAGTAAATCCACTCCTAAAACAATGCCAGAAAGGGGAAATCGTGATGAGGCATTCAACAAGAGGGCACTGAACCGGAAGCAGGACATCTGCAGGTGATTACTTCGCTGGTCTCACCCATTGCATTGGCCAACCTTATTCCAGAAGACATCTTGCAACAGTAAATAGAGACTGACCTAAAGGCACAACAGGTGGAACAGACTCCGTGTTTTCAGACTCTGAAGACTGTTATTATGCAGGAGCCACAGCAAGGGCCTATGTATCCTAGACTACCGCCAAACCCGGGGAGAAACATCCCTCTCATCACCCACTCCCACCAGGGCATGGTCGAGAGCTATAACAAGGTCTAGAGCTAGAAGAAGGGTACAGTCCACCCGTAGACCCTCCAGGTCCAGATTACTGCTGGGATCACAAAGCCGAAGTGGATCACCCATTGCACACAGGTTCCCAATCCCCTTCCGGCAAGTTCACTCTCCACCTAGAGCGCAGGAACAGGAGGAAGGAGAACTAACGGACACTGATGGGGATGCTACCCAAGATACAGCAACATCAACCACATCAATTGCCACAAAGAATTGACGGCTGGGATACGGACTCACTGGTCGCTGAACCGCCAGAAGAAGCTCGAAAACCCTCCCTGCCGGACGACATCTCTGCTTTTGATGAGGATTACTAAGGCCTGCCAGGAGTTCGGCCTAGTTGCATCGGAAGACAAAAAGAAATGCTTTCTTTTTTTGATCATATGGGCAAGGGGAGAAAAGTAGTGATCTCAATGCCATTTTTAGATTGCGTAAGGGAAGATCGACTACAATGAGACCTCAGTTTACGGAACCTGCTGTCAAGGGAAGGTTAAACAAAGTTTAATCCACGGGACTTGATGCCAAAGTGCTTCACAACCATCCCTGGAATCTGTAGTTTTGGGAGCAGCGGGTAGGAAGACCCGATCTGCCAAAAGTGTGTGGTCCCCCTGGAGGTGCTAGCTATAGGCTCTATCACAGTCAACGCAGCAAATTCCCTTTCCGTAGTCACGCAATACGACTGAGATGTGGCATAGGCTGGCCCCCATACTAGAACATCTGCCGGAAGAGAGAAGGAAAGAGGCAAAGGCCATTCTCGAGGAAGGGGAAGAGGCATTGAACCACAGCATTAACATCGCTGTAGACCTGGCAGATACAGGTTTTGGGCAGATAAGCAATGGCGTGGTGTTGAGACGGCAGGGTTGGCTCAGATGCACAGACTTTATACCAGAAGTACATCACCAACGCCATGATACCTCCGGGTGAACGTGCGCTTTATAAATCCATTTAACATAACAAATTTGTGGACATGTATTTTGAAGGAAATAACTTCTTTGGACCAAAAATAGATGAGGCACTCATGGCCATAAAGCCATCCTTGGATATGGTGCACTCCCTCACATCAATACAAAGCCGGTGGTCCTTTGGACCCTTCAGGGGAGCCTCAAGAAGAGCAGGCTCTTCCACCTCCACTAGAGGGGTAGGTCATAGCCCAAGGATTCGTCAAATTACTTGCATGGTTACAAGAGAACCTATTGAGGATATCTGAGATCAAGTCTTCAGGCAAACATAGAGGTTCAAACAGGCCCCAAGCTCGCAGAGAGGGCAACAAGGGAAGCAGCAATAACTACTGCACCCCAAGATGAAAGCAGGTGAGAGGAAACCTGTCAAAATATATTAAAAGCATGTAACGTCGGACACATGGGTACTGGATGCAATAACCCACAGAAACATCGGACAAATGGGTACTGGAAGCAATAACCTACAGACATCTACTGGAATTTACAAAGCTGCCCCCCCCAAATGCCTCCCAAGTCATCACACATTTGCACACGTAAAGGTATTACTACAAGAAGTAAAACACAGGTTATCAAAAAGGGCCATAGAGAAGGTACCAAGGCGATTTAGGGGACAACTGGGTCTACTCCACATACTTTGTCATGTGAAATCCAGATGGTAAATGGCACCCCATTTTGGATCTGCGCAAGCTAAACCAGTTTGTAAAGAAGCAAAAGTTTAACATGGTTATGCTATAGTAGGTGATGAAAGCGGCGCCTCCCCACGGTTACCTGGCATCCCTCGACCTCAGGATGCGTACTTCCTGTGCTTTTGGTGAATTGGTATATGGAAGTACCTGTTTTGTGGTACACTGTGCCCATTACCAATTTCGAGGGTTGCCATTCGGCCTCAAATAGCCCCCTCGAACGTTTACGAAGTATCTTGCACCAATAGCCACAAGCCTACGCATGAAGGGCCACCACGCCTTTCCCTTTTTAGACTGGCTTGTGAGGGCACCATCAATGGCCACGGCACAAGAATCCACATCACACATGGTGCAGCAGCTCCATGATATTGGCCTCTCCATAAATTACAAGCAATCCTTGCTTCTGCCATACAATATTTTTTCCTTGGGGCGGAATTCTCCACGGAAGAGCTGAGCATGTGACCATCTGGGCCAGGTTGAGCAGCTCCAAGTCAGGTGGCTATGGACAGTAGAGGAGATAACTCTCCACATCAATGTGCTAGAACTGAGGGCAGTGGATGGGTGCTAAAATCCTTTCTGCTGATACTGAGGGGACACATGGTCCGGGTCCTGACGGACAATACTACAACGATGTATTACCTCAGGAAGCAGGGAGGCTCGAGGCCCATGACTCTGTCCCTAGAGGCAGAGCGGGTGTGGAACTAGGCAATCCCCAAAGGCATTTCTCTACAGGCCTTTCAT
This sequence comes from Ambystoma mexicanum, assembly GCF_040938575.1. Taxonomy (NCBI): domain Eukaryota; kingdom Metazoa; phylum Chordata; class Amphibia; order Caudata; family Ambystomatidae; genus Ambystoma; species Ambystoma mexicanum. The sequence continues at coordinate 1,185,634,750 of NC_090922.1, forward strand.
CTTCCAGTAGTCCAGAACCAGGTGGTGGACAGCCTGAGCAGGCAAACGACTCAGACTCATGAGTGGGAGCCCAACGACAGCCAGCTGCTGTTTTGAAAGTGGGGTCGCCTTTCCATAGACTTTATGCTGGTCGAACGAGGCGGACGTGGAGAGGGAGGTTGGAGCCGACGAATGACGGCAGGTTGATGAGGAACCGGAGGTCACCACACCTCTGCCGACGCTCCCATCGCAACTGATGCTGCCACCACCAGATAGGTCGAAAGACATCTTGATGGCGCTGCACACCCTGTGCACTGAGATGAAGACAAGGTTTCCCTTACCTCCGGCGGATGATCCAGCGGCGCCTAGACCATCAGGGAGCCCTCCGAACAAGCAGAGGCGAGACCATCCGCCCCCACCCTTCCATCCTTCACCTCCATCCCCTCCACCAAGGGATGAGACAGAGGCTGAGAGGGCGACGACGGAATGGATTGCCCATCGTCCCCTCCCCGGGCTTCTCTCGACGAAATTGGTGCATTTCACACCATGATCGCCAGGACCTTGGAACTCTTCCAACTATGCCCCGAAGAGCAGAAGGGGGATTCCTTTATCACGACGAGAGGCCAAGAAGAAGACCATGCTCTCGGTCCCGCTGTTGGACGACTTCTGGGACAAGGGACTGTCCCTTCTGAAGAACCCGTCCACGGCCCCTGCGAAGAGAGACCGGTACGAGAAGAAGTACCAGGTCTCGGATTCCGCTCCTATGTGCCTCAGGGCCCAGCCACCCCCGGACTCAGTAGTCACCGCGGCGGCCAAAAGGAAATCGGCAGGGGCAACGGCATCGACTTCCCCTTCCCCGCCGGACGGTGAGGGGAAGAAGCTGGATGCCATGGGATGTCGGGGCATCTCGTCGGCAGCGACGACCATTAAGACGACCAACACTCTCGCTATCGTGGCCCGCTACGATGGGGAGCTGTGGTTTAAAATCGCCCCCTCCTGGACTTCCTTCCGGACGACAAGAGAGCGGAGGCCCTCGAAATCCAGCTGGAGGGCGAGGTGGCTTCTGACCACGTCATCACTGTAGCCACAGACATCGCTGTCACTGGTTTTTGCCAGATGGGCAACAGCGTTTGCCTTTGCCGGCGTGGTTGGCTCAGGGCCACCGATTTCCGTCAGGACGTACAAACCAGGGTACTGGACATGCCCTTTGACGGGAACAACCTGTTCGGCAAGGCAGTGGACGAGTCGCTGCAGGCCATCAAGGCGGACACCGAGATGGCCCGTGGCTTGGGCACGCTCCATCAGCGAAGGCCGTCCTTTCGGACCTCCGGAGGCAAGTCTCAAGGTGCCTCCAAAGGATTCGGTGGCAGCTCCTCATCATACCGTCAAGCGCCCCAATCCTCATTGCAGGAAACCTACAGGGGCCGCAGCAATGCCAGTGGACATCATCTTTGTCGCCAAGGGGCCCCAGGTGGCAAAGCCTCAGCGAAGCAGGACTGAACCGGCCGGGACGTCGGGCTCCCACCCGAGCACCATGTTGGGAGGCTGGCTGACGGACTTCGTCGGCATGTGGAAATCCATCTCCACCGACCGTTGGGTGCTGGATACCCTGGCCCACGGACACACTCTGGAGTTCCAAAGGAAGTTTCGCACTTTCCACTGGTGGCCAGGAAAGAGAACCACATTCCACAGCTACTTCTGGAGGTACGAGCAAAGCTGGAAAAGGGCACGATAGAGCTCGTCCCGGAGAGGCTCCGAGGCTCCGGAGTATACTTGCGGTACTTCCTCGTCCAAATGAAGACCGGCGGCTGGCGGCCCATCTTAGATCCCCACCGCCTCAACAAATACATAAAATCCTAAAAATTCCAGATGGTCACCCTTCAGCATGTGCTGGGACAGCTGGAAGAAGGGGACTTCCTGTCGTCACTGGACCTGGAGGATGCATACTTCCACATCTCATATGCAAGGGACATCGAAAATGTCTGCGCATCGTCCAAGAGCAGCACTATCAGTTCAAGGCACTGCTCTTCGGTATGAAGTCGGCTCCAAGGGTCTTCATCAAGTGCCTGGCATCAGTGGCGGCACGGCTGCGCCTGCAGGGGATCCATGTCTACCCCTATCTGGATGATTAAGTCAAGGGAACTCGCCGTCGACCACACAGCGAGGACCGTCCGCCTGCTCACGGAACTGGGGTTCTCGATAAACCTATGCAAAGTCCTGCTTGGTGCCATCGCATGACGTCCTATTTCTGGGAGCCAGGCTTAACACAGTGGCGCGGCTGGCTTCACCGTCGGAGGAGAGGATAAAGGCCAGCCTGGGCAAGGTACAACGGCTGTTGACCATGGAAGTTGCCAGGGTGAGGTCCATCAAGTCCCTGCTCGGCATGATGTCATGCATATACCTCGTACGGCTTTGCAGGTTGCGGATGCGGCCGCTGCAGGAGTGCCACGTCGCCTCTTTGATACAAGTGGCGGGAAGCTTCGAGGACAAGATTACCCTCAACGAGACTTTCCAACAAGCGATCCAGTGGTGGGGCACCCGCACGCATCTCGCGGCAGGCATGGACTTCCAGACCCCAGCACATCAGGAAACTGTCAACGGACTCCTCCCTGGAGGGATGGGGCACGCACACCAGAGATCTCCACGCAAGAGGCCTTTGGCTCCCGGAGGAAAGGGAGCTGCACATCAACGTCCTGGAGCTCCGGGCCGTATTCTGGGCTCTCGGGGTCCTTCCTTCCATCCTGCAAGGGCAAGGTGGTACGTGGTACGGGTCTTCACTGACAACACCACCACAATGTTCTACATCCGGAAGCAGGGGGGCACCAGATACCCTGCTCTCTCCAAGGAAGCGCAAGATCTGTGGCACTGGGACCTCGCCCAAGGGATGTTCCTGGTACCAATGTTCCCTCTAATTATTTTTCCCTAAGTGCGGAACTGGTTGCCTTTTGTGCGCACTTTATTTTCTATGTGCGCAACTGACTCACGAGGTAAGCCACTTTGTGAGGATGCGTGTTTAATGATCTACCATCTCCAAAGAGATTTGTAAAGGAATCTCCCCTTTCAAACCACTGGAATTGTTTGCTAATCTGCATCTTACAACATTTTTTCCATTAAAAAAAATATTTTGTGTGATTATAAAGCGAAAGCATCAACCAGTTCAAGACCTCAAGATATGCCACAATAGCTAGAAAAAGTACTCCTGTGCAGAGAAAAAGGTGTGCTTTATGCCACTGGAAAAACACTCATGTGTATTACAAAAAACAAATATCGCTTTTCATAACTGATGTGGCTATCAAAAATCAGACCGGATACAATGCAGATGGAATAAAGGCAATGTTTCAGAAAACATGAGTTAATGTGCCACTTTAATGAAGTCATTCAAGGGCCATGAGAACATGCATCTCATCATTTGTGTAAGGATGATAATTGCATCAGAATAACAGCACCACAGTATATGATGATCAAAATTCCCTGGCTTCTCCTCATTATCCACATTAGGTTGTCCTGTGAGTTAATCAAAACCAGCCTTACAGCTCAGAGCCATATGCACCGTCCATTTTTTAATCCCTAAAAACAGAAAAAATGTGCCCAGTGAAAATGGGAAACAATGAACACATAGGAACCAACCCCTGGCTTCTGCTCCAAAAGCTCCACTGATATTGTGTTGAATCTGTGACCAGCAGAGCAGTGGCATAGGAAGGATCTCTAATGATATAATATTTCTGACCTATCTCAAGTCGAATTATAAGGGCTAAAACAATCTTTTAATAAGCATAAAGCATCCCTGTTGGCAAAGCTAATCTTTTTACTCCCGGAAAAGTCATTTCACTCTAAGTAGGAAGCACATTCTTATCAGAGCCCTGCTTGTAACCCTGACAGAGAAAGTAAATTGACAGGGCACATAATACAGCCTATAGTTTTGTCCACCCTTCCTAACCACAGCCTGTGCAAAATTCAACAGACTTACTGAGGTTTTTTTTTAGAGTCCTGTTGAATTCAATCACATAATGCATGCCTTTTAAGTTAATGGCATGAATGCCCAGAGGTACAGCAGCTTGAGAGCCTTCTTATTTAACTAGGGGTCCCTCAGTAATTCATTGTTATCAATTAAACAAGATACAGGGGGATGCTACAGTCAGTAAACACAGAACGCATATTTATATTGAAATGCCATCAGCAGCCGAGCATAGAAAGAAAGAGTGCAGTTCTCTAGACTGTTACTAGAAGGTTCCTTCCCTTCAGCAAACAAACACATTTTCTACACTGTACTGCCAAAACTGACTTGTTTTTTAAAGTTACTGATTTGTTTACCCGCAAATGGGGTTCGCCTGCGCCCAGTCACCCATACCCTTCCCCAGCTCCTGTGCTCGCCTCCAATACTAGTTGAGGGAACTGTAAAACATGAGAGATTGTAGCAGTGAAATACTCATTGGGATATTCACATACCCTTAATACTTTGCAAGCAAAACATATTTAGTGCCTCACTATGATATTCTATGCATTTTGAGAAAATCTAATGAATCTGTAGGTACATCATTTTTTTGCATTGCATAATAGGTCGTTTGCAACTTATTCCACCCTTATATTGTTGGGTAGGATTATACAACTGATAAGTGAAATAATTTTTTGTATAGCGTCAAGTTACAATATAACGTGTTAAGGTTTGTGCCCAATGCAACTCTGACTTAGAAAGGATGCAGATTGTGTGAAAAGCATCCTACCGTCTATCTGTTGCCCTAATAATATGGACAAGTAATACCTGGCATAGCCCATGCCCATTATCCATTGCAGGCCAAGTAAATGATATGGTAATGTTGCTCTTCACTTAGAGTAATGTTAGCAATGCTAAAGTAGGAGACTCTGAGCATGACATTGGTCTTCTCAAAATCCTTATAGAGCAAATTAATATTTCTTTTTTATAATGCGTTAACATGCAAGGGACCACTTCAAAGCGATTGCACTAAGAATAGGAAGCATGGGATGAGGTTACACATCCAAGTAACCTGTTAACCTACAGTCAGTATCTGTTATTTGAGATGATAATTATGTTAAATAGTGTGGGGTGATGCTTTCATTATTATTGTTAGTGTATTTGAGTGCAGACATGGTTTCGGGAATCAACAGTGCTTTGCACTCGTAGGAGGAAGAACACAGTGAGGGAATCGGAGGAAAAGGGAGTGGGAGCTAACATGGGAGGGCAATTGTGGGCAATTTGCAGCAGGGTATCTACAAGCAACCAGGGGAGGAGACGGTGGGGGCAGATCAGAGTGTTGGGTACAGTAGGGAGTGGAGGGTTTGTGGACCTATGTGCTATGAAGGAGCAATTCCTTGAAGAGAAGGTCTTAAGCTTTTTTCTCAACTGTAGCATTAATGGGGTCTGATCTTGCCGGTAGGAGGTTCCAGTGTCTTGGAGCATAGGCACAGGAGTGGTGTTCTCGTTTTTTCCTTCCTGCACCATCAGAGTTTAAGCCTTCACATTTCTTTACTTCTGGTGGATTGTAGGCCTCTAGATATGCTGAGTTTTTCAGTGAGGTAGCTTGGGGACTTCAGGGCGACAGGCTTGCAGCGGGAGCCAGTGCAGTTAGAGGTCAGGATTGAATTTCCAGAGTCCTTTCATGAGTCGTGCTGGACACATCTGAGGGGTGCCAGGGTAGTCGCTTGAAGGCCTGTCAAAAAGGAACATTTTTTTAAGGCATGATGAATAACAGAGGTTCTGGTACAAAAAACATATAATAGGTGGATGTAGATACATGTCTGGTAATATCTGAATATGGTTTTGGGGTAGAGGTTAGAGTAACCACGTGGTCGACTAAAGCATAGGAGTCGTGGGCGGGGAGATAGTAGTTTGTTAATGTGTGCAAGCATATCTCAGATTTTTCTGTTCATGTAGCCACTCTTTCATATTGGCGTTTACCTCGTATGGCTGCATTGTGTTTTAGGTTTTTAAGGTAACGCTTGCAGTGGAGGGTAATGTAAATGAGCTACACCAGAATATCATGACTAGTTAATTTAAGAGAAAGCAAATGTCAGGTAATTGCTGTGGCTTGTGCCTCATTAAATCTTTTTGCATGGTGAGAATTGCCTTTGTGCGCTGCTAAAAATCTTCTGAGTGGCAACCAGAAGGAAGCTGGGCAAGCGCACATGCGCACAGCTTTGAGGGAACATTGCCGGGTACCCTTTCACCTGGCAGGAGTGAAGAACAGTCGCCGACTCACTCAGCAGGGAGCTGCGCTCTTGCCACGAGTGGGACCTTCGGCAGGATCAGGTGGACCTACTGTTTCGACGATGGGGCAATCCCCAGATCGATCTCTTTGCGACGTCGACGAACACCAAGTGCCGGAGGTTCGCCAGCAGGTTTCCCCACCCGGGGAGCATGGGGGGGGATGTGTTCTCATTCCCCTGGGACGGCCTGTTCCTCTATGCATTCCCACCGTTGCCATTGCTTCTGAGATTCATCAGTCAACTCAGACGGTCCAGGTGCAGGATGATCCTCGTCGCACCGGCGTGGCCGAGACGGATATGGTTCCCGGACCTTCTGGACATGTCAGTGTCGTCTCCAGTTAAGCTGTCGACAGATGCAGATTTTCTCGCAGGATCGCTGAACCTGGAGGCCTGGCTAGTGCAGCACTAGAGTTCAGAGGCTACGATATCCTGGCAGACTGCAAGGAGGTAATTGCCATGGCCAGGGCTTCCTCGACTCTCGTGCTATGGACATAAATGGAAGAGGTTATCTGTCTGGTGCCGTGCACAGAAGATCAACCCTCTACAGATTACGCCCCCTCCCCCCCCAAGTGCTGCCGTATTTGCTGTTGCTGACGCATGCCTCCAACAAAATTCATCTGGCGGCTAACTCCCGCTACACCAGAAATCCCAAGAGGTCATCGATGTGGTCCCACCGCCTGGTGAAGGAGTTCATGAAAGGACTGTTTAGCTCGTTCCCGCCGGTGAAAGCTCCGGCCCCGGCATGGGAGTTCAAAGTGGTGCTGACCAGGCTCATGGGTCCACCATTGGAGTCTTTGCATTCGATGCCGCTGAAATTTCTATCGTGGAAGACTGCGTTTCTTGTGGCAATCGCCTCCGCACGACGAGTGGGAGAGATTCAGGCCCTCTCCTGTAAACCCCCGTACCTGACATTACACAAGATGATGGTAGTGCTGAGGATGCACCCCTCCTTCATGCTCAAGGTGCCGTCGGACTTCCATCTCAACAAGCCCTTGGTGTTGCTGGTTTTCTACCCGTCGCCTTCGTTGCCGGCTGAGAGGACTTGGCACTCGCTGGATGTGTCTAGAGCGCTGAAGGTCTACGTGGACCGCTTTTCGGAAGACATTACAGGTGTTTGTGAACTTTGGTCCTGTGAACCAAGAGAAGGCCCTCTCCAAGACTTCCATTTCCAGATGGTTCTCCGGCTGCATCATGCACTGCCACCGGATGGCAAACCGACCGTTGCCACCGCCGTCCGAGAGTCCATTCGACCAAAGCGATCGCTGCTACGGCGTTCCTGTCTGGTGTGCCCCTGCTGGACATCTGCAGGGCTGCTACGTGGAGGTCGACGCACACCTTCACGAGATTTTACTGCGTCGACCGGGATTCCAGGGAAGAGTCCAGAGTCGGCCACGCAGTGCTGCGCAACCTGTTCGCTTGAATGTGACCCTGGTGAGGAGGTAAGTGATGCTTAATGTTGAGCCTTGCCACCTCGCGTGGTTTCGCATGTGTGTACTGCTATGTATTCTTGTATTCATGAGCATGTGAATCCATGCCAGACCCCATGCTGGAGAGGGAACTAATTACTTACATGTAACTGTTCTCCAGCATGGGTCTGGCATGGATTCACATGCAAACCCTCCCGCCTACCCATCTGCGGCTCTTCTCTTGGTTCTGCTGCCACTGTACGTGCTGCCATAGGAGGGGCTTATGTAGAGGACCGTCATTGGCTGGGGGCAGTATGACCCAGAGACCAGTGATTGGTTATTATGAGAAAGACCGTTCAGAAACTAAACTGATTTTTTTTTTCTTTCTTTTACCGAGGATTCCCAGCCTGACGGGGAATATTCATGAGCATGTGAATCCATGCCAGACCCATGCTGGAGAACAGTTACAGGTAAGTAACTTGTTCCTTACCAAACAAACTATATCCAAATAGATCATACTGCCTATTTTGGAGTGCTACAGGCTAGGTGGGAAAGATCCCCTAGAAGATTTAGGGGCTCATTCCACTAGGGGCATGGCAATGTCCTCTGCCCTTCAGAGGGTTTCCGATAAGCTACCTGGTCCACCATCCACACGTTTATGAAACCTTGTTTGGACCCCTCTAACAATGAGGGAAGATTTGGGAAGACAGTTCTATGCTCCATTCTTGACAAACATTAACTCTCAAATTCTTACTCCTTCCTCAAGAGCCTAATACTGCTTTGGTAGTCTATCATACAATGAGAAATACGTGGGAGGACACAATCCATTCAAACAACAAGTTACTTTCCCCTGGTAACGCTATTTCGACGATGTTCCTGCCACGTATTCCTCAACGTCCGACCAACCTACCCCAGTGTAGAATTGCCGAGCTTTAGACCTTGTGCTCTTAAGGTCTGATAAATTAAAGGCACTTATTAAGGGTGGTAATTCTGCATATGGGTGGCAAAAAACAGAACTGAAGCCAATGGGCGCTGCGCGTGGTATATGTACTCGACAAGGACGTCAGCTGAGATGGAGGCCCTCTGGGGACATCGGGTCTGCAGTCTTGATGCACAGCGCCCTCTGACCAGAGAAACATATTTCCAAAGGAGCTGAAGCTGAAAGATGAGGAATATGAGGGAGGAATATCCTGTTGAAAGAATGTTACCAGGGTTAAGTAGCTTGTTCATTGATCATAATATAATAGTGCAGGGATATTATGACGCCTCCCTTGGTCCATCACAAGTCTCCTAATGGGGCTTGCTTTACTCTGAGGCACCTAGGGGGGGTGGGTTGAGGTTCACCCCTTCCCAACACTTGTCCAGAAGAATGGTGGCACACCACTCCCCCACCACTGATCTGATCTTCATTGTTTGTATCTTTGGTCTCTGCCGCGGTTAACTGTCCGTTTCCCCCCGGCTGGCTGCTCTGTTTTTGCACTCTCAAGTGGCCTGATTCACTTGGTTGGGTTCTAAACTCTTCCTGGTGCTTGGTCTATTGTTACTTTAGCTCCCGGCTAAGGGCTTGGGGGGAAACGGGAGGGGGGGGGTTCACCTTCCAGGGAAGGCTAATTGTTCTTCATTTGGGCCACGTGGGTTGCTGTTTGTCCGCAGTGAAAGTCTCTGTGTGGCTGAATCCTGTAAATCGACCCATAAAACAAGATGTATGCTTACTGGGTTGTTTCACGGTTTCTGAGCCAAGTTTTCTGTAACTGGCACTGTGAATACTTACCCTAGGGTCCTTTGCTTGTGGGTATTGCTCTGGATTCATCCTCTGGGTTCCTTTGGTACATGGTAGTAGGTTTCTGCATGTGCACTTCTGTGATTTTTCCTTTCACTTGCATTGGCTCGAATCCTGCTTTTCTTTTCTTTATAGGGCTCGTGGGTCTGGAACCTGAACTAGACCTCGGGAGTGTCACCTCTGTCACCCCCTGTGGTTGGTCTTAGCCTTTGCCGCATCTCTAGGGCACTCAATTGCCTGACCTTATTGTAGAACCATGGCTGTACTTATTTGTCCCGTTTATTCCATTTTGCAACTTTACAAACTTCTATAAAGTAACTGTTAAACTGCCTGCACACACACTGATGTTTTTTTTTCCTGGTTCCCTGAAGCGTGTTACAAGATAGCCTATGGCACAGATTAATTGTGAATTTTTAATCTCTGCAATGTGCTTATTTCATGGAAATATGGAGTAACTGCATAGAACAGTTGGATATTTGGTATCACTTGGTTTCTAAGAGTGTAATGAGATCTAATAGGTCTGCTATTCACAGACCAATGTTACCATAATTTTGGTGCCCCTCTGAGCATTGTCGGCTGAACATTATTCCTTTTTCATCCCTCTAGTTAATACATGTACTGTATGGTCTACATTTGTATCATTCCTGCTATGTACTAGAGATGAGGGCAATTGCTTTGAGGCGGGCACTCTGGTTCCCAGTCAGATTTGTCTGCTAAAGCAACAGTTGGTCTTCTCCTCCAAACGTTTTCTTGACTCTATCAATCATCAGGGAGGCTGTTTTCCTTTTCAGGTGTCTTGTTAATTCTCATTCAAGTCTCTTAAGTATTCTGGTACATGTAGTCGCACCATTTTTTTTCAATGCAGGTGACTAGGAACCAACTCTCCTCCAAAGCACAAATCTTACCCTTGATAGGGGGAGGGGGAAAACCATGTTTATGGCTCTGATGGCATGATGACCCTGGTGCTGCCTCTTGAGCCCGGGACTCTTGAAACACTGTAATATTAATGGAGATGCGGCGAGCACTCCATTAATTTTACAATTGCTTTGACTATTCATGTGGCATTTTGGGTCCTGATCATGACAGCATTTTATACTTTTGTCTCAGGGTACCTTCCTCCACCACTGCACCCATCGCCCCCATTAGCCTTCTATCACTTCTGTGGATTGTCTACTACCAGGGAGCGGACATACATTTAGCGTAGGCGTATGTAGGGCCAATCTATGGATTTTACTCGTTATACAAACACTGTGTCTAATTATGAGTCCTCTTAACCCAAAGTATTCTATTGATCGTATTATAAAGTCACACATAGACTATAAAGTGTATTTCGAGGGGATTGGGTCCTCCAACGTATTCCATATCTATGACAGGTAATCGCCACAGCTGTGCTGCTTCGGAAACCTTTTTCGGCATCTGCGTCGATGACGTCGATGCACCGCCGTCGAGGACCTCCTCCGACGTCATCCGATGTGATAAGTAGGACGCATGACGCCCGTAGCCTCAGTTCCGTTTTTTCCGCGAACGTGTTGCTTCGTGAATCTCGGTTACGCCTCGACTCTTTGGAGTTCTGTTCTTCTCGGTTCTTCGAACCTGTTCGTATTTTGTGCGAAAATCCTTCGTATGAAGATGTCTTCTACTTCGTCTTTGACCCCGCGTCCGGGCTTCAAGAACTGCGGGGAGTGTGGGTCCAAGATGTCGGTGACGGACTCGCACAACGCCTGCCTCTGGTGCCTCAGGGAGGCCCACGACACGGATGACTGTATCGACTGCCAGTCGCTCACGTCCAAAGCCTTACGGGAACGTAAGAAGTAGTTGTCGGTAGGTCGGGTGTCCAAGCCCCGGAAGTCAAAGTCTGCGGGGCTTTCGACGGATGATTCGAGAGGTGACTCTCCGCGTCGTCGTCGGAAGTCTCGTGGGTCTCCTTCTAGGAGTCGGTCTCGCCACTCCTCGGCCTCTTCGAGGCATTCTCGGAAACGCCGACAGCGGTCGTCTTCCAGGTCCTCTTCTGAGGACTCTGCCCGGCACGTTGCTTACCCCACCAGCCATGCAACGCCGGAGGAATGGGCTTCCTTCGGGAAGAAAAAAGCTGGCGATTCTCGAGTCGCAGGGTACTAAGCCGTCCGCGCCCCTGAGTGGGGGCCGGCTGTGAGAGGTCGAGAGACACCGCTCGCAAGAGTGGTCGGCACGAGTCATGGGAGAGGTTCCGTTCGGACAAGGGGACTCGTTCTTGACGTACCCGTTCCAGGTCCAGGTCCCGGTCCTCGACGCGTTCGAGACCGTGTGCACCTGTGATGTCTTCGAGGAAGACATGGACGCCTGAGGCGTTGAGGGCGTCGACAGGCTTTCTCGAGGCTCCAGCTCCGAGGAAGTCGTCAAAGCCGTCGACGCTCAGGTCGTCGAAGGACATGCTCGTAGCTCCGGCTTCGAGGACTGTGTCGACGCTGTCGATGCTGGCGGCGCTGCATCTGACGTCGACGCCGATTCCCTCGACGCCTTTCGAGGCTGGGGTGTCGGAGGTACCCCGTGGCAAGGGGGAACCCACTAGAAAGGCTCTGGATAAGAGCAAGCACTCTTGGGTGCCTTCTTTTCACCACCTGAAATATATTTTGGAGGTGGATGAGGATTCTGATGGCCTGGTTCCTAGTCAGGTTCCAGATGAGATGGTCTCGGGCCATAGTCAGTTTGACGATTTGAGGCAGTCACTGCATGATGCCAGTGGACTGGACACCTCTCCGGAGGTGGAGTTTTGTAGGCCTGAGCCTGGCTCTCATGCCGATTCCTCATACCGGCGCCTTATGGCTAGGGTCTCCGAGTACTTGGGTTGGTCTGCTCCCCCAGGGGAGTTTGTGCAGGATGATCTCATGGACATCCTTGATGTTGGTCCCCCAACTCACCCGGTACTGCCGTTTCATATGGCTTTACAGAGAAGGGTGGCGGAGGCTTGGACTGCTCCGGAGAGTCTCCAGGCGGTAGGCAGGTCCTTGTCGTGAAAATACCGTCCAGCCAGTAGCGACCCCTGCTACTTGACCAGGCACCCCACTCCGGAGAGTTTGGTGGTGCAAGCGGCCACGGCCCCGGCAAAGCAGGCGTCGTACCCTACCATCCCTCCTGATAGGAATGACAAACGTTTTGATGACTGGGCGAAGAAAGTGTTTTCTTCTGGGGGTATGGCGCTTCAGGCGGCCAACTCCATATGTGCCTTGTCTCGTTTCACACACACTCTGTGGAGCTGTGTTGCGTTAACGGCTGAACATATTCCCGAAGGGGACGAACGGGATGGTTTCCTTGCTATGGTCCAGAATGGTAAGGATGCCATGTGTGAGTCCGTTCAGTTGGGTTTGGACATGGCTGAATGCATCAGCAGGTCCATGGCGGCGAGCACCGTGATACGCAGGTTTGCGTGGTTGCGGAAGTCGGGGTTTGCTCCTGATGTGCAGTCCCGGCTCCTCAACATGCCCTTTGACGGTGAACACCTTTTTGACAGCAAGGCTGACGAGAGCCTTGAGAGTTTGCAGACCTCCAAAGCTGCAGCGAAGTCGTTGGGTGCTGCAGTTCGCCAACCTCCGCTTTTTCGTCCTAGGGGACAGCAATGGAGGGGTGGTTCCTTTCGCTATTACTCGTCCTTCAGTAAAGCGAGAGGAGCTAGCAGTCAAAGAGGCCAATGCAGGGGTACCAGAGGTGGACGACAGGGTACCCGTGGTGCCAAGGCTGCTCGGGCAGTTGCCTCTTTGCCCTCGGGCAACGCCGCAGCCGCTACCACTCAGTCATGAGGCCAGGTCCCATGGTTCGCCGGTTCGGGGAAGGCTGGCGCAGCATCTTGTAGAGTGGCGTGCCATTACTTCTGATGTGTGGGTTCTGGAGATCATAACCCACAGCTACTGTCTTCCTTTTCGGCAGAGGCCTCACGACAATCCACCAAGGAACCTCTCTTTTGAAGAGTCCGGATCCACTCCTTGCGCAGGAAATTCAAGCCCTGCTGGAGAAAGGCGCCATAGAACTGGTTTCTGTAGCGGAGAGGAACAAGGAATGGTATTCCCCCTTATTTTTTGATTTCGAAGAAAGACGGGGGATTGAGACCCATCATGGACTTGCGCGGTTTGAACAAACTCCTCATGAAGGACAAGTTCAAGATGGTTACTCTCTCTCAAGTCCTCCAGGCCCTTCAGCATCAGGACTGGTTGGTGTCTGTCGACTTCAAGGATGCTTACTTCCATGTGCCGATCCATCCCAAGCACAAGAAGTACCTGAGGTTTGCGGTTGGCGACTCGCACTTTAAGTTTCAGGTCCTGCCGTTCGGATTGACCTCCGCCCCGAGGGTTTTCACCAAGCTTAAGGTGGTGGTGGTGGCAGCGCATCTCAGGCAAGGGGGGATTCACGTCTACCCCTACCTGGACGATTGGTTGATCAGGGGGAGCTCTCCCGAGCAAGTCCTGGATCATCTGTCCGTCACCTGCCACTCCCTTCACAGGCTGAGCTTCTGCCTCAATTTAAAGAAGTCCCATTTGACGCCAACACAGCGGCTCCAGTACATCGGAGCAGTGCTCGACACTTCCCTGGGGCAGTGTTTTCCTCCCCAGGTGAGGGCTCTTCACATTCAGCAGATGGTGCACAAGTTTCGGCATACCCAGACGCTCCCAGCGTTCGAGTTCTTGAGGTTGCTCGGCCTCATGGCATCCTGCATTCTTCTGGTGCCAGAGGCTCACCTGCGGATGAGATCTTTGCAGTGGGCACTCCAAGATGCAATGGTCGCAGTCCTCCGGCAGGATGTCGGACCCGGTTCAGGTGCCGCCCTCGGCCGCCCAGGACCTTTTGTGGTGGGCCGTCGAAGGCAATTTGATGAAGGGGGCTCCGTTTTGGCTTCCCTGGCCGGAGGTGACGATCGTGACGGATGCATCCCTCACGGGATGGGAAGCTCATGCCAACGAGCTGACAGTCAGCGGTCGTTGGTCTCCGTCGGAGTCCAGACTCCATATCAATCTGTTGGAGCTGAGGGCCGTCAGGCTAGCCCTGAAGGATTTTCTGCCGACTGTGCGAGGAAAGAATGTCCTGATCCTGACGGACAACACAGTGGCCATGCACTGTCACGATGTCCGCTCCCGGGGAGCCGGCTCAGGCCCTGCGTCCCCGAAAGCGGACATCAAGTCCCCGGGGAAGGTCCCAGCAACCCCTTATAGGGGCCCTTTGGCCAGCGTCCAGGCTCATAGAAAACGTCAGTCCTGGCGCCATAGGCGCCAGGCTCATTATGAAAGTGTTTGGATGCACTTACCTGATGCAGACCATGCTGCAGAACCCCGGCCTCCTTGAGACCTGAAAGGAACTACTTTACCTGTGGGACTCATTTACCACCTGGGCGTGGTCGGGGAAGGATACATACCTGATTGGAGGAAGGACACATTCTAGGAACTTCTTCCAAGGCTATTTAAACCACACCCGATCAGCCACACGTGCTTCGCGTTGTTCTGCATCTAGCAGCTGGACGCTGACCGTGTCTGCTTCTGCATCTTGACTTCTGCCACACCTGCCAGCATCCTGAATCACCTGCAAAGGAAGGGAACAAGAGAACAGAAGATGGAAAAGGCCTCACCTGCTAAATCTGCATCCCAGAGACATTTCGCCGACAATCCTGAAAAGGAAGACATTTATTTTTAAAAGCACATCGCATCGACAAGAACAAAGGTTAGAGAAAGAAGGGAAAAGGGAAGCTAAAACTCCATGTCAAGACTTACCTGTTGGTTCATTCCCTTTTCATTTCGGGTCCGCGCCGCATCCAGGCATTTTCGGACCCCGACCCCTAAGGGGAAAAAGACATCAGCGTTAATGAGTGAATGAAAAGACATTATCAAAACACTCATTAAAGACTTACCTGATTTCCACAAGGATTTCACCGCTCACCTTGGGTCGGTGCCTGTTCCCCGGCATTCCGTACCCCAGCCCCTATGGGGAAAAAGACACTAGCATTAGAACATTAATGCATGGACACAAGGGGAACCACTTATAGAAAACTTACCTGGAAGCCAAGCAAGTTTGGTTCTCACCCATCCGAAAATCCAGTGACGTAACTGGATACCAACGCGCCCCTGCATCAGAAGCAGGATGGAGAGCTCGTCCTTCCAGACCCTAAGGTGAGACGCTACGGGGAAGCACAGAAGGGTTTTGTGGAGGGTGAGAGGGGTAAGTGGGAGGCCGATTGCATTACCCCGCAGACAGTTAACCCCATATTCTCACCTACAGAAGGATACTTCTGCGAGTCAGACAAGCCAGATCTGGGGCCCGGACCAGTCCGTCTTCCGAACCCTGCGCATCACCTTAGACGAGGTCACAGCAGCGCGAACCAGGCCAGCGCCCCCGTGGGAGTCAGGTGAGCGTTACATGCACTACCTCAACAAAAAGGGGGGAGGGGGCAGGGTCACTTCCTCTGTGCAGGGAGGCGATGCAGCTCGAGTTCTGGGCCATCCAGCAGGAAGTTTCGATCTGGCCAGAGACGAAAACGTGACGGCGGACGCTCTGAGCAGGCAGAGCACGATCTCTCACCAGTGGGAGTTGGCTCAGGAGATTCTCCTGGAGATTTTCGCCCTTTGGGGGACCCCTCAAGTGGATCGCTTCGCCTCCAGTGTCAACCGGAAGTGCGAGAGGTTCTGCTCGCGGGAATTTCCTCCAAAAGGAGCCTTAGCATACGCGTTCGTGGTGGAGTAGTCATTCCCACTGCTGTACGTGTTTCCTCCGGTCCCTGTCATCCCGCAAGTGCTGCAGAGGTTACGGAAGTTCGGTTCCCGGATGATCCTCATTGCTCCGGCGTGGGCTCGGAGGACGTGGTACCCGGACCTTCTCGACTTGTCTGTCCTCCACGTCGTCTTCCCTACCAAGACGATCTGCTCTCACGGGAGAGGGGTCAGGTCCTCCATCCAGAGGTCAGATCCCTGAACCTTCACGCTTGGCTTCTGAAAGGTTGAGGTATAAGGATTGGGACCTCCCTGAAGACGTGATGGAGGTGTTGCTCTCGGCCGACGGCCAGCAACAAAGTCTCTGTACCGTTGCCGCAAGTTCTGCGGCTGGTGCAGAGTTCAGAATGTGGATCCTTTTGCATGTGATATCCCCATGGTTCTGTCCTTTTTACTTTCTTTGGCCCACAGGGGCTTGCAAGTGGGTACCATTAAAGGATACCTGGCGGCGCTGTCCATCTTTAAGTGCTCGTCTGAAGCGTGTTCCTACTTTAAAATCCCTTTAATTTCACAGTTTCTGAAAGGGCTCACTAATGTGTTCCCTCCGTCACCTTTCCTGGTGCCCGGTTGGGATTTAAACCTTGTTAAGTTTCTTATGGGTGCTCAGTTTGAGCCTTTATATTCTTGCTCTTTGAGGCTGTTAACTCTGAAAACTGTGTTTTTAGTTGCGGTTACTTCCGCTCGCAGAGTGAGTGAGTTACAGGCACTTTCAGTTAAGCCACCCTTCACTGTATTTCACAAGGTCAGGGTTGTCCTTAGAGTTCGTCCTTCTTTTCTTCCGAAGGTGGTTTCGGAATTTCATTTGAGCCAGAAGGTTGTTCTTCCGGCGTTCTATCCTCCTTCACATCCTGGTAAGCAAGAGGAGAGGCTCCATAGGCTTGATCCTAGGAGAGCTTTAAGCTTTTATGTTTCACCCATGTCCCGGGTCAGAGTGGACGATCAACTCTTTATTGGTTACGCTGGTAAACGTTTGGGACAAGCTGTGACAAAACAGACTGTCTTGCTGGATTATTTTGGCCATCTCGGAGTGTTACCGCTTGGCGGGTAAGGACCCTCCGGCTGGCTTGCAGGCCCATTCTACCAGAGGAGTGGCTGCGTCTACTGCCATGCAGAGGGGAGTTCCTATTAGTCACATCTGTGATGCAGCCACCTGGGCTTCAGTACATACTTTTGTACGTCACTATTCCCTCGATTCCATCAGAGGGCAAGATCTGGCCTTTGGCAAGGCAGTTCTCTCTTCCGCAATTTGATTGGGCATGCTAAATGTGTATTCTAAATTCTTTCCCACCTCCTTGCTTGGTACTGCTTTGGGAGTCTGTCATAGATATGGAATACGTCGGAGGACCCAATCCCCTCGAAGAACAAGTTACTTTCTTACCTGGTAACGTTCTTTCGATGGGATGGTCCGACGTATTCCAATATCGCTCCCTCCCTGCCTTCCCCGCTGCAGAATTTCTTTTGCGATTGCAGCTTGCATTCCGCAAGGCCTTGTGTGTCTGACTGGCAGAAAACTGGTGGCACACGTTTTGGGAAAAAACTACAACTGAGGCTACGTGCGTCCTACTTATCACATCGGGTGACGTCGGCCGTCGGAGGAGGTCCTCTGGGACGGTGCATCAACGTCATCGATGCAGGACGCAGGCGCCAAAGATTTTCCAAAGCAGCACAGCTGTGGACATTACCTGTCATAGATATGGAATACGTCGTTGGACCATCCCATCGAAAGAACGTTACCAGGTAAGAAAGTAACTTGTTCTTTGTCCATGTTGTAGCGTAGATTTCTGAGCCTTTAGGGTTACTTTATTTATCACCTTCCATATTTCCCCTGTTTTTTTTTTAAGTATTGCTTTTACCATTACTTCAGCATTTTTTTGTTTTTGTATTGCAAGTATTTGTTTAATTTGATTTCTATATTTAATTTTTGCTTGAGAATTTGGTTTTCATGTCAGGGTAATAATCTTATTTCACGCCGTAGTTTGCTTCTCAGGCTAGATATATCTGGATTCCACCAATGTTTCTGAGCAAAGATCGGTTTATTATGCGGAGCATTAATTTGAAGTATAATTTGAATAAGATCATTATAATGAATTTTCTCGACTGCGTTTTAATTTGCATGCAGTTGCTGTTGTAAATGGTTAATACGATAGGGAGACCATTTTATACGGTTTCTTTCATTGTTTAGATCTAATGATCCCTTATAATATTCCACGATTTCTTTGTGAGGTCTCCAACAGACCTCAATTAGTTGATGGTCACTGGCAGTAGTGGGAATAATTTGAAAGCTAGTTATGTGACTTGATTTATTAGAGATAAATACATAGTCAAGAGTTGAGTGAGACTTACCTATAACACAAGTCGGTCAGAGAGCGATATCATTGGTAAAAGTGCCATTCACCATTGAGGA
This sequence comes from Ambystoma mexicanum, assembly GCF_040938575.1. Taxonomy (NCBI): domain Eukaryota; kingdom Metazoa; phylum Chordata; class Amphibia; order Caudata; family Ambystomatidae; genus Ambystoma; species Ambystoma mexicanum. Next base: position 1,185,653,263 of record NC_090922.1, read on the forward strand.
ATCCCTAATATTCATTAAGGATTACCACTTTGCAGCCCTTGAGTTAGTATCGGAAAGCCATTAGTTTCATGTTAAAATCCCCATTATTTATTGTGTTTGCCATATTTGATTCTAATAAAGTTTGATCAAGGACTCATTCAATGTTACCCATAAATTGCGAGGCAGTTGGTGAAACTGGGTTCCAGTATAGATTTATGATCATAGTCTTAGGAAAGAAAGGATGGGCACTGTTGGGGGTGCAAATCATTACTGGTTGGATCCCAGGATCAGGGCTTTTCCAAGGAATCATGGACAACAGTGAATCTATTCTTGTTGCTAGTAGGAGTCCTGCTGCCGGTCTACTCTTAGCTGCCTTCGAAGCCAGAATTGTGGTGATAAAATGATTGTTTTTTTTACGTTTTCTTCTCTTTTTCTGAGAAGGACGGTAGAATGTAATATAAAGGGCTAGTCGCTTTGAATTGGTCTAAGTACCTTTTGAGGTTCTAGCAATTTTTTTCGGTAGACTCAGCGGGGCTCCTAGGAACACATGGAGCCATTAAGTTTGTAGATGGCTTTTCCTTTTCAGGTGCAGGCCCTTCAGGGATGTCGTCACTAGAAGCAGGAATAACTATAATATCAGACTCGACATTCTTCTGTGTCGGTTCCAATTCCAATTTTAGCATTGGATTCAGTACCAGCCAATCGAGTTTATTGATCAAAGTAGATAATGTCTGATCTTGGATGGAAGCACGCGAGTCAAGTAAGTCGAACAGTTAGGTCAGAATGAAAATTTATGTATTGATGAAGCGAGGGCCGAGTCTAGAGCCGGATTAGCTATAGACGGGAAACCAAAAGAAGGGCGGGGAGTTGGTTTGGCAAAAGAGTGAGCTTCAGAGGACCCAGAGGCCTGCGAGTCCGGGGACGAAATGATGTCGTTGGGGCAGTCAGTAGGGAATAGTTCTGGAGAATTAGATGGTCTAGACTCAACGAGCTCACTGACTGTGACCTTTTTTATCGCTTTTGTGAGGGGGAAAAAACATTCCGCCTTATCTGTTTGAGTTGAGTGAGCAACCGGATGAAGTGAAGGGGGTATTCTGTCTTTTTTGGCCAGTTCCACAAGGCAAGAGATATTGTCAGGCAACCCCTTGTTTTTTCCATTAAGGACCTGTGAGTATAAGGCAGACTTGAGGAGGCGACCGTAACTCTTGAAGGGAATCTTGATAAGCCTCAGGCAGAAAGCAGGGAGTGTTAAAGGTTCCTTCTCTTGGGATAGGGCTTGATCTTTATAACACTCTTGCATAGTTTTGTCAGGGAGTTTGGGTCAGAATTCCCTGAAACACTTCCAAAAGGGCTGATATTTGATTCAACCTGGATTTTTTAAAATTGGAAATTGAGTGATGGGTTTGAATTGAGGTGAGTCTAGATTTAGGTGTGCATGGGGTCTCAGAGCCAACAACAAGGGGGATGAGGGGGAGCTGAAACCCTGTCGTATATGGACTGGGAGGCGGGAAGAGGCATACCCGTAGTTAACCTTAGCATTTTTTTCTCAAGTTATAATAGTTCCAAAGGCAAACTAATAGAAAGTTAGATTTCCAATTCACAATTTCACAAAATAAGGAATACGGTCTGCTCGCCCGTGCTTTTTGCTAGATGCTATGACAATGATGGAAGATTAGTTTCAGCTTACAATTTCACAAAAGAAAAAGAATGCAGGCTGATCGCCTGTTTTTGCTAAATACTATGATTGTGATAGTTAGAATTTTCATTTCACGAGTTCACACGGTAAAGAAAAGAGGCTGATCACTTGGACTTTTTCTTTTCTAGATGTAATACGCTAAACAGAAGCTAGGTTGAGTAGGGTGGACACACGCTGTGTATGAGCCACGCGAGCAACATTACCATTGAAGTTCACACGTTCTTACAAATAGAAGGTTCGCTGGTTTAACACAACTTAATGTGATGTCAACATTCAGTAAAGTAACAGTGATTGAAAGGCATAAACATCAGCGGCCAACAGCTACGACTCTTGCGGTCTCTTGCACCGCTTTATTTATGTGATTTATACTAGCAGATAATGGATAGTGAGGCATACAGGGGGACCAATCCTGAAAGAAGTAGGAATCAAGTTGGAATAATACTGCAGCATGGCGGTACAGCGGACAGCCGACAGTACTTGTGTGTACTTGCTGTGGTGCACGCGCGCTTCTCTATTTGAAGGTACGTAACAAAAGTGGGCATGGCTAAACAGAAGAAACAAAAGATATACGTTTTAGCGTTATACGCTTAACTGCAGTGATGGTCCAAAGTACAGTCCAATAATGAGTGGGGCAGATTGATGAAGCACTTCAGTACCCAAGCAATCTGAGAAGTCCTGTGGATACGTGGGTTCTAGGAACATAGAGGCAGGGTCTCCAAGCTGTCAGTACTTGTGTGTACTTGCTGTCTGCTCTTTCTTTCCTTTGGTCCAATTCATTTGCGCAGCATTTTGAGTTTTAAGAATGTTTTTTGTTTTTTCTTCTGTTTGTTGTTGCAGAGTTGGTCTTTGTGCTTCTGGTCCGGCTGTCTTGTGGTGTTGGATTGGGTGTGGGTGGTGGTCAGATACAAGCTTGGGCTCTGTCTGTAGGGACGGTCTAGTCTGGTAATATCGCTGGGGTTTTTAAGTCGCTGTCTTGAGTTCAGGTTGTCCGGTTGGGGAGGTCTGCTAGGCTTATATCGCTAGGGTATTCCAATGGCTGTCCCTAATGTGGCTCTCCCTGGATGAGACTTACAGCAACAAACAAATCTCTGTGGTGTGAAGCGGGGTACTGTTCACAGCACCATCTCGTAACAGGCCAATAAGCACAGTACTATCCTAGAAGGCGCAGGCTGATAATCACAGTACTATCCTAGGGGGCTCAAGCCAATACCCCCAGTTTTTTTTTTTATAGTGGTGCTAATCTCGAAGGGTAAGGCACAGTCTAACATCACAGTATTATCCTAGAAGGTGCAAGGCAATAATCACAATAATGATCCAACATTCCAAATTGGCAAATGTGCCACAACTGAAGTATCTTCAATAACCCACCACATAAAATCAGGTAAAGGGCTGTCTTGTCTGATTTTATAGACCATATGCATTATTTTTTCATCAGTTATGATATGGCATTTGTAACGCGCCTATACAAGTGTTTCAAGGCGCAACGAGGCAAGGGAGTGTGAACAGAGGGAAGACAAAGACAACAATCTTACTAGGCCAGGTGACTTTGAGATTGCGCAAGTGCGGGGGGGGAGAGTAAATGTGGGAGGAGGGGCGGGTGGCAGTGGGGTACATAAGATCAACAGTAAAGAATAAATAAAATAGGTAAAACTGCAGCCAGCTAGTGGCAAGTGCAGGAGTAAGTGCAGACAACAAGTGTCGAGAGCTGGTGGGGACTGTAGGGATACAGAAACAGCCGCCAAGTGCAAAGGTTGCCCGGGAGGAAGTCCAGGTGTGCAGCTGGCGGGGCAGGGGACCTGGGCCCAAGTTCAGACGGTTACCAGGTGACCAGTGCAGTTTCAGTTAGGAGTTCAGCAGGAGGAGAGGAGGAGAGAAGGCAGGAGCAAAGAGGAAGGTCTTTAGGTGCTGCTGGAACCGGAGATGGTCCGCCTCGTTGCAGGTAGGCTGTTCCAGAGGGATGCCCCAGCCGAAGATGATCTACCACCAACTCGTTGCTTGGAGAAGCGACTGCCCCTGAGGGAGTTGGAGGCGGATGAGCGAAGAGCTAGAGAAGGTAGATATTTAGGAAGAGAGCGTTGGAGGTATTGAGGCCCCAAGCCCCAGAAGGCCTTGTTGATAATGCAGAGGGTTTTGAACTTGGTCCTCGTAGCCACTGGGAGCCAGTGCTGAGATGTAAGTCCTGGAGAGAGAAGATCCCTGGGATTGAGGCCAAGGACAAGTCTCGCAGTCCTGTTCTGGATGTGTTGCAGAGGGCGTAGAGTAGAAGCAGGTAGAGTTAGGAGGCTGTTGCAGTAGTCCAGCCTAGAGAGAACCAGAGCTCTGGAGACGGTGAGCTTCTGTGGGAAGGAGAGGAAAGGAAGAATACCTCTGAGGAGGTGCAGCTGGTAGTGGACTTCTTGGAGACGTCAGATGTGTAGAGAGGAGTTGAAGATGACCCGCCTCACAGGTGGGAGAGGAGGGCCAAGAGAGACCGGCCAGAGAGGGAAAGGAGTGAGCAGGCGTGCTGATGAGAATCTCAGTCTCACTGGCATTAAGGCAGAGATTGTTGGCGGCACACCACTCCTGAATAGCGGACAGTCGGAGATGAGAGAAGAGGTGGCGGAAGGGAGCCTGAAAATGAGCAGAGTGTCTTCCGCATAGCACTGAACATTGGGGCAGAGAGCGGCAAAGCGGTGTGCAAGAAGTGCCAGGTATTGTTTGAACAGCGAGGGAGAGAGGTTAGACCCCTGGGGAACACCACAGGTAGAGATAGAGGAGAGGAAGGACTCCAGTTGGACCTGGGAGGGTCAATCGGAGAGGAAAGAGGTTGGGCAAGCCAGGTCCTAATTGGTGATACCCCGGTTATCATGGAAACGGTTAAGCAGGATGGCATGGTTGACTGTGTCAAAGACAGAAGAGAGATTAAGTAAGATGAGTACACAGGGGGTATTGGAGTCCAGGTTGGAGAGCAGGTCTTCGCGGATGTTCAGGAGAGCAGGTTCCGTGCTTCCGGCAACTCTGAAGCCAGACTGATGGTCATGGAGACAACCAACCAATTCAGTGTTTCATCACTGTCTCCCAATAGCACCATCAACATTCACATACTGTATCGTCCCCCTGGCTTGCCTTTCGACTCCAGGGCCACCTCTTGCATTTACTAAGCAACAACATCAAAGGCTCCACCAAGACCCTACTTCTCAGCGACTTAAACCTCGGTTCTAATGACCCCAAAGATAAAGTTGCCACCGCCCTTACCAAGGAACTCGCTGAACTAGGTTTCACACAAAGTCTCTGGACACACACTGACACACACGGACACGGACACACACGGACACGGACACACACGGACACGGACACACACGGACACGGACACACACGGACACGGACACACACGGACACACACGGACACACACGGACACGGACACACACGGACACACACGGACACACACGGACACACACACACGGACACACACGGACACACACACGGACACACACACACACGGACACACACACACACGGACACACACACACACGGACACACACACACACGGACACACACACGGACACACACACACACACACGGACACACACGGACACACGGACACACACACGGACACACGGACACACACACGGACACACGGACACACACACGGACACACACACACACGGGGACACACACACACACACGGACACACACACGGACACACACGGACACACACACGGACACACACACACACGGACACACACACACACGGACACACACACACACGGGGACACACACACACACACGGACACACACACACACACACGGACACACACACGGACACACACACGGACACACACACGGACACACACACGGACACACACGGACACACGGACACACACACGGACACACGGACACACACACGGACACACGGACACACACACGGACACACGGACACACACACGGACACACGGACACACACACGGACACACACACGGACACACACACGGACACACACACGGACACACACACGGACACACACACACACACACACGGACACACACACACACACACACACACACGGACACACACACACACACACACACGGACACACACACACACACACACACACGGACACACACACACACACACACACGGACACACACACACACACGGACACACACACACACACACACACACACACACACGGACACACACACACACGGACACACACACACACACACCCCTTCAAAGGGATTGTGTTCTCCGACGTATTCCTCATCTTAGATATCTCCTTCCAGCTCTGCTGGCCTCGGGAATTTCTTTCTTTAGAGGGCGCTGCTCGTCGACGTCCTCCGAGTCGATGTCCCTCGACAGCCGCCGTATCGACGTCATCCTGGCTATAAAGGCCGCGCGCAGCGTCCGTTGCTCAGTTCCGTTTTTCCGCGCTTACTCAGTGCCTCGGAATACCGTTGCTCAGTTCTGTCAGGCTAAACCTATTTACCTCGAGTTATTCGATCCGTACTCAATGGCTTCTTCGTCGGAACCGACAACTCCTCGATCCGGCTTCAAAAAATGCCGAGATTGTGGGAAAAAGACATTGTTCGGAGTGCGAGGACTGTATGTCCATGACAGATAAGGCCCTGAAGGAGCGTAGGGGGAAGCTGGAGAAAGGTAAGACTTTTAAAGCTTCTTCTTCGTCGACAAAGTCGAGACATTCGTCTCCTCGTCACCATTCGCGCTCCAGATCTCGGAGTGGGTCTCATCACTCCTCGAGATCGAAGCACTCGAAGAGGAGACGTCGAAGATCCCCTTCTCCGTCTTCCTCTTCCTCTGTTTCGCCAAAGAGAATCCCGTGCCCCACGAAACATAGTTCCTGGGCTGAATGGGAGGAATTCCGCAAAAATATGATGAGCGTCTTCGAGAAAGCGGCCTCGACCCCCTCGAAGACTGCCGAGAGCGATGCTCTGGTCGAAAGACCCGAAGGTCAAAAACGCCGCGAGTCGCAGTACCCGGCGAAGGAAACCTCTCGAGCGCTTGACGAACCCTTGAGTAGGACTATGACCTCCAAAATTTCCTCGAAGGTTCCGTCGACGCCGTCGACGAAGGTTCCATCGAGGTCGATGTCTTCGACGCCGTTGTCGAAGGGACCTTCGAGACACAAGTCTGTTGACTCGACGCCAGCTTCGACACCGGTGTCGACGACAAGAAAAGTCACGGTTACAACACACCCAGTGACTATTCCCAGGTCCTCGATGTCGATGGCTTCGAGATTGTCGAGCAGAATCCCAATTCTGTCGAGGTCATCGAGGCCTCCACCTTTGTTTTCGACGCCACGCTCGAAGCCTTCGACGTCGACGACATCAACGTTTTCGAGGCCGATTATGACATCAGCACCCTCTGCCTTGGAAATGGGGTTTACACCCTTTGAGTTCAGAACAATTGAGAACTATGTCCTCAATTATGGAAGAGGGTGAATTGTCTGAACAGGAAGACACATTTGATTTGCAGGGACCTGTAACCCCAATTAGAGAGGAATTTTCCTCTGAAGAACGCAGGTTAAAGGATCTTCATGATTCCTTACATGAGGCAAGTGGGTTAGACACCTCCCCTGAGGTGGGGTTTGCTAGGCCAGACCCGGGGGAGCATGCTGAAACCCCCTATAGAGCCTTAATGGCCAGGATCACAGAGTTTATGGGGTGGTCTACACCTTCACAATCTTTCCAACAAGATGACCTCACGGATATTCTTGACAAAGGCCCACAGGAGGATCCTGTGGTGCCTTTTCATAAAGCTCTTCAGAGGAAGATTATGACGAACTGGGAAACCCCAGATGTCGTACCGGCAGTAAATTAAAAAACTGTTGGCAAAATACAGGGTATCCTCTACAGACCCGGAGTTTTTGTCAAAACACCCATCCCCAGAAAGTCTGGTGGTACAGGCAGCATCCTCTACCGATGTCAAGACGGCTTATCCTACCGTCCCACAGGACAGGGATGATAAAAAATATGATGCTATGGCAAAGAAAGTTTTTTCGGCATGTAGCATGGCGTTAAAATCTGTTAATGCTACTTGCACCCTTGCTAGATTCAGCCATACACTTTGGGAGTGCGCTTCTACAGCGGCTGACTGCATCCCGGAGGGAGAAGAAAGGGATGCGTTCCTGAATATTATACAGGACGGTAAAGACGCTATGTGCGAATCCCTCCAGACGGGCATTGATTCGGCTGACAGTATCAGCAGAGCAATGGCGGCAAGTACAACAACCAGGAGATTCGCTTGGTTGAGAAAGTCTGGTTTTGCCCCAGATGTGCAAGCCAGGCTCTTGAACATGCCATTCGATGGCTCTTCTTTGTTTGGGAAAAAGGCGGATGACAGTTTAGAGAAACTGCAAACTTCAAAAGCAGCAGCAAAATCCCTAGGCGCTGCAATCCGTCAGACACCTTTTCGTCCCACAGGAACCTCTGCGAGGGGCAAGTCCTTTTGCTTCTTCTCCGCATTCGGAAGAGGTAGAGGACGACCGGCTCAAAGGGGACAAAGAAGAACTACCCGAGGTGGATGGGGTAGATATTCAAAAGCCGCAGCAACAGCAGGTGCCTCTTTACCATTGGCATCTGCATCAGCCGCCCCAAAACCACTCTGAGGACTTCCCTCACAGGACACCTGTAGGAGGCAGGTTGACTCAACATCTGGCGGAATGGCAGGCTATCACGTCAGATGCTTGGGCATTGGAGACAGTTGCCCAAGGTTACTGTCTGCCTTTTCTACGCATCCCTCAGAGTCATCCACCGGGGAACAGCTCTCTGAGAGTTCCAGACCCGCTCCTCTTGCAGGAAATTGTAGACCTGCTAGAGAAAGGTGCCATAGAACTGGTACCTGTAGCGGAGAGGAACAAGGGCTGTTACTCCCCCTACTTTCTCATACCGAAGAAAGACGGAGGACTGAGACCCATCTTGGACTTGCGAGAATTAAACAAATTCCTCAGGAAAGACAAATTCAAGATGGTCACTCTTTCTCAGATCCTCCTGGCCCATCAGTTCCAGGACTGGTTGGTATCTCTGGACCTTCAGGACGCTTATTTCCATGTGCCTATCCATTTCAAACACAGGAAATACCTGAGGTTCGCAATTGGCAACTCTCACTATCAATTTCGAGTGCTGCTATTTGGGCTGACCTCCGCCCGAGGGTCTTCACCAAGTTAATGTCGGTAGTGGCGGCAAGTCTAAGGAGGGAAGGGATTCACGTCTACCCCTACCTGGAGGATTGATTGATCAGGGCTGTTTCTTCGGAACAATCTCAGATCCAGCTAAATCACGTGTGCCACTCCCTTCACAGACTGGGCTTCTCCCTCAATTTAAAGAAGACACAAATGATACCATCGCAGAGACTCCAGTTCATAGGAGCGATCCTGGACACTTCCCTGGGAAAAGCCTCGCCACCAGAGGTGAGGGCTCAAGATATTCTACAGATGGTTACCAAGTTCCAACATGCCCAACGTCTCCCAGCCTTCGACTTTTTGAGGTTGCTAGGCCTCGTGGCATCCTGCATTTTCCTAGTGCCAGAGGCTCGCCTGAGAATGAGATCCCTCCAGTGGGCACTGAGGACTCAGTGGTCACAATTCTCAGGGAGAATGACAGATCTTCTTCAGGTTCCCGGCAGGGTGGCTCGAGACCTTCAGTGGTGGGCCTGTCAGGAGAACATTCTGAAAGGAGAACATTTTTGGCAATCCTGGCCGGAGATAACAGTAGTCACGGATACCTGACTCACGGGGTGGGGAGCCCACGCCAACGACTTGACCATCAGCGGTCGTTGGTCTCCATCGGAGTCCAGACTACATATCAACCTGTTAGAGCTGAGAGCCATCAGACTTGCGCTGAAGGCGTTCCTGCCAGCTGTACAAGGGAAAAATGTCCTGATAATGACGGACAACACAGTGGCCATGCATTACCTCAACAAAAGAGGAGGCGGATCACTACCTCTGTGCAGAGAGGCGATGCAGCTCTGGTTTTGGGCAATCCAAGAAGGAATCTCTCTATCGGCAGTTCACCTAGCCGGAGAGAAGAACTTGACAGCGGACGCTCTGAGCAGGCAGAGCACAGTCTCCCATGAGTGGGAGCTAGCTCAGGAAGTCCTTCAAGAGATCTTCGCCCTTTGGGGAACCCCTCAGGTAGATCTGTTCGCCACCAGCCTCAACAGGAAATGCGATCTGTTCTGCTCAAGGGAATTTCCCCCGAGAGGAGCTCTGGGAGACGCGTTCATAGTGGACTGGGAGTTTCCGCTTCTGTACGCGTTCCCACCGGTCCCTGTCATTCCTCAAATGATCAGGAGGTTGAGAAGATTCCGGAGAACCATGATCCTAATTGCCCCGGATTGGGCCAGAAGAACGTGGTACCCGGACCTTCTAGACTTGTCCATCTGCCCTCCAATTCGACTTCCACTCAGAGAACCTACTCTCACAGATGGGAGGCCAGGTTCTCCATCCAGACATCAAAACCCTCAACCTTCACGCTTGGCTTCTGAAAGGCTGAGGTACAAGGATTGGGACCTCCCTGATGATGTTATGGAGGTGTTGCTTTCTGCAAGGAGGCCAGCAACAAAGTCTTTATACCGCTGCCGTTGGAACAGATTTTGCAGCTGGTGTAGAGAACAGAATATCGACCCTTTTTCATGTGGTACACCAATGGTTTTGTCCTTCCTACTATATTTGGCAAATTCAGGCCTTCAAGTTGGCACCATTAAGGGCTATCTTGCAGCGCTATCCATCTTTAAGCGCACTGCGGAAGAACCATCCTATTTCAAGTTACCCTTGGTAATACAATTTCTAAAGGGGTTAACCAATGTTTATCCCCCAAGACCATTCCAAGTTCCCCTATGGGATTTAAACTAAGTCCTAACTTTCCTGATGGGCACACCTTTCGAACCACTCCATTCTTGTTCGTTCAGATTCCTTACCCTTAAAACTGTTTTATTAATAGCACTTACATCTGCTAGAAGGGTGAGCGAATTACAAGCTCTTTCTTGTAAAACCCCCTCACACTATCTTTCACAAAGACAAAGTTGTCCTGCAAGTGAAGCCTATTTTCCTCCCAAAGGCGGTTTCTGAATTCCATATCACTCAGAAGATTACCCTACCATCTTTCTATCTCCTCCTCATCCGGGGAAAGAGGAAGAGAGGTTACACAGGCTAGACCCTAGAAGGGATTTAAGTTTTTACATCAGTAGACTAGCCAGGATAAAACAGGCAGACTGCTGTTTGTAGGTTACACAGGTCACAAGCTGGGGTTACCAATAACTTTCCAGATGGATCATTCTAGCCATACTGGAATGTTATAAACTGGCAGGGAAAGAGCCCCCTCAAAACCTTAGGGCTCATTCGACCAGAGGTATTGCAGCTTCATCGGCCCTCAAAAGGTGTGCCGGTTAAAGACATCTGTGCGGCCGCTACATGGTCGTCTGTCCATACCTTTACACGATTTTACAACTTGGATTCCTCCTCCAGTCAAGAGACTAGGCTTGGAAGGGCTGTACTGCATTCTATTCATCAATAGAAGACAGCATGAAGTCAGTACTCCCTCCTCCAATAATAGAATACTGCTATGGGAGCCTATCTAAGATGAGGAATACGTCGGAGGACACAATCCCTTCGAAGAACAAGTTACTTCTTACCTTGTAACGTTCTTTCGACAGGATGTTCCTCCGACGTATTACTCATCGACCCTCCCATCCATCCCCGCAGTTCTACTTCCCTTGTTGTTGCAGCTTACGCTCCTTCAGGGTGATTAGTTTAGTCCAGAAAGAATTATTGTGGGCTACAAAACGGAACTGAGCAACGGACGCTGCGCGCGGCCGTTATAGCCAGGATGGCGTAGACGTCGATACGGCGGCTGTCGAGGGACATCAACTCGGAGGACGTCGACGCGCAGCGCCCTCTAAAGAAAAAATTTTCCGAGGCCAGCAGAGCTGGAAGGAGATATCTAAGATGAGGAATATGTCGGAGGAACACCCCGTCGAAAGAACGTTACAAGGTAAGAATTAACTTGTTCATCTCCACCCCCGCCAACGCAGCACTACCCTGGACCGATCCCCATTGCATTGAGTTCACCTTACACACCTCCACTAGCACCATAATCCTCACCCCCGGTCCCCCAAAACTATAGAGAAGCTCCAAAAAACTGAGGACAGCCTGCACTAGCCCCCCTTTCTCTAACGACCCTAGCACGTTAGCTGATATTTACAATGATACTCTATCCAGAGCTATCAACTCCATGGCTCCACTCGATCCCAAAAAAGGCAAAAAAAACTCTACACTCTAACTCGTTGTTCACCGATGAATTACAGGCCCCACGCTCCCGTTAAAGGGAGGCTCATAAAAACTGGCTAGCACACCCTAGCGAGGACACAAACTGCTTCAACCAAACCTCCCTACTATACAGAAAGGCCATCACCAACAAAGCTAATTCTTTCAATGTCCAGATCACCAATGCCAAATAACAATCTAAAGAAATCTTTGCCATTTTCAAAGAACTTATATCTCCCCCCAATACTCCAGATGAGATTACCAAAGACGAAGTCTGGTGCTCTAGTATTCAAGCCACCATGATTAATAAAATAGAGCTCCTTCAAAACAAAATCAAGGGTCATCACAAAGCTCTAGCCCATACTCCTGGGCCCCAACAATCTGACATCCCTCCCCCTTCAACCAACTCCAAACCACACTTCACCTTTAAAGATATCTCAGAATTGGAAGTCACCAACGTCCTCAAAAATGTAAAACCTATGTGTAAAGGAGACATCTGCCCGCCCAAACTCGAGGACTGTGCAGACCTCTTTGCTCCCCTTATAACAGCGTTCATTAATGCCGCCTTCTGAACCGGCATCATCCCTGCTAGCCTCAAAGAAGCGTGGGCACGCCCCCTTCTAAAAAAAAAAAAAAAAAAAAACTCCCTCGACCCTACTCAGCCAAACTACCGACCCATAACCACTGTGCCTTTCCTCCTCAAGATCCTGGATAAAGCTGCCCACTGCCAAATCCAACACTTCCTTGAAACCCACTCTATTCTTTGATCTAGACAATCTGGGTTCTGCAAAGGACATGGCACAGAAACCGCACTGGTAGACCTAAAACAAATTTCCCAAATCATGGCTAAAGGCAAGCCAGCTCACCTGCTACTCCTAGACCTCTCAGCTGCCTTTGATCTTGTAGATCACAAGACACACATCTCACCTCACACACTCGGCCAACTTCTCCAATGAATGTGCACACTGGATTACCTCCTTCCTAGAGGGCAGGGCCATGAAAGTATTCAGACATAGCCCATGCTGCCCCCGGTTTATAGTCATAATGTCGGAAAAAAAAATGTCGACAAACAAAAATGTCGAAATTTTTTTTCGAAAACAGAAATGTCGACATCCTATACTTATAATGTAAAAAGTCATTTTTTAGAAATAAAATGTCACTTAGAACTATCAACACCTCACCCAACACCCCCCTGCCACCCCCCAACACCTCCCACCACCACCCTCCCACCCCTCATACTCAACACATTCTAATTATATATTTATTTATTTTTTCAATAAATAAATAACCAAAAAGAGTTTAATTTACTATGGGGGGGGTCCCCCCAACCCCCCTCACCCAACACACCCCCCTGCCACCCCCCACACCCCTCCAACCACCCTCTCACCCTCTCACCCTCATTCTCAACACATAGTAATTATATATTTATTTATTTATCCAATAATTAAATAAATAAAAAGAGTATCATTTACTATGGGGATGTCCCCACAACCCCTCTCACCCAAGACCCCCTGCCACCCCCCCACACCCCCCAACCCTCATACTCAACATATCTTAGTTATATATATTTATTTATTCATACAATAAATACAAAATTTTGAAAAAATATTGAAAGAATGTTGACATTATTATTTTTTTCGACATTATTTTTTTCGACATTATTTTTTTCGACATTTATTTTTCGACATTTATTTTTCGAAATTTTGACTGTCGACATTTTGACTGCCCACCGCTGCCCCCATCACCATCCACTGTGGAGTACCACAGGGCTCGTGTACTGCACCCACTCTTTACAACTTGTTCATTAAGCCTCTCTGCGACAAGGTTGATGCTCTAGGTATCGCGTATACACCAAAGAAGCCCAAGCACTTTACGATATATACACCACCATCCAGGCCTGGATGGCAGCCAATGGCCTCTGCCTCAATGGAGAGAAGACCGAAATCATCATCACCATTATTCTAGGCTTAAAAACGACACTAGCCAAGCTAGACAACCTGTACTCCAACTTCACCATCGACAACACCATCATCACTGTCTCCACTTCGGTAAAGACCTTGGGTGTCTACCTAGACTCCACGCTATCCATGTCTAAGCAGGTTAGCGCTATCACCTCCACCTCAGCATACACCACCAAACTTATTAATGCAGTTAAACTATACTTATCTAAGCCTAACTGTCTCTCAATTGCCAGAGCTACCATTGGGGCCAAACTGGACTACTGAAATGCCCTCCTAGTAGGTACCACCAAACATAATCTGAATAGACTTCAAATCACGCAAAATAATGCACTCAGAGCAGCATTAAGCTTTCCCAAAAGGGAACGCATCACCCAGGCTAGACGGGCAGCCCACTGGCTCCCTGTTAAAGAACAAATTGGCTTCAAAATCTCTCCCTCACCCACAAATGCCTCTCCTCGTCAGCCCCATCATATCTTACACAAACTATAGCTAAACTCACGCACTCTAGGCCTACCAGAACACAATACACCACCCTTCTACATACCACCCCCATCCATAGAGCCAAAGCAGGAGGAATAGGTTTCCCCTACATAGCCTCTATGCTTTGCAGCACTCTACCGACAGAAATTAGAACAGAACACTTTCTCTTCACCTTCCGCAAAAAACTCAAGACCTTACTCTTCAACTGACCCCCCCCGGTTGCCTTGCCTCATGCTTGTATATATGACTGCAATTGTTCATCACTCTGTAACTATGTAAACTGTCTGTAACTAGCGCCACAATGCCTCCGGGCTGCTGTGCGCTTAACAAATGCGAATAAATACAATAAATAAAATAAGTGTGAAGATTAGGCTTAGAGATGGCTAGCTTTTCCAGGAGTTTGCCCAGTAAAGGAGTGATGGAGATTGGGCGGTAGTTAGCAGGGCAGGAAGGTTCGGCAGAGAGTTTCTTAAGAGGAGGGTACACAAGGGAGTGCTTCAGAGGGGAAGGGAAGACTCCAGTGGCGAAGGAGTGGTTGCAGAAGTCGGGCAAAGCAGGATCCAGGGTGTCAGTGGTCCTTGATGGTTTTAGAGGAACAGGGGAGAACCTGTTTTGACGAGACTTTCAGAGATCAGACTTGTCTAGAAACCTTGTCTGGGGGAGAACAGGGGAAAGGCTGAGGAGAGGTGGCCACAGAAGGACCAGAGGAAAATGGGCGAGTAGAGGAAGAGCAGGATGTCCTGAGTTTTAGAGATGAAATAAGAAGCCAGGGCTGTGCAGAGGGCCTGGGAGGGGACAGGAGAGGTAGTGACTGCAGCAGGATTGGGCAGCTCCTTGCAGATGTTAGAGTTTGGGCGAGTTGTTGGATGCTGCAGAGATGTGGGTTTGGATGAGAGCTCTCTTCTAGTTGCGGGCAGAGCCGGTTTTGGCTTTGGAGCAGGCGGCAGGCCAGTTTGTCAGAGGATGTACAGGAAGCAAGCCACACCAGTTAATCGCAGTATGCTTACAAGGTTAATTTTCAACAGAAAGATTGTGTTTTTATTATATGCCACCAAGGTTATGCATGGATATTTTGCTAGAACCTTTTGCCACAGTGCCAATTAAAAAATTATCCAGTAGAAGTGCGCATCCGAGCAGAATCTAGCTAATGGCTCATGATGTCCTTGCCCAAATATACTAGAAAATAAATTTCAGGGGCACAGTATCCCTTGGATCTAGCTGTCATTCTGTGCTTCAAAGGATCCCTCGTGGAAGAGGCTTGTCATTCATATACTTTGAGGGCACGGCTAAGGGAACTGTATGCTACAAAGAAGCTGACTTATGTTTTTTACATCCCTTAGTCCCATATTTTCCACCGTTTTGTTAACTTTGAATACTGCTTTAGACCACCTGTAATTAAGTAAAGTTAATTGTGACAGTAACCAACTGCATTTGAATGTCTTTACCACAACACCATGTCTACCACAACTCCCTCCCTACCTCCATTCCAGACGAATAACTAAGCCTCGCTGGGCTGCCTTTTCCTTTCTGTAAATGAAAAGAGTAAAATATAAATGTCTCCCCAACAATACAGTAGAGCTGCAAGTAAAAGCCAGCATGCAGGAGCTCACGCAACAATGATCATCTTCTCATCTCATCATCCTCCATAGACTGCTTCTGTAAGAACCTGTCCTGAATCTAGAGGTCTAGTGTTCGAATAGTGTGGTAATCCTGGACCTTGGTGCCTTCCACCAGGTGATCACCATGGCAAACTAGCTGTTCTGTGCTTCTGCGGATTAATGTGATTTGTGCCCAACCAATCGTTTATCTGGGCCTACCTCCATGTCCCTCTACCAAGTTGCCTGCTGATCTGAAGACCTGCTGCCGCTGGCCTGCTATCTTTACCCATGTGCTTGTTGCTCTTTATGGTAATTTGTCATGCCACTGTAAGAAATTCAGTATATAAGTTTCGAAGGGATTGTTTCCTCCGATGTATTCCACATCTATGACAGGTAATCACCACAGCTGTGCTGCTTCGGAAAGTTTTTGGCGTATGCGTCGATGATGTCGATACGCTGTCCTCGAGGGCTGCCGTCGAGCTGACGTCACCGGATGTTATAAGTAGGATGCACGACGCCCATAGCCTCAGTTCCGTTTTTTCCGCAAATATCTTCGCTTCGGATATCTCGGCGCGCCTCGGTTCTTCTGATTCTATCGGTTCTTCGAACTTGGTTTGTGAAATTATCATGTCTTCTTCTTCTTCTTCTACCCCGCGGTTGGGATTCAAGAAGTGTCGGTACTGCGGTTCCAAGATGTTACTTACGGACCTGCACGACGTCTGCCTCTGGTGCCTCGGCGAGGACCACGCCACCGATGGCTGTGACGAATGCCAGTCTTTGACATCTAAGGCCTTGCGGGAGCGAAAGAAGCTGTGTCGGTAGGTAGGGTTTCCAAGCCCCGAAAAAAAAGAAATCCGCTGGGCTTTCGACCGACTATTCGAGGGGAGACTCTCTGCATCGTCGGTGTAAGTCCAGGGGGGGTCTCGGTTCCGGAGTGGTTCCCGCCATTCCTCTGCCTCTTCGAGGCACTTGCGGAAGCGCCGTCACCGGTCGCCTAACTGTGTCCTACCAAGCATTACACTCCTGCAGAATGGGACGCATTTCGTAAGGAAAAGATGGCGATTTTCGAGTCGCAGGGCTCCGTTCCGTCCGCGCCTTCGAGAGAAGCCGGCAAGGAACGCGCTAGGGCCATCGTTCGCACACCTTCGGGCTCGGGCAGTCGGCACGATCACTGGGAATCTTTGAGGTCCCGGTCGGACAAGGTGGATCGCTCTACCATGCCCGCTCCAGGTCCTGGTCCTCGAGACCGGTAGTGCCTGTGAGGTCTTCTAAGAAGACGTCGACGCCATCGGTGCCAAGGCCGTTGAAGGACACGCTCGAGGCAACGCCCTCGAGGCCTCTATCGAAGCCATCGGCGCCCCTGCTCGACGCTGATTTTGTCGACTCCCTCAACGCCTTTTATGGAGGCTTTACCGGAGGTACCCCATGCATCGGTGGAAACTCTGAGGAAGGCCCTGAAGAGGTCAGTAAGGCCTGTATTTGAGCCTTTTTTCTGTGCCTTCATCCAGGGATTTATTCCAGCCTCTGGATTACATCTCTGAGGTGGATGAAGGGTCTGAGGAAGGTTTGGTTCCTGATGAACTGTTATCTGGTCATAGCCAGTTGGAAGACCTGCGTCAGTCTTTGCACGACACCCGTGGTCTTGATACCTCCCCGGAGGTGAGTTTGGCAGGCCTGAGCCTGGTACGCATGCTGAATCTTCGTACAGACGACTCATGTCGAGGGTGACGGAGTACTTGGGGTGGTCTGCGCCACCAGTGGATTTTCGGCAGGATGACCTGACAATTGACCAGGGTCCGCCCACTGACCCGGTGCTGCCATTTCATATGGCTTCACAGAGAAGGGTGGCGGTGGCTTGGACTGCTCCAGAGAGTCTCCTGGCAGTGAGCAAGTTGTTGCCGAAAAAATACCATCCAGCCAGTAGCGACCCCTGCTACTTGACTACACACCCCACTCAGGAGAGTTTGGTGGTGCAGGCGGCTACGGCCCCAGCAAAGCAGGCGTCGTACCCTACCATCCCTCCTGATAGGGACGACAAGCATTTTGATGGCTGAGCGAAGAAAGTTTTCTTCAGGGGGTATGGCTTTACAGGCAGCCAACTCTGTGTGTGCCTTAGCACGTTTCACTCACACCCGTTTCACTCGCACTCTGTGGAATTGTGTATCTTTGGTGGCTGAATATATTCCTGAAGGGGAGGAACGGGATGGTTTTGTTACCCTCGTTCAGGATGGCAAGGATGCCATGTGTGAATCCATTCAGTCGGGTCTGGACATGGCAGACTGTGTCAGCCGATCTATGGTGGCGAGCACCGTGATCCGCAACCACGCAAATCTGCGCAAGTCGGGGTTTGCTTCCGACGTACAAGCCCGACTTCTCAACATGCCCTTTGATGGTGAACATCTTTTTGGCAGCAAGGCTGACGAGAGCCTTGAGAGGTTGCAGACCTCCAAAGCTGCAGTGAAGTCGTTGAGCGCTGCAGTTCGCCAACCTCCGCCTTTTCGTCCTAGGGGACAGCAATGGAGGGGAGGTTCCTTTCAATACTAATCTTCCTTCGGTAGATCGAGGGGAGCTGCAAGTCAAAGGAGCGACCGTAGGAGTACCAGAGTTGAAAAACAGGGTACTTGAGGTGCAAAGGCCGCTCGGGCAGTTGCCCGTTTGCCCTCGGGCACTGCCGCAGCCGCTTCAGCTCAGTCATGGGGCCATGTCCCATGGTTCGCCGGTTGGTGGAAGGCTGGCGCAGTATCTTGTAGAATGGCGTCCCATTACTTCAGATGTGTGGGTTCTGAAGATCGTAGCCCATGGCTACTGTCTTCCTTTCTGGCAGAGGCCTCACGACAATCCACCAGGGAATCTCTCTTTGAAGAGTCTGGATCCGCTCCTTGCGCAGGTAATCAAATCCCTGCAGGAGAAAGGCGCCATATAACTGGTGCCTGTAGCGGAAAGGAACAAGGGATGGTATTCCCCATATTTTTTGATCCCGAAAAGACGGGGGATTGAGACCCATCATCGACTTGCGTGGTTTGAACAAGCTCCTCAGGAAGGACAAGTTAAAGATGGTTACTCTCCTTCAGGCCCTTCAACTTCAGGACTAGTTGGTGTCTCTAGACCTCAAGGACGCTTACTTTCATGTGTCGATTCATCCCAAGCACAAGAAGTACCTGAGGTTCGCGGTTGGTGACTCGCATTTTCAGTTTTGGGTCCTGCCGTTCGGACTGACCTCTGCCCTGAGGGTCTTCACCAAGCTCATGGTGGTGGTGGCAGCGTATCTCAGGAAAAGGGGATTCACGTCTACCCCTACCTGGACGATTGGTTGATCAGGGTGCGCGCTCCCGAGCAAGTCCTGGATCTGTCAGTCACCTGCCACTCCCTTCACAAGCTGGGCTTCTCCCTCAACTTCAAGTCCCACTTGACACCTACCCAGCGGCTCCAGTACATCGGAGCAGTGCTCGACACATCCCTGGGGCAGTGTTGGCCTCCCCAGGTGAGGGCTCATCACATTCTGCAGATGGTGTACAAGTTTCGACATGCCCAGAGTCTCCTGCCGTTCGAGTTTTTGAGGTTACTCTGCCTCATGGCATCCTGCATTCTTCTGGTGCCAGAGGCCAGGTTGTCAATGAGATTTCTGCAATGGGCTCTCAAGCTGCAGTGGTCGCAGTCCTCCGGCAGGAAGTCGGACCCCGTTCAGGTGCCGCCCTCGGTCGCCCAGGATCTTCTGTGGTGGGCTGTGGAAGGCATTCTGATGAAGGGGGCTCCATTTTGGCTACCCTGGCCGGAGGTGACTCGTGATGGACGCGTCCCTCACGGGATGGGGAGCTCATGCCAGCGAGTTGACAGTCAGCGGTTGTTGGTCTCCGTCAGAGTCCAGACTCCATATCAATCTGTTGGAGCTGAGGGCCGTCAGGCTAGCCCTGAAGGCTTTTCTGCCGTCTGTTCGAGGGAAGAATGTCCCGATTCTGACGGACAACACAGTTGCCATGCACTACTTCAACAAAAAGGAAGGGCAGGGTCTCTCCCTCTGTGCAGAGAGGCGATGCAGCTCTGGTTCTGGGCCATCCAGCAGGAAATTTCGATCTCGGCAGTTCATCTGGCCGGAGACGAAAACGTGGCAGCGGATGCTCTGAGCAGGCAGAGCACGGACTCTCACGAGTGGGAGCTGGCTCAGGAGATTCTCCTGGAAATCATCGCCTTTGGGGGACCCCACAAGTGGATCTCTTCGGCACCACTGTCAACCGGAAGTGCGAAAGATTGTGCTTGCGGGAATTTCCTCCAAGAGAAGCCTTCGGAGTGGAGTGGTCCTTCCCACTGCTGTACGCGGAATGATGGGGACTGGAGGAAACGCAAGTGCTGTGGAGGTTACGTTCCCGAATGATCCTCATTGCTCTGGCATGGGCCATGAGAACGTGGTACCTGGACCTTCTCGACATGTCCATCTGCCCTCCAAGTTGTCTTCCCTACCAAGACGATCTGCTCTCACGGGAGGGGGGTCCGGTTCTCCATCCAGAGGTCAAGTCCCTTAACCTTCATGCTTGGCTTTGAAAGATTGAGGTGTAAGTATTGGGACCTCCCTGAAGACGTGATGAAGGGTTTTGCTTTCGGCCAGAAGCCCTGCAATAAAGTCCCTGTGCCGTTGGAGAAAGTTCTGCGACTGGTGCAGGGTTAAGAATGTGGATCCTTTTTCATGTGCCATTCCTGTGGCTCTGTCTTTTTTTCCTTTCATTAGCCTACAAGGGCCTGCAAATGGGTACCATTAAAGGTTACCTGGCGGTGCTGTCCATATTTAAGCGCTCGTCGGAGGAGTGTTCTTATTTTAAGATTCCTTTGATTTCCCAGTTTCACTAATGTGTTCCCACCGTCACCTTTCCTGGTTCTAAAATTCCTCACAGGAGCTCCTTTTGAGTCTTTACATTCTTGCCCTTTGAGACTGTTGACATTTAAAACTGTATTTTCAGTTGCGGTTACTTATGCTCGCAGAGTGAGTGAGTTGCAGGCACTATTTGCTAAACCACCCTTCAGTGTTCCATAAGGACAGGGTTGTCCTTAGGGTTCGTCCTTCTTTTCTTCCGAAGGTTGTCGGAATTTCATTTAAGCCAGAAGGTCATTCTTCCGGTGTTCTATCCTCCTCCGCATCCTGGTAAGGAAGAGGGGCTTCATAGGTTGGATCCTAGGAGAGCGTTAAGCTTCTACATCTCACGCATGTCCCGGGTCAGAGTGGACAATCAGCTCTTTGTAGGATACGCTGGAAGGCGTTTGGGTCAAGCTGTTACTAAGCAGACCTTGTCCAGATGGATTATCATGACCAGCACGGAATGCTACCGTCTGGCGGGTAAGGACCCTCCGGTAGGCTTGAGGGCACATTCTTCTAGGAGTGTGGCTGCTTCCACTGCTCTGGAGAGGGATGTTCCCATTCATAACATTTGTGACGCAGCCACATGGGCTTCTCTCCATACCTTTGTCAAACACTACTCACTGGATACTGTCCATGGGCAAGATTTGGCCTTTGGTAAGGCAGTCCTCTATTCTGCAATTTGATTGTGAATTCTAAATTCTTTTCCCACCTCCATACGTTGGTACTGCTTTGGGAGTCTGTCATAGATGTGGAATATGTCGGAGGAACCAATCCCTTCGAAGAACAAGTTACTTTCTTACCTGGTAACGTTCTTTCGATGGGATGTTCCGATGACGTATTCCACATCGCTCCCTCCCTACCTGCCCCTCTACAGAATTTCTTATGCGATTGCAGCTTTTGTTTCTGCAAGGCTTTCTGTAGTCATTCTGGCAGGAGATTGGTGCCACACGTTCTGGGAAAAAACTACAACTGAGGCTACGGGCGTTGTGCGTCCTACTTATAACATCTGGTGACGTCGGCTCGACGGAGGCCCTAGAGGACAGCGTATCGACGTCATTGACGCAGGACGCTGATGCCGAAAATGTTACAAAGCATCCCATTGAAAGAAGTTTACCAGGTAAGAAAGTAACTTGTTCTTTCATTTTGATTAAACGTGTAGACCTAGCAAAAAAGATGCTGAGTACTCGAGCAGTTGAACCTATTCAACAAAACTCATCAAACCCGCTATGAGGCCACAAAAACATAAAGCAAGCGATGAGGGGTAAAAAAACATTGATGACAAGTAGGCAGATCTGACTCACTAAGAGAGTTTGCAATGCATTAGCTACAAAGGCACACAATGGATCGAAGGTTGATATTTAAATTTTGTTTTGGGGGGTGGAGGGCCTTTCCCCACATGTTCCCCAAATGTGCACAGCTTCTTCCATGAAGAGTAGTCAATTTCTGAATGATTGGGTGCTGTGGGGATATGAGTTTGCATTGTTTTGCAATACATCGTTCTCACTGGATGAACAATTGTAATTTGTTACCAGGTTACTGAGATCCCTCCTGACCAACTGGCCCCCATTCTGAAAGGATTGTGTGCTAGTGCCGGTTTTAAAATGCAGGTGCATGATTTTATTTTCAGGATTCAGTCTTTGTTAAATTTGTTGAGCGTTTTGAATCAAGCTCCTGTGTCAATCTTTATCTTACAGAGTGTGCCCATTTGCTTCTGGCACACAATGCTCCTGTTAAGGTGAAAAATGCTCAGGGCTGGAGTCCGCTCGCTGAAGCCATCAGCTTTGGAGACCGACAAATGAGTAAGACTTCCAAAATTAATTTTTAAATTTGTATGGTACTCGGATGGGAAAGTTGCATTGTCTCAATTAAATATAAATACCTTTTGTTTGTAATTCTGTGTGTTCAGGTGTCGGATTGATAGCATTTAATTTGTTTCAGCACCCTTTGCCTTAAAGGTCCCCACTATAACTGCAAATCAGCCATACTTTAGATTCCATCAACTCCTCCCCTCCACCCCCAGTACCCCTACTGTCTAGAGCCTTGACAGCCAACAATGACAAAACCTACCCGGTTGTGCTCCAATTGGTCAGACTAGTCATGTGGCACCACATTCTTCTTTTTTCTCACATCCCACCTGGATGTCCATAGCCCAGGTGTACCACACAAACGGAGGAATCTGACGTAGGACTTTCTTGGTGGGGCGTGCACGGGCCAGGTTGATCATCGCTCTCTACTGTTACTTTAATCGCAGTATCCATCATTCCTGTGTCTGTAACCATTCGCTCGCAGCTTCCGCAATCTGATACTGATTGCTCTGGTCACTTACCCAATCCACCCCTGGAGCAGTAGGGTGATGCTTGTGTTCATACAGTGGTCCTACAAGTTGCTCACTGAGTGTATTCACACTTTTAACCTAGATGCCATTTTTAATAACCGTTCAGTCTCACATACTCCTACTTAACTCTGTCGTCATCCCCCCCCAAGGTATAGCATCCCACATGTAGAGTCAGTGCTGAGCACATGTGGTGGCCTCAAAGGCATTGATAAGTCTACATGGCCACTAATCTGGCATCCATGCAGCACCTTGACTGTCACTTACCCTCACCCATACGCAAATCTCGTTTAATCTCTACCGACCTCAGGTTTTTTGTGTGACTGTTACCGAATGATTGCATCGTTCAGCAGTGGGAACACCATATCTCTCTGTGACGTTGGCCATCATGAAACTGCAGCAAAGGATTTGGCGAATAAGGCCTTCATAGACTTTATCAACACTCTGGACATCAAACATTCTGTCAGACCTCTTCCCCCTGTAAAGCAACACTTTTCTGGATCCTGTCCTCTAAACCACACATTCAATGGCTTGCCCCTTTCGATCAGGATTGATTAGATCATGACACTATCAGAATCCTTATCGCCTGTATTCCTAATAACCAAGGGCAACACCCAATCCACCAAGGGTGACACCTGCCAGCCCCCCCCCCCCTCATAGTTTGTCTCCCCTTGCAGGAATTCCCATAGAAGC
The DNA here is from genome assembly GCF_040938575.1 of Ambystoma mexicanum. Taxonomy (NCBI): domain Eukaryota; kingdom Metazoa; phylum Chordata; class Amphibia; order Caudata; family Ambystomatidae; genus Ambystoma; species Ambystoma mexicanum. The sequence continues at coordinate 1,185,677,107 of NC_090922.1, forward strand.
AGTGGTGGTCTGCACCTACGCCCCAACAAATGCCACCTCGCCAACTGTGGATGTCAACTGCTTTTCATCTCAGCCTGACCATCCTCCCCAACGACCATGGAAACTGGTCCGGGTCTAGAAAAAATCACTGCCGCCTCACCCCTGATCCACTTAGCCCATGAACAGCAAGCATGCTTTCTGTCAAGCAGAGAAGGTTTGGTAAAGAAATAGATTGGCAGTGCTCAAACATCGGCCTACTCTTAAAAACAGAAACAATAACTGTGAGAATAATTGAGGTGTCAAAAGCAGACCTTTCAGGTCAAATAGCTGCACTTAAATCCCCTCACAGAAAAACTCTCACCCATTGCATGGTCACTGAAAAAATGTGATGCCATAACAAACTTTTGTCGATAAAATCTCAATTGGTGCATATATCAATGACGGCGCCACTCGTTCTCCATCAGTGTATGTGACTGGTCAAAATTTCAAACGCGGAACTCCCAACATCCTTTCCACAAACCCACCTATGCATACGATATCATCCATCGAATCAAACCTGGGCCATGTGCTATAACCACTCCTTCATGTCATCAATGCTTTTCTTGCTTCCTCGTTGAATTGGTACTTTAATTAATGATGGCAGTGAAATCGCAGAATAGTCATAAGAAATCTAGCCGAGCAAAATGATAGTCCAATAAACTTCAAGACAAAACATCACACCAATCTTGTATAAGACTAAACAATATGGGAAGGGGCAAGTTAGTAAAAAATCTATACATTTACGGCCAGTTGAGACCATCTTAAGCAGGGTCCATTTGGGAACAAAAACGTGATTGTAGGTGGACATGGCACCCACCTTGGCCCAGGTTCCTTCTTATGGTGTGCGCATGGTGATCTTTTGTGGAAAAGATATGCTTATTATGAAGGTTTGAAACTTATTTCCCACCACCAGCACACACTTGTTCAATGGGCTTCAAATACTATCTTTCATGATTAAATCTCCTGCAGAGAACTCGGTTGAAAAACCTCCCCATGCCTCAGACGTTACTTTTTAGTTTGGGTTCTGTGATGCATGAATTCTAACTCTATTTTGTATGTATCTTAAATAACCAAATATCTGTCTTCCAGTTGGGCCAACCAACAGCACAGCATTTTAATTGAACCAGTATGACACAAGATTACATTTTATATTTGGATAGAATTGACAGTAGTAAAAAATATGCACTCACCTTAGGACATATTTTTTAACTTGAAGTTAAAAGTACTGTTCCAAAAGGTAAAAGCAGTTTGGCAGGGTATTTATGTATTCAAATTTTCAGGAGTCAATTTGTGTCTGAAATGTCTTTAAATCTATTTTGCTTGTTTTAGTTTCATGTTTTGGATTTGTATTTTATGATTGGATTAGGCCCAAGTTTTGTTTGTGGTTATAAATTTGCCTACTCTAGAAATTCTTAAATTCATTGTTTTCATATTCTTTGCTTACCTGAGATTGTGCTATACACTTGCCAAATATGTCAGATTCTGAATTTCTAATGGGTATTGAATTGTTGCTGTAGCTTTTTGTAATATTTATTAGACAATTTGACTGTCTTGTGGTATCATATTCCCACGATATTGCAAATGGAAACCAATGACCATAATCTGTAGTCCAAGAGGAATTTGGCCGTTTTGATTGAGCATAATACAGTTTTAAGAGTTGATTCTGAAACTGAAAACTACCTTTTATAAAAGGTTATTGGTGTGTTTATAATGGTGAACATTCTGTTTGGGCAGCCCTTAACTGATTGAAACTATTACGGTTCTGTGGGTTTATTTCATTTACACATACTCCCTGTGGTGGTTGTTAGAGGAGTCTCCAAATACAAGCTGCACTTAGAGCCGTTTCAGAAGAGAACCAAATTGTTGGAGCAAGATTAGTGTTTGCATTAACTGTGTTTTGTTTCTTACAATGCAAACTATAGTTTTAATTGTCGTTTGGCTCTGTCCATTTTAGTAACGTGTTTATGCCTGTTGGCTGCCTCCATGACCATCAGTCTGGCTTCCGAGCTGCCAGAAGTACAGAAACCTCTCTCCTGAACATCTGTGACGACCTGCTCCCTAATCTCAATTCTAATCTTCCCTCTGTCCTCATTCTACTCGATCTCTCTTCTGCCTTTGATACAGACAACCACGCCATCCTGCTCCTCCGATTCTGTGATAACCTGGGTATCGCTGTCCTGGCCCTGGCCTGGCTGGCTTTGTTCCTCTCTGATCAACCCTCCCAGGTCCAACTTGGATCCTTCCTTTCATCTCTCTCTACGTGTGGAGTCCACCAAGGGTCTAACCTCTCTCCCTGGCTGTTCAACCAATACATGGCACCCCTGTACCACCGCAAAAGCCACAAAGTACATTGTCCCCTTTGTCTGAGGCATTACAGAAAGGTCCCCTTCTCCAGCATGGTGTCTGGCATGGATTCAAATGCTCATGAATATTCCCCGTCGGGCTAGGACTCCTCGGTAAAAGAAACCGTTTCAGTTTTGTTTCTAAACTGTCTTTCTCCTATAAAGCAATTACTGGGATCAGGGTCATACTGCCCCCAGCCAATGACTGCCTTCTACCTAAGCCCCTCCTCTGGCAGCCATCTTCAGATTTTTACCGCACATTCTAATGTTGATAGTCCTTGTGCTTCGCTGTTCAAGCTTTTCTGCGTTTTTTGCTTTTTTGGCTAGGAAAACTCTATTTTTTGGTCACTCGATCCTGTGTGCTCCATCGCTTATTCTTCCGATTAACCGGGACCCGTTTTTTGCCATCTTTCATTGACCCTCAAGGGCAGAAATCGAGTGTTCTTCTTGGAAGCTTCCAGAAGTTCTTCAGGCCTACACCGCGTGGATCATATCAGACGGGACGAACGGCGCTTCCCTCTTCAAGCTTTGCTCCGACTGCGGTTTGCGAAATGTGTACATGGATGACAAAGATTCCCAGTGTCTGTACTGCCTGCACCCAACGCATAAGGAAGAAGATTGTGATTTGCCGTGGCTTCACGAAGCGCACAATGGAGGATCGACCCCAACGGTTAGTCGTGGCTGCGGACCAAGGCCTCTGCCCCGGGTGGTTCCCAGGCGCATGCCTCTCCTGGATCCGGCAAACCTGAGCTGGCTTCCAAGTCCTTTGAGGGCTCCCCACCCGTGGGGGCCCAACATAAGGCCAAGCACTGCAAGTCCACTTCCGTTGGTCGCTGCGTCTCCTGCGACTGTTGGGGGCGCAATTGTCATCCCCATCCCCATCTGCATCGATCTCCAGTCAGCACTTTGGTTCTTCGTCCAAGAGGAAGTCTGCTAACCCGGGGGAGCTGAGAGAGAATCTGGAGAAGGCCAAATAGGAGAAGGTGGCCAGCCTACCCGCGATGAAGAAGGCCAAAGGAGATAAGGGGTCTGACCCCGCCGTGAAGGCCAAGCAAGACAAGGGGTCCAGCCTTTCTGTGAAGGCCCAGGTGCACCAGGCAAAATCGCCCCCCTACATTGAGGTGGTGGTGGCATCACTCTCGAAGGCCGTAGAGGCAGACCCGGCCCAGGGTACCCTGACGACGGCCAGGGTGTCTATTCCTCCCAGGAGGGAGGCTTCGAGAGAGCCTGTTGAGAAGAACATAGAGAAGAGGATGCCGGACCTCAGCCTGAGACCGACCCCTCGGGAGCCGAAGAAAGGGGGCAGGGGGCGGTGAAGGTCTCCAAGGAACAGACATTTCTTCAGCAAACAAGGATGGGATCCTTTCCATCCACACCGACTATGGAGACGACGATGACGACGAGTGGGGAGTAAGGGAATTGCCTCATGACGGGCGTGACGGCGACTACGATGGGGCTACCGCCGTTGGAGACGGCGAAGGGCCCTGGGCCCAGCGCACCTACCGCCCCTCTTCCCCCAGGTACCGGGAAAAGATCTTTCACTAACTGGACATCCTTTCGACCCTCCACTCGCTGGTGTTGGAGATACAGAGGAGGATGCCGACGGCCCCTCCCGCGCTCCACCAGTTCCGCCCACCCCATTGACACTGTGGGAACTGCCGGCTAAGAGGTGGCGGCATCCCACGCCTCCATGGCACCCATCGCCTCCCTCTTCCCCAAGGGAGACTGAATCGGACACTGCAACAACGGGCACATATGATGGTGGGATGGGGGACCTGTGCTGAGTGGCACTATAGTAGCACATAACGACATCAAGTGGCAAACGTGGAGCCATATATAGAATCTGATACCAATAGAAAGCACCACCCTGAGCGCCGGCACACAGCCCTTACATAGTTATGCCCAGAGACAATAAAGTGAACAAAAAGGGACCCATGAACGCGGTCACCAACGCTATCATTTGGGACAGAAACGCTGGATCAGTACGGGCCAACCCACTAGAGTCGCAGAGCACAACCAATGACTAATCAGGTTCCTATATGATGGCACTACAAGCGGGATTCGCTGCAGTCAATTCTAAACTAGACGATATAGGAAGCACTATATCATCCATAAAAGCAGACCGCCAGCAGGTGAACGCACGTGTTGTGGAATAAGGCCGGATAAGTACTGTGGAGGACACTGTAACCAACCATGGCAAGGACACACAAGCCATCAAAAAGAACTTGAACCTAGTTCAAATGAAGTGCGAAGACTTGGAATCTAGGTCATGCCACAATATCAGGGTGGTTGGACTGGCTGAAAAACAACTTAATGTTCCAATGGAGGTGTTTATGGAAGAAGTAATCCGAGCCGTCCTCCCGGACGCGCATTTCTCACAGCAGTTCTTAATTGAGAGAGCCCACTGAGCCTTGACTACTCCCCCACCCCCTCCCAAACCTGGGGCACCGCCACGCACAGTTATTGGCAGTCTCCTTAATTATCGCGGTAGGGACATGATCCTATGTCTGTCTCGTGAGAAGGGTACTCTAGCATATGACTCCACCAGGATACACACATACCCTGACTTTTCAAATGGAGTACAACCGCTCACCGTGCTTTTGATCAAGAGAGCACTTGGGGCATGTTCCATCCCTTATGCAATGTTGCTAAACTCATTCTGCAACACGCTGGGAAGACTAATTTCTTTGAATCCCCCGGTGAGGCCATGGTGTACATAGAGCGTAATATTCCACAGCCTTTAAGAGAGAAGAACCCACAATCCTGGCCAAACACTTGAAGATGCATGAGGAGCCCTGAAGTATACAGTAGACCAAGACTCCTGGATACATTTAACAGTGCAGCAGCCCTCTAGGCGTTCTGGTTGGCAGATGGAAAAGGGAAGATTAACCGTGCAGAGCTGCCCATTTTTTTCAAAGGTTGAAGTTTTTGGAAGGGAACCCACTATCCATTTGGAGGGATAGTGAGTGTGGCGGGTGGGTAGGGAGTTGGGCCAGTTGCCCACTTGTTAGAGGGGACAAGCTACTTCATGGAACATAGACCAGGAATACACAAGCTGACATGGAAAATGAGTCGGAGCGGGGAGATGAACGAGATGCACGAAAACACAGACGGGGGGGTGGCGCATGGAACATGGCGCGGCGGGAGTTGAGAAGCAGGCCACGACAAACCTACGACACCGACATTAATGATGCAGAAAGAGCAAGAGATTAAGCTGCTCACATGGAATATAAGGGTGCTAAAAGCAAGTAAGATAATTGCATATGCAAACCGACATAAGGTCGACATACTCTTCCTGCAAAAGAAACATGCCATTAAGAAGATCACGCATGCTTTTGCATGTAATTGTAACACACTACTCGAAACTGGCGCATGCCCTCTTATCTGTTGAAGGATGAAGCTGTGATTGAACTGCTTAGAATTGAAGAGGACTTTTTCGTCCGAAATACAGGTTCAGTGCAAACCCAAAGATCGGTATGGGAAACATTTAAAGTGTGGCTGAGGGGCCAACTAGAAATCCTACGGTGCGCTGAAAGAAATCGGGAAGGACTTGCACCAGACTGAACGTGTGTGAAGGGACCTCGAGATCCAGCAATCTGCGGTCATAGGGAAGGAACACCTGCTAAAAATACAGGATCAAATGGACAAAGTCAAGACCCTGGCGGAGAGAGAATTGTACTATGACGCAACCTATGAGGGCAAGGAGTTACGGAGAGGGGAATAAGGTGAGCAAGGCTATGGCAACACTTATCAGATCGAACATGGGTCGAGACCTATTACTAGCATTTGCGATGCCTTGGGGACAGTACAGACGGCCACAAGACCATTAGCGAGGTGTTTAAGCTGTTCTATGCTAAACTGTACGCAAACGCAGACAGTGACTCCAGAGGATCTCCAAGATTATATGGACTCATTTCCAATACCTAAGCTGGGGGAAACAGAAAGGGCACTGTTGGAACTTCCACTGACGGTTGAAGTAATTGAACAAGCCAAAATCTGAACTACATGCAGGCAAAAACCCAGGTCGGATGGTATCCCGGTCGATTTTCTTTTTCAAGGTTTTCAAATCTGAGCTGGCCTTGAGGTTGCTGGTGGTTTGGGAACAGGTGCTCTGGAGAGGAGAGTTACCGAATACCATGAGAGCAGATAACTTTCTTGCTCAAGCACCACAAATCTCCCTAGGACGCTGCATCCTACTGCCCATTATCACTGATGAACACGGATGCAAAAATGTATGCAAAGGCAATGGCAAGACGTCTGATCCCGCACATGAACAAACTAATCCAGACAGATCAAACAGGATTTATCCCTACCCGTTCGAAGGCACTGAATTTACAGAGATTCTTCGCCATTATGTCACAATTGGACCCAAACGCTAAAGCAGCTGCGATTACTTTAGACGCTGAAAAAGCGTTTGACTCGATATCCTGGAACTATATGTTCTCAATGCTGGGTAAACTGGGGTTTGGTCCGACGTTCATGTGTTACATTTGTATGTTATATAAGAGCCCAGTAGCAATGGTTAGGACCAATAACACTCTTATCATCCCCCTTTGTGTTAGGTAGGGGCACCCGTCAAGGCTGCCCTTTGTCCCCTCTTATATTTGCATTCAGGATAGAGGGTATGGCGGCAAAAGTTAGACACATGTGGAGGGGCATCCATTTTAGGAGGGCCCCCCCCAACTTCTTTCACTATACAATGCTGTAGGTTAGCTGTCCGGAGACTCATCTACCCCCGATAATGCGAGAAATAGATGCATTCTCCACGTACTCTGGCTACAAAATTAACCAGCCCGAGTCGGAGATAATCCCACTGCTGCCAAGCTCGGGGCAATCGCAGGCTACATCTGATTTCAGATGGTCACCTCCATCAGCACGCTACCTAATTATATTAATGGCCACTGACAGACAGACCCTATACACTAATAACTATGAACCGTATCTGCAACTTCTTGAACACAAGCTTGGTGTCTGGGGTAAGCTTCCAATATCCATATACGGACGAGTTGCCTTGCTCAAAATGGTCGTGGTGCCCGTTACTGTACCTGTTCTGCGGCATTCCCATATGCCCTGGCAGAGACTTCTTCCAGAGACTGCAGAAACTGGCCACCACCTTTGTATGGGGCGGGAAGTCTGTTAGGGTGTCTGGGGTAAGCTTCCAATATCCATATACGGACGAGTTGCCTTGCTCAAAATGGTCGTGGTGCCCGTTACTGTACCTGTTCTGCGGCATTCCCATATGCCCTGGCAGAGACTTCTTCCAGAGACTGCAGAAACTGGCCACCACCTTTGTATGGGGCGGGAAGTCTGTTAGGCTCAAATGACCCAGGATGTGTGAGCGATATGAAACAGGCGGGTTAGCAGCCCCAGACTTAATGTTATATTTTCATGCAGCACAACTACACTTTGCAAAGTACTGGGTAGACGCAGCTGAAAAACATGCACACGTACGGGCTGAGAAGTTTGCAGTAGCCCTAGCTAACATCCAGGCAATGCCATTTTCAAAAGGTAAGGGAGATTTCAGGGATGTGGACCCAGTGAGCTTGCCAGTACGAGCCTGGTCCGCACTGTTTGCAAGGGTGGGATGTGTGAACCCCTATTGGCAGTTTACCCCCCCCTGTGGCACTATCCCGATTTGGAACCCACATTTGATACGGCATTGCAACGTAAATGGGACCCGGGCAAGGAAATGAGACTAGATTTGTATCCGAAGGGCAGATTTGAGTCACTTGCAGATGTGCAGACTAAAGTGGGGCCGGGTCTCGTCACTACACTGCAATATTACTATATGAAAGCAGCCTGTAAAAGGAAATGGCCATCATTTCCCGAGGCTCCCCGTTACATGAATTCTTTACCGCAGGTATGTCGCAGGAGGGATTTACAGGTGCAATATCTAGACTGTATAAGGCAGTCCAAGAGCATGGCATCATCATAGAAGATTCCCAATGGACTAGATACTGCCAACACACCAAATCCATCTAGATAAACTCTAACTTTAGGTTAATTCAATTTTTAAAATGCTAAATCATTTACATATAACCCCGAACAAGATCTCCAATTTTGACCCCACTCGACAAGCAAACTGCACGAAATGCAATGCCAACTTTGCAAATTCCATGCATATGTATTGGGATTGTCCCCCTATCAGAGCCTTTTGGGAGGAAGTTTCCAGAGTTGTAAGTGACATTACCGGGCTGAATATCCCGGCTATCCCACATAAATATCTGCTGGGTGACATAGGTAAGACTTCAGTTAGGATCCGTAGATTTGTCACTGGGGCAGTGGCCAAGAAAAATATTAGTCATGGAAATCAAAACAGCCCCTACCCGAAAAGCATGGCTACAGGACCTACTGTGTGTTCAGGATAGTGAGGAACACTATGTTAACAGTGTGACATCTACCTGCAGACCGAAAGACATTTGGGCTCCTTTACGACCTTACATCTGGGACAATCAAGAAGTCTATACTGGGGATCTATCGTGAATGTCCGAATGTATTGATATACCTATTTTGTATATGTGGATAATGTACTGATATTTTTCTATGTGAGTCAGTGGTTCACTCCTGAAGTGTTGTGTGATTGTGTTGCACCTGTCAGCCAAAAATAAAGGTTTAACATTTTTTTTTAAAAAGTGAGGTGGCGTCAGACCACGCCATCACGGTGGCCCTGAACATAGAAGACACAGGGTTCCGCCAGATGGGAAACAGCGCTCGCCTTCGCCGTAGTGGCTGCCTCAAGGCCACCGATTTTAGGCAGGAGGTCCAGACACGGGTTTTGGACATGCCCTTTGACATGGACAACTTGTTCGGGAAGGCTGTGGATGAATCACTCCAGGCCATCAAGACGGACACAGACGGAACGTGCCCCAGGCACGCTAAAACGACGACCGTCCTTACTTTCCTCAGGAGGGAAGTCTAGCCGGTCTTTGAAGGGATTCAGTGTGGGCTCCTCCTCTTACTGCCAGCCCTCCCGCTCCCCGAACCAGGAAGCCAAGAGGTCACACCAAGGCCTTCAGGGCAGACAGTCATCGTCTGGGACCGCAAGCCGCCAGCCTCACCAAGCAAGATGGAACTGGCCTGGATTTTGGGCCCCCACCTGTGCACCCCGGTGGGAGGCCAGCTGGCGAACTTCATTGGCGTGTGGGAGACAATCTCCACCGACCGTTGGGTGCTGGACGCTCTCGCTCATGGAGACACACTAGAGTTCCAGCGAAAGTGTCCTCAAATACCACTGGTGGCCCTGCAGGAAAACCACATCCCTCAGCTGTTGCTATAGTTTCGGGCCATGTTAATGAAAGGGGCAATAGAGTTGGTTCCGAAGATGCTGCAGGGCTCCGGAGTTTACTCAAGGTCCTTCCTCGTACTAAAGAAGACCGGGGGATGGAGGCTCATTCTCGACCGACAACTGAACAAATCTATAAAGTCCCAGAAGTTCAGGATGGTCACGCTGCAGAACGTGCTCGGCCAGCTGGAGGAGGGAGACTTTGTCGTCGTTGGACCTAGAGGACGCTTACTTCCACGTCCCCATCCACAAAGGACACCGCAAGTTTCTGCACTTCATCGTTCAAGGGAAGCATTACCAGTTCAAGGTTCGGACTGAAGTCGGCACCTAGAGTCTCCACCAATTGCCTGGCGCCGGTGGTATCCCATCTACAACTGCAAGGGATCCATGTGTACCCTTACCTGGACGACTGGCTCATCCGAGCCAGATCAAGGGACGTTGCTGTCGACTACACGGCAAAGACTGTCCTCCTGCTGACGGAACTGGGATTCTCTGTGAATTATGCAAAGTCCTGCTAGACTCCATAGCAGGACGCACTGTTCCTGGGATCCAGACTCGACACGGTGGCCTGTCTGGTCTCAGTCGGAGGAGAGGATACTTGCCATCCTAGGCAAAGTGCAACGGCTGTTGACACCGAGGGTCGCCACAGTGAGGACTATCAAGTCTGTACTCCGCATGATGTCGTTGTGAATTTCCTAATCCGACTCTGCAGGTTACAGATGCTCCCTCTACAGGAGCTACAGGAGTTCGTCAACGCCCATTGGGTCCAGGTGTCCGGAGGGTTCAGGACAGAATCGCACTGAACGAGGAGTTCCATTGAGCGATAAAGTGGTGGGGCGTGCGCTCCAACATCACCGGAGGCACGGACATCCAAAGCCCCCCCCCGTACCAGGAGACGTGTCCCTGGAATGATGGGGGGGGGGGGGTCCCACACCGGACATCTTCACGCCAGAGGACTGTGGCTGCCGGAGAAGATGCTACACATAAACGCCCTGGAGCTACTTGCGGATTTGTGGGCCCTCAAGTCGTTTCTGCCGTCTCTCAAGGGCAAAGTGGTGAGGGTCTTCCTGGACAATACCACCATAATATTTTACATCCTGAAACGGGCAGACACCAGGTCCCCAGCACTCCAAGGAGGCTCAGGGGATGTTTCTCATCCCGTTTCATCTGGCAGGATTAAAGAACAGTCGCAGACTCTCTCAGCAGGGAGCTGCGCGAGTGGGAGCTTCGGCAGGATCAGGTGGACAACCTTTTCCTCAAATGGGGCAATCCCCAGATCGATCTGTTTGTGACGGCACAAACGCCAAGTGCTGGAGGAACGCCAGCAGGTTCCCCCAGCCAGGGAGCATGGGGGATGCATTCTCATTCCCTTGAAGGCCTGTTTCTGTATGCGTTCCCTCCGTTGCCGTTACTACTTCGAGTCAACAATCAACTTGACAAGCAAGATGATCCTCGTCGCACAAGCGTGTTTGAGGCAGATCTGGTACCCGGACATTCTCAGCCTGTCTGCAACCCTTCCAGTCAAGCTGCCAGTGGTCATGGATCTTCTCAGCAGGGAAGGAGGTGCGATCCTGCACCACGACCCGGGGTCGCTGAACCTGGAGGCCTGGCCCCTACACCATTAGAATTCGGCAGCTACGATCTTCCAGCAGACTGCAAAGAGATTCTCGGCAAGGCCAGGGCATCCTCTACCTTTAAAATGCTACGGACACAAATGGAAGCGCTTTGCTATTTGGTGCAGTTCACAGAAGATCAACCCTCTGAGGGTCAGTGCCCCTCAATTATTACCGTATTTACTATCCTTGGCTAAATCGGGGCTGGCTCATGCCTCCATCGTTAATCTGGCTGCTAGCTCCTGCTACACCAGATCTCCGGGACGTTCTTCACTGTGGTTGCACCGTCTGGTGAAGGAGTTCATCACCGCTCGTTCCCACAGGTGAAGGCTACGGCCCCGGCGTTGGAGCTCAATGTGGTGCTTACTAGGCTCATGGGGGCTCCATTCGAACCTCTGCATTCAGCTCTACTCAAGTTTTTTGTGGAAGACCGCTTTCCTCATGGTAAATCACCTCTGCAAGACGAGCGAGATCCAGGCCCTGTTAAGCAAGCGGCCCTACTTGACTTTTTACGAGACAAGGGTGGTGCTGCAGACGCACCCCTCCTTCATGCCCAAGGTTCCGTCGGAATTTCACCTCAACAAAGCCTTGGTGTTACCTGTGTTTTTTCCAACGCCTTTGTCGCCGGCTGAAAGGACTTTGCACTCACTGAATGTGGCTAGAGCGGTTTTTTGTGGCCTTCACGAGGAGTTTCCTGAAAACTTGTCTGGTCCTGGGAACCATGGGAAGGCCCTACCAAGGCTTCCATTTCCAGGTGGCTCTTCAGCTGTATCTCTCACTGTCACCAGTTGCCAAACCAATTGGTACTACAACTGCATTTATTGGCTGGTGTGCCCCTGCTGTATATCTGCAGGGCTGCTACGTGAAGGTCAACGCACACCTTCACGAAATTCTACTGTCGATGGGGATTCCAGGGAGGAATCCAGAGTCTGCCGAGCAGAGCTACGCATCCTGTTCGCTTGAAGGTGAGCCTGGTGAGGAGGCAAGAGATTACTTCTGTTGAGCCTTGCCACCTCCCGTAGTTGGGCAAGCATCTACTGCTATATATTCTTTATTCATGAGCATGTGAATCCATGCCACACCCCATGCTCGAGAAGGAACAACTTACTTACCTGTAACTGTTGTTAGACAGCATGGGTCTGGCATGGATTCACATACAAACCCTCCCACCTGCCCCTCTATGGCTCTTCTCTTGGTCCTACTGCCACTTTACGTGCTACCAAATCTGAAGATGGCTGACAGCGGAGGGGCTTCGGTAGAGGGCAGTCATTGGCTGGGGGCAGTATGACCCATAGTTCATTGATTGGTTTATAGGAGAAAGACAGTTTAGAAACTAAACTGAAACTGTTTTTCTTTTACCGAGGATTCCCAGCCAGACAGAGTATTCATGAGTAACCTCTGCTCACAGGGTTGGCGAGCTCTAGGCATTGTCGTCTAAGCCACCATTTACTGTTTTCCATATGGCTTGGGTAGTTCTGAGGGTTCACCTTTTCTTTCTACCAAAGATGGTTTCAGAATTTCATCCGGTGCAAAAGATTGTTTTGCCAACTTTCTACCCACCTCCTCATCCTTCTAAGGAGGAGGAACGAGACTGCAGATTGGATCCCAAGTGAGCGTTCAACTTTTATATTAACGCTCTCTAAATTAAGATGGGGATGATGAGCTTTTTGTGAGCTATGCTGGCCACAGGATGGGGCAGGCTGTTACAAAACGGACCCTGTCTCAGTGAATTATCCTGTGTATTTCCGAATGTTACAATCTGGCTGGCTGGAAAGGAAGTTTGAGGTATCATTCCACTAGTGGGGTGGCTACTTCATCAGCCCCCCAGAGAAGGTTACCTGTAAAGAATATTTGTAGTGTTCCCACCTGGTCTTCGCTGCATACCTTCACAAGGTATTATTGCGTAGAATCTTTGGAGTCAGGACGCCAAATTTGGGAAGGCTGTTATACACCGCATACATTTGAAACTAAATTCTCCAATCCCACCTTCTGCAACATGCTGCTTTGGGAGTCTATCAAAGATGAGGAATACGTGCGAGGATGCAATCAATTCGAATGAACAAATTACTTTCCCCTGGTAATGTTCTTGCAACTGGATTTTCCGCCCACGTATTCCTCATCGCCCGCCAACCTACCCCTCTATGATCTGGGAGAATTTCTAGGATTTACACCTTCCTCTTTTAATGCTCCTGTCTTTCATTTTTGAGACTGCTGTGCCTGCGGGAGGAAAAACATGAACTGAGGCAACGTGTGCGGTGCGTGCCAATTATACTGATGCTGACATGCTGGTCGAGAACAAACTGAGGCTGTTGAGGGACACAAGGTCGAAGCATGGTGTCCTCTTCTGTGAAATTATTTTCTGAAGCTGCAAACAGGATATCGGAGATAATCCAAGATGAGGAATACATGGGAGTAACATACAGTCGAAAGAACATTACCAGGTTGAAGTATTTTGTTCTTCTAAAACTGCATTCTTGGCTTCGGAATTCTGGTTTCAAACTTGAAACTCAGGCTACTTAACATGCCCAGAGAGAGCACTGTGTTTGGGAAAGCAGTTGATGACGCCCTAGAAAACGCTAAAGAGCATGGGACTCTTAAAACGTTAGGGCAGATTTCAAACAGACCTTATGTTCAATGTGGGATTTTTTCTTTTATTAAACTTCTTTTTATTGGGTTTACAACATGTAGAACTTTCCCCCCTTCTCACTCCCCCCTGGGGTGTCTTTACATATTCCCTTGAGCTGGTTCCTCTTTTGCCTGTTCCTTGCGTTCATTGCAAGTCCAAGAGTTTGAGGCGCTGGGGGCACCACACCACTCTAGTCATCTTTGAGGAAGGCCAGCGTCTCTCCCCAGTCTTTTGCAAAGTTCTGTACATTCCTGTTCATAGCATAGGTGGCCCATTCTAAAGCTACTCTGTCCCAGACTTTGTGTAGCCAATCCTGGGTTGTAGGATTTTTCACTTTTTTCCATCTCTGCGCAATTAATGTCATTGCCGCTAGGGTTGGCATCACTCGTGCCTTTTCTCTATTGCTGGGTTCCCCCTCTGCCTCCCCCCCCATAAGCTCAGTAGTATCTGCTCTGGGGATCTCTTTCCCACCTTTCCCGTATGCTTTCTCTTGTGTCTGCTGCACTTCATCCCAAAAGGGGGCGATTTTTTGAGCACCTCCACCATGTGTTCCGCCGTGCCCTCATTCCCGCATCCTCTCCAGCATTCCCCTGTTGCCCCTGGGTAAATTCTGTGAAGGCGAGCTGGCGTGTAGTGCCACCCAAAAAGTATTTTATACCAAGCTTCTTGTAGCTGGGAGGCCCTGGCCAGCTTGGGAATCTTCCCATACAGTTTCCTCCACTCCTCCTTTTCAATCTCCCTCCCCAGTATCTGTTCCCACCTTTTCATGTTCTGCCATTGCTGTCTAGGGATCGCATCATCTAATATCCTATATAAATTGGAGATCAGCCCCTTGGACCCGTCATTTGACATCAAGAATTTCTTGAAGGGAGTTTCCTCTCTGATGGCTGCTTCCTTATTTGTCGGGTGTAGCAACCAATGGCGCAGCTGAGCATATCTAAGCCTCCCCTTCTCCAATTGCGAATGCTATTTTGCATACCGTGAAGGCCAAGCTCTCCCCGTCTTGAAAAATATCCTGCATCCTCTTGCACCCTCCCTCCTGCCAGTTCCTAAATGCTCCCTTCTCCGTTCCGGGTGTAAAGTCCCCTTTATTGAAGATGGGTGTGAAGAGGGATGGCAAGGATGCGATTCCCCGCATTTTCGCTAATTTGTCCCAGTTCTCTGCCATTAAGCTTGTTATGGTGCTTTCATACATATGTTTTGGCCTATGCTGTTTCCGCAGCCAGAGTACCTACTCTAGATCGAGTGCATGGAAAAAGCAGGGAAAGGATGGATGGAGCGGGTGGATGGAGCGGATATATCTATATATCTTTGTATCTCCTACCTATGCTATGTATATGCTATGTACCTGTAGCCCCATGTTATCTGTATCACATGTTTACCCTATCCAGCCTGTCATTTTATATACGTATGCTGCTATTTATGCCCCGTCCTGCGCTCGTGAATGGTCGCAGGCGCTTTACTGATGAGCACCATATCACACTACTACGCTTACTCTCTCCTAGAGACCATCATTCAACTAGAACACAGCTATACTATGACGCATTCTGCCTAGCTGTTCTCATACTAACATGACCCCACAAACACCTCATCATCCTAATAAAACACAGCTAGCTGAGCACATCTCGGCTAGCTTAGGCGTCTCCTCAGGCCTAACACAGCCAGAACTCAGTCTGGGTGTCCACACTCCAGACTGAACACATTTATTTTATTTATTTGTATTTGTAAAGCGCACTACAGCCCACAGGAATCGAGGTGGGCTTACTTAATGTGAAGCTGCCCAAGGAACACATTGTTATCTGTGGTACATGATTACACAGAAGAATAGATACTTAACCACACAAAAGAGTGACTAAAGGTACAGGCAAGTTACATGAACAGGCAGTTTTTGATGGCGGTGGAAGGACGTTCCAGGTGGTGGCAGCCACGGCAGGGAAGCTGGAACCACCAGCGCATACTCTGCGTGTCCTGGGTACGGTTAAAGTGTTGGAGTATGCGGATCTGGATGGTCTGGCAGCAGAGGGTTTGGAGAGCCTATTGGCAAGGTAAGGGGGAGCTAAGTCGTGGAGGCACTTGTGGGTCAGGGCAAGAATTTTAAAGATAATTCTTTCTTTGACGGGTAGCCAGTGCACCTGTCTTCTGAGCCCAGATTTCCAACTGATTTCCTCAGCACCACACCCACCTTTTTAAGAAGCAGCTATCATGCAACAACCACACCAGCTGCACACACATCCGTCCCCCTCTCCCGAAGGTTTTTGCAGCTCAGGTAGTTCTGTCAATATTGGACTCCCGTTTGGCAATGAGGGCTTTTCTGTTCAGGGGGGGCTTACCGTCGGAGGCGTGAAACACAGTCCAGGGCTTTCCATGCATCACATGACAAACTAGCTCCATCAGTGGATCTGGATAACCATCTTCCCATACCTTTGTTTCAGCTTCTACCCATTGCTCTAGCTCATTATACCATGCAGCGTACTGTGGGCCATTTGCCTTTTTCCATTCCAAAGCTATGGTCCTTTTAGTTAGTATGCATGCCATGTCCATGAATTTCGCAATATGCTTTACTTTAGCCAATCTGGGATAAGTCCCTAATAGGCATTCCTTAGGGGACCATTCATACCGCGTTATCCCGGCCTTCTTGCCTTAGACCGGAGACACCGTACATTGGGGCATTCTGAAAACATATGAATCAGTCCAGCCAGCTCGGCGTTGCACCATGTGCATGTGGGGTGAGCTTGCTTATTGAGTTTGGCCATTCTGTTCGGAGTCGTATATAGCAAATTTTAACTATCAATCGAAATCTAGTGTTTCTAGACGCTTCCTTGGGGAACGCCAGGGCCCTTTCCCATTCCAAGTGTGTGATTTCTTGTCCCAAATCTGTTTCCCATCTGGACTTCAGTGCGATACCCTGGGGGATTAGGTTTATCTATCAGTTGGCTATATATATTCTGGACACTAGTCTCCATTCATCTTCCAGGTTGTACAGCAGTGTAAAAAGGAGGTTCTCTGTTGGCTCCTCTGGCCACATGTCCCATTTCGCTCTTGCGACCCTCCTGATCCTCTGATACCACAGGAATTGACCTTCCGGCATGCCCTCCGATAGAATGAAGTGAGGTGAAGTCTCTAAAAGTTCAGTTCTCGTATAAATTTCCCCATGTGTAGACCCCTTTTCTTTCCCAAAGTCTAATATTCGCGAGGTCCGACATGGTCTTGCACAGGTCTGATACCATCGGGATCTCAGGTGAGTATGAGTGTTCCAGATGTAGAAGTGTCTTGGTTCTGTGCCATATCTGCCTCCCTAGGGTTACTATCGTAGGGACGTTGCTTATACAATTCTGGGGGGCCCAGATGAGTTCTTTTAAGTGTAGTGGGGCCACTAGGTGTTGGAGTAGTGCCGTTTCTGTCGTAACCTCATCTGAAAGCCAGCGGGCCACAAAGCTGAGTTGTGCCGCTAGATAATCTTTCCAGATCCGGAAGTTGAATACCTCCTTCTATGTGGGGTAGGGTCAGCGTGGTCAGTGCTAGCTTATGTCTACCTGCTCCCCACAGGAATCCTCGGATTAGTGTTTCGAGCAGATGAAAGAAGGGGGCCTTGATGTAGTAGTACATATTTTGAAAGTGGTAGAGGAACCTAGGGAGAATAATCATCTTAACTATCGATGCCCTGCCCATCATATATTAAGGGAGTTTGGACCAAAAGCTAGTGGATTTGCATAGTGTCTTGATTGCAGCTTCAGTGTTGTGTTCGTGCATCAGCTCTGGGTGTGTGCATTATGTTGACTCCCAGATATCTAAATGTGTCTGGTTGCCATTGGATTCCCACCTCGGGTAGTTCCTCCACTTTACTGCCTCTCAAGTCTGCTAGAGGGAACCGGCAGGGCGCCTACTGAACTGTATGCCTGAGACCTTGGAGTAGTTGTCCAGGACACTTGGCATATTGGGCACGTTCAGGTGTGGATCTCTTACATACAGGACAACATTGTCAGCGTATAACAAGATTGTGATACACCCCGCCTACCCGTATAACTGCATCAAAGAATTGCTTTCTGAAGTAAATGGCTATTGGCTCTAGGCCCAATATGTAAAGCATGGGGGATAGCGGGCAACCTTGCCTGGTGCCTCTGCATATATCTCACGCTGGAGATACTTTCCTGACTTCACTCTCGCCCTTGGTTTAGTGTATAGGATCCTCACCCACTTGATAAATCCCTCCCCGAATCCAAACTCTTATGGATGCCACAAGCCACTCCCAATATATGGAGTCAAATGCTTTTATTGCATCTAATGATAATAGTGCGTAGGAGCCTTTCTCTTGATTCATCTGGGCCATGATGTGTTGGAGTCTGCAGAGATTTGCCGTTGTGTTACGTCCAGGCACAAAACCACTCGGATCCGCATGCACTAGCTCACCTATATGCCTAGAGAGCCCCGTGGCTAAAATCGTGGTCAATATCTTAATATCATAATTGAGCAATGAAAGCGGGCGGTAGGAGTTGCACTCATCTGCTGGTTTCCTGGGCTTGAGCATCGGGATCACGAGTGACTCCCTCATGCTTTCCGGGAGTAACTCCAGATGATATGCCTCTTGCTTCACCTTGTGTAGCAGTGGCATGAGAGTTGGTTCATATGTATTATAAATCTATAGGGGCAGCCCCTCACTACCAGTTTTGGGAGCCCTATTTCCTGAAGTGTGCTTTGGATTTCATCGTGGGGGATTGGTGTCATGCGAGTATAGCCGAGTGTAAAACGATTTGAAGGTGTCATTGATACCCTGTTGTCTATTGGAGCATTCCGCTTGCATCCTTCAATGCAGCCGTTAGTTGTTTGGGGTGTTCCCTCTTGCAGAGCCATGCAAGCAAATGGCCAGGTCTGTCAGCTTCCGTGTGTACCCTGATGGTTCTAGTGGCATGGTCGAATTTGGCTAATCTGTCCCATGTCTCTTTACATTCACCTCTGATCTGACCAAGGGTTTCTTCCTCTTGTGTCGTCGCCAGGGCTGCTGATTCTATTTTTTTGATTTCCTCTTCCCGCCATTCTAGTTCTGTTAATCTCTCCACGTATCACCACTTTTAGGGCCTCCCATACCGTGCCTACTCGGGCTACGCTGCCCGTATTCTCCATGTATTTTTCCAGGGAGTCCCAAAGAAGGCTATATCTCTGTGCTTCAGTGGGCATACTCCATAACGGGATGGGCGGGGTCTGGGCCCAGCCAGTCGCTTTCCACCAGTAGGGGGTGAGTGATCCGATATGGATCGGCCTAAATATTGCGCCAGTTCTATTTGGGGGGGGGGGGGGGGGAGTGTTCTCGCACTACAAAAACATGGTCTACCCTAGTGTAGAGGTTGTGTGGGGATGAGAAGTAGGAATAGCCTTGCTTCCTCAGGTGCAACTCACGCCAGGTATCTGCTAGGTCTAATCTTACTATTAGAGTTGAGTGCAGTGGAGGCTGTTGATGGCCTTGTCGTCTAGACCTCCTGCATTTCAGGTGTCACAACATGCTCCATTCAGACCCTCCACTCCTTCAGGCATTCCCCCTCCCTTCCGAAAGTAGTGGAACATTAACCATTGTGAACAAAACAATGAAAACCGCTAACAGATAACTGCACCCAGCGACTGCCTTGGTCTGGCAGCGCTCAGGTGCCCCTGCACCATCTGGGCCCATCCAGGACCTTTGGCGCAAGTGATGTGCTAGCAACAGGCCTGCACTGGTCTCTTGTGGGGTGAGTTAAGTGCGCTGTACTTGTGTCCCTGTGGGCTCGCCGTCCGAACCAGCGAATGAACAATATTGCAATGATGATGGATGCAGCAGTTCTCTTGCTGCTGCTTTATGTGCAGATTTCCAATTCAGGATACCCCCCCCCCACCTACCCCACTCCTCCGGTTCAAAGTCGGTCATGTGATGGGCTCCGCGTCGCTGGCCAGGTTGTTGTGCTATAATCACATGTTAGCCGCGGCTGGTGTTTCAAGGAATATTGCTTTCCCTTTGTAGAGCACCTTGAGGCGAGTGGATATAACGGCACGTATTTCAGGTTCAACTGCCGTAGCCTTGCCTTTATCGGCACAAAGGAGTTTCTTGCGCTCTGTACCGTAGGTGTGTAATCCGGGTAGGTGACTATCTTGGAGTTCTCTCTTGATTTCCCCTCCCTCGAGTATTCGAGTATTTTCCTGTGCCGGAAGTTTAAGATTTTTTGCAATCATCGGGCGTGGGTGTGAGCCCGGTGGTGGTTTCTTTTGGAGGGATCTGTGGGCCCTCTCTACTGCAAAGCCCTGGGATTGTTGGCTGGCGCCTATTTCCTGTTATATGGTCTCTACGAATTCAGTTAGGTGCAGTCCCTCCATGCCCTCCGGGATACCCAGTAGGCGGTTGTTACGGCGGGCGCGCCCCTCCGCGTCTTCGGACCTCGCCTCCAGTCTTGCCACCTTCTTTTCCAGTTCTTGCACCCTGGCTTTCAAATCGGCCGTGGTCTCAACGTTTTCCTGTAGTTCCGCTTCCGCCGTGGTTACTCTTTCCGTTAAATTACGGGCATCCTGGCGCATTATTTGCATGTCAGATTTGACTGTCTATTTTCACATCTTTGAATGTTCTGAGAGCCTCGATAGCCTGTAGCACCTGGTTGTCTTTGGCACCGTCATTTGAGGGCTGCGATTCCTGGTGTGTTTGCATCTTGTCGTGGCTGCTTTCTTGACTTGGCCGCTGAGAAGGAGTCCATTATTGTCGACTTGGCTTTGCCCCTAGTGTGGGACATCTCAGTGGGATCTGACAGTGGAGTCCCTTCGGCTTCCTATGATATGATACTTGTGTTTACTTCACCAGGACAGTGTAGCACGACTCCAGTTAAGTTGGGGGAAGCGTCCCAAGAAATGTGGGAGAGTGCCGGTATGAAGTCAGCGATTAAGTGATCCGTGGGGTGCAAATGTGTTTATTTGTAGTCACGCCTGGTACCTGGAGACGGGACCAGCTGTGGCCTTGAGCTAGCCCCCTCTGTGTCTGAGCCCGCTGCCTTGTGGGTCCGGCCACTGATCCCGCCAGTGTTTCCTTACTGTCGGTAGCCTCCGGGTGCATCCAGGATCCAGGCGCTGTACCCTAAAGGTATAACGGTGGTGGTGTGAGTTTGGGCAAGTGAGCCCTCCGGCTGCTCAGTGCGTGATCTGTGTCGGGTATTTGAATCCGTGGTGTTCCACTAAAGGCTTTTTCCCAACTTGTGCAGCGTGCCGGGGTATCCACAAGGTTTTAAACAGCAGTTCTCTGGTGGGCTAGGCAGGGATCGAACGGTCTTGAAGAATAAAATGTTTCATGATGGTAGTCCAGGCGCTCAGGTGGGGTCACAGCAGCTCCTGCGGGCCTTCCGCCTCTTCTGAGGGAGCGCTTCGATGTGTCGGAGTGTGCTGGGCTGCTTGGATGGGATCTGGCAGCCGGTGGTGCTGTGAGTTGCAGATCCGGGCCGGCGATGCTTAATGGGAGTCCCAGTGCGTTGTGGCGGAGGGGGATATCTTCCCCAGTAGCGGCAAGTCAGCGGTCACTGACTCGGGGTGGATGCTTATGGGGGCACCTGGTGGTTTGTGGGCCCCTCCTGCCGTTGGGTGCGGGGCTTATGTGGCAGTGCTGGCAGCTTATAGCGTCCCCTTTTTAGTAGAATTGTGTATTGTAGCCCGGGCGGCGCAGGTGCCTCTGGCAGATCGGGATTTGAGCTATCTTGCCGGGTGCATTATGTTTGGGGCATCTGAGTCTCTGCAGGTCTCGGTGGTCATGCAGCTTGGAGGGGCCTTCAATCGTTCTCCTGACACTGAGGTGCCGGAAATGTGGGGGTGTTTGGTACCTGTTGTTTTCTGCTCCGGTCTCCTGCTGCTGAGCCGGCGGTGCTCCTGCTCGCGTCCTGTCCTCTGGGTGGTCCGCTGGGCTCAGTCTGGGACCTGCATGCTGCGGGTTTAGCAGATCGCCTCCACAGGTTCCGGGCAGCAGTCTGGTGGGTGCTATGACAATAGACACTGGGCGCCCCCCCGCCTCTCACTCCCTTCGGTCTAGGACCGGCGCGTTGTAGACACTGTGCTGCGTTTCTTGATGCCTTCCTCCGCGGCTGGCCAGGCGATGGATTACTCTAGGGTTGTTTGGTGTTGCATGAACTGGTGTTGGAGGAAATGCCAGTTCCGCCGTGTTTCCTGTGCGGCTCTATGTTCTATGCAATCTCATGCATTTGGTCCCCCTTGGCAAGAGAGTTTCAAGCCATTGGTGCCCTTTTGTGGGGCGCAGGGGCTTCTCTTCAAGCGAGCGTAGTGGCAGTTTTTCAGGTCCGATTTTCTTTGGGAAGCTCACCGGACGATGGGGGAAGGGTTCTTCTTTCAGTTGCAGCATTCATGTGCTACAACAGGATCTAATGTAGGATCGTGGACGGGAGCTCAACGGAGCTGCTTCCTCACGCCATGCGCACTGGCCACGCCCCCTCTGACTTCCCAATGTTTATGCGCAGGTCCGATGCCTTCCCCGAAAGCCTCCAGTATGCCTCTGCTTGTCCTAATGGATTCTAGTGGGTTACTTAAGGTGAACAGCATGTCGCTAGCAAATGCAGCGACTTTATGCTGTTTCCCTCCAAAAGGAATGCCATGGATGCAGTCTGCCTCTCGTATTGCTTGCAGGAGAGGTTCTAAATAGATCGCATAGAGTAACGGGGAGATAGGGCATCCCTGTTTTGTTCCCCTATTCAATTTAAATGGGCGCGACATAGCTCCCTTCACTGTTACCGGTGTCAGTGGTCCCTGCTAGTTAGCCTGCACCATTTTTAGGAAGTTACCTCCCAGCCCCATCTTTCCCATGACCTGAAACAGGAAGGTCCACTCCATGCGGTCAAACGCTTATTTCGGCATCCAGTGAGAGCAGGACCACAGGAGTGTTTGTTCTCTGTACTTTTTCTTACAGATGGGCAACTCTTGTTATATTATCTGCCGTTTGCCTGCCTACTATAAAGCCTGCCTGGTCTTGGTGGATTACACCTGGGAGTAGCCCTTCTAGTCTGTTTGCTTATATTATCCACATTAATGCGATTGGTCTGTAAGATGTGTTCCGTGGGTTCCTTATGTGGTTTTAGGATTAGGGTAATTTTGGTCTCTTCCATGGAGCGGGCTATACGACCTGTTTCTTTAAGTGAGTTGTAGAGGTGGGTTAGGTGCGGTACCAAGGCTGTTGAATGTTTTATAAAATGCAGCTGTTAAGCCATTTGGGCACAGGGCCTTGCTCGGGGGTAGACCCACGATAACCCTTTTCACCTCTTCCTCCGTGATCTCTTGGTCAAGGGCCTCTTGGCACTACCTGCTAATTTTGCGTAGGCTGACTCTCTTCAGGAATTCCTCCTGCAAATGGGGCTGGGGGTTCTGTGATGTGTACAGAGTCTCATAGAATTTTGCTAGGCTTTCTTAAATGTCTTCGTCCCGCGTTATCCTGTCCCTTGAATCTGTCTTCAGCGCCGTGATCACATTTTTGGCCACCACTTCCCTGAGGAGGCATGCCAAAAGGACATCTGCCTTATTAGCCTTCGTGTCTAATTTTTGCCGGACAAAGAGCAGTGCCCCTTCTGTCCTCTTAGTTCGCGGGACTCAGTTGTCCCAATGCCCTTCTTTAATCCCTCAGGGAGGTCCTGTTGCTACCCCCCTTGTTGTCCCTCCAGCTCTCCCACCTGCTTACCCCTCTGGGCTTTGGCTGCTATGAACTCACCCCTCATTGTGGCTTTGAATGCGTCCCATCTGGTATCGTCCCTTGTGTGCCCTCTTCTGTTTATCTCCATGAATTCCCGCATTTTCCCTGCCATTTCCTGATTACTGGGTCCCTCATGAGGGTCCACGGATATTTCCATCCCCACACCCCCCTTTTTATCCCCTAGTTCCAGTAGCATGGAGACGATTTTGCGGCCTGCTATTCCGATGGGGCGAACTTTGACCTCCCTCACCCTTCCCAGGAGGGCGGCCGTCGCCCATATATAATCTATCCTAGATTGGGTAGCGTGCACACTCGAGAGGAATATGTAGCCTTCTTCGTCCCCCTTCGTTTCTCGTCATACGTCTCTTAAGCCCAGCCATACCATTCTGTCCCGTAGACCTCCTGTCGCTAACCCACCCCCCCCCCTTTCCTGCCTCTTTTCCCCGATCCGTCCCGTTCCCTGCCCCAGGCTAAATTGAATTCTCCCATCAGAACCACTTGGCCTCATCGAGTAGACCCAACAATCGCTTCAGGAATGTCTCCTGTCTCCTGTTGGGCACGTACACCAACGCTATTGTGTATGTGAGTTCCCTACAGGGTCTGCGTACTATAATAGATCTATCTCCCTTATTCCGTATGATACCGACTTCCCTGAAATTCGCTGTGTTCCTTATGGCGAGTAACACAATTCCCCCCCCCCCCCCCGCACCCCGCCGTCTTAGCTTCCCCTGATGCTTGGTAGACTTGGTCGAATCCCTGTAGTCTTAGACAAGCCTGGTCTTTAGTAGGAGGTGTCTCTTGCAGCCCCAGAATATCTGCCTCTCCTCCCTCGTGAACCTTTCCAACTTTCTCTTTTTTTTAAGGGGGAGTTGAGTCCCCTAACGTTATGGGTCACTCACTTGATGGATGCATCTTAGCCCTGTGCCTTGTGCGGCTGCTGTTTTGGAGACCCCATGCTCCCTTGGTTCTCCCCCCTTCCCTTGTTCCCTTTGTCACTTGAGCGTTTCTGGCCTTCTTGCCAGTTTCCCCTCTGGTTTGTCTTGCTGCCCCCTCCATTCTCGTTATCCCCTGTTCTGTCCCACCTCCCACACCCCCTCTTCTCCCCCCCCCCCCCTCTTTGTCAGAGGCCTCCCCTCTCCCCTTCCTGGGTCTCTTTTGCCCTTACCAACTTCATGTTTGCTCCCCTCTGCCCCTGTATACACCTCAGTGTCCAACACCCCTCTGTCTTGTCACCTTTTCAGGGTTTCCCTCCTTCGGCTGTCTCTCTCCTTTCTGCGTTCGCCTCCTTGCCACCGCCCCTTCCGGAGGTGCCTCATCGTGCGGGTCTCCTCCAGCTCTCACGGACAGTCGTCCATTCCCCGGGTCTGGTCCTCGGTCGGATGCTCCACTTCTGGTGAGTC